>NC_064304.1:28639739-29311698 GCF_023373825.1 Bactrocera dorsalis | reverse complement strand
TCCAGAAATTGAAACGTCCTAAGGGTTGTCTTTTCAGATTTTATACATAATTAGAGACTTATTACTACCAAGTTATTGAAAGTTAAGGCAAGGTGCTACCTCGCGTCAAAAGAACACTCAATTTGACGAATCATCACACAGAGCAGACTTTGTTGCTTGTGTGCTTCAGTTGAAAATTGTGGAGGTGTCGCTTTGAAATTTGTTTTCCCAACCTCAGAGATGAATTTTAATTTCTACTTTACTATTACACAAAATCTGTAAACTCGAACTGAAGAAAATGTTAAGATACACTTATTTGGTAAAGATCTTCAACAACGCCAAACAGTTCTGCAATCGACACTTCGCAGAGATTTTTCGGCATCCCTAAAAAGTTTGCTGAAACTACCTCTCCGACACCACTTGGGATTCGAATTAACACATCTGTGGTTCATCGTATCATTATGACCGGCCAGCTGGCATACACCCGACCATGGTCTCTATCGATGCAAAAGTTAGTAGCTGCACTGTCAGAATTTGAGCTGTTAATTAAACTGGGCGTCATTCCGACAGCAATTCATTACGCTTAGAGCGCAAAACTGACAGGTCGTGGAGGCCGTGCGGTGACTATAGAGCACTGAACGCCGTGACAGTGCCAGGCCGTTACCCGCTGCCGTTCCTGAGGTACTTTTCTACAATCTTAGCAGGTGCCAATACATCCGCTCTCAAACGTCCCAGCGCCTAATTAACGAGGTGTTTCGAGGTCTAGAGATCGTCTTCACGTACCTTGACGACGTTTGTATTGCATGAACGCCCCTTGACAAGCATAAAATACATCTTCGCTTAGTCTTCAGCTATTTGAGAGATTTCGACAGCGGGTATGGTCGCAAAGCCAGGATTGACGCCTCGAAAGGTTATGCTGATTGTTTGGTGGGATTGGAAAGGAATCATCTACTATGAGCTGCTCCAGCCTGGTCGAACTACTGATTCTACATTTAACTGTCAACAACTGATGAGACTAATGACTGATCAACAGAAAGAGTTTCGTCTTCTATTAGAACAACGCTAGACCACACACATCTTTGAGGACTCGGAAAAAACTGGTAGAGCTTAGCTGAGAAGTTTTGATGCATCCAACATATAGCCCTGACCTTGCACCATCGGACTACTATTTGTTTCGATCAATGCAGGACTACCTTATTAGAGAAAGTAGGTTTCAAGAGAAGCTTGTGAAAATTACTTGGCGCAGTTTTTCGCCAAGAAACCAGGAAGGCTTTACACTGATGGAATAATGTCTCTAACGGAAAAAATGGCAAAAAAGTGGTCGATGAAAATGCTACATATTTGGTTCAATAAAGGTCATTGTAAATATAAAAAAAAAACAAGTTGAAGTTTGATTAGAAATATGAAAAGACTTTTTCGACTACCCAATATTAAGAAGTCAGCTTGCCTTAAATTAAGCTAATGCTAAAAAAAGATTGATACACGAAAAAATTATAAGAAATATATAATCCAAATATTTGCAATTATTTTAAGTAGTCTGTTAATAATGATAAGTACCAATGGGGAACGCCAAGTCATTACAATATTGCTACAAAGTCAAGATGGATGGAAAATAATGTCAAAAAATGTCATACAAAGTTTTAAAATCATTTAATCTTTCACATTTAACGGAACTTAATGTTGGATTACCAATAATCACATTGCACAATTTTAATGGATTGATGTTGCATCCATTGAAATTGTGCAATGACATGCGACTTACTGCCGAGTAGTTGAAAAAATGTAAAACAGGGGGTATTGAAAGTGTGACATAATACATGTCTGCTTCTTAAAAGTCTTTCTATATACTTAGTATACGCAGGCCCATAAATATTTTTATCGCTTTCGGCAAATCTCTTTTTTTCTTACTTTAAAATATACAAGATGTCCTTACAAGGACATTCGAAAGCATCATAAAGGACAACGCGCATGCATATGCGTGTATGTGTATGTGTTTTTATTAAAGTGTCAATTTTCGAATTTTCTTGCGTGCCACTCTTTCTCGCTGGCGCTGCTGTTGTAGCTGTTGTCATTAAATTGAGTGCTGCAGTATGCATTTAATTGCACTTTGCATTGATGAAAGTCATGAAATTTACACGATAAATTAACATTAAAACGGCTAAAAGCTTTCCAACCAAGCAGTTTGACTCAGCTGACCCATTTGCTCATCACTCCACACAGCGCTGATGGTGCACAGAACACACAAACAATTTCATCAAGTCCAAAGTAGTTTTATTATTTTCTGGTAACTCCATTCGACTAACTGCAATTTTAGCCAAGTTTTTGGCTTCCGTTAGTCTCTACGATCGCATGTGTATGTATATGTGTATGCATTGAGACATTTATTGCCTTTCGAAATGGGGAAAAATGGTCGGTCAAGCGATGATTTGTGTATTCGCACATTGCACTTAAGTGGAGGATGCTCTTTCAAATGCATTACTTTAATTGCTTTAAGCAAATACATATGCATTTACTGCCATAAAACGTTGTTGCTGTTGTTGTTGGATTGACTTATGCGATTGCGTAAAATTACTCTGAGTAACACCACAAACCTTGTTCGGCTAAATGAGACTTTTATCTGTAAATGATTGCCAGATATTTTATTTAAAACATTTTCAGTGACAGTATATTTAAATCTAGAGTATATATTTTTATTATTATTTTGTTATTTTTTGAAAATTCGGAAAGAGTTCTCTCGAATTTTCTTCCGATTTAGCTCTCCAGTCCAAAATTCTAGAGCATCTTTTAGAGGTTATAATAACTAATTTTTACACACCTTTTTTTATAAAGCTTATTTTTTACAGAGCTCAGTGAGGGATTTCAAGCTTCTTACGTACAACTGCAAACAAAACCATTGGTTTTCCTAAAAAGCAAAAGAACAGCTGGTATGATGAGAACTGATGTGGAAACACTTTTCCAGCTAGCTGAATGGCACTGAAAGCATAACAATAGGAGAAGGAGAACTCGATTCCCCAATCGTTGTCGATTAAGCTGGAACGTCCGTTTTGATCATGCCCGATCATGAAGAAATTCGAATAGCAATTACCCGTCTGAAGTACAACAAAGCGGCGAGGCCAATGTATTGCCGGCCGAGCTATTCTAATACGGTGGCGAAGAACTGACAAGGAGCCTACATCAGCTTCTTTGTAGTATATGGTCGGTCGAAAGTATGCCCAAAGTATGGAATTTAAGTGTGCTCTGCTTAATCCACAAAAAGGGAGACCACACAATCTGCGCCAACTACCGTGGTTGGACCTTATCAGTGTGGCTTTAGACCTGGCAAATCAACTACTGACCAGATACTAACCATGCGAAAAGACTTGTGAAAAGAGAATTGACACGCACCACCTCTTCGTCGATTTCAAAGCTGCTTTTGGCAGCCGAGCCGTTTGATATCAAACGAGGTTTCAGACAAGGCGACTCCCTTTCGTATGACTTTCGTGTGACCTACTTCTGGAGAAAATAAATCTAGCTGCAGAACTCTACTGTGAGTATTTGTGTAAAAGAAATTGTTTGAAATCGAACAGATTTTGATTTTTCCTTGCTTTAAATTTGTGAAACGTCTATTGTGCTTCTTTATAGTGCAAGTTTCCAAAAAAATTGTAGAAGTTGCACGCCTACAATTCGAATATTCGACGAAGAATCGTTAATCGAATATTCGACAACTTACGTCTATCCGGATACGGCAAAGGGAATATTATTATTCGAATAATGCCCTATCCAGTTAATCCGCTTAGTCGATTAGTATTTAGAGCTTTTATGTGAAGCTATAAAGGCGAAAAGAGTTTTTCGTGAGGGTAGAAAAACATATTTTTTTAATAAAATTTGAATTTTTGTTCAACTTTTTCTTAAACTTATATTTTCGCAAATACTCCCAAGTCTTGGCGATTTTTTCCAGCAAGCATTTTTCCACAAAAAGAAAAAAATAATTAAAATGAAAACAATAAATAAATTTGTTCTCCTCTATATTAAAACACCCACCTTTTATGGTAAGTAAGAGTACTCCTTCTTATTCTTAGTACTCTTCGCCGCATCAAGTTTCGACTGAAATGCTTATTAAAACCACACCAACAAGAATAAAAAGCTCCTCAGTTGCATTTTGCAAATATTTTACAATAAAATTTTCATTACAGCAAATAACATATCCACTTTATGCACTTGTAAGTGCCCCTCTACACATACACACACACACACACACACCCAAAGACAGTCCGCGTAATGCAGTAATTGAGTAGCAAACTTATCTGTCTGCCCATTACGAATATAATTACATTTCCACGCACTCGCAACGCATTAACCTGCCTGTGATGGCACGCTGACGCTGGCATGACGGTGTTAAGTGGAGCAACGGAGGGGTTACGTTTTCGTAAAAAGCGGGTGCGATATGTGGTTTACGTAAAGGAAGCGAACGCAGGGCTCTTGGCATTGGATGAGCAATGTATTTGCATAAATTTGCAGCAGAAATTCAATTGTGGTGCTGGGAAATGCGTTGCATATGTACCGTTAACGGTAAGAGCAGGCACACACATGTGCATTTAGACGTTTGAAAACAAGGAGCTATAATAATATGTGCACTTAAGTGCATTGCAGTGGCATGCATAATTTTTCCTCACACACACATACACTCACGCACACACAAACATGTAAAACACTTAATCTCGAGCTAGAGCTAATGAAGAAAACTCACTTACTGCTTATGGAAACTAAAAAGCTCGCTGACGTTTGCATTTGTAAGCGTGTTGAAAAAAAAAAAACAAAATGAAAGAAGACAAATAATAATAATTGTAAAGACGCAGCAAAGACAACTTGAAACCTTGAAATATGACAAATCTGCTGAAATGAAGTTTGACATTTTACCCTTAAGATGATCGTATGTGCGAGCAAACGCAGCGAGGCGGAATAATGAGTGAGTGAAGAGATACAAATGTAATGTATGATCCGAATGCAAGAATTGCTTTCGAATTTGTAGAGCTTTGGATGCACTGATTTTGGAATAAATCGTGACAAAAAAATACTCGGAAAACGTAAAATGGTTAATTATTAACCAATATTTATTTTGCGGTCTTCGAAGTGAATCCCATCAGATACATATATAGTAAAACACTTATGGCAACGATTTTTTCAGTCCTCGACACACTTTTCATAAGCACTTTTTGGTACGGCCTTCAGCTCTTTCAGCGAATTTTCCTTTATCCCTTCGATTGACTGAAAACGGATTCTATGGAGCGTCAGTTTCAGTTTGGTGAACAAGAAAAAATCACACGGAACCCAATTTGTTGAATGCGGTGGTCGATCGATGGTATTACGAATATCGAAAAAAACAAAGAGCTTTAGAGGCATGTGTTCACCGATATCTCGATCGTCTTTGTAGGCTTTTTATCACTCGTAGACTCATGTTATTGTTAAAACTGAATCACCGTTAGCCTTTTCCGACATTCGTCCTCGTTCTGAACGACCTTCGATCTTTTAAATTTCAAAATTTTTATTTTAAAACAGGAAAGGATATGGTGCTTGAAAATCGTCAAGCAAGTGTTAGAGAGATGGCAAGAGAGCTCGACAAATCCCGCGAGTTCGTTCGAGTGATTTTGATGGATATTTTGGGTATAAAACGAGTTCTTGCTCGACTCGTCCCGATAAAGCTGGATTTTTTTTTAAAGTACCATAAACAGGTCTCTTTGGACATGCTTGATATTGTGGATTCCGATTCCACATTCATGGAGGGGGAGATATCTGGAGACGGGAGAGGTTTATGAGCTTGAAACACAAATAAGTCAACAATTATCCGATCGGAAGGGAAAAAAAAACCGAAACCAAAAAAAACACGACGAAGTCGCTCAAAAATCAAGGTAATGTTATTTTCTATATCCGTCGTTTGGTGCATTACGAATTTGTTCCAGAGGAACAGACAGTCAATAGGGAGTTCTATTGGGGTATTTGCTGAGGACATCTCTCGAAATCGGCCGTAATTGTAAAAGAACAATTCATGTTTTTTTTTTGCGATGACAATGCATCATCGAATCGAGTCACGATTATGACCGAATTTAAAGCAAAAAATTCAATGAATGCCATCGGTCAACCACCATATTCACCAGCTCCATGTGATTTTTTTTTGCTCCGCAAACTGAAATTGCAGCTCCGTGGAACCCGTTTTCAGTCGATCGAAGTGATAAAACAAAAATCTCTGAATGTTATCAAAAAATGGTTTAGAGGACTGGAAAAATCGTTGGCGTAAGGGTATTACATCAGGTGTGGATTACTTTGAGGGTGGCAAATAAATTTTAATGGATAGTTAAATATTAGTTGGAAAATATCTCCCCTCCGCCTTTGTGTCTTTTGAATTTTGCGGCTCTGTATAAAGTGGTACAGAGCTCGTATCTGACAGTACTATACATTTTTGAAAGGTCTTAACATAACCTACAAAACGACTAACGTCTAAATTCGACACCATAGACGACACCATAGATAAGCCACCCGGCGGAAGACCTGTGACGACGAATACCGATCAAATCATGGAAAACATCGTGTAAGACCGGCATGTGGCATCTCGTGGCATCGTTTAGAAGATGGAAGTTAGTCACCAAACCATTTTAAACCATCTGCAGAAGGCTAGATACACAAAAAAGCTTGATGTTTTGGGAGCCGCATGATTTGACGCAAAAAAACGAATCAACGCTTGCGATATGCTGCTGAAACGGAACGAACTCGACTCATTTTTGAAGCGGATGGTGACTGGCGACAAAAAATGGATCACATACGACAATATCAAGGAAAAATGGTCGTGGTCGAAGGCCGGTGAATAGTCCCAAATAGTGCCCAAGCCGGGATTGACGGTCAGGAAGGTTTTGCTGTGTGTTTGTTTTGATTGGAAGGGAATCATCCACTATGAGCTGCTCCCATATGGCCAGACGTTTAATTCTACCATCTACTGTGAACAACTAGGCCGCTTGAAGCAGGCGATCGACCAGAAGCATCCAGAATTGGCCAACAGGAAGGGAGTAGTGTTCCACCAGGACAACACCAGACCACACACTTCGTTGATGACTCGCCAGAAGCTACGGGAGCTCAGATGGGAGGTTTTATCACATCCACCATATAGCCCAGACATAGCGTCATGTGATTACCACCTGTTCTTGTCCATGGCGAACGCCCTTGTTGGTGGAAATTTGAACTCAAAAAAGGCTTGTGAAAAGTGGTTGTCCGAGTATTATTATATTATTATGGTATTATGAAGTTGCCGTCTAGATGGAAACAGATTATCGAACGAAACGGCGCATATTTAAACTGAACCCGATCACTGTAACACTTTTTATAAAGCATTGAATATGGAGCACAAAAATGGGAGAGAGATATTTTCCGACCTAATTGCGTTTCGTTTACAATTTCGGGGTACTTTTTTGTATATACAATATATACATAATCTGGTTGTACAGATTAAAAGCTTTGAGTTCGATTCCCAGTGAATCGGTTTTTGTTGAACATATACCCGAGTTATGTTCGTAAATTCGAACTTACAAATCGGGCCTGTATAGCAAGTTGCAACACTTTCCACTGTATTGTTTCTGGGTGTAATCTTGAAGTTATGGTTGAAAGGAAATACCTTCAAATATTGTCGTCACAATTCAATCTGCTTCATAGAATAAATCCTAATAATTTTTAAACACATGAATAAGAAAAATGCCTACAGATCACCCTTTACTTGTATACAAACATAATCGAGTGTCTTTGCGCGCTGGCGGCAATCTTATTAAGACCCCATTCTTGCAAGTTTCTTTGAAGGAGAAGTGGCTAAAAGGAAAATTTTTAATGAAAACACATACAAACGCGACTAATTCAAAGTGGCAACTTTACGCAAAGTGTGCGCGTGTGTGGGTGGGCAAGTAGAAAAAAAAATTATATTTGAGTATTGCTGCAAATTCACACCGCCACTTTTGGCACAAAGCGAATGTCGAAAGGAAACGGCGCATAATTAATTAAGAATTAATTACAGTTGCATAATAATGGCAACGCCGAATCTTGCCATTCCGCTGCTTATGACGTTTCTATGCAAATAAAATGGGGTGAAGATAAGAAAACGACTAGAAAAAAGTGGCGTAAATGGCAGAAGACGACGGCAAATAAAATAGCTAGCTAACTTAGCGCCACGCGAACGCGCGATATTTCTACCATTTTCCATGGTTGAGCTGACGAGTTGCGTTTCCCCTTGCAATTGCGATATATTTTTCGTTTGGTGCCCCCTATTTTTAACCATTTGCCGCGCTGTGCGAGTGCAGTGTGGCGTTAATTTCATTTGTTGCCGAAAAAATATTCCGTCTTTCACACCTGTTACTTACAGCAGTGGCCTCGGCAATAACAAGTGTGACGAGAAAAAAGCGCCTTCCGAAAGCACGCAATGCAGTAGAAAGCGCAACATAGAAAAAAAGCAACAAAAAATCGCCCTGCAAAAAGGGCAACTGTGAAATTTGGTTAACAGCACGCGCTCAAGCTCATTTCCGTTAGACAACGAGCGGCCAACCAAACGACCATCCGGACGCTAACCAACTGTCGCAGCAGCGTACACGAAGGCCATAACGGAAGGAAACGAATTTTGCTTTAGTGACGCTGACATTAAATTTGTGCGCGCTACGCTTCGCTCCACGGAATTTCCTTTGCGCTTTCGCACCTGGTTTATTCACATACATATGGACAGCTCACATTCGCCAGTTGCAATTGTATATGGTAGGTATGTATAGGTATGTACGTACGTACGAGGGCGGTCCGGCGATTTATGGCTTATCATAGCCTACTTTTAACTCGATACACGTTGCTACATCGTGAAGGTCTGCAAAGGCGGGCAATCACTTCTTATACCAAAATACATACCAAATACGGCGACATAAGCAAAGAATGGTGATTTTTGACCGATAGGACAATCTTTTGCTTGCTCGCTGGGTAGGCCCATTGTTTCGACTTTTCTCACCGACATCTCACGCGAATTTAAATTGCCTTTCTGCCAATACGAGTTAATGAAATTTTGTCCCGTGCTCTCCGGATCTCACACATAAAACCGTTAGAGCGGATACAACGAAAAATCAGTTCCAGGACTGACGGCGTTAGGTGAATTCTCTACAAGCACCTTCGGCCACAGCTCAATAAGCAAGGGGTTGGTTCATAAAATAGATCACATACCCTTACGATTTATTTGGGAGAGAAAGTTTCAAGTTATACGAGAGTGGATGGCTCAGGAGCATGCAAATCATCAGCGGAACTTACAACTCATCTATTCACGGTTCAATAATGTCTAAAGGAGTGGGAGCCGAAATATATTAATCAGACCTGGATCTCAGGCGACCCTTAAGGCTTCCGGAATACTGCAGTATATTCCAGAGACTTTGCTGTCACGAAATTGGCTGAGATAGCTAACAACGCAGGTAACAACATGGCTTCCAGGTCACAAAGGAATTCCGAAGACGAAACAGCTGATGAGATTACCAAAAATACTGGCTACTGAAGTAGTACAGGAAATACTTAAGTCACTATAAACGACACACAATGTAATATCTGAAAGGGCAGACAGGCAGATTAGGCTGAAATGAAAATGTTTGTTAATGTGCAAGAGCTCCGAAGAAAAATATGCATACGTTTTACTCACACAGTCTTGAAAAGACTTCAGGACGGTTGCTGGCCTAATGACAGGTCACAACCTATACGACGGTACATTCGAAAAGGGCAGGGAATTAGGCATGAGAGAGGATCATCTTTTATGCCTCTGTTCAGTCTTATCTAGATAAGTTAGGTT
The DNA here is from genome assembly GCF_023373825.1 of Bactrocera dorsalis. Classification (NCBI taxonomy): domain Eukaryota; kingdom Metazoa; phylum Arthropoda; class Insecta; order Diptera; family Tephritidae; genus Bactrocera; species Bactrocera dorsalis. Next base: position 29,301,905 of record NC_064304.1, on the reverse strand, counting down.
AGGTTACGTTAGATGGCTGATCTAGAGAGATCGCACGTGGAGTGCTATAAGTCTTTGTGAAGCAATAGAGAACCCCTGTGTTTGAACTAATAAGTTGGCAAAACGCTTAGTGACCAATACAAATTTGCAAAGGCGTTTAATTTCCATTCCCGTGTTAAGTTAAGTGTTTAAGCCTTAACTTCGCAAAACAGCCAAGAAGGAAGTTTTGAGATGTGTCCACCTCGTCTCTTCTATACAGCTTCTGCAGATGGCGTTTGGTAAAATACTTAGAATAATGTATAATTGCCTCCGATTTCTTTGGTCTAATACCCAGACCAGTCTTATCATAAAAGGACTCGATGCTATTGCTAACGAGGGACTCCTTGCCCAAACCTGAACGCACTGTTAAAGAGTTCAAGGTTAGTATCGTCGCCCTGCTTTATAAAGAACTCCTCTAGACATCTGTAGCACTAGATGATATATCGGAATGAGAAAGTCGCCCTTAAAGCTCGAAATAATTGTTGATGTTTTATTAGACGAATACTACCTTCCTTCCACATGTGCCTTCGGCTAACATTTTACCAATAGTAGTTCCGGAGAGTAACCATCTCTTATGTTCACGATATGTACTTATCGGGCCATACTCGTTCATATGAACACTCTTAACTAAGTGCATTTGCAGTGAGCGCAAATGAATTCTTATGAAGTTGCATAGTTTGACAACTGCCGCACTTGTAGCTCAGCTTCACACACTCAGGTTCCACCTTTCACTTGAATTCTTGGTGGCATGGTAATGCAGTGAGAGAGACACGAAGTCACAAACTGAATTTGGAATTGTTGCAACTGACATACATACATAGCACTGCATTAAGTGCCACACGCACACATACTCATATGTAAGCACACACATTCATTATCATGCACTCGGCACATTTGTATAAGCTCTCCACCACTTTGGCAGCGACTAAAAGCTCGCAGATTGAAAAGAAAGAGGAATCTTGTCAAAAGCGTCGTTATCTCTTCACGGCAATGCAAATATACGAGGCACAAAAATGAGAAGAAGCAGATAAGAACATTGTATGCTAACGCTTAATATTGGATTGCTAGTACTCCGCCCTCTACTGAAAGCTTTGAAGTGCGTCTTTTTTTTGGGGTTACACCACTGCGTTTACCTGATCATCTGCTTTGCTTATGCTAATGCAAACGTGCAAGTGGCGTCAAATAGTTAGAAATGTGTAAGTGGTGGCTGTTTGGCAGCAATTGAAATGCTGCTGCGTCGCCACGCTCTCATCGTAGAGCAAAAGGAAAACTGAATTTCGAATTAACTCGGCGTTGTCACTGCGCTTTAGTGTCTAATTCGTTTGATTTGGTCCCCTCTTTCGCCAAAAAAGTGCGCTTACAAAGTGCAGTTACTTAGCGGTAGCGTATAACCACACACGAAAATACATCAGATTCGTGCCAAAATTGAACTACGCCGACAGAAGTGACAATGTTTTCAACATAATCTTAAATTGATTTTTAAAAATATTACTGACATGTGAGCTTTTGAGATTTCTTTTAAATTAATAAAGTGATATCAAATATAAAGGGTGATCCAATGTGAGGTCCCTACTTCTTGAAAGATAAAACACAGAAACATCAAATTTAAAGAGGGGATGTTTATTATCATTCGAAAGAACATTCATTTGGTATGAAGATTATATCATTCAAATGTTGACCGCGGCTAGGTCACAGTTGGTCCATCCGTTGAGTCCAATTTTCTATGACTCGTTCGCGTATTTCGACTGGTAACTGGCGAATGGCACGCGTGATGTTTTACTCCAAGGCCTGAATCGAAGCAGTATTGTACGCAAAGACTTTTGACTTTACATAATCCCACAGGAAAAAGCTTAACGGTATGATTACACTCGTTCTTGGTGCCAATCGACCGGCCCAAAACGTGAAATTATTTGCTCGACGAAGTGTTCTCTCAATAAATAACTACATTGGTTGATGCGATGAGTGGGAAGTGGCGGCGTCTTGTCGTAACGAAATGTCGCTGAGATCACGAGCTTCAATTTCAGGCATATTTAAAGTCGAGTCGGTTATCATGGTATCATTTTTGAAGAAGTATGGACAGATGATTCCACCGGCCTACAAACCACACCAAACATTTGTTTTATCCTGATGAAATGGCAGCTTTTGAATCTTTTCAGGTTGCTCTTTGACCCAAATACGACAATTTTCCTTGTTTAAATACCCATTGGGCCAGAAATGGCCATCAGCGCTGAACAAAATTTGGCTCAAATTCGTGGGATCTTCTTGGAACTTTTCAAGAGTCCATAGAATGAAGTGATGTCGATTGGAAAGATCGAGCAGCTTCAGCTTTTGCACAAGCTGTACTTGGTACGTTTTCAATTTAAGATCTCGACGTAAAATGCGCCAAGTCATTCCATAGGTCAGTGCGAGTTGTTGGAAACGGCGCCGAATTGACTGCTGCTGGGTGATGGCGTTGCGAATAGTACGCTCAGTATAGGCCGATTATGTTGACGTTGAGCGAAGCGCGCGAAACAGATTCTTTGGACAATGTGAATTTTCGTAATAAAGTTGAATGATTTATTGTTTCAATTGACAACATTATAAGAACTAATCTTACTAATTTGAGATTATATTCGATACTCGAAGTGCCAGTTTGAAATATCTAAACTTGTTCCGCTAACTCTTTATTTTTGTTTTGTATAAATTACTAAATGATTTCAAGTCAGCTACCTTATTTGTAAATAGTCAGAAATTCTGAAGCTGAAGTTGATAGACAGCTCCTGACAGTAAACTCCTCCACCAACCTTCCGCCCAAGCTTTTACCCTTTCGTAAATAAACTCACTGCCCCGCTGCTCCAACGGCTTTTTCCCATCTATAACTCCCTCGTCGGTATATGGGCAGAGAACGAGCCGTCAGAGTTCTGTTTAGTGGCTGCATGATCCAAATGTCCGGTCGGTATGAACTCAAAATGTGTGAGAATTTTCGAGTATTCAGATACGTGCTCTTTTAAGAATCCACATTTTCTGAGTCTGAGAGCAACTTTCGTAGCCATATATTATATTTACCTTCCAACGATGTCCATGTTGGCATTAAGTGCCATGGTTTGAGTGAACCATAGTGCGCCACACATGTTCATAAGCGCCAACCGTTGAACGCTCTCGATTTTTTGTTGCAAGTGTGTTCTCTTCTAGAGCCATTAATCACTTAAAGACTACATAGAACATAATGGGCTTGGCTATGGTGGCGGAGAGCCAGAGGATCAATTTCGTTGAGAGACCCCACCTTTTGCTAATGGTTTATCTATGCTTGCATAAATGCTTCCTATCTAGGATGTGCTTTAAATATTTTACTGTATCCGACGGTTTCAGACGGTTGTTTCCCAATTGTGGTGTCACCGGCATCTTGAGTCTTCTAGTAAATAAAACCATATCGATTTTATTTGAGTTGATGGCGAGATAACTTCCGACTGCCTGATTTATTACGACGCCGAGATACCCTTGCATCAAGTCGTACACGGTACTCAAGAACTTTCCTTCGACCATAAGTGCTGCATCGTCTGAATAGGCAATATGGTAAGTATTCGATGATCCATGACGAATACGTAACATTTTCAATCAATTATTTGCAAATGGAAAGGTTTTGGTTTTCCGATACGGTAAATGCAAAAACAAATATTATTAGAAGAAAATAATTAGTAGCAGTTCTATTAAATAAATTAAGGTTAAGCTGAACTGGTAGGCCAATAAGCCATGCATAGACCAGTTTCATTCCTTTGCGATACCAGATGGAGTTCTGTTGTTATGTCCAAGAGAAGTAGTCATCCTTGAGGATGGAGGATGAGGATAACAGACTTTGCGGCCTCACTATCGATACCTCCTCCAGTGTGACATACCGTGGCAAACCCAGATGCTTAGAGCAATGCAGGACAAGTGCACAAGCGAGGCTTCATTGTTTCCCGGTGCCCTGCGCTAGACATTTCTTGCAGCCTTCTCGATCTGTCAGTCCCATCTTGCGGCCGTATGTCGCCACCAGACAGTGTCCAGTTAGTACTCCCATAATGCTACTAAAGTCTCTTCTATCGAGTGGGAGTGAATGGGAATTTTGTGTTTTGCACTCAGTTAGCTCTTTCCATCGCGTTTTGATTTTCTTCACCATATTTCTATCAAGATCGTCTTACAGACAATGCATGGATTACTCAATGTTGTTGACTTTTTGGATCTTAGCCGTACATCATTCCGGGCATTTTCGTCCACTATTTCATTGCCTAAGAGGCTAAGAGCCTTTGTGACCTGGCACCCAGTAGAACTGAAGTTGCTTGCTTCTGGGAACACTTTCTACTGATGCCGAGGTTCCCAAGTCACTTCTAGACGATATGCGATACTTGGTTACTGCCTCGATTGCTGTTTGGCTATCTACCTAGATGTTGAATCCGGAGATACTCCCGAAATAGTAAAGATCTCAGCTTGAAATATGCTGCAGTGGTCCGGCAACTTAAGAGGTTGCCTTGTGCCTAACTCTAGAGAGTATGTTCTCGCACCAACTACATACAATATAATATACATAATTTTATTTCCAAGGCTTATTTTAAATACCTGTTTGAGTTAAAAAAGAAGCTCCTGCCTAGAGTTTTACAACTTACTTTTTATGAAATCAGTTTTAAAATTAACAAATCAAAATAACTTCGAAAAGTATATATATATACTCGTACATATACATATATAGGCATCGCACATTCTTTACATATTTATAACTCAAGTAAAAGCGCTGAGAGTGAGCTTTATTTGCTACACAAATATTTACTTGAATACAAAGGCATCTTCATGCACTCCAGTTTGTTTTTCCACGTGCATTTTCATGTTCATTATGTCGGCAAGTAATTGTAATAATACTGCAGTTATTCATTATTCTTGGCAGCGCACATTCACTCAAGCATTGCGTACCGCGTAGCAGATATCCTTGTACGCAACGCTCATACCCTCCACATTGAAGCTTAACCAGCGCTTCGTCTTAAACGCAGCTTTTCTTGGGCACACACACACACACCTGCATAGCAATGAGATTTTAACATTTATTACAAATGTTGCACGAGCGTACGTAGGACTCCGCTGAATGACTTCCATAACTTGCGATTTATGAATGTGTACAGTTTCATTGTATTCATTTGCATTGATATGCGCGTGCAACATAGTGTGGCATGCAACGCTTTTAGTTTGCTTTGCATTTATTGGTTGTTGTTGCTGTCGTCGTTTCGTTGTTGCCATTAACTAGCAGAAAGGCAAAATGGCAAGTGTGTAAGGAAGTTGCCGTGTGAAGCTGGGAAGCTCGCAACTCGTTTGGTTCAACGAAGCGAAATCATTTGATGCACAAATGTTGCCTTATTGTTGCAGTAACTGTAGGTGTGTTGGGGTATGTGTGTGTGCGTGCTCTGTAAGTGATATGTGGTGTTCGTACACATTTGAATGCATTTAGCGGAAGTGCATTATTATTCTTGGAATAAGGAATGGCCTCCAAAATGATTTGCTTGTGCTCACCGCACAAATTGAATTAAATTGAATGCTGCAGAAATCTTCCCTTCTTTTTTACTAGAGTGGGAGATAGCGTTACCAATTACCTTTCATTGGGTTGGTAACGGGAATCGGTTTGACGGTTAACGGTATAGTTTAAATTAAATTTTTATTCAGCTAACTGCTGAAGTGGCTCGCATCTACTTCGAAGATGAGTTCATCTTATAAGAAAGGATATTAAGGTTTTTTTGTTATTATTAATACAGGGCTTTTTCATAGGGAACGGAAGAACTGAATCCGCTTGACCGCCAGAATCGTCGTATGTTCGTGAATTGGGCTGAGTAACAACTTGAAAATGATCCGGATTTTCATCGAGAAATCATCTTCAGTGATGAGACTCAATTCTGGCAGAATGGCCTTGTCAATGAGCAAAATATGCGTTATTGGTTAGGCAGCAATCCACACGTACTTCATGAATCATCACTGCATCCCGAAAAAACTACGGTTTGGTGCTGTTTATGGGCCGGCGGCATTATGGGGTCGTGCTTCTTCCATGATTATCAAGACCGGCACATTACTGTGAATGGGAATTGCTACTGCTCAATAACCGAATGCTTTGGCCCAAATTGAATTTTATGAACTTGGACAATATGTGATTTCAACAGGACGGCGCCACAAGCCACACAGCGAATGTCACATTCGATTTATTGGAAATCAAGTTTAGCGAAAAGCTCTTGGCTTCACCGTATTGTGTATTAGATTAGGCAAGATCTTGTATTGGTAGACCACCGATTGAAGGTGCGGAAGATATCTCAGAGAACAAAGGTCACAGAAGACCATGTGAATCATATACTCAGACCAGTGTAATACTGAGTAGTAATGGTACTAGTACATACTTAAATAATTTAATTTTTTTCTTGAAGTACTTAGTATGTATATGATATACTGCATAATACTTGTATATTGTGTATGAGTAAGTTATCAGTGCAATGGTCGCATTTGGTGCAATTTAAGCGGAATTCTAAGAATGTTTTTGCTACGTTTTATGATCGTTGTTGATACATGGATCTCCTAATCTACAAGACCAATAAATAGCCGAAACAATCTACTTTACCGACAGACCTGGTCCGATGAATGTGAAGACTGTTCTATCTGTCGAAATTATGATGACCACTGTTTTTGGAGATTCACAAGATGTGATTTACTTCGGCGAAGCATTTAATTCATTTATTATTTCTTGATGAATGACTTTCTAATCGTTTGTGTTATTTTGGTATTGTGTATTGAACTAAAAGTCTAATTTTTACGAATTATTAAGGGAAGCAAAGGAGAACAATTTCCGTTTTCTTATTTCAAAGTCTTTCTCTACTTTAACTTCTCCTTCTCTCCTACTTAAGTTTATAACAGTTGATTGACCTCCATTTGATATCACATCGTTATACTTTTTCCTGTGGGGATATGTAAAGTCTAAATTTCAACGGGGCAAGAAAATGTTACTCTTATATTTTTTTTTAATACAAGTTAATTTATTAAAAAGGATCAAGTTTGACACTTCACATAATAATAAAAATGTATAAGTATATATAAAGGCATTCGCTACATGCCAAGATACGATCGAATAAAAAGCGTATCCAGATGAAAATTAGACGATGTGCAGGATCCCGGTCGAATTAATGGTTATACGCCGCATGCAGGATAGATCCGTATGTAGTATGTAGTTAATTGTAGCGCGCGGGTTGGGCGCGAAGTGTCTATGACGAAAGTTGACGTGAGAACTTGTCTCAGCGATGAGTGTGTGACAACACATCGCTATCCTTTTTCCCATCCTTTTGGTTGAGTGGGTTGATTGATGTAGAAGTGTGGTGAGTTGTGTTGAGTGGTATTGTATTATTAGTGTGGTGGCCGCTTGCTGGGTGATGTTCTCAATTGTGGTGTGATATGAAGTCATCAGCTGTGGTGAATTGAGCTGTTCTATTAGGAAGCGCCAGTTTTACCGAGTAGCGGAGGTGGATGCTTAATTCATTTAAGCACATATGTATTTTTGCTTCGATTCAGGCGTTGGAGCAAAACATCACGAGTGTCATTCGGCATATACCGGTAGAAATGTTCGAACGAGTCTTCGAGGAATGGATTCAACGGATGGACTATCTGAAACGTAGCGGTGACCAAAATTTGAAAAACATGGTGAAAATCATTGATTTTTCAAAGGGTCACACTGAGACGATCCCTTAAACTTCATAATTTAGAATGAGATAAATGGTACACTGCACTCTGTCAAATCAATTGATTGTGTAACAAATGAAGAAGATGCTATTAAGTATCCAATTAAACTCCTTGGAAGTATCACCCTTACCATCGCACAATTTACGACTAAAGGTTGGCTTCGTAGTAATCATGCTTCGAAACATAAAGCAACCAAAACTTTGCAAGGGAACGCTTTTGGTGATTGGAAATTGATGAATAGTGTGATTTATGTGGTGTTACTCAAAGAAAAATTCGAAGTTGAGGAAGTTCTGATTCCAAGGATCCCGATGATCCCAACCGGCATGCCGTGTGTGTTTAAACGGCTTGAATTTTCTATATATCTTGCATTCGTCATAACCATAAACAAATTACAAGGCCAATCCCTAAAAGTTTGTGGTCTGAATCTAGAAAATCAATGTTTTTCTCATGATCAAATATATGTGAGGGTCGGAAGACAATTTGCGTTATTTGTTCTTCTTCTTCTTCTTCTTAATTGGCGTAGACACCGCTTACGCGATTATAGCCGAGTTAACAACAGCGCGCCAGTCGTTTCTTCTTTTCGCTACGTGGCGCCAATTGGATATTCCAAGCGAAGCCAGGTCCTTCTCCACTTGGTCCTTCCAACGGAGTGGAGGTCTTCCTCTTCCTCTGCTTCCCCCGGCGGGTACTGCGTCGAATACTTTCAGAGCTGGAGTGTTTTCATCCATTCGGACAACATGACCTAGCCAGCGTAGCCGCTGTCTTTTAATTCGCTGAACTATTTCAATGTCGTCGCATATCTTATACAGCTCATCGTTCCATCGAATGCGATATTCGATGTGGCCAACGCGCAAAGGACCATAAATCTTTCGTAGAACCATTCTCTAGAAAACTCGTAACGTCGACTCATCAGATGTTGTTATCGTCCATGCCTCCATGCCTCTGCATCATATAGCAGGACGGGAATAATGAATGACTTATAGAGTTTGGTTTTTGTTCATCGAGGGAGGACTTTACTTCTCAATTGCTTACTCAGTCCGAAGTAGCACCTGTTGGCAAGAGTTATCCTGCGTTGGATTTCCAGGCTGACATTGTTGGTGGTGTTTATGCTGGTTCCAAGATAGGCGAAATTATCTACAACTTCAAAGTTATGACTGTCAACAGTGACGTGATAGGCCAAGTCGAGAGTGCGACGATTGTTTGTTTGATGACAGGAGATATTTCTTGCCCTCGTTCACTGCCAGACCCATTCGTTTTGCTTCCTTGTTCTTACACCTTGATAATAAAACGAAAAATGTCATTTATAACAAGGTGCTTCACTAAAAAGTGAAATCCATGCAATAACATACATACATGACCAATAAAGAATCCTTAAAATACTAGGTTCTTAAATTTACCTACACAAATTTTCCAAATAGAAAATTGACCTTGATAAAATTAAAAGTCGGCTCATTTATTACTTCTAAGGCGGAACAGAGTTCGTCGGGTCAGCTAGTATACAATAAAAGCGAAGTATATGAATTTTGTTTCATTCTATTGCCTTATTTGAGTCGTCTAACCACCTCTGTTAATGACGATAACATAAAGAAACATTAAAGAAACAGTGCTTGAAATTGGCGTGTTGGCATTAACTGCTATCTGAGAGGTACTCAACATCTCTTATATGCCCCCTCAAAAGATTTTGGTTCATTTCTTTAGTGTGAAGTGTCTCAATGTTAAACTCTACCAAAAAACCTTTCGTGGAAAAATGACGTCGAGTAGAGGTCACCAAAGAAATTCTTGACAATATTCCATATTCATCAAATGCAACACTACTTTCGGTTTGGGTTTATGAATATGCCATCGAAAGCGTCTAACAATCCAACGATTGGCGCTCCAAAAATGAGCTGAAACCGAGAAAACCAAAATTTGGCGGAATATGTGAAGGTCAGGTTATAACATAGTTTGTTAGCTTAATGGTTCAAAATTTATGCTATGGCCTATAAACCGCAAGTAAATCAATATTTGACTGACCTATACTTAGTTCAGCTGAATATTTTGTGTTACAATGACATGTCAATAAAATGTATTTGACCCACAAGTGATAAAGTAATATTTACATAACAAAACAGCATAAACCAAAAGTTAATATTAAATATACGTGCATCTATATATCTATATATATTTATATATTATATAAGTAATATGAGCAACTACATATATATGGCTATAACTGCCCACATCGCATATGAAAAGGGCTCGGTTCAACTCACTCGTAATTTCCTAATAAAAGCCACTCACAATAAATTGTTTATTTGATTATCTAAGCTTTACACACTAGTGCCGCACGCAATAGCGGTAAAATTCAAGCGCCCACACAAGCACACACACACACACCTACTTATGATCAACAAGTTGTATATACGTTGCATATGGACAAAGGTAGAAGTTGGTGGTGTAAAAGCTAACGTTGAAAGGATATGTGCGTCTTTGAAGGTGTGTGTGTTTCTATATATGCGTTCGTGCATGTGTCTAATATAGCAATAGAATGACGGTCATACAATCACCGTTAGATAGACCGTCCGTTGTCTGCCACCGGTTGATGCGCATAACCGCAATTGAAAGCATACATTTTGCTGCGCGTTGATTATTTAACAAATAAACCGATGTAACAGCAAAAAAGAACAACAAAAACAGCAGGAAAATCTCAAATTGAATGCGCGTTTATTCACACGCTTTTACGGCGGTTTTTTGATTTTTGAATTTTTTGTTTTTGTTGCTGCCGAAAGGCGCGGCAATCACCGCCAGTCCATTTAGACGCCATCAAAACAAACAATAAAGCAAGTGAGCATAACAAGTGGCAAAGCAAACAAACAAAAGACCCAACAATGAAGTGGCAACTGCCGCCAACTTTCAACTGCCACAAAATCAGCAGGCAAACAACAGGCGCGGCTGCTATCTAAAACGCATCTCACAAAATCGAATGAAAAGCGTGCGCTTGGTTTTGTGGTTTGGTTGTAAGAAAGGCGAGAAAAGGTGCAAATGCGGTGTTCGCATTGATATTCGAAATTCGGCGAACGGCCGCATACGCAGAGTAGTGTGTAAATAACGGTACTATTAGTTGATAGCAGGCGCAAATGTGTGCCAAACACACAGAGGCACTCTCACACTTACGCATACACAAACACACACACAATGCTAGCACGCCCTCAACACTTCGTTGGCATACTTTTAGGCGCTATGCACTTTTTAGCGCTGAATAGTTGTAATTTTCGACTTTCACAAAATGTTTCGCCTAATGTGCTTTGAATGCCTTTCAGTAGCTGTTGATAACCGCAACAAACAACCGTTAAGTGGTACCTGCGTGTCATGCGAGCATATTTTATGCGGCAACAAGTGCGACTCTTCATTGTTTTTAGGCACATTGAAGTATTTTTAGGATGAGTGTGTGTTGAAATGTGCATGAGTATGTGTTGTAAAGTGTGCGCTAGTGTGTGTGCGCGCTGATTAGCAGTTTTGAATGGCGCTTAATGTGTTGTAAATATTTCAGACATATTCAAGCGGGCGTGAGAGTTGAAGTGCGTTTTTCGGCTTGGGAAATTATGCTGAATTTCACTAGGAACATGGTAGAAATGCCTAAAAATATACTACAGCGCACGCATATATATATGTATATATGTATACAACGTCCGGAGGTATAGTGCTTGTTGTTTTTACATGGAAATAGGCTGTCTGTAAAGCATGATAAGAAGCAAACTAATTGAAATGTTGCCAAAGTTTCCTTTTCGATTTGGTTGGCGGTGGCAGAAATACTTGTTGAAAGCCTTTAGTATTTATAAAGTTTATTTGAATGGAAAAGAATTGAAAAGTGTTATTGCATTAGTGAATTTAATAACTGTGAGGTACCTTGCTTCAGTATGCGAATCGTGGTTAGAATCATACTGAATTAGTGCCTCCGAAACCGGATTAAACAAATGAATCGCTTATTGAATGTCGAAATTATTCAATATTTACATACAGAAATAAAAGAGAGTGTATACTGAGAGCTCTACAGCACTGCTCAATTGCATCTAGAAAGGCTCGCCTTTTTTTTAACTCACCGCAAAATGTCACTAGAAATTTAATTGAAAATGACTTTGGATTTACTACTTCTTTCTAATTATATTTGATCATTTTATATAATTCTGTTGTTCTAGAAACTGTAGATTACTAACAAGTGGGTTGAAAGTTCGAAAGCTGATAAAAAATCTCCAAAATAATTTCGGATGTCCGTATAGTGAAGTTGTTCGAGAGCGCCGAAAATCTAATGAATATCAAAGCAACTTATTGGATATATTGTGAGTGAATATTTTGGTATATGAAAGCGCAGTGCAAAGTGGGTGCCTCGCAAGCTCAAAACCCAAACAAAAACAATAACGAATAACTGATTCGGAGATGTTAATACTAAAAAACCGAATTCTTTCATTGATATATGGCAATGAAACCTAGCTCCAGCATTTTACACAGGAGTCCAATAGAGAATCAGTCGAGTCAACTAAACATGTTGACTTAACCTCAAAGTAAAGAGGAAAGATGCAAAAGTTAAGGTCAGTCAGTACAAGCTTTCGGAATCAGTATTTTGGAATGCACGTGGTATAATATTCCTCCGCTATCTTTAAAGAGAAACTCATTAACAGCGACTATTACAACGCGTTCTTAAAGCGTTTCAAAGACGAAATCGTGAAAGAAGTTCCATTGGAAGAAGTAGAAAGTGCTGTTTCATCAAGACAACAAAATCGATGAATACGATATCAGAATTTCACAAATAATTGCCGAATCCACCGTATTCTCCAAATCTGCTCCCTAGTGCCTATTTGCTGTTCTTAGACCTCAAGAGAATGCTCGCTGGAAAGAAATTTAGTAACGATGAAGAGGTTGTCGCAGAAATTGAGGTTTGCTTTGAGGCTTAAGTGACATCTATTATAATAATTGTATAAAAAAATCTTTTGACCATTATAATTTTCAATTGTATCGCCCACGAAGATAACTGTATTGAACAATAAATCAAATTTTATGTATGAAAAAAAAAAACAAAAATCTGTGTTAGCTTACGAACCCTTCAATCCATCTGTTATTAGCATCTGTTTTGATGCCGAATTGACGATGTTTGACCATTGTATTTATCATAACATTTTGTTTATGTAATCATAAGGGTATTCAGACCAGCCTTGTTAATTCGTTAGTCGTTTTTCGGTAGTTTTTTACATATATTTTGTTTTGGTAAAACTAACAGACTATCGTTCTACCGAGTAACGAACTATCCATCTAGCAACTTGATAATTGTTTCGTTACTCGGTAATATCACATCAGCTGTTCTCCTGCTCCTCTGTACATCAATTTAAAGTACTTACCAGTAATAAATTTGATCTGCTCCACATAATTTTCAATTAAATGGCTGACAATTTTTGATTTTGCACTTTGTTGAGGCATTTTTACTCTTTAATAAAATTGAATTAGCTGTCGGAATAAAATTTTACTACCAAGGTAGAGCAGTTAAGCCTCTTAACGAAGTATCAACTAACGAATTACCAAATTAACAGGTTTCGGTCTGAATACCCCTATAGTGTTTAAATTTATATTCGGTATACTTGTATTAACAGTACTTTAATTCGACTTAGGTATTTAATATAAGTCATTAGTTGATATCGTTCTCTTCACTGCTGTAACTCAAGATTACCTTATTAGCACAAATTAGTCAAAAATTGTACTCATTGCGTTTTGGGTTTTAAAATCGGTGACGAAGCCTTATTATCGTGTAAAATCCATTCCGGCCGTTTTCGACGGATGTTCTCATGCAAACGCCTCTTTAAGGTCAAATAGAACCCTTTATTGACCGTCTGTCTCTTCGGAACAAACTCCTCATGATTCATCATACAACGAATCTCGAAAAAACAATCAGTATCACTTTGATTTTTGAGCGGTTTTGGCACGGTTTGGTTAAACCCGTAAACCCATGTCCCATCGGTAGCTATAATGCTCTGCATGAATGTGGGATTTGAATTCACACGATAAAGCATGTCAAAGGAGATCTGTCAACAATACTTTTTTTTTGAAAAAATGAAGACGAAAAATATGAAACAAAGCGTATGACAGAAATGGCTGGGTCACCTCACAACCATAATTTGGTTGAAATTGATCGGATAGTTCAACTTTTAAAAACATGTAACCTTTGTTACCGCGATCTCCTCTATCAAATTATAGTTCGGAATCTTTATGTGCAGCTATGATACTTTATACGGTTTCATTTTCAAAGTATGATGTACTTCTGAGCGAGTTATAAACCTTACTTTTACTTGCGGCAAGCTACCGAAATTTGTTTTTGAGCATTAGTCGATCGTTTACTTGGGTTGTGGCCCAACAAGTACATATCGTAAATCTTAATCGTTCTATAAATGTAAAATTAGTATTATCTTGAAATCCTTGAAAAAACTAGAGAGACCAAGGAAGTTTGTAGCGAGTTTTGACTTGAACGAAATATTGGAGAGATACTTAATAATCGAATTATCTAGTTAGGACTTTTGTTTGACAAACAGGGATGCCTCAGCTTTTTTTTCTAATACTGCTAGTTTTTTGGGAATGAAAAATAACTATTAGGATATTTTCGAATTTTTTAAAACAAAAATATGTTTTTATGCATTTTCTCGGCCACAATATCTGAGCGAAGCTCTGTTGAAACTTTTAATATTTTACTGTAAGACAAATGTGGTGCAGTATTATCATTATCAGAAATTAGTCCTACGAGATGACCAAATTTGGTAATCTTCTATAAAAATCTTCGAGTGCTACCTCAATTCAATAACCAAACATACACCGTATCCATATTCTACTTCGCGCTGTTACCAACCTAAGTAGCCCTGACCTCATTTAATACTTTGAATATGCCGTTACTAAAAGTGCAATAAATTTAATGTTTTACTTGACCAAAGCACATTTTCAATAGGGCCTTTCACTACAAAATGAATGAGTATTACAAATTGAAGGTAACTCATACGCCCTGTCGCACGCCAGCCGGCTGCAGAAAGCAAATTTCCTACACAAAATATTTCATACACGAAAAGCAGCCAACACGCGCCACCAAAAGCAGTAAATTCCGAAATTTCCCTTTGTGTTTTGCGTAAAATTATAAACAATTCGGAAAGTAGGCGCGGCCAAGCCAGCAAGCGTGCGTGTATGTGTGTGTGTGAGTATTTGCAGTGCAAGAATCTCACAATGAGTTGAGCAGCGACCTCGGCGCTGGCGCTGTGCAGGTGCGCTGCTGAAGTTAAAAATACTTTACAAAATTATGTTCAAAACTAAATGCAAGTAAAATTCAACATAAAAATGGAGGAATAAGTGAGCGCACGCAGCAAAGTTTTGCGAAAATCTTATGAAATAATTTTTCGAACATTATGTTTCACAAGCGGAATTCCAATGTTACTACTACAGCTATGGCTGCGGCAGCCATTGGTGTTGGTGTTTGAATTGTTGTTGTTGTTGCTGCTGGTGTGTGGCCGAGGCACAGCAATGCTAAGCTGAGGCGTGCGGCGCGCGGCAAGCGGGTGGAATTCCAACGAGCCAGCAGCAAAAACTTAAGCACTTTTGCGAAAAGTTTCTTTAAAACAATTCCTAGTTTTGTGCCTGGCGCGCATTCAATGCTGTTGCTATTATTGTCCGTTGTTGCGCGTGCGTGTGTGTGTGCTATAATCACTTGCAGCATGAGGCGCGGCAATGAACTGGCCGTTTGCATGCAGGCCAATTGCTTTGCGCTCTTTTGCACAAACTACTGGCGCTCGCAATACTTGATTATGTTCAACAAAAACAACAAAAATTGCTTAAATAAAAAAGCATGCTGAATATAAAGCAAACGCAATCCGCACAAGCGAGTGCAAGCATTTCGGGGTGCAAAAACCACTGTTTTACACGCACACGTACATACACATAATTCTTGGTTTGCTGTGCTTTGTGCAAATGGGCTCATAAAGCGCTGCAAAGCCTGGCCCGCGGCCTAGCTGTACTCATCATCCGTGCAAAAAAAGGCAAAAAAAAAATAAAAATAGCAACTGAAAATTAAAAATAAAAATTACCAAGTAAGCAAGAGCTCTTTTAGTGTCGAACCAAGTCTTAGGTGTTCCTAGTAATTTTGCTGGTGGAATTATTATTATTTTTTTTTCTTAAATTACCCATTCACCGTTTTTCGCCTCGTATAAATTTTCCAATTGAATTTACTAAAAGAGAGTTGAGAGTTGAGAGAGTTTTTTTATCAATAGATGTCGTTGCAGTCGTATATCTCCAGTACTACCGATTACATTGTGTCATACCATATAATGAAGGAAAGCTGAGATCTTAAGCTTGGTTGAAAAAAGTTACAGCAATTCAAAAACGAGTGAAAAAAATGAAAAAATTCGCTACATTTTGAAATTTTTGTATAAACAAGAAAATTCGTTAACTTCGGTTGCACCAAAGCTAATATACCCTACAGGTTCGGAGATTATATATTAACTTAAGCAGTAATCCATCTCAAATTTCGTGAAGATATATCGTCAAATGAGGAAGTTTCCTATGCAAGCATTTGATTCCGATCATTCATTTGTATGGCAGCTATATGCTATAGTTACCCGATCTGAACACTTTCTTCGGAGATTACATTGTTGCCCTAGAAAATAATCTGTGCCAACTTTCGTGAAGATAGCTTGTCAAATGCTAAAGTTTTCCATACAAGAACTTGATTCCAATCATTCCGTTTGTATTACAACTATATGCTATAGTTAACCGATCTGAACAATTTCTTCGGAGATTACATTGTTGCTTTAGAGAATAATTTCTACCAAATTTCGTGAATATATCTTGTCAAATACAGAAGTTTTCCATACAAGAACTTGATTCCGATCGTTCAGCCTGTATGGCAGCTATATGTTTTAGTGGTCCGATATCGTCAATTCCGACAAATGACCAGCTTCTTGAAGAGAAAATGACGTTTACAAAATTTCAAAATGCCACGCAATGAAATTTGTTAAGAGTTTTAGTTTACAGAGACCATGCTGTATCACTTCGAGTAGCACAACAATGGTTCGCTCGCTTTCATTCTGGAAATTTCGAAACTCCGCTGAGACATGAATTTATGAGTTTGAAATGCAAACAAGTCAACAGTCATCGAAATGGAACCCGTTTCCAGTCGAACGAAGATATAAAACGAAATTCGCTGAATGAGCTGAAGTCTATCCCAAAAAGTGCTTATGAAAAGTGTTTCGATGACTAGAAAAATCGTTGCCACAGGTGTATCACATCTGTTGGGGATTACTTTGAAGGCGACGAAATAAATATTGATAAATAATTAATTATTTTGCGTTTTATTATTATACAAATTATACTCTAGGTTAGAGCTGATTGGTTTTTCTGTCGGCTGCCTAGTGGATTTCAATCGATAACGTTTTGGGTGATAGTATTTGGATCTTACGCGCATATTCCTTTGAGAATTTCCAGGTCCAGGGATATTTGTGTAAGTAAAAGTCCGTGTTAAAGGCGGTCAAAAAATGCGTCATATGTTGCCAAAGCCTTGGTGTGTGAAAGCTTACAGCTATTAGTTGTCGTAATGTACGGAAATACTTACACCTTTTCAGCCCTGTAGAAATTTAGACTTAACATTGGAGTTGAATATTTTTATTTTGGTGCGCTGTGTAATGATCACGGAGCTCCAGATCGCTTGCTTAGCTTTCCTTATGTGATTGATGATGTCTTCCTTTGATCCTTGGGCGCAGATATTCCTAACTTATATTGTCCAAATAATAAAAGGATTTTACATTTTCGTGCTCTATATCATCGCCTTGGACAGTCTGCGTAAAGCTGGTATGGATGCGCACTTCGTTGGTTTTGTTGATGGTAACTACCTGAAAAAAAATTTCGCTACAAGAATTTGTGCTTTACGCAGACCACAACTAAATAGTTTCTTTTTGCTATGTTAGCAAAGAGCTCTTGATTATCACGAAAGAAGCCCAAAGCGGCCCATAAACCGCTCCAAAACATAACTTTTTCGGGATGCAATTGTGACTCATGGAGTACGCATAAATGTACTTTCACAGGAATAATGAATTTCATTGATATTCAAAACAGTTTGTTTTATTTAAAAAAAATTTGCAGCTTTCTTAAAGTTGAAGCCACTGATTTCAAATTTCGGTAGTAAGTTTTAATAATAAATAATAATTCGACTCGTTGTTGGATCGTATATCTTTCCATGATGAAATGGCAAACCTTACTGAAGAGAAATGTCAAAAGAAGCGGGTCGTTTGCTGTCCCTATCGGTCTACTTTTGTAGCGTCCCTATTGAACCACTCCTATTAAATTTCACTCGGATATTTCCAGAACTGATGAAGCAGTTTTTAAAATAGCTAAAAGCTAAACTTCGCCTCAAAAATCGCTGTCCCGAAACTGGTTTTAGAGCCATAGTCTCTTAAGCAAAGTTATTTACAATGATTCGTGGAATATTTTCCGCTCCAATGTAACAAAATCTATCAAAACAGTACAGCTGAGTCATTTATCTTAAAATCTTAACAATGATCTCAAAAAACTATTCCTCTCTTAGCGTCATTTTGCAGGAGTATAAAAGAAATCGCCGCACACAGTGAACAACAAGGAAACAGACGTGAATTGCGTAGTCAGCGGTGGCAGCGGTTAGGCAAGCCGCCCGCGGCGTTAAATGCTTGTCAGTTGGCCTTTTGCTATTTATTTACTCAATTCTAGCAAAACTTTTCGTGCCTCCACAGTGCACATACATACGCATACACGCAAATACTTGAGCAATTTCGAGGCGCAATAAAATAACATTTTTATGCTGTGCAACAAGCATGGCACCCTGTATGCACCCGCAACTTGCGCATTGTTTGCATTGAATTATCATCAACTCGTTTGTTGCGCTTTGTGCTTTAATTCTGCTGCATTTGCCTGCTTAATTTTTGTTTTTTGTTTTCTTTTGTGTTTTTTGCGCTGCGTCAAAAGTGGCCCCGGCCGTGCGTGCACTCACTCAATTTGCCATAAAGTAGTAAAAAATGTTTGTATTTTATTAAGTTTCCGCTTTTACTTTGCCTGCACTTTGATTTGTTTTTCCACTTGCATTTATTTTAATATTATTTTTCTTTCTTTCTTTCGTTGCTCCGTTTGGAATGCCTGCCGTTTCGGTGGCCTTTCGAAATTTCATTTGTTGCAAATGGCATTGTCTTTGCACTCAGCGTTGCTTTATGTACATAACGGGGTGCATACTCACTTGTTGTTTTTGTTAATATTTTAACGAGTTTCATTAATTTTGCACTCAATATTTATTTAAGTGAGTTCAGAAACAGCTGTGCAGCTGTATTAATAAATACACCCGCTGAGTCTTTTGTTTCGGACCGACGATCTATTTTCCTAGTTTGTAGAGGTTAACGATTATATTTGTAGTCAAAAGTTATTGATATTAAGTTGGCACTCGGAAATGTGTTGCATATTGATATATAATAATCTAACCGTAGCGATATGCACTTCCAACTTTCATAACAGACATGGTCATACGTGAAGATTCCATACCAGGACTTCATTTCTTAAAACTTTGTGACTACTACATTGCATACAAAAAGACAGACGGATAGTCGGACAGAGAGATCGATAAAAGGTAATGGTCCAGCTCGGCACTTTCCTTTTCTATAAATATTTTGTATGATTAGTCCGTCGGAGTGATTTTCATTCGTGGCGAGGGCGTTCCTAGCTAACGAAGGAGCGGCTGGTCAGTTGTCTCCGAGCACCTGAAGAGACAGGACAAACATTTTCGAGCGACGTGTTTCTGCGAGTGGTGCAAGCCGAAAATGCAGTGTTCGTTTGAGCAGAGAAACGCGATTAAATTCGTTGTGAAACTCGGTAAATCTGCGACAGAGATGTTTGATATGATCAAGCAGGCTTACCCAGATGTTGCTTTAGCAAGACGTGGTGTGTTTCCGTGGTACCAGACCTTTTTGGAGGGCCGGGAAAAGGTCTTTGATGAAGACCGTGCTGGGAGATCTGCGTCTTCGACAACCACCGACAATGTGACTCGTGTGTGCAAAGTTTTGAACACAGACCATCGACTAAGTATTCGTTTAAGTGCCCAGATGTTAAGTTTATCAAAAGCTGTGGTTCACGACATTGTGAGGGAGCACAGGAACATGCGCAAGGTGCGCGCGAAAAAGGTCCCAAAAGAGCACACTAACGACCAGAAATTGCGGCGAGTGGAAGTGCGCCAAGAAAATTTGAACATGTTTGAAAGCGACCTCCAATTTTTGAATAACGTAATTACAGGTGACGAGTCATGGATTTTTGAATATGATACCGAGACAAAGAGGCAATCTTCCGAGTGGCATACGCCGGCGTCTCCTCGCCCAAAAAGGGAAGAATGAGTAAATTCAAGGTGAAAAGACATCAAAGGCATCGTCCACCATAAAATTTTTCGTCCTGGACAAACCGTCAACGCCAAGTTTTACGTTGAAGTCCTCAAGAAACTCATACGAAGGGTCAATTGAGTCCGACAAGACATCGCAGCGGATTGGAAGTTGCACCACGATAACGCCTCGGCTCACAGCGCCTTTCTTGTGAACAGTTAACTAACGAAGGCCAGAATCTCAACGCTTCCGCAGCCGCCCTATAGCTCAGATAGGGACTCTTTTTAGTTTCCTTGACTGAAAAGGCCGATGAAATGCAAGCATTTTGAGGCGACAGTGGAGGATCCAAGCAGCATACACCTCGACAATGCTTGGAAGTCGCGTTGGCAGCACTGCATCGACGCAGAAAAAGCCTATTTTGAAAGTTTTTAAAGAATAGTAACGATTGGTTCAATACGTTTTTTTAAATTGACTTAGTCCTATTACTTTCTCGGAGGGAAAAACGCTTCCACGTTTAAAAAAATGTTTAAAGAAATGTCTAATTCGGGAATCCAATCTATCAATGATTCATCTCTACCACACATGGCCACCAAAAATGTGTAGTCTAAAGGTAATTCAGAATGAGCAACTTCTCTGAAATCTACGAGCTTTTCAGTTTTACGCCTAAAGCTCACTAGCGCTACGCTACTGCATCGTCTTTAGAATTATGATCATAGTACTATTATTAAGAGAAATAAATATCTTTTCTTTTCCAAACTTAGTCCACTCTCTCTCGCTTGTTTGTAAGTAACTTTTGTGTGCGCTGCTAATTTTCCTGCGCCTTGACTGTTTTCCACTTTTCTTCATATTAATTGGCTAAAGATGCCTTGCTGTTTAGAATAAATATCAAGTCATACATATGTATACTGTATGTGTGTCCATAAAAACACTTCTTCCAGAATAACTCCTTTTGTTCGATGTATTTAATTATTTACAGCAAATTAACACGTTTCAATTACAAAAGCGCCTCAAACTATGCCAAGCTCTATGCAAAGAGTTAACAATAAAAAAAAAGATTGTAAAACAAGTTGCAACCCTTTTGTATTTATGATTTATTCAATGTGCAATCATACACATGAACACCCCTAGCGCTGACCTCGCGCTCTATTAATACTACAGCAACAACAATAGCAGCAGCAGACAGCAGTGAAACGCATGAAAAATGAGGCGCATTTATATACCAACACACACACAAAAGCGTATATTTTTATAGCGAGTGTTTTTTTACACACACACATGCACATCTTTTTCTTTATTTCACTCATATCCGCTCATGTCCTTCACTTCCGTTTCCGTTACGATACAACGCAATACCGAAGAAGTGCAAATAGAGCATAAAATTTTAAAATTTATGATCTGCGCTAATTGCGTGCAGCCAATTAATTTATGACAACCATTTTGCAATGTGTTGGGGAGGCGCACACACATACACACTTACAAAAATACGGTGGTACATATGTACAGACATTTACGGTTGTATATGAAAGCCATGACGCAGACGAAGTGGCTTGTCGCTGCATAACTATGTGTGTGTGTGACTATGCGTTTTCGTGAGAGTGTCGTGCTCATGTGAATGTGTGTGCATGTGTGTTTGTGTATAAAAAACTATAAAAGCTGGATATGAATGGTTATTGCATTGAAAGTTTTTAAAACTTTTTCACACACCAACGCCGCGAGCGTTTTCATAATTTTTTATAACCCAACACATATGGAAAATTGGCATGAGGCATACAAAAATGCGAAATTAAATATAAAAATTTTTAAAGGTTAACAAAGAAAAGCACACACACACACGCACACAATATTGTATTGACCGTTGCTTTTGCAAGTATTGCGCATTTGTGTGTGTGTGTGTGTGTGTGTGTAACACTTGCCGTTGTTGCGTTTTTTAGTTTATACCCACTTAAAATGCCTGCTGGTCAATATGCGCGTAGTTGCCACCTCGTATGAAAGCAGCAGCGTATTTGTTGAAAAAGAATCGGTTGACTGTTTTGCTACTTTGAACTTATTTATGTGGCGCTGCGGCACCTTATTGTTTGCTGAGTGGTTTATTTATGTGTGCGAGTGTATTAAAACACAAATACATGCATATATTTATATGTGAATACACATACAGATGCAATTTTATTTTTGTTTTTCTGATTTCAATGCGGAAATAAAGCTGAATGCAAGCCGCTGCTGTCAATACTACAACAGCTTAGCCGCGTTTTTTACTTTTACTAAAAAAATTTATATTTTTTACCACTTTTGATTCGGTTCCTATAAGTGGACTGCAAAAACAATCTATACTGATGGCATAAACAAAACGCGGTTGCAAAAAAAAAAAAACAGTTTTAATGGAAAATCCGCTGATGATTTTATGAAAAAATGAGGAACTCAAGAGGAGTATCAAGTTTGGGTACATTCTATATATGATAATAGCCATAAAATTACATACAAGGTGCATTCCAAAGTAAACAGGACTTTTTGAATCTAGCGCCCTCAGCCCCGCCATCTATATGTCGGCTGGTGCGTTAGAATCTGCTATCTTTATCGATTGTCCAGTGAGAGTTTCATGACATTTCATAGATTGAAAGTGAAGTTATTGCGTTTTAAGTGTCAGTACTCGTATGTTTGTGTTATCGGTGCGAAAATGAGCTACGAACAAATAGCCAAGATTAAATTTTGTTTAAAATTGATATAACTTTTATTGAAATGTTTCAAGTGATGAAACAAGTTTAGGGCGATAATTGCCTATCCCGTAGCAGAGTGCACGAGTGGTTTCAGCGGTTTCAAAGTGGTCGTGAGGACATAAATGACGATCAACATGAGGGCCAATCAAAATCCGTGATCTCCGGAAATTTCATCGAAATTGTGCGTGAATTCATCAAAAATCTGCCTAAATCATCATTCAAATTCATGGAAATGGATTTGAACATCTCCGAAACATCGATTTATGGCATCTTGACCAAAAATTTGGGCTTACGAAGGGTGTGTGCACGGTTTGTTCCGCACAAATTGACTGACGACCAAAAATTGCTCACAATCCAACATTCGACGGACGCTTGTGACCGATTATTTTACCGAAAGTCACATTTTAACCATTAACCACTCCCCAAATTCACCTGATATGACACCGTGCGACTTCTTCCTTTTAGGAAAAATGAATTTGCCCATGAAAGGAAAGCGTTATGCAGACGTGGAAGCCATTCAAAAGGCATACTGGCGGCCATACCGGCCTACGAGCTAACACACTCGTTCGACATGCTTTTGAACCGTGCAAAAAGCTGTATTGAAGCAGAAGGAGACTATTTTGAATAAAATAAATTGATTTTTCCGAAAAACTTATTTGTTCTATTTTTTTAAGGGGTTACATGGGTTTCCTCGGGCCAAACACGGCCTTTTTTCAATAATTTTTTTTTAATATAAAAAATAAAATAATTTAATGAATTTTTTTTTAATTAAAAGAATAATATTCATTAAAAATTTTGTAAAATTTTAAAAAAAAAAAAAATATCAAAATGGCAGTCATTACGACGCCATTTCCGGCAGTCCCTCGGAAAAAAGGTGCATCTGCGTTGTCAGCAGAACTTCTTTCAGGATCATTAGAAATAAAAATAAAAATACGTGTTTTAGTAAAGACAATAAACTGGGTATTGGACGAAGGAAAAAGAAAAAAAATGAAAATTGGATTTTTAGCAGACGATTTATAAAAAATGCAAATTTCGATGAAAATTTCTCGACATTTTTCTTTAATAGTTGTAATTAAAAAAAAGAAAATCCTTCGTTCAAGATCTTGTAAATGATATCTCGAAGACCTGTGTAAAATTTCATCAAGATCGGTTGAGTAGTTCGCGAGAAATCTTGACAACCGACTTTGAAAACACAGTTTCGAGAAAAACGCGCTTAAAGACGGCGCACTTAGCCTAGATTGCCTCGAGCGCACAAGTTCTCAGGGTTGTATCTCCGAAAGTATTGATCAGATCAACTTGAAAATTTAGGACAATATTCTAGAAATGTTATAGAATTTAATAAGATAAAATTTTTTTTTTCGATTTTTTGAAACTGTGAAACCCATGTAACCCCTTAAGTCCTGTTTACTTTGGAACACACCTTGTAATTCAGCGAATCAAGAGACAGTGGCTACGCTGGCTAGGTCATGCCATCTGAATGGATGAAAGCAATCCAGCTCTGAGAGGATTCGATGCAGTACTCGCCGGAGAAGCCGAGGAAGAGAAAGACCTCCACTCCGTTGGAGTAACCTGACTTCGCTTGGAATCTCCAATGGGCGCCCCCTTGCGATAAGAAAAAACAACTTGCGCGCTGTTGTTAATTCGGCTATAAATGCTTTGGACATTAAAAAAAAATTTTTATTGAGCAAAAACATTTGAAATAATAAACTTTATTTTTTTTTACTTTTAAAGTCATAGGCCATCAAATAACTGCCTGATCACTACCTGACATTGAGAAGAAGTTTTGCTCTATCATTTACTTCAAAATATATTGATTGCAAACTGCGTATTTATATAACATGGGAGCCACTAGATTATTCTGCATTAAACTATACAAGTTTTCGAAGTACGAGGGCTGTCCGATAAATAACCGACCTCAACGGGAAGCTAGCGGCACATCTGAAAAAAAAGCTTCTACTTTAAATTGTGCATATTATAATAGCTACTCGCCAAAATTTCAGAAATTTATCTTGCGCAATTATCTGTTGACAGTCGTTTTTGTGAGTCTATTTCGGTGATTTCCCCAAAATGGAAAAAATTGAATATCGAGCTGTAATTAAATTTTTATTTTTGAAAGGCAATACGCCTTTACAAATCAAAGATGAGTTGGACTCTGTGTATGGTGACTCTGCACCATCGTTTACCACCGTAAAATTTTGGGCAGCTGAATTTAAACGTGGTCGCAGGAGCTTGGAAGATGATGAACGTCCTGGGCGTCCAAAAACTGTAACCACTAACGATAACATCGCTAAAGTTCATCAATTGGTACTAGACGACCGCCGGATTAAAGTTATGGAAATAGCTGAGATTATGAAAGAAATGAGAAAGCTGTCCGCGCGTTGGGTGCCGCGTTTGCTTACGCTAGACCACAAACGTGCGCGTATGAACATTTCCAGCGCTCTGTTGGCTCAGTTTAGAGGCAATAAGACCAAATTTTGGCGCCGATTGATAACTGTAGACGAAACTTGAATTCATCATTATACGCCCGAAACAAAAATCCAATCTAAACAGTGGATTGAAAAGGGGAACCAGCCCCAAAAAACCTAAAGCTGTGTATTCGGCTGGGAAAGTGATGGCGAGTGTTTTTTGGGACAGCCATGGAATTATTTTTATCGGCTATCTTGAAAAAGGAAAAACTATAACAGGAGCATACTACGCATCATTATTGGACAAGCTAAAGGAAGAAATTTCGAAAAATCGGTCACATTTGCAAAAAAAGAAAGTCTTGTTCCACCAAGACAACGCACCATCTCACACCTCAACAGTCGCCATGGCGAAAATCCACGAATTGCGGTTCGAACTGCTTGACCATCCACCTTATTCACCGGATCTAGCACCAAGCGACTTTTTTTTGTTTCCTCAACTTAAAAATGCGCTCGGCGGCCAGAGATTTTCGTCAAATGAGGAGGCAATCTCTTTCGTGAACTCGTATTTTGCAGACAAAGACGCCAAGTACTATTTGGAAGGGTTGCAGGGATGGGAGCATCGCTGGGAGAAGTGTGTGGAGTTACAAGGAGACTATGTAGAAAAAAAAAAAAAAAATTTTGAAAAAGTCGCGTGCATCATGGTTAGGTCGGTTATTTATCGGACAGCCCTCGTACACTCTATTTATCAAGATCATGCTATGCTAGAAGCGTGGCTAAGGTAGTGTAGCATCTTCAAATAACATACAAAATGTAAGCTATTGGCCAAAAGTGAGTGTAAACTCGCTGTATATATTAACTTGCCTGTATTTGACTGGATGTTTATTCATAATTGAATGCAGATCAACTTTTGGTACTCAATCGGCTAGAAAAAATTCAAAATTAAATGAAATCATTATTACTGAAAACAAACATTTCAAGAAAAATTCTTTTAATGCTTTAATACAATATTTTATTTCCACTTAATAAACCAGTATTCCATTGTACCTAAAATTAGAAATTACGCATTAATATTTCATCAAACTACAATTCGCTTACGCCTACCACATACTAATACCTTGACAACTCATATGTTGCAACAAAAGCCCGAACTTGTACATAAAATGAGCACAAACGACTAATTAAGTCACAAAAGCAACACTTATTTACTTATGTGTGACACTAAAATAATTTTATTATCTTCAATGAACAAATCATTTCATTTTGTTATGACAAAAAGGGTCACTTGCAGCTGTGTGCGTGTGTGATTTTTCCTCCAATGTATAATATTTTAGCTGACCTTATCGATATGCGTGAGCATTTTTGCCATTTCGAACAACGCAATGAGACAACCAAGCAAAACAACAACAACAGCAGCAATCATAGCAACATTGTAGACGCGTAATCTAATAATAAATGAATTTTAATGACATCGCACAGACACACACATACACACATTCTATACGCATGTGAGTGAGCGCGCATAAACACCCAGTCAAAACCTTGTCAGTGCATATGTAAGTCTATGTGGCAGCATATATGGTTTATTTATAGTAGTGCGTGCAATCCGGTGCCATGTAACCGAGGCATAATAAAGTCACGGCGCCGGAATGCGGGCGGCAGATAGTGAAATCACTTTGGCGCGCTATAAATCCGACGAGTGTACAAAGTCAGGCGGCACAATGTGCGCGGTGGCAACACAATAATGTTGTAATAGAAATGACAGCAGCAACCGTTACTATAATTTAATTGACAGGCACTCGGTAATAGTCGCGCGCGCGCTCGTAATAGTAAATGTGCAGTAAATTGTATTGAGCGGCAGCGGCTGGCAGCAAATAGCGACCGTAAGAGTGGGTGATGCAGCACGAAGCTAATGGGCGCTGTGACGCTCAACAAGGTGAAGGGAAGTGAAGTGGAAGTGAAGAGGCAGCAACGGCAACCCATTGATTAAGCGCTACATGCAGACAGACAACATGTAAACATACATAAATACAAGCAAACATATATACAGACATGCATATATAAACAAACAGTTATTCATAAATATATATATGGTCACATAAATATACTCACCACCCATCCACCCACACATATGCGCCGTTGCTGGCTGTTTGCTGCTTTTCATTTTAGTGCCACCTGTGCGTATACGCAACCTCCAGCACACGCACTCGCCATACATTGTGAAGCATAAAAGTGCGCGTGTGTGTGTCTGTCTACGCGCCTGGCTTTGTTCGTCGTTGTACGTTGTTGCGTACACAAATAATTTAGTAAATTGATTTCGTTATCTGGCCATATTATATTTAGCTTGAAGGTGCGTGCCTGCCTTTTGCCTATCTGTGTATGTGTGTGTGAGCGGTGCTTCGCAACTATTTCATAGCAGCCGCTAAATTGAATTGTTTCTGTGCAAATGAAATAATGACAATCGTTGTGTTGGCGTTCGAGTGGCTGCAAAATAGCAAACTATCATAGTAAGTGTATGTATGTGTGAGTATATGTGTGGCTGGCACCTGGCAACGACAGCACCACAATACCAGCTACCAAAGCGGCGGCGGCGGCAGCACACAAATAACAAAAGTAATAAAATGATTGAATAAGTGAGACAAATAATGACAGCAATGAGTAATGATGACAGCTGGGAAATATTAGATAAAATGGTGTTAATTTGTCAGTCAACGGTATCACTTGGCGATGGCATCCAAGTTATGTGAGTGTATGATATGTGTGTGTGTGTGATATGTTGCCACTTAATAGCGGTATTAGAAAAGGCACCAATTTGACTTCTGACTTTTATTCTTGCTGTTAAATGTGTAATGTTTTTTCATAAATATTTTAGATTTTCTTCGTGAATATGTTTGACTTGACTTAAAATATAACTACAGTTGTAGCTTTCGTAAACTATTTTAACAATTTATGCAATTTTTTTCCGCTAGAGACATTATTCCATCAGTGTTTAACTTTCATCACTGTAAATGGCATTCTTTCCTTTTTTATACAAAATTTCAAAATTTAGCGAATTTCTTCATTATTTTCACTCATATTTGAACAGCTGTAACTTTTTCAACTTCCCCGAATTTAATTTTTTATGGTTAAATGACAGAACGAGATTTGTAGCGCTGGAGATATACGACTGCGACGACTTTTGTTGACGAAATTCGAAAAGACTTTTTCGACCATCCAATATATATGGTATAACTCATACACTGGCCGACATATTCGCTATCTAAGGTTTATTGGAAAAACGAATATCATAATAAATACATATAAGCATATTCGCGTTAGGGGTAGTATTCATGTTGCTATATTGCCGATTTTATATACTTTTGTTACTACCATAATACATACTAGTAACATGTCACGAACTTTTCAAATAAGATTCATTGAGGTAACACACATACCATCACCAATCATATCATGTAAAGTCACTCTAGTCTTGTATGTTTGTCATCTGGAGGCTAGGTCAAGTTTTTATCTAATAATATATTTAATATTATCTATTTTAGGCACAAAGTTGTTATCACACTCTCCCGTTTTCATTGAGATAACTTTCACGTTGGCCGATATATGCGATACAAAATCACTTGGAGATTTGAAAATTGCTGACTTTTGATGACTCACAGACATACCATTGCCAAGAAAGGGTTATCACTGAATTTCAATTATATATCTCAAAAATTGACTGATAGTCAACTATGGATACTGGGGTCCACATATCCGGTACCTAAGGGCTTGAACAGTTTTGCTTGGATTCGGACACTTTTTAGTCATAAGGTTGCATATATTAAAGGAATTATTACTGCAAAATTTTATATAAATTACTTCTGGTTTGTGTCGAGATATTCAACTTTTTAAGTAAGACTGTATGGAATTTTCAAAGATTTTTTATTACATGCCATCTATGAAAATTCTGTAAAGCCTTACTTAAAAAGCTGAATAACTCGAGAAGTATTAATGATAGCGATTTTTATCTCGAACCTTTTTTATAGCAAATAAAATTTCTTACAAAATTGTGATGTACATTTCTTCTATAGCTCCTGTCATTTACGAGGTATGTATAGTATATACAAAAAAATGCGAATTTCATGGAAAAATCAAGTATAGAGCCCTGTTCTACCTCGCCGGTGTAAGTTTCGATTTTGTCGCAATGGGCACTTTTGTAGAATGTTAAATTCTGAAGAATTTGTGTCTAAGGTCAAAGCGATGCCATAAAATGCCTCTGATTTACAGAAATTTAAAGATAAAAAATTACGATTTTCCTGAATTTTCAAATGAAAATTTTTACATGCCTTGGTCCAGTTCTAAATGTTAATATTAAGGGCTCAAATTTTCAGGGAGTTTTTTTTATGGTATTTCCAAGGAAATTTCATGATGGGGCTGAAAAAAATGCAAAAAAAAAACACCTTAATATGTATAAGCCTGTATTAGTATATAGTAACTGCATTAAGTTTAGGTAAACAAAACTATTATACCCTCAAGATGGAGGTTATAGATATAAAAAAGATAGCGGCAGGCTTGTCGGTAATATATATTGAATAACTAATATCAAGCTAATTCAGTTACGATCAATGCGCTGAAATGGACTGATTTAAACTCACTGTCAGAGAGACTGTACTAATAGTTTACACAAGGATCTTATCTTCGCCGGCCTCATCGTTTTGGCGTCAATGAAACAATTTTATACTACGTATACTGACATACGTATAATGATCATAATTTGAGATACTGTCATAATATTAGTCAGAAATGTTTCACTGATTACGATGAGAAATCAGTCCATAACCCTTCTTAGTAGCATTATTCAACAAAGAAGTTCCATTAAACTTTCTGTGTGGAATCAAATTTCTGGTACCGAAACGTTCAGAATGTTGGAAAAGGCCTTCAATGATAATTTTTTGTCGCGAGCTATTGTTTTTGATTGGTACAAAATCTTCACAGGTCGAGAACGCGTTGAAAATGAACCATGTGTGTTTTAGGTTCGACGATTAACAGTCAGAGAACTTACTGGCATCATTGGAATAACAGACGAATCAGTGAAAACCATTTTGAAAGATAATTTGGGCCTAAGAAAAGTGAAACACGATTGTTTTCAAAATCACTAAAGTTTTTCGAAAAACAGTGTCGTGTTAGCATCTGTGAAACAATGCTTTCCGACTACCAGGATGTCATGAAAGGTAAGTCGTGGATATATCCATATGACCCGGAATTAGATGATCAATCGGCTGAATATGATGACAAAGATGAGCCCATGCGAAAAAAATACGTCAAAGCAGGTCAAAAATCCTGGAAATGTTGACAGTTTTCTTCGTATATCGATGTGTGGTGAACTCCGAATTCCTTCCAACCGGTCAAACTTCCAAAAAAGGAATACTCTTTGGGTGTTATGCGTCGTTCGCGCAAAGATATTCGTAAAAAGAGGTCGGCATTATGGACCGAAAACAAAGCATGTCAATTGTTCATCAGTTGAAAGAGTCCTTGAGTAATATTTAACAATTAAATTATATAAGAAACTCGCTTCACTTAATCACGAACATAACAATTATGCTAAATACTTGCCATTCACCAAATTTTACTTCCAAAATAATATACAAAATTCGAGTTCCTTTGCGTAATTTTCGCCTGACATTTGTTGCTGCTTGATAGTCACTTGCTGCACTTGGAGCAAATTGTATTTTGACGATTCAAAGAAACAATAACCGAAAGGCGGAAGATTCACTTGTCAGCCGAGCCAAGTGACAAGGCAGCAAGCGCTTGCCAGGCAACTTCATGTTGCACATTGTTGCCAAATAGACGAGTATTTTGCGAATGTTGCAAGGAAACTGCTGTCGCGTTGTTGCTATTGTGGCGGCAACTGTCGCACAATCAAACACTGGAAAATGCAATGTAAATGCAAGGCGGTTATAGCAAATGTCAAAAGCGAACCCCCTTCAAAGGCTGATGGCCTGTTCGGCTGATGGATAAGGAAATGACGCTGGCAATGGCGATGGCGATGTGAGCAAAGGAACCGTTTTGTCATGTGGCATTTTCATGGTTGACTTGAGCAAACAAATTGTCAAGCCAATGCAAAAGCGTGAGCTCAACTATGAGTTATGTATGTGTGTGAGTGTGTGTGTGCGTGCAGTTGCCAACGCGCAGCAACGGTTGTCAAGTGAATCTCATTTCGTGGCTTTATCGGCTGCGTGAAGCAACAAAGCGCCGACAAATCAGCAAAGTTGCTTCATGGAACATAACTCTTTATTGGTGGCAAGCAATTGTGCAGCAGCGGAATAGCACCGGCAGTAGTGTGTATTACAAATCATTGGTAGACACTTTGTCCATCAGCCAGCCGACAGACAACCGTCCAACGCTTGTTAGAGGCCAAAGCAGCGCAAAAAGTGTGCGGCCTTACTCATGTGTATGTATATGAGTGTGTGTGTGTTTGTAAGCTTTGGATTGCGCTTATTCGTAGCCAAGCCAAGTTGTGGCGACACTTGAATGACACGCCGAGTGTGTATAACAGTAATGATGGTTTGGAGGCATGCTGCCATTTGTATATACATATACACATACCCGCTTATATACTACATTCACACTCAAACATATGCGTGCGGCGACTTCCATTTGTGTGTGTGTGCGTGCGTGTGTGGCATCAGCGAAGAGGCATGTTGTGGCAAGTGCAAGCATCGTATTTCAACATTTCACAGCTGCAGCTGCGGCTATATTGCGACATGCTGATGGATGCATTCAGCTTGCAGCGTGACACATTGACATAGTGGAACTCCGCTTGACGACGAAGTCGCAAGGAAAATGATCAAGCGCATATCTATCAAGGAATTTACGAGCAAACATGATTACACAACATATTTGGAGCAAAGATTTTATCTCGCGAAAGTGTCAAAAGTTTTTAGAATCAGGATTAATAAGCGTATTATACTTTGGTGAATACTGTTAGGATTCTACTACTTTCATAAGCCGTGCGATATATTGACGCTTTGAATATGAAAGTATATATAGAGCTGATTGATGAAACACTATAACGAATATTTCCATACTAGATTTTTTTTTTTGGTCAAAGTTTGTGTCAAAATCAAGAAAAACTGTTAGCGTCTCCAGTTTATGGTGTATGACAGCTCTATGTCATGGTGGTTTGTTCTAAACTATATATTCAGAGACAGAGATTCAGCGTTGCCTTAAAAAATCCATGCCAAATTTACTAAGGATATCTCATTAAGTGATAAATTCTCCATAGAAATTCTTGATTCCGTCCGTTCGGTTTGTATGACAGCTATATGCTACAGTGATAGCGTGGGTTCTGACAAATGAGTAGCATCTAATCGAGAAAAGGATTTGTGAAAAATTTCAGATTGATAACTTTAAGACTATGGCAATAATTCGCGTATATACGGACAGACCGATGAACAGGTGGACATGGCTTAATCGTCTCAGCTCGCCACACTAATGATTAACATATACTTTATAAGGAAAAACAGAATTTTCGGAACTGGATGCGATGATACAATTTCTTCTACATGTTTGAACTAAAGCCCTTCGCACTTGGAACTCTTGCAGAAGAGCCATTGTCCCAATGTGGGGCTTACGACCCCATATTGTCTATTGATCCAACTTAAGAGACATTGGGTAGCGGGGGTGGAAAAGAATCAATTTTTGTTTGTACCTAAACCACTGAGTTGCTCAATAATTTGGATACGAGGAGCAAAATGGACGTAATGACCATAGTTCTCTACGGGTTCCATCCATGAAGAAGACCGGAATCCCCGCAACAGAGTAGACCTTTTATGTTAGCGCAGTCGGAGATCGCGTGTAACTCGAACAATATTATAATTTACACATTTTTTCGCCTTTTTTAGGTTATCACACCAGTTATGCTCATTAATAAATGGTTTTTACGTACAGTGGAACCCTTGTTAATTCCAAATATTTCAATTTCACAATTTTTGTTGAGATCTTAAATTTTTTTGACATCTTAGTTCAGTTCTGCTTCAAACAGATCAGAAGATGATTCCCAATTGCTTGGGAATTCCATTGTGTTAGTCGAAATGGTTGTATATGTATTTGGCTGTTCGTGGTATTATGACCTTATTGTTTACTACCATTTTTGCTTCTCCTCGCAAGTCATTGATGGCATCCCAAAAGTTGGAATTCTAAATAATTATGACTAAATACCTGTATACTGGAGAGCGAACTTCACAAAGCCCAAAAATTACTAAGAAACCCTCTTTATATATTTGGTTCAAGTTGTGTTTCAAGCGGCTGCTGTTAATATCTCTTCTCAAAGATCCCACTTTTAGGTGAAAGCACATAACTCGGGACCCGGGCAAAAATGGGTGAAATCAGACTGCAAGCACTTTCCTACTTTCTCTACATTCCATTTGATACATTTTTAAATTACATCTGATTATTTTCTTTCCAGTTTTGATTTATGATAGCAAATGTAATGTCGTAATACTAGCTCGAGCTATGTATATACATAACATGGAGCTGCTACATCTTTAATTCGAAGAGACAGCGGAATCGTCTGAACCAAAGCGTCCGCTGAGATCTGGATATCTTCTAGAGCTCGCAATGTTCAATATCACCAATGATCTGAACCGACCAACCAAAATAATTTATAGTTAGTTGAGTTGAGTGCAGGGCTATTACAAGGAAACCGGAGTACGCAACTTTAACCCGCTAAATCTAACCTATTACCAACTCAAGACTCTTCCACGAAACCACTCGTTAGGTAACACTTCGTGGAAGTGACAATATATTTTAAGTATCCTCTATTGTGTGGACTGAAAAAGTCTCATTTTGTCTTTATAAGAGTGATGCTTCGCTTACACCTTTTCATTTCTCAGTGTAAATCACCGAGAGTAGTTTTTAGTTATTCCCTTGTATTTAAAAAGTGAAGGAAATAAAGGAAAGGATGCTCACTGTCTTTTATACATTCTGTACCCGTCGGATAATTCGCAATAAAGTTATGGTGGAATCAATAGAGACAGCCCCTACAGCTCCCATATTCACCTAGTTTTTGGGCTAGATAGAACCAGGTCGTCCATTTATCCACGATTGCATGTGCGGTATCAGCATGTGGGTCCTCCATGCTTGGGATTAGGAGTACCACTGCCATTACCACATAACAGACATATCTAAAAGCTTCTATTTGTTTATTTTTTATACTACTGAATAGGTCATTGACTAACATTTATTTCAGAAATTTTATAGATTTTTTTTCATAAAAATCATAAACTGAAACCTCAAAAAATTTTCCAATACACATCAAAAATAGCAGTTGTTAAGCCTTGAAGTTGCCGAAAGTCAACATGCCGTAAGGAGGCCACGTTTCTTAACTGAGTCAAGGAGGGGCTTTTGCGCGCCTTGACTTGCCTTGTAATCCCGTCGAAAGCGAGCTTATTCAAACGCCACATATCACTATTTATGTGCACATGTACTGTGTAAGTATGTTATAAATTCTCGAATGTGGCGTTGTCCCGTAGTCTCTCAAACAAGCGTTGCCCATAAATTTCATTTTTACGCTCCGAATACGAGTACGAGTACAATAATGAAGCGTTGAGGCGCGTTGAAAACATCTGCGACCGCGTTGAGAATGCGCGACATAAAAACGCATGTATGCATTTCGGCATTCGCTTCGGGATGAGCGTGTAAAAAGCTCGCCATAAATGCGGTGGAATAACGCTAAAGACGGCAACGCAATTGAGGACAATACAGTTAAGGCGGCGAGAGCGGACGCGCGGCGTGAGAGCGTGGAAATTAAGTGCAACATTTTACATGCCACCTTCAGCCATTAATTAAGGCATGTCACATTTTTATATCGCCAAGCTTCGCCTGATCAGCATACGACTCGCATGGATGTGTGTGCTTTTGTATACGCAATACATATGTAATTGCATAACCGCAGTTGCATATCGGTCGGCGCCGATAAAGTTAAACTTTTTTGTTGTTGCAACATTTTCTTGTAATTTATTAAGCAAGAAAAATAATCCATTTTCGGCACAGTCGACGTTTTTGCTCAGCGGCTCCGTGACTTGTTCGCTGGTTGCGGTTGCCATTGTATTTACCCAGTACATATACATTTATAATTATAGTATGTATGTACATATGTGAATGTGCATGTCGACAGTTGCTTCCTGTTTTTGCTGCTTCAGTGACGTTCACACAGTTCTTTGCGCTGTGGTCAATTTTGTTCAGCGATGAGGGTCATTTACGCACTTAACGCAATTACTTGCCGCATTTGGTGAAGAGCAACCAGAAGCCGTCAACGAAGCTCACATGGAGCATCCGAAAAATGTTTGTGTGGTTTGTAAATAATC
Organism: Bactrocera dorsalis; assembly: GCF_023373825.1. NCBI lineage: Eukaryota > Metazoa > Arthropoda > Insecta > Diptera > Tephritidae > Bactrocera > Bactrocera dorsalis. Next base: position 29,266,350 of record NC_064304.1, on the reverse strand, counting down.
ATTGTATGTATTTTCAAGATGCTTCAACGTTTACAAGGTGCTATCGTGTCGATGCTAACAAACTTGTTTGTTGCCAAAAATGGAGAACTGAACTTGGTTAGACATGTGGTTTCAACAAGATGGCGCTACATGCCACACCTGAGACTTCTGCAGCGCGAGGTCCAGTGTGGACGCTCCTGTTTGACTTATTCTACCCAATGGTTTGCCATAAAGGTTTAAGATTTTTTGTGGGGCTACGTCAAGTCTAAAATTTTTAAAAATAGCCCCAATCTTCCATCTTTGGAAGACATTACATTTCGAAAATAAAATTTGTCCGGCCGAAAGTTCGAATATCGAACGAGTAGACGTATTTGCATCAATATTGTTGTGAGTTCCCACTAATGGATCTCCAGCAATAACAAAATTGATGTTATTAAAGAATTGTGACATTTCATGTTTTATAAGGCATGGACGTTCAAGAGATCTGCATTTATGCAACTGAAAAGTATAAAGAAGCAAGGCTATAATCATAAAGGTTTCGTTGATAGCTTCTCAAATGATATGAGCTAATCTCTCCAATTTCGGAATCCTCTCTTCAGTACTTTAAATGTTTGATATTCACGGAGTCCAGCGATAAGTAAATGGACGTCAAAGTGATTGTACCAGGAAATTACTATGTATGCTTATTCAGAAGGCTCGTGTCGCTCTACCTGTTAACTCATATAGCTTTAACTGGCTGGAGGACCAATATTGCAGAGGAGGCAAAGAAGACATCGGTTGCTTTATACTGTTGTAGATTTAAGATGCCTTTTCGAGGTTTCAGATTGAAAAAAATTATCAGAAAATAATGCTTGAGTAGCTGCATCAATATTGGTGATGAGGGCAGAAATAGTTCACACTAATCGATATCGAACATAATTGGGGTTTATACAACAATGTGAAATTTTTAGTATTTAAAAGGCTGAAGGTTCGCAGACATGTACGACCGGCATCGCTAAAAACTTGAACCACTGCGTCACAGAGGCTACTCCTGCTGGTGTTGCTGTTCCTCTGCTTACATGCCGACTAGGATGTGTGGATGTGACGAAGTCGCTTTTGAAGACCGCGAGGTCGTAAGCATTTCTTTACAACGGATGGATCCACACGAGCCTTTTTTTGGAGCGATTGTCAAAGCTCTGCGGGATCCACGAGCTTAAACCTTATATTTTCAGACTTTATCAGTCTTTTTCAGAAAGGCAGTAGGGCGTGCCTCTATCTGATGTATGTTACATACGGTACTTGCATTTGCTCACGTACGAAGTTGATGTTTTCTCAGGAATGTTTTTTGGACGACCTTCACGGAATTCGTCTTCAGCGAGCGTCGCCAGTAATACTAGTTTTTTCACAGCTTGCTATAGGTTCGCTTCATAGTTAGTGAAAGATTTTAGTTCATCGATGCCTCTTGTCTGATACATCCACGGCGAAGTTATGTATATATTTCTGATCGCACGAAAGTGTTGCCGAGTTGCAATCTGACATTTCTATTGGGAGAGTTTGACATTTTTTATTCCCTGTAAATAAAATTCAGACCGTTATATGACATTTAATCGTGATGTTTATGCTACAAAAGGGAATTAAAAATTCCAAACTCGGAAATGTCAGCAATTGCACTGGTCAACACTTAGTTTTGCCTAGTCCAGAGATATCATATATGTGTAGCACCTATGTATGTATGATAATCGTGGATTATAATAGTAAAAATGCATCGTTGAACTAAAATCTGATATGAATTAATCTCTGAATTACCATCCTATAACCGTTTGATGTTCAAGGAGCCTGGTACAAACGAATGTCAAGGGTTTCGTGGCGACGTTACTCTTCTCATATGAGAATCTGCTGCCTCCAATTCCGTTGATAAGGTCGTAAAAATACCTGAGGCTTATTTTGATACAAACTTTTATGGCTATAGAGGAACTGATATGCAAGAACCGTCATGTAACATACCTTCAGGATTAGAGGCATGCCTATGCATTCTCCCACCAAGCCATACACGTGTACGATATTGTCGAAGGCCCTGCCGTAAGCTACAAAGGTTTTAATCTGTTCAAGACCCCGCATCGCTAAAATTGACACTGTGTCACAGAGGCTCGTGTGGATTTTTTTCTCTGCTCACGCGGACATGTCGAAAAGAAGTCGCGGAGAAAGAGGCGCAGCGAGCTTTTTCTTGGAAAGATCGTCAGCTAGGAGGGAATGGAAGTAGAGTCTTCGGTAAGGAGCTCTCTGTCAAGCTTAACTTTAGGCTACTCGAACTGATGTGTCTTCCAAGACGAACAAGTGGATCCACGAAAAGTAAAAAAAACACTTTCTCGTTGATAAATATTCCTATTTTCACTTTATTAGGCAGAACTCGTAAACTGCTCGCTCAAAGTTATGAAAGTGTGTGTAATCTCAAGCTAAACAACGTTTGGATGTCGGTAATAAGCGGAAATCGCTGGAAACTGGAAAGCCAAAGAGTTCTCCTATCTCACTCACATCGGAATAGGAACGAGTTGGATCTTCGATGCCATCTTGTGTTCTAACACTGAACCTATGGATTTCGCGTGCTCTTAGAAGGTGTAGAAGCCTCGGCGCGACTGCGAGACTTTTCTCGTCCTGGAACCTAGGAGGTTAACTGAACTATTTGTATCAATAGAATTTGAATTAAAAAACGGGGTAGAGAGGTATCTGCTTGTGACCACCTTGAATTCTAGAAAATCTGTCTCGAAGTACAGGGGTATAGTGTTTCGCTTATAATGGTGTTCTATTCGAAACGTTTTCTATACTCAGACGAATAAAAGATTTAAACTTTACTGATAATAGATTAAAATATCTGTGCCTGAAATAAAGGGCCACATATTAGAAAATTCATCCATTCCAATGAGGAAATCTGTATTATCATCTTCATTAGCGCATATCATATTAATTAACGTGTCTTAACGATTAAGTATTGACATGATTATATTGGCTCAAAAGAATCCTACTTTGAAGGCAATTAATAAAGATTTTAATTACAATTCGTGGAAATGTGTTTTTTATTTATTGCCCAGCGCTCTCCATTATATTTTTAAATAATTCACCATCTTTTTTAACTTTTACTCAATCAGGTAATACTTATGCAAATTAGTTTTTTTTCAAATTGCCGTTTTACATACATAAAATAAAAAGTGCATTAGCAAGAAGTATTATCAATGTCAAATGCAGGATTTATATATTTTTTCTATATGCAGAAGTCGAGTGATTGACGAATGACACACATCAAATAAGACAAATAATTTGATTTCAAAAGCAATGATGAACACAAAGAAAAGGTTTTACATAAGCAATTATGGATATGAAATAAAAAATATCACAAAAAAATATTACAGTTCTACTCCTTTAAGGGTTGAATCCACTTAGTTAATTGACTTGGCAAAAAATTTTCATTTTTTGATCTATGTACATCATGTTCCCCAAAATTTTTAAGTGATCTGATTATATTTCAACCTATTCACTAATCTAGACTGGTTTACACGCCGTTGGAGCGTATTACTAAAAACGTTTTGATCAGTTCGAAAGTAGGCGGAGCACGTAAAATCGTAAAATTGTCCCCGAAACTTTAAACGCGTTTATCTCAAAACCGTGTTTTCAGAGTCGTGAGCAAAATTTCTCCGAAACCGCTAAACCGATCGGTTTGAAATTTCACACGACTTACTCAGATATATTTTTTTTCAGGTAATGATCGAAGGAATAAGATTTTGACGATAATTTCGAACATTTTTTTTAAGCCACTTTGAAGTGAAAAATTTTCATGTTAAAACTGAATTTTTTTTTTTGAAAACGTCGCCATTTTGTCACAAAATCAAAATTTTTGACTAGACCTTGTCGATCATTACCTGTATTTATTTATACACAAAATGCTAAATTATTTTTGGCTTTACTAACAGAAGTTTTAATAACCAGCATAATTTGGACCAGAGGTTATCTAGTGACTGATGCCCGCCAAGGCATTATTGGGTGAACATTTTCCCGCAGATCATCTACAGTGATCTAGGAAATCCAGATATTGAACTCGATTCCCCATGATGACAATGGAAACCGCTGATTTGTAAAGTACATGAATAAATTCTGTTTAAGTAGAAGCCGAGCTATTCAAATACGTATAAAATACATGCCTCTTTGTAAAATAATGATTGGACGCAAAAAAACGCGTGCCGGACGATTGGATATTACCCCTTAATTGAACCTTACAGCTGCTGGTGTACGCCGATGATATTGACATCATTCACATTAACATCCACGCCGTTAGTTCTGATTTCTCAAGAATGGGTAAGGAAGCGAAGCAAATAGCTCTGGAAGTGATCGAGAACAAGACGAAATATACGAGGGCTGCTATCAAACACACTAAGGTTGCCAGGTCGCATTCCATTGGAAAGTTTGACACTTTTTTGATCGTCATAACTTCGAACGTTGTAGATAATTTCAATCGTGAATTGTTTTAGTTACTGGAATTCAAAATTCAGTCTCGGCCAAGAAAATGTCATGCCTCGAAATCATCACGATAGTTGCATGAACACCTGTTGCCGTAAAAAAGGTTTGCTACTTCGACTGAGTAGGTACAATTGAGCTCAAATAAAGTTCTCGTGTGGATTGGTTTAAAGAATGCTGAAAAAATACGATCGCGGTGCTTCAAAGTCCCTCAGTATTTCCGTCACAGATGACGAATCATGGTGCATGCGTAATGACAGCCTCCAAACAAAACATCCAGTGTGGGTCTTAACCATAACTGTAAGAACAATATTGAATCTTACAATTTACAGTCGATGTTTCTTCGGCACATAATTAAAATCTTATGTGGCGACTGTTTCCGCTTGAGCAAGAACGGTCAATTCTGAGTATACACCACCATTTGTTTCCGTTCAGAAAATTCGAATATTTGTAGCTCTCACAAGAGAAGACGCATAATAAATTAAAGCAGAACATCGGCTTAACGTTCTGCCTAAAAAAATGGCTGATATTAATTGTAAATTGGAACCCAATGACTTCTTATTTTTAAGTAAATAATAAGGAAAGTATAACGATATAAGTAACTTGGATAAATAAAGATTAGATTTTGGTGTCTGGCGATTCGGAGTCGACACGACGCTTCGAAATTTTCTCTGCGCGTTAGCAGAAAGGAAAATTATGTTTTTTATAAATTCCTATTTCATTACAGGCTTCGAATTGATTGCAGCTGACACGATAACAACATTCTGATGGCTTCGACACTACGAGGTTTCGAGGAAAGGTTCTGTGGAAGATTGATGGTTCTTTCTATTGGAAACGGCGAATATCGCACTCGATGGAACGATGAGCTGATGAGATATACATGTGACTTTCACTGTACACTCCGAGGGGAAGCAGAGTATAAGAAAGACTTCCACTCGTTCAAAAGAACATCTAGAGAAGCCTGGCCACATCATTATTCCCAATTTGGCGTCAAACATGACGAAAGGAATGAACGACTAACGTACCATAGAGCAGAAGATGATTGATAATAGTCGTTTCCCATGCATTTGGCGACTATACAGATGGAACGACACCTGTAATATTTTTTGTTTCAGATAAGTCAATCAGCCTTAATCGTGGAGATAGTTCGAGCCCTTTTTTTTTAGGCGAAGGTGTGCAGAACGCTGTTATATAGAATATGTATAATATTTTTAACTTAAAATTTATATTTATATTTATTGATAAATAATAATAAACTAAAACCAGTATCTGTTTACGGGTCGTAGAATTTAAAACATTCTGAGACAGGCTTCAGATGGAATGACCCTCGCAATTCGGCCGTCTGGATTTAGTAAGCTGACATAAAACACTTTAACTAACAGTCTAGTGATTAGTTGTCATTAGGAATCATATACATGTATATGGGGGCGAATTAAGGCGCTGTTGCAACACCACATTTCTTTGGATTGCGAGTTCCTCTTAATGCTGGAGAGTACTGTTGCAGTTTTGTTTTCATATTGCATTTATTACTGAAATGGCATTTAATTATGTAAGCAACTTATTTCTGCTGCTATCATTAAAAAATACTGTACTTTTTCCCGCAATTTTTCAATTTTTATTGTTTTGTTATTATTATACGTCACCCCTGCGCGCACTTTACGCTGCATATCCGTTGCATACCATGTTCTTTGGCGCTTCCGCTTGAAATTTTTCACTTGCGTTCAACCGGAAGAAATTAATGCAACATTTGAATTATCACTGCTGGCAAAAATAACGGCACAACAATGACAATAGTCGCGCTGATAAAGTGACAAGGACGCACTGACAGTCGGACGCACGGAAGGACGTCACGTGACAGCGCGCTGTACGGCGAGATTGACTAATGAGCAGTGCAGCGGCGGCAAGTGTTTGGGCGCGAACAGTAAAAGCGCGATAGCAGGCAATGACATGGAGGTCAGGCTGCACTGTGCGTTCGCGATAACTGCGCGAGAGATTTAACGAAACATTATATTGTATTTTGGAATTTTTAATTTCATATTTATTTTGTCGCTTACAAATTTATATTTATACTTTGAATATATAAATGCATATTTTGACATATAAATGCGCAGTGTATCTGTTTGTGCTAAAGCGCTTACAAATAACTACAAAGATAACAATATGCAAAATATTTGCGCACACACACTTACATATGTATGTGCAGTTATAAGCATTTGCTGTGGCAGCGTTGATATAATCTTCGCCATAAATTTGCAAAAATATTATTTTATCAACAACAATTAATTTAATGCACTTAATTGCAATATTTTCCAAAAATAAATTTCCTTTAATTGTGTTTTGTTTGTTTGCCCTCGTTATTTTTGTTATTGTTATTGTCATTATTATACGTCACCCCTGCGCGTTACGCTGCATATCCGCTGCATACCATGTTCTTTGCGTCGCAGCTTACGCATTAATGCGCTCAGCTTGCGTTCAACCGGTAACATTGCAATGCAACATTTGAGATTCACACACACATGCACACATGTCCTTTACAACAACCACCACGCGTGCTCGCAATTAATGTGTGCGGCATATCTTTCTGCGCTGGTATTCTGCGTTTGCGCCACTGGTTGGGCCATTTTTATTTGCCGCCAAAGATTTATGCTTATTTGTAGCGGCATTAAGTGCGTGTAAACATCTTACGAAAGCAACAATAAATCTATTATCCCCGCGCGATGGCCATGACACGGCAAATGTACGTATGCTCAACTATAATACATGTGAGCTTATCCGCGCTTCCATGTGTCCTGGCGTTTGTGTATGTGTGTAGGTGTGTGACATATGCGTTGTATTGGTGCGATGTTGCAAATGCATGTGGCAATTTGCAAATACAAGTGCTGTTGTGCCAAGTGGCCGCAAAGGACACACACACACATACATCTATGGAAATTATACGCAAAGTATTTACTGGGATTTTTTTTGCATATTCGGTGCAAAATGTATATAATTAATGCGACGACTACGGTCATATGAGATATGATAATTGCATGCCAAAATAATTTGTTATAGGATACTATCCTGTTGTGCCAGGGTGACAATCTACGTAGTAACAATTAGAGAACTTTTAAAAATGAAAACAAAGTAGATAAAACGAATTCAAAGAAAGAAACACTCATTTGATGTGTGTATATCTTTACGCGCTGGTATTCTGCGTTTGCGCCACTGGTTGGGCCATTTTTATTTGCCGCCAAAGATTTTATGCTTCAGCGGCTCATTCAGTGCGTGTAAACACTAAACGAAATTTTATTAAGCTACACCGCGCGATAGCCATGCCGATAGACAGTAAACTGAGTACATGTGAGCTTATCCGCGCTTCCATGTGTCCTGGCGTTTGTGTATGTGCTCGAAAAGTGTTTGTGTCGACATATGCGTTTTGTATGCGATGTTGCAAATGCATGTCCCATTCTGCCAATTTGCTGTAAATTGAAGTTTGCGCAAAGGGACCTCACACCCCACTACAGTATCTATGGAAATTATGGTTTTCAGCGACTATTTCCTCTTTCTAAAACTCAAAAGAGACTCGTTGGAAAAAGCATTTAATCCAAAGCAAATATCAAGATAAAAGCTAACACATATTGTTATAGGATACTATCCTGTTGTGCCAGGGTGACAATCTACGTAGTAAATTACGGGTATAAAAATGTTGGTCTACTGCTAAAAGAAATGCTTTTCTTTGGAATAAGGTTATGACGAAGAATAAATCTATAGGTAATATTTTCATAAAAATACATGTAAAATTCATAGGAAAAAGGCTCTTCATCTCTCAGCTGCTGCAGCAAATTTTTATTAGTCATGCTAAAACTCCATTTAATTTAGTGAACTATCTTCGCATAAGCAATACTTTTCGGTACCGGGTGTAATGTTTATTGGTATAAAGTAACTTGAAAGAGAATAGTTGTTCAATAAAAAAAATGCTATTTCATTTAGTGAAGTACTAACGAACGAAGTTCCGCCTTATGTCAGCGCTTCTTTCAATAGTCAAAATACTTCAGTACATGGAGAGATATTTCAGGCACTTTTTAATTTAACTATGCTTGTTTTTTGCACAGAATAAGTTTTGGCCCGCCATGTTTTGGCATCAAAGTGTTAGTGGGTGCATTAACGAAAATCGTCAAATAAATAAATCTGCAACAGAGACGTTGTGAGAATGATCGCTGATGACAACCGTAGGGATGGGAAAATCCGACAAGTGAACATCGCAGCCAAAGGCTTCATTCACCATGAATTTGTTCCTCCTGGACAAACGTCAAATCAAGTTTTACGTCCTCAAGATTCACACCGCCTTTCTCGTGAACAGCTACCTAATCAAGACCGGAATCTCATTAACGTAACTCACCTCCATGCTCAGCCACGCATATGAGACACTTAATTAGAAAATTTTTCATTACTTCAATTCTCGATTTAAAGGTTTTATGTTCTACACCTCTTCCTTGACTTATGTAACTTCACAAAAAAAAAAAGGTCAGGTGACCTTGGGGGCCAACGGAAAGTCTACTTTCTTGAAATTAAATGGTCTGGCTGTGTGTGACTCGTTGCTGGCTGAAGTCATTTCGTTGCTTATAATATTTATGGATTTCATTTACTCCATATACGGTAATTTTGCTTGATAACATTTTCGTTTAGATCAGAATGAACTTCCTCAGATATAAGCAGACAATTTTTAAGTTACTATCTTTTTCGACCAAATCAATAAATTTTTGGTAAAATTCCAGGCAAATAGGCAAATCTGGAAGGTTAAACTGGCTTGTTATTTAAACTTAGTACGAAAACAGCTTTAAGTCATTATGAATCATGCGTTGTAATGACTGTCTGCTACTACTCCAAGTTGCGAGTCGAAACTCTTGCATTAGCCTGAATTGAAAATGTAACAGTCGCGAATGTTTCTTTAGGAGTGGATTTCACCTCGTCTTAATGCATACAGTTTCCAGAAATGGCCTGTTAAAACTTCCACAATTAAGGAGAGGCTCGCCTTACTCAAGGCTAAGAGATCTCTTGCGATCGTCTTATCACAAAGAGACTCGATACCATTGACAAGATTAGGCACTCCTTGCACAACTCTGAACGCATTGTTAATGAGTTCAAGGCTAGTATTCGCGCACTTCCATCCAAGTGGATGGTTTCTTCTCAGAAGGAGGCTTTATTCCGGAGCAGTAAGTCTACTGCTACCATAATGGCTGCATCCTCGGGTTGGAAAACACTGCAATAGGCAGAAAGTCTGAAGCTGGACTTGATAGACAGTTCTTGGCAGTAAAACCCTCGAATAGCCTCTCCCCAAGCTTTGACCCATCCGTATAGAAGCTCACTGCCCCGCTCCTTCAAAGGCTTTTTCCCGTCCATAGATCCCACGTCGGTATATGGGCAGAGAAGGAACCGCCAGAGTTCGGTTTGGGGACTCCATGATCTGGATGATCCGGTAAAGGTATAAATTATGGAAATATAAAAACCCTTCATGTTAGGTGTGTTTTTTTTTTTTAATTTATAATGTTCAGCAGATGGGATTTAGATTTTAATTATCCAAATTCTCTTCTTTACCCATAAACGTATGTATATTTTTACTTATGAAGAGAAGTGAAATGGAAATTCGAACTCAAACTTATATTAGATATAAGTATATTTTTTCCGATAAAGTACTGTTTTCTGTTAACAGGATCTTGTTATTCGTATACTCTGCTTTATAAACCTAAATGGCTTAAAAAATTTACGCTGGTTAACTCTGTAGAGTTGTATTTAATCAAAGGCTTAAATTTGTATATAGAACCCTTTTGACCGATTTCTGTTCAGTCCTTTTGAATTTTTGAATTTAAGCATGTATAAGCCATATGTGTGTATGTAGGTTCAATATGTGACTAAATTTAGCACTGATATGACAACAGTCAAACAAAACGCCAATCTGTCATGGCCTGATAGACAAGTTTTGATAAACTCAATTTTAATTGCTGTAGTTCAAATGGATTAATAACAAAAAATATGTACACATGGGTAGATATATTGAAAAAGATTGCCATAAAAAATAGAGATCATAAAATACAACCGCCTCACACACTCACACACACACACACCCAGAAATCAAACAAATTGATATGCAATCTACATGCTGCGCGATACAAGTATTTCAATGAATTTTGTGGAAAATAAATTTCACTACCACAACCGTACGTAATTGCAAGGCTGCATTCAATCACCGGTGTTGACGGTGCGATTAAGTTATTGCTGTCGATAGAAAAAGTATTCTTTCTGATGCATTTCGGGAACTTTCATTATTTCATAAAAATTGCCTGCTACCGCACGGTGTGGACCAAAAATGCATAAAATAATATGTCGCATGTGTGTTTTTGAAAGGGTTTATTCATATGCGTGGCATAAAAAATTAACGCTTAAAATGGCAATGCGTAAAAACAGCTGGTTTACTGCAAGTTACGCAGCGTGAACATTAAAAGATTTGTAAGCGCGCAGCAAAAAAGCCGATTCCTCGAAGCTATACGCGCACGGCACAATAGCAACAACAGCAACGAGCAGAAAAAGTAATAAAATTAACAAGCCAACAATTGCCATATTTTAAGTGCGAACAATTCAAGCAGAGCAGCCACAATGACAGGTGGCACCATGGCGAAATGCATGTGGATATGAGCGCGCAACAAGAGCATCGACATTTATGCCCATAACGGGGTATATTAAATTCGCCACCATATTGGAAACCTCCTGAGAAAACGTCGGAAAGACTATAAAACTTATATATATGTAAGCATATATGTACATATAATATAATAATGTTCAGCATGACGTCCTGTTTTGAGTTAGTCATATCCGTCTGTCTATTCGTCTCTCCCGTTAAGGGAGACTGTATATAAGTACGTGAAGTAGTCCCTCAGTTTTTGAGATATCGATCTGAAATTTTGCATACGATATTTATACCCCAAGAGGTATCTCATTTATCACAAATGCCATTAACGAATTTACTATAGCATCCTGTCCTTGTATGGACACTTTTTTTTACTTCTGAAGGGTATTACAGCTTCTGTTCAGCCGAGGTAAACGTTTTCTCTTATTTTATTACAATTTTCCACGAAAAAATTAAAAAATGTTAAAAAGTATTGTTGTATAAAAGGAATTACAATAGCTCTGCATTGGCATTAAAAGCGGTGCCATTTACTTTTGTGACGCACTGTATGGTATGTGAAGTGATTCTTTTTTTGCATTTGTGATCATAGAAAATATGGTGTAGTCAAAAACTTTAATTTATGTAAAAACTAATTGTCCACATCGAATTAACTGTATATAGAAGCCTATATATAAATACAGGGCTCCTATATATGTTTTCTTTAAGATAAACTGGTTTCTCATATGAAAACCTAAGAACTCTATAACTTCAAATCTAATGCGGAATCTTTATTATCATTCAGCCAATCGACCGGTCAAATCACACCAAGACGTTAGTTTTTCTGGATTGAATGGCAGCTCTTGAATCTCTTCAGGTTGCACTTCGTCCTAAATGCCGCAATTTTGCTTTTTTACATATCCATTAAACTAGAAGTGTTTCCCATCACTGAACAAAATTTGGTTCGAAATTGTCGGATCTTTTGGAAACTGTTCAAGAGCCCATAGAGCGAAGCAATGTCGCTTGATAAGGTCGAGCGGCTTTAGCTCTTGGACAAGCTGTATTTTCTACGCTTTCAGTTTAAGATCTTGACGTAAAATGAGACAAGTCGTTCCATACATCTGTCCGAGTTGCTATGAACGGCACCGAATCGACTCTCCACGGTCTGAACTTCGCTGAGCTATGTCAATGCCGTCGTATGTATGTCTCTTACAGCTGATCGCTCCATCGAATGCGATAATCGCCGTTGCTAATGTGGAAAGGACCTTAAATCTTCCCCAAAACCTTTCCCTCGAATAATCTGAATGTCAAATCCTCGTATGTTTTCATCGTCCATGCCTCTGTAGGACGCAAATAATGAGTGATTTATAGAGTTTGGTCTTTGTTCGTTGAGAAATTATTTTACTGATCATTTGCCTACTCAGTTTGAAGTAACATTATTAACATATAAGAGTTATTCTTGGCTGGATTTCGAGGCTGACATTGTTGTTGGATTTAATACTGTTTTTAAGGTAGATGAAATTATCTACGACGTCGAAGTTATAACTGTCAATAGTGACGTGGGTGCCAAGCCGTGAGTGGGATGACTGTTTTTTTGATGACAAGAGATATTTCATCTTGCCCTCGTTCACTACCGTTTCCCTCGTTCCATTTGTTCCCCTTCCTTATTCTGCCAGTTGTTCATATTGGACCTGTTCTACAAACAGACCGATTCATATGAAGTTCTTGCATTAAGAATTTTGTTGATTTGGTATAGATTATTCTTCAATTCTGCGCCATAATTTCTGAATATATTATTAACCGCTATGGCATATATCGGGTAATGTTTTTTTGTTTTTGACTAATATTAAGTAAATGAAAAACAATTTCAAGTTCAAAAATTTCCCTGACAATATTTAAACTCTTTCGATTTAAATAGAATTATAGCGGAATACAAACATCCATACACATAATACATACATACAAACACCTACATACGGATTCGCAATGACATCGTCAAACGATAATTAATTGTTGTGTGAATTTCATTAGTTTCATTTGTTTTTCCTCAATTTATTTAAATTGCTTTTCACTCACATTGCCTTTGTTGTTGTTGTTGTTGTTGCGGCAGTAGTGCTTTTGAAGTGGGATTTTTCGTATTCAAAGCATTTAACGTATTGGCCTTCGAGCGATTTTATTGCCACCATTGAATACTTGTATTTTTCCACGCTTTGCCTGCGAGTGGCATAGCGAAAAAATTGAAACGCGAAAAAATTGCGAAATTATTTCACAATCTTTCCCGCAGAAGCACGACGTTTACTCGTTTATGCGCGACAACTAAGAAAAAATTTTATCGGAATTGAAATTGGAATTGTGGACGCAATTTGCTTGCACCTTGTTATGGATATATAATTTATATAAACAAATGTTCAAATCGGAATATGAGTGCTAAATGGGCTGAAGAGGCCTTGGCCTGGCCGGAACGCCGAAAATAGATTCTTTCGTTATATACATAAACCACAGCGAGTACCTTAGTACGCACGCTGGGTTTGAACAAAGGTGAGATAAGCATTTGTTTTTAAAGGAAGTTTTAAATTTTAATATTCTAGGCTGCCAAATGTTTTTTTAAACTCTAGACTTCGCGTATTCACTAATAGTAGGTCGTTCTTTATACAATTTTACAAATAAGTGTGATACAAAATTTACAAAAATAATTTTTTTGAAGAATGTAGTCCTCAAAAATAGCTGAAACAATGTGTTTACGAGCCGATAATACCAGCACTTAATGTACTTTCTGTGATACAGTTTTCACATCTGACCGATTCCGTTGGCCCATACTTTGTACAATTGCCTACTATACCTCCTCGATTCCAGTAAAGAGTGCTTCAGTATTTTTAAGTTTTTTCTTAGAGATCTGCATCTTAACATCGATCCATAAGTTTTCAATAGGGTGTGCATCAGGAATCTACGCTGGCCATCTCCTTTGCTGGCCATCTCCGGATGTCAAAACTTTATGCAATAAGTTAATTTTTCACGCTGGAAAACCCTCTCCGGGCCATCACGCTACCACTGCCGTGCGTAAGAGTTTTTGCGCTGTATCTGGAGTTATATGACTGAATCCTGGGGCGATGGATAAATGGTTTGCCTTCGGATCCAATACTATTCACTTTTGTTTCATACAAACGCTCCAAAGTATTCTTTTCTAGAATTGGACGTTCTTTTCTAAACGTTCTTTTTCAAAGTTCAGATAAAAATCTTATGTTCTTTTTTGACTCATTCGTCCAATCGACTGAGAAGCGCTGGGTTGCTTTCGTACAAATCTACTGTATATCCTAAACACAAATTCGTAATTTTTTTCAGCCATAATATTTTGAGAAGACTTGAAAAGTTTGGTCTTGTTTTTTTTTTTTTTGTTTTACGTACAGGAGCTTTGTGGATTGTTTTTATTATTTCTTTAGCAAATAAGGATCGAATAATAAAAGAAATTCAAATTTGAAAAACTTGGAAATTAAGTTGGTGTAACAACTTCATAATTATATATTATAGATTTATTAATGCTAAATGCGTCTCGATTTAATAAAATTCAATTGACCTTACATGATCATTGATAATTTTTATTGTCACTGAAAATACTTCCTCTTCGACAAGACAGCTTATGTAATAATCAAAGGATTTGGATTTAAAGGTATAGGAGACGCTATAAAACAAAAATCTAAGGATCAGTTGACGAACTGAGTAAATTTTGCCATGCCAATATGTTTGCTAGTCTGTCTGACCGACAGTCAGTCTGTCTGTATATACGCGAACTAATCCTTCAGTTTTTAAGATATCAATCTTGAATTTTCACATATTTTACGACTATAATATATAGCTGCCATACAAACTGACCCACCAAAATCGAGTTGTTTTATTATCTAAGGCAATAACGCAATTTTCGCAGAAAATTTTCAGTTTAATGTGAATGATCAGAATCAAATTCGCGTAATAAATCTTTTATGAATGGTCTTTAGCTTCGTTGCAACCGAATGTAACGCTTTTTCTTGTTTTATTTTCACAAAAGTATTTCTTGCCTCAATTTTGTTATGCCGTGTGATGTAGATCAACAAGTGGAGGGGCTATTATAACAAAAACCTTCGTAGATATGATCCTAATCTATCTGAAGAGTTTTGTCAATAAAGGTGGCAGAATATGCGTATCATCAACCTAAGCTGTTGGGGACTCCTCATTTTGATATAAGACTTCTAAAATAATCTTTATAATTTCTGGTAAACTCTATACACAAATTATGAAATATTCTTTAAGTACTCAGCTTTCATAATGACTCTCCAATTCACTGAGTACGAGTATATGTAATTAAATTAAAAATGGTATAAAATATTGGATTTTGAGCTTATCTGGAGTTCAATTTTAGTTCTGATCACGAATTACAATATGAAAAATAAGAATGAACCTATCATTTTCCAACTAATCCTCGAATCCGAGTTGAATTTTGATCTAACGATCAGTCGTAATAACGCTTCAATTTAAGAACAGTTAAAATTTACTCTTCGGAATAATATCGTCCATGGGATTAGAGAGCAAATCAAGAAACAAACGATCTTTCGACTCTTGGGTCAAAGTAGTAGCAATTTTCACAACAAAAGACTATTCTTGAGTTTCATTTCATAAAACTATTTAATAGTGATAGATAATGCTGATTATAACAATACCACAGACGGCAGTAAATAGGTAAAATCGTAAGTAATGAAACATGAGTATTTTTAGGATAAAGTCAGACGTCTTAAGAAACCGTAGGCTTAAAAAAAAAAACAAATATATACTTTAAGCATTTTAAATTTGTTAAAAGTTTACAAAATATATTTTGTGTTTTGTTGCGACGAGAATTATTAGGGGTAGAATAAGAATTATTTTGCTTATTTCGTGAAAGTAACAAATTGTCTTCAGCCTTATCTATTTGTTGCAAGCACTTCCCAAACAATGCAACATTCAGCCAAGTAGCTAAAGTAACTGGTCAAGGAAACGGGTTCACTAGAATAAATAAATAAATAAATATGTATCTTGTTAGTTATTATTGTTGAAAAGAGTGGACATAAAAGAGAGGGCGCAAAATAATCAAATCTCCGCTTTATACGATTACCGTGCGAAATAGCAACGAAAGAAAGCTTTATGAAGAAAAATCTCGCCATAAGAAGATAGCACCGAATGAGTAAGTAGTTAAGCCTTTGCATAATTATTTTATTAGGATAATTATTAAGAGTAAATAACTCGGCGTTAGCGCTCTGTTGGCAGGCCTACAACGTATCTACAGATCTATGTATATATGTACATATGTATATGTTCGTATAGTAACGGCGATATGCCTCACATACACTTAATTGCCTGTATGTGAGAGATTTTTTGCTATTTGTACTTGTTGATAGCGTTAATGCCATTCGGCTGTTGGTGCGAACTTAATTCCCACTGCATACGAGGGTCTTAGGGACAATACTTTCTTATGCCAGCCCATTTAGTGGCTAAAGCCTAACGCATAAATTTCTTAAGCTCAAACAATTAGCAGGCTTAAGATACTCGAACAATGCGCGCCGGCACCAAGCAGGGTATAATAACAAGTATGAAGGGAAGGCAGCGGCGTAAGCTGGGGAAAAAAGGAAATTATCAAAATAAATATACAAGCCTCACAAAGCAAAAATGGTATAGGCAAGATATGAAAATAAATGCGCTATTGTAGCCGAAGAACCCAAAGTGAAGCAACAACAACAACAACAACGACACCATGCATTTGCACAGTTATGCCGCTGTCACTTCGATTCGTCGCACCATTATAATCACTGTGCTGTTTGTTTATCCTTTGTTGTTGTTGTGCGTGTTGTTGTTGTTATAGCTGTTGATATTGTAATGAGTATTTGCTTTGTGCGCTGGCTGGCTTGGGTCGAGCTGTTTGTTTTTCTTTAATGAATTTAATCGCGCGCATAAACCAAACGGCTACAAATCCCTGCCGATGACCGTACAACACAAGCCACCAGCCAACAGCCACCAACAATAGGTTTAGTAAATTTGCTCGCGGCAACAACAACAATAGTACTGTCGTTTTAAGAAGCGGCGTTCAACGGTCGTCTATCTATTTGCTGTTGTGGTCACTTTAGCTGTTGTTCTGGCGGCTCTTGCTCTTGTTATTGTTATTGCTGCTGTTGTGTCCCATCGCTGGTCAGCGATAAGCACGTGATTTATTATTGACAACAACAATATGTTGGCAATTTATTTTATGCAATTATTTTAATTTGACTTTGTGCAGCGTTGCCACCATTTAGCAGTTATCATTATAACACACTATTTTGCTTTTGTTGTTTTTGCGGGTTGCAATCGCGCGCATTAAACGCTTGCGGTGGCGCTCTTGCGCTGCGTTTGTTCGAGGTTATCCTTGGGCGCATCACTTGCTTTCGACTAATAAATTGGCATTGAGCTTTTGGCCGCAAAACGTTTGTTAAAGCTCAGGATGTGTTGTCAATTGGCCGGCACAAAGCAATGATTTCCGTTGCAAGCGTTTTGAAAAATATGCGCAAATCGAGTTAAGATTTCGAACGCTTAGTTGAAATGTCTTTGCGTTCCTCACTGTGTTTCAGCGTTTATAATCTTTTCAACAAATTAACTTTCGTAGCCGGAAATGGCGGAGAAAAGCTACGGCAAAGCGAGCAAAGTGGAAAAAGATTTGCCCGTGGCAAGCGATTTTTGTTTCCTTGCAAGCAATGAAAATTTTTCTAGAAAATTGGCTGGACAAAAGAGGGGAGATAAAGAGTTATGAATAAAATTAATAAAAATGGAATCAGCAAAGGATGCGGAAGGAAAGGATGAAGAATAATCTAAGTTGTATGGAAGAAGATAAAAATTTGAGAGAGTTGAAATCGGAAATCATCAATTTAGTAGCTCTGTTTTTGTTTTAATAATACAAATTATACAAATTAGACAGAAATATAAACTTTTAATTACACTAGTTTACAGACATTTTGCGACTGTGTTTAATTTTGGGTTGCTAAAACCGAAAATGATATTAAAAATTGTCTAACATGTCGCGCGTTGTGGAGGTGCCGCTTTTGATTTAACTTTGGTCGTCTTCGTCGCCGCCACTGCGATGAGTCACTTGTAATTACGGTTGGCAAAAGAGAAGTTTTGTATTACAAAAATAGCAGATTTGTCAAGGAAAACAAGCACAATATCGAATATCCTGAGACTCCTCCAACAACAAGATCATTCCTCACGGCGAAGGCTTAACATTTCCAGCTCCTCAAGGAAATTAAAAAATAAGATTTGTTATATGATGATGAAGGAGAGCTATGCAGAAGAAATCTAGACTACGGATTCCTCTGAAAACAACGAAAAAATTAACCCATTCAAATGAAAATGCTGAATTAAACGACATATTGAACGAGTGATTCATGTAGAGGTTTTTTTGTCATTAGCATTTTTCCAGTATTTAGGGAAGACTTACGCCCGGAGAACGTTTGCAAATCGCATAACTTTATTACGAAAATCCACGTCCGTAAAGAATATGTTTCGCGGTTTGGTGTAGTTTGTGACCGGGAAAATCATCTGTAATCATATTTGATGCTTAAAATTGAAGTTCGTGATCTCGGCGATATATGGTTTCAATAAGATGGCGCTACAATAAATTTATTGAGAGAATGCTTCGGTGAGCAGATAACTTCACTTTTTGGGCAGCTCGATTGGCTACCATAATCGTGTGATATCACACTGTTAGACCTCTTCCTGAGAAGATGTGTAAAGTTTAACGCCTATGTGGACAATACCGCTTCGAATAAGGCCTTTGAGCAAATTATCACGCGTGTCATTCGCCAGTTACCAGTCGAAATGCTCGAATGAGTCATCGAAAATTAGACTCAACGGATGGACCACATGAGACGTAGCTAACATTTGAAAGAGATAATTCCCAAAAAGTAACTGCCAAATAATGTTGTTTCTGATTAAAATAAACATTTGTAATTATATTTGCAGTTTCTGTGTTTTTTTTTTTTTATTGGGAACCTCGAAATGAATCACTCTTTATTATTCAAATTGCAATTTACTGGCGTCATTAACTTGAAGAACATATCTCTCATTGATCCCAAAAATGTTTTGTTGTTTTCGTGGAAGTGATTAAAAACATTGTTTCTGAGTTTATAGGACAGAGAAAAATATAATAGAAACCTGCAAAAAACAAGCAAAAAGAATTATTCGAATAATATTGAAAAATCAACGATAACTAAGGCAAATGGGATCCAGAAATGATGGAAAATTACTGTTTGTTCCCTATGGGGCAAAGCGATCAACAGTATTCCCGTTAGGATGGTAAGGTCTTGTCATCGTGGCCATTCAGTGGTGTTTCGACGGGTTCGGACCATATGCAGAGGGGTGTCAGATGTGTAGAGTTATCAGGGCACACAAAAAGGTGGTCATGCTTGGACTCGTTGCATGCTGGACATCTAGTTGATATGTCATGGCTGTGCGATTGCTTTGTATGTTGTCAGCAACATTTCTTTGTCTATTCACCATGCACTCCCGGATAGGGACTTGAGGATTTTTTTGCGACTCCGTACTTTGGCAAAAATTGCAGTTGAGCAGCACAGTACAAGTATAAAACTTTAGCGTTATTGTCAGTCGGAACTTTAACGCCATCGATTGCAATATGAAGGTCAAATCTATATTTCTTCATATAGTTAGTGAATATGCTCGCTGTGGATTTAGTGGGGAAGAGTGTTTGGTTCCGTGCAGCGAGGAAGTGACAGCCGTTCACTTTTGAGCACACGCCATCGATTCCATTGCCCGACGTTATTATCATGCAATCATCAGCGAAAAAAGAGAGAGAAATTCCTTCTGGTGGTTGAGGGAGTTTCGACATGTAAAAGTTAAACAGCAACGGGGAGGGGACACTACCCAGCGGAACCCCCTGTTTAGTTTTTCTCAATTTAGAGTTTTTACCTCGGAACAGTACGGTTGGTTGTCGACCAGGTAGTTCATAGTCAAGCTCTGTTCTGATAATATAGTACTGTAGCTTAAGTTGAGTTTAGAGAGAATGTGCGTGTTAATGATTTGATAATGCTCTTCGGTCATACATATATTTCTACTAAAAGCAATTATCTTAGAATAAGCCTCGCTTCAATATTCCTGCATTCATATTCAATAGAATCTGTTTTTCTTTGCGGTCTATACCTTTTCATTAAGGCAATTTGAAATCTATTATATTTTCCTATCCATAACTGAGAACATGATTCACTCCTGTAATCAGCTTGTGATTTCTTCATACTCAAAAGTTACATCTTAACTTGGAGTTATTTGGAAATAGTTCCACCAAGGTGGCGAGTTTTTATTCACATTGCCAAAGCGCTAAAATGATTATTTTCAAGTTGAATAAGGAGAAAATTTGAAGCTTGTTAACGAAGTAATGAAATTCCAGATTTTGCTTCTGAAACAATCTACTACTTTTTCTATATGTAAAAAAAAATTCTGTTTTAATATCTTAATTTAAACATTGGTATAATGGATATTGCCTATAAAGCTAGAATAATACCTTGCATTGGAAGCCGTTTGTCGTCTCAGCACTTACTCATTTTCAAAAGATGGTAGCTGAATAAAGCGCTGCACGCAAAAGCGGCTGAAAAAACTTCTCATGAAGTACCATTTTAAGGCTCTACAGCACGCAGACTGTTCTTAAGGAACGCACTTAACTTTTCGCCTTTGCCACGCATTGCTACTGTACTTATGTACACATGCAACACTGCTTTCAATGAAATGCTTAAATATTTCTTTGTTGCATATTTATCGGCGTTAACGGAAATGAATGCAGCAACGAGTCAATTCATTGCAGACGCTTGATTTATATTGATGAGCATTTTCAGAGTGTCGCAGTGGCAATAAAACGAACCAAATCAACAGTAAGTTGTATGCTCGTGCGTGTATGTGAGCTTGTGTGTGTGTATGTGTGCTTATGAGTATAATAAAATATTGCAATCGAAGTATGGCAACTCCGTATGAGGCAAGTTTGTGCGGAAAATGGTAGTGCAGGGAAGGAGGGGCGTAAGAAATTAAAGGAAATCGGTTGAAAAGAAATTTGTTGTTGTATTTTTATATTTGCCTTCATGCATACTCAAAGAACATGTGCGTCTGCATATATATACATAAGCATACATAACTTTTTATGTATTTCAATATGTCATCCTTGTTGGGAAACTGGAGCATGTTTTACAGTACTAAAATGTTGACCAGTAAACTCCTAAATGAAAGATCATCATTGGAGACAATACAGTCAAAAAGTGAATTCAAAAGTTTGCTATGCGAAGCTTTGAGAGCTTTTAAATTAAGGATAGCTTTAAATATTAACTCAAATTCGAAGTCCTTACCGTCAGAAAAGTGAATGCAAAAATTTGTTAGGTGAAGTTTTTGGGAGCTTTTATGTTGAGGAAAGCTTCACATATTAACTCAAAAGCTTTTGTGAGCTTTTCAAAATTTTCGAATTTCAGAAGCAAGACTCCAAATTTTTAACAAAATGTTAATATTTTATATGTAATACGAAGAGATTTCTTTCGTTTATTTGATATCTACGATTCTAGTTTTGAATGTAGAAAGCTTAAAGCTCTAGTATATTGTATTGTATAGTAGTAAGTTGAATGCAAAACGCTGTTTATATAAGTAGGATTATTGCACTTTAATAGTCTTTGGAGTTGACCCGTGTACATGTATAAGCTTTGTATACTTAAAGAGCTTAAAGCTCTAGCTAATGAGAATAATAATGTCTTCTACAGGCATTCCGCTATAGTTTATCAGATTGTAGTTTCTAAAAAATTTAGATTTTTATCGAGAGTGTTGTCATATATGTAGTTATACTTAGACGTAATTACTTAGAAAGCTTAAAGCTAAGGCATAATAATAATACTATTTGCTGAAGGCATTTCACTGGACCATATGACATATATATATAACTCATAAAAGACTTCAGAACTATTGTCTTCTACAGAGTTCTTTTATTCCTACACATATTTACTTAAAGCTTTAAGCTCTAGCCAGCGTAAATAGTAAATAGTAACGTTTACTCTAGACATTTTCCTACAACTCATGATCAGCGTTTAAATCAAGTAAAATTTTTTACAGAGTTGCCATAGACTAATTCTTATACATAATATCTTTAAAAAGCTTTAAGCTCTCACATTAGTATTAATAATAATGTTTTCAGTAATATTCCACTTTAGCTTATTAAAATTCAGCACCAAAAACAAGTCAATATTTCTTTTAAAGAGTTGCCATATGTTTACACATGCATATGACTACTTAAAAAGCTTTAAGCTCTAGCCAGTGTGGATTGTAACGTTTTCTCTAGACTTTTTCCTATAGCTCATGATCAGTCCTTAAATCAAGTAACAATTTTCTTACAGAGTTGCTATTTATTTAAAAAGCTTTAAGCTCTAGCATTAGTACGAATACTAAAGTTTCCTGAAACATTTCACTTTAGTTTATGAAAGTCCAGCGCTAAAAACAAGTCAAAAATTTATGTTTTACAGAGTTGCCATATGCTTATACATGATTACTTAAAAAGCTTTAAGCTCTAACCATTGTGGACGCTAATGTTTTCAGCAGATATTCTTTTATAACTCTTGCCAACATAGCGCTTGAATGAAGTACACTTTTTTTTACAGAGTTGCCATATGCTATACATACATATAATTATTTGAAAAGCTTAAAGCTCTAGTCAGCGTAAATAATAATGTTTTCTGAAGGAGTTTTCCTATAGCATCTGACATTGTAGCTCCCAAAACCCGTCATAATTTTTCGCTATAGGGTTGCCATACACACATGAAAGCATATAAATATATGTAAAAATGTATAAGTAAGCGTGTATACACATAAATTATGTATTTCCCCACTGTGGCAAGCATTTACACTGCAATTGTTTGCTCTTCGCTGCATTCGGCGTTGTTGAGAAATATTTGCCTGCCAGCAGTAAAGGAGAAATATTGCATACTTTACGGAAATTAACCACAATTCATGTAGTTCTTTTCGGGCCCGAGCACGGCAAAGGCGCCTTAATGTATGCTAGCTGGCGAAGTAGCAAATATATATAAAAAATTTATACATATGCATGTGTGTGTGTGTGGAAATATTTATTTTAATGAACAGCTGGTATTTCAAGCAAGCAAAATAAAAATGTTGCATATTTTAAGGCGCTCACTTTGAGTTTAGTAAAAACAAATTAAATTATACGAGTGCAATAGTGCCAAGGCTAAACTGAATTAATTTTTAATGCTAGAAAATATTTCGGGTTTCATAAAAATTGCGCATAAATTGATTTGCAAGTTTTTTATGAGAATTTTTCTTTCGAAGTTTTAGTGTATTTTAGGAGAGTTTTAAAAGCGCGTATTTTTTAATTTTCACGCAGGCCAATTTGCTGCAATTAATTTACCGCTATTTCCACAAGCTACTGCCACGCTTTATATGAACTTAATATTTCTTGCAGAACTTGCAACTTGCGCCAATTTATTTTTCTTATTCCCGCTGCGTACATTTTTCGGTTAAATTCTTTATTAACTATTAACGAAGGAGCACGCTAAACACACACACACACATACACATACGCGCATGACAGCCTGCTTGGTGGCACAAGTTAACTTCTTACACGTGTTCGTGGCCGTTAGGGGAGTGGGGGGGTGTTGTGTAAAAAAGGTAGCAAATCGCAGCTGGAAGCTAACGGTGCTTAATAAAAACAAATTTCTGCTTTCTAAAAGTTAAAAACACAAACGCACACACACATACACATACCAACCCGCGAAAAGAAAACAATTTCTATGCAAAACTTTTGTATCCACCAACCACCAGCGAAGTTGCTGTGCGCCCGCGGCCAAAGGGGTGGCCGAAAGCAGTCAGATAATAAAAATATGAAAAAGTATGAAAAATCTTCAGGGTTGTAGCGGCGACCACGAAATTGTTTTCTTTTGGCTTAAACAAACTGACACTGTTGCATAAAGTTTATTTAGACTTTTATTTTATGAGACCACCGGGGCCAGCTTTGGCGCGCATACCGAGGAACGCACTCAACTCACACACACATTTAAACACACATACATACATACCAATGCCTTAAAGTCGTTGTTGTTTCTGTCCAACGCAGCTGTGATCTTTTTCCGTTGACTCGCACTTGCTTGTCTTTACCACTGCCGCTTAACAGCAAAGAAACTTGCTTGCTTTTAACTCTGCTGCATTGTCTTGCCTTTGTTGGGGATAGAATTTCTACGCTTTTGCTATTGTTGTAGTTAGTTGCATTTGCTTTGGGACCTTTTAGCCAATTTTTCAACAAACCTCATGGGATCCCTAACACGTGCAACAACAACGAAGCAGCCACACAACTAAAGCAATGTCGGGCATAAGCCACAAGTGATAAGCCAAAGCTATAGCGCGTGTAGCAACGCATCAGCATTTGAAATCTACTGGGTATCAAAGTAGTTCGGCCTGATAACCTTAATTTCATATGCAACCTAGAGCTAATTTACAACAAAGGTGTCATTTGAGAGTTTATCTAAGACAGCACTACACTCTCAAACAAAGAAACGCCAGTTGGTATGCAATCACATTTTTTATACCCGACGTATGTTAGAGAACCCTAATTGTCCAGCAATTAATTATACCTCAAAAAGCTGAATTTGGGAAATGAAAACTCTTAAGTACAGACTAATATTAATGTTAGATATTAATTTTCTCGAATATGTGTTTCATATGAATGTATTCTGTATCCCCCAACGACCACATCAATTCGCTTTTTGAGGAATTATTTCAAATAAGGTTCAAAAAGAGCCTTCAAAGACAGTGCCATTTGGGTTACGAATATATTAGTAGTATAACTTGTTGAGCATGTCTTAACTTTGCACTTCTCTTAGTAATTTATTTTAACTAATGCTTTTAAAATTTAAAACTAGCTCACTTAATATTTTTAAGATAGCACACATATTGCCCCATCCCTATATATTGGGTTGTCGAGAAAGTCTTTTCGTATTTTGTTAATAGATTTCGTTGCAGTCGTATAGTTTATCTCCAATGCTACCAATCACATTGTGTCGTAGCATATAGTAATTCGCTACATTTCGAAATTTTGTACATAAAAATGGAAAGAATGCCACGCAAACCATCAGTGAGATTTGTGAAGCTTACGATGCTATATAAGTTCGTGTAGCACAGCAATGGTTCGCTCGCTGCCGTTCTGGAAATTTCGATGTGAAAGATGTACCTACCTCTAGTCGACCTGTCGTTGAAAAAGTCGATGAAATTGTTGAAAAGATTGACCAGCAGCCATGATATTGCTAATGAACTTAACATTCATCATCAATCGGTTTTGAAAAATTAAATAAAAAAAGGCTGGCTACAAAAAAAGCTCGATTTGCCGAAAAGAAATGAAATCGAATAATTTCTGAAGTGAACGGTAACAGGAGACGAAAAGTAGATCAAATACGACAATAATGTGCGAAAGAAATCGTGGTCCAAGCGTGATGAAGCTCAACATATGGTTGCGAAGCACGGATTGACGCCTCGAAAGGTTATGCTGAGTATTTGATGGGATTGGAAAAGAATCATCTACGATGAGCTGCTCTTGCTTGGTTGAACGATTGATTCCACATTTTACTGTCAACAACTGATGAGATTGAAGCAAGCAATCGAAAAAAACGGCCAGAACTGAACAACAGAAAGGGCTTCGTTTTCCATCAGGACAACGCTAGATCACACATAAATTTGATGGCTCGGCAAAAACTGGAGAGCTTGGTTAGGATGTTTTGATGCATCCACCATATAGCGCTGACCGTGCGCCATCGGACTATCATTTGTTTCGATCAATGCAGAACTCCCTAAATAGAGTAAAGTTGAGAAGCCTAATGTCTCTAGTGGAAAAATGGTAAGAAGTAGTGGACCAAAGTGGTTTAATAAAGTTCATTATAAATATAAAAAAAATATGTTGAAGTTTTATTAGAAATACGAAAGGATTTTTTCGACTACCCAATATTATTACCGCAATTGAAGCAAATGTGCTGGACTCTTTCTGTTTAGCGTTATGCAATAAAGAAAAGCGACGAATACGAAAGCCATTATGGCTATTTATTGTGTGGTTAGTGCAAGATTACTACGTTTGACAATCAAGGAGCAAAAATCTAACGTCATCCCAGCACATGAAAATTGAAAACAAAGTCGATCAATTAAAAGCGATCTCCAACATAACCTAGCAAACGAAAATGGATAGCAAAATCGATCTTTCAAAGATAATACATTAAGGAAAGTTTGATAAATCAGACTTTTAACTATTAATTTGAACGTAAGTCTCTCATAGATTCGGTGTCAATTGTCTATTTTAGTCACTACTCGGCAAGTCCAACAAATCTTGAAAGCAGCCCACCATTCGATATGAACAGAAAGTTGTACACCTACACCTTTGTAAAGCAGAAGTTGGAGGGAATTTAGTTTGCTGAAAAGTATCTTTTTCGGACACCCAGAGGCAATTCGTCATATTTAGTGACAAGAAACCACTTAATTTAGATGTACCTAACAGTTTTCAGTATTACTATCGTGATGCCGTAATCCGATTCTAAGAAGAATCGCTTGAGATATTTGCCAAATATGAACTACAAGGGAAGTGGATTCACTGTGGTTTGTGCTCAGAGAAATACTCAGAGCTTCTGGATAATCTGGATATTTTCTTAGCATCGCCGAGTCATTCCGTGTCAATCTTGCTTCGAAAGAAAGGAATTTTCGCAATGGATAAGTGTAGACTTCATATATAGATTTCAAACACAAATAAATTCGAGTTATAAATATTAAATTTATTGAGCTATATTTTCTTAGATATATGAAATCTTGAAAATTAATGTATATAACATAAAGTAAACGTTTAAAAATAATAATTATAAAATGTGCATATAATATAGGAGTAAAAAAGTAAACTAAAACTAACGTCTAGAACCATTTTGCACCGATTTCGATTATTACTGATACGGTAGTTCTCGGTCATTTGATGCATTTTCCATTGCTCAATCCAGAGTAATACTACCCACGCCATAAATACTGCGTATATTTTGTATATGCGCTTCATCAAAGCCACGTCTTAGCAGGTACAGTTGCGCCTTTTGCAATTTCGACGTTACACTTTCGAGTGTGTGCTTCGTAACCGCCATTTTCGCAGTTATAAAATCATTGCGATGCTTTAGTGCTTCCTTCTTCAGCTTATTGTTCATGCGCGATTTCCGACAAGAAGCGGCGCGTTGCTCCCGTAGTAATGCTGTGGCTTTGTCAGCCGTCTCCGTCTCCGCATGCGCGGATTTCTTCTCTTTAAGGCTGCTGCTCGGCGAGTGCGTGCGACCAGCGATCTCCACAGGATGCTCCTCTAGTTGCTGGGCTATGTACGTTTGCTGCTCTTGGAAGAATTTACTCTTTTGGTGTCGCATTTCGGCTGCGATGCAATTGTCAAAAGCCTTCTTTCGTACAAATTTTTCATTTTGAGACATCGTTCGCAGTTTGTCGGGTGTTTCGAAGATCAAGGGGAAATTTGTGAGTCTGCTTCTCGTGGCAAGTGATCTAACAACTTTATCCGTTTTGGTTTCAGACATTTTTTCCTGTTTACGTGAATGAATTTTTGAAATGTCTTCTTTCAGTTGATGTTTCTTCGTTGCTTTACACACACTGATCACGCTGGTTGACTTTTGCCATCTATTTATACTTTTTTGATCAGCGTTGTTGGTGGTAGTTGTTGTTTTTGTGTGTGAAATGTCGTGCTGTGTTTGCTGTGATGATCCCATGATAGTTTTCATATTTGTTGTTTGTTTGTGTCAAAAGGTTGTTTTCATGCGCGTGCAGGTGTCATGCTGTGTGTGTTCTATTCATCTTTTGATTGTCTGTACATTTCTTGTATTTGTCTTTAGATACGTGGTAGGTGTGAGTGTGAGTGTTATTTTTATAGACATCCTCATAGACATGCTCACATTTATTTACCTAATATAAAGAAATAAAATATGTTTATTTACCAAATTTTCAGAGAAAGAGCGAACAAAAGATTCTCATTTTTCAAAACACGAAGGAAAAATTCAAAAGATATTGTTTTCAGCTGTGTCAGGTTGTTTTGATAAAAATATCTGATTCTGTTTTCCATTTTACCACAGATCAGTGGCGGATTTACGTGGGGTTTTGGGATTCAAACTCCTCCCCTTCTCAAAAAAAAAAAATAATTGTAAATTTGTTCCAAAATCACTAAATTTTTTCGAAAAATATCGTCGCGTTGACGTCTGTCAGACAAGGCTTTCTGACTACCAGGATGTCATGAAATGCTTACGACTCGGAAACAGACGACAAATCGGCCGAAAACCGTGGCAAAGGTGAACCGAAGCCGAAAAAACCACATTAAGGCAGGTCAAAATCAGGATTATGCTGACAGTTTTATTCGATTATCTAGGCGTGGAGTATTCAGAATTGTATTGGAATTGGTGATTAATTTGAATTAATTGAAAAAGTTAAGAGTTTTAAAATTATAAAAAAAGTCATACCTTTTTTTGCTCTAAGTACGTTGGAAGGAAAAATCCCCAGAGAGAAAGTTTGACTCCGCCGCTGCCACAGTTAAATTAAATATCAACGAAATTTTGGAATAAATACTGAGAACATTCATTTAAAAATGATGCAAATTCGCCATTTTTCTAACACCCCTAATACCAAATATATGGACCTCAGTTCCGAATGTATACCCGATTAATATTTATTTTGACAAAAGGTTTTCCGATAATAATATGGTTTAAAGCCAAAGAAGTATAAAATTGGTTGAGTATTTTTAGTAGCGCCCGTATATACAGACAGACGGACAGTGACCAGATTTTCTTAACAAAATATAGTAAACGTCAAAAGTGGAAGGAAATGGTGTAGATCTTAGTATGTATCACAATTAAGATTTTCCACCTGTGTGGTTGACTTTATAGCGAATATATCGAATATGAAAATATTTTATTGGAAGTAAGGAATGATATTTTACACATATTATGTTTTGGCGCTAAAAATATAACCCTCCCTTACTTGTTGGTCTTAAAATCGTTTGTGTGCGAAGTTTAAGAATTGTTTTTGTATCAAGGTTAAATTGTTTTTGTGTGTAGGTGTCACGCTGTTTATTTAGGATTATCTTTTGGCCGTCTTTATGTTTGTTTACTTTTGCTGCAAGGTCAATGAAGGACAATGCGTGTTTTCGAATGTTCATTTAATGATTTTAGCTATTTCATTTGGTATTTACTAGTGTTTATGTGCAAGTGTAAAAGTCTTCTTTGTTAACATTTTCTTCAAAAAATGTGCATACCTTCCATTGCATGCCATAAAAACATATCGGCTTAGCATTTCTTAAAAAAAATAATAATAATAAAATAAAATAAAATAAAATAAAATAAAATAAAATAAAATAAAATAAAATAAAATAAAATAAAATAAAATAAAATACAATAAAATAAAATTAAAATAAAATAAAATAAAATAAAATAAAATTAAATTAAATTAAAATTAAATTAATTAAAACAATACCAAAATTATATAAAATAAAATAAGTTGCCTTTATTGGTTTATTTTACGATAACAGCTATTTTAGATATCGGAAAGAGCCTCGGGTACAGTCTAAAAACTATATTTGAAGCTAGTATGTCTAATCATATTCCATATATTGGCTAGTCGAAAAAACCTTTTCGTATTTTGTCAATATTAATTATTTTTTATTGCAGTCGTAGATTTCCAGTACTACCAATCACATTGTGTAACACCATACATTGTTGGAAAGGTGAGATTTTAAGCTTCATTTAATCCAAAAAAAATTAAATTCGAAGATATTGAAAAAAGGTTATAGCTGTTCAAAAATTAGTAAAAATAATGAAGAAGTTCGCTATATTTTGAAATTGTGTACATAAAACAGAGAAAGAATGCCACGCAAGCCACCAATGAAATTTGTGAAGTTTACGGAGACAATGCTGTGTTAGTGGTTCGCTCGCTGCCGTTCTTGTAATTTCGATGTGAAAGATACGCCTCGCTCTGGTCGACCTATCGTTGAAAAGTCGATAAAATTATGGAAAAGATTGACCAGGACCGTCACATAAGCAGCCATGATATTGCTAAGGAATTTAACATTCATCATCAAACGAATTGAACAATTAAAAAAGGCTGGCTACAAAAAGAAGCTCGATGATTTTTGAAGCGAATGGTAACAGGAGAGGAAAAATAGATCAAATACGACAATAATGTGCGAAAAAGATCATGGTCCAAGCTCAACAAATGGTCGAAAAGCCAGGATTGACGCCTCGAAAGGTATTGCTGAGTGTTTGGATTGGGATTGGAAAGGAATAATCCATCATGAGCTGCTCCAGTCTGGTCGAACGATTGATTCTTCAACTGATGAGATTGAAGCAAGCAATCGAAAAAAAGCCAGAACTGATCAACAGAAAGGGCTTCGTTCTCCATAAGGACAACGCTAGACCACCCACACATCTTTGATTACCCGGCAAACACTGGAGAGCTTGCCTGGGAAGTTTTGATGCATTCACCATATAGCGCTGACCGTGCGCCATCTGACTACCATTTGTTTCGGTCAAAGCAAAACTCCCTAAATGAAGTAAAGTTGGTTTCAGGAGAAGCCTGTGATCTTGGCATTGAGAAAACATCTGTTCTAAATAATTTGCAGAGAGATCAGATGCGATGTAGTCGTTACACATATTTTAGTATTAATTAGTAACATCGTAATTTCACATAGCCAAATTAATTGATTATATTAAGATTATAATTGAGAAACCAGTTTTTGCCGTTCGACCAGCCGGCTACTCGATTAACGAACATCTCTTGCACTTACTTGTGCTTTGTAATTTGTATTTTTTAATGATTAAAATTCATCAGCTGATTGCTATTTTAACAAGGCACACCGAATTTACAGCCTGGGCAACAACCGGCATTCCAGTTTCAGCTCGATCTCAATTCGATTAAGAATTAATGTAGAAAACATACTTTTTTTATGGAAAACTAATCTTAATTAGCGCCTTAATCGAGCGAAGGCCGTTTAATTAATCCATTAACTCCTGTGCAAAAAGGCTATAAAACACTACACTCAGTATTAAACCAAACTATTGTTTTTTCGAGGAAATGAGTCAACAGAAAAAAACTATTTCTCTGTGTTTCGAAGTTAGGGTCTCAAATCAATACATGTATATGCCTTCAAATTCAGAAATTGATTAGAATTTTATTAACTAAGTTCAGCAGATACACAAAAAATAAAGATCCCAAAACATTCTACAAATGCATATGTATGTTCGATCCGCGTACGGTGCCATAATGAAATTTTTTTTTTGTTCATGAAGTAAAAATATGGCAAATGAAAATAAACAGAGTTTAACAAAGCAAAATAACAAAGGATGAAAGTCGAGAGCAATATTAAAATTTTCAGCTATCTTCTGCTTTCTTAACGCCTTCTACCGTAAAAAGCGGCCACACGAAGGCAAAATACATAAGAATAAGAAAAACAAAGTCTAAAAATTTACTTGTTAGTTGCTGCAGCCGTCGTTTGTTTGCCTTAGCCGGATTTCTCGCTTGTTTTCCTTGCGAACATTTGTGTTTTCATTGAAACATTTCGCATGCTCGAGCGATCAGCGGCGCAGCGACCAGAAGAAGAACCTCGGTTAGCGCGTTATGCCCGCGCACAAAGTGCAGAGTGTTTACATAAGAGTCCATTCTGCGTCTGTGTGTGGGTTTGTATTTAAATGAAGCCAACTTTCTGTTGATTTTCATGTGCCTCAACAAGCCGCTACACTCGCATACTACGCGCTACCTGCGTGCCACAGCGCTCACACCTGCCTTACCGTCTTCAGGAGCTACCTGCCTTAGTAGCCTCACCTTTGTGCCGCACGCGGACGCCGCCGCAGCGATGCATAAAACCAAGTTTGCAATTAGCAAGTATTTTTCGTTTAACCCATTCGAGTATTTTACCGTTTTTCGGTTGCAAGTGGTACATACATATATTGTATGTATATCAAGGAAATTTCGCGCACCTTCAAGGCCCGCACGCACAAGTGGCTGTTCGGTTGTGTGTGTTGGTGATGCGAGAAATTAAAATCATAAAGAATTTTTGCTATTGAAAATTTAATTGGGTATCCTTTCTGAGTCTCTTAATTAGTTGCTAGAAACACTTTTCTACTTTATGATTTACTATTTATGACCGGCAAATGCGATTAAATTTAAGTGTGCTATTGTTTTTGTGCGTTCTACATTTCGGTTGGGGAAACTGTTTCTTCGCATTTATTTATTTACTTATTTTACACAAAATTCATTGTTGTTACCTTTCTAGTTGTTGCAGATTATGAAGACCTTTCATGCGAAAGACTTTTACAAATAGTTCCCGATTTTTACTAATAGTGCCCATATTTGTGCGATAAATTCCGCTGCTCTAAGTAGTGTTTAATCATAAACACCAAATATTTATAATATGAACTCGAGTTTATGTTGCAAACTGAATGCTACAATATCTATAAAAAAGTTTTGCTCATAGAGTTAAGATAATAATTTTTAAATGCTTAACTTCGTGTTTGTGGTAAGAGTTTAAGGATTAACACCAAAATGTTAATAAACACGAGTTTGTGAGGTAAAATGAATGTCTTAAAATATTGAAACTTGTATAGACAGTGTTTAGGAAATAGTTTTTGAATGTTAGAATCCGTATTTGTGAGAAGAGTTTAAGAATGAACACCGAAAAGCTAGTAAACTCGAGTTTATGAAATTAATTTGAAATTTTGAGGGTTTCAGCGTAATATAATAGATTATGTCGAAGTTGTAGGCGATCAAGTTTTTGCCAGTAGATTTAACGGTGCCCACTGTCGATACGGCTTAAGGGGGTATTTTCATGTAATCACTTCGAAAAATCGATTTTTTTATATATTTTGTCAGTAAAACCTATTGAAGACAGGCTGTGAAAAATTCAGACCGAAATTCAAAGTATTTGATAAGTTACAGCTCATAGTCGCCGACGTGTCGTAAACGACTGTCTACCAGGCGCCATGGCAAGTCTGCAGCTGCTACGTTTCTAAACGCATTTTTCTCGAATCATCATTTTCTGAAACTGTCATGGTCCTAAAAAAAAAGTATTCAACCGATTGCCTTAAAATTTACAACATACATATGTAAATTTTCTACTCATTTATAGTTATCGTCCCTACCAGAATTGTTTATTTTCGAAAATATTTTCATATTTCTTTTTAACGATTTTTAAAGAAAAAACAAACTGACTTTTTTTGAAGTTCGACTTTTTTGAAGTTCGACTTTTTTTTTAATGTAATTGATTATATTTGATAGGGACGATAGCCGCAGAACTACTGAATAATAATCCATTCGATTTTTTTATTTCAGACAACACGAACTACGTGAACTACTTTTTTTTGTTGGGGACTACTTTGATTAAAAAAAAATATATATTAAAAATATATATAAAACGAAAAAAAAAATCTAAAAAATCTTTGTACATTTCAAAATATAAATAAAAATATATTAAAAAATTAAAATGATCGAATTTTGTTGTCGCATAAAAAAAATCCTAAAAGTGGTAAAATGTATGCGTTCACATGAGAGTACCTCCTTAATCAGAGAAAATGGTTCTATAAGTGTAATTTTTGCTTCCTGAAAATTCAGCCATTACTTGAAAGTGTTGTGAATCATCCAAAATCTTTTTTATAGTCTCGCAACAAAGTTGCTAAGGAGAGTATTATAGTTTTGTTCACATAACGGTTGTTTGTAAGTCCTAAAACTAAAAGAGTCAGATATAAGGTTATAACGGGTGATTTTTTTGAGGTTAGGATTTTCATGCATTAGTATTTGACAGATCACGTGGGATTTCAGACATGGTGTCAAAGAGAAAGATGCTCAGTATGCTTTGACATTTCATCATGAATAGACTTACTAACGAGCAACGCTTGCAAATCATTGAATTTTATTACCAAAATCAGTGTTCGGTTCGAAATGTGTTTCGCGCGCGTGTTTTGTTCAGCGATGAGGCTCATTTCTGTTGAATGGCTACGTAAATAAGCAAAATTGCCGCATTTGGGGTGAAGAGCAACCAGAAGCCGTTCAAGAACTGCCCATGCATCCCGAAAAATGCACTGTTTGGTGTGGTTTGTACGCTGGTGGAATCATTGGACCGTATTTTTTCAAAGATGCTGTTGGACGCAACGTTACGGTGAATGGCGATCGCTATCGTTCGATGCTAACAAACTTTTTGTTGCCAAAAATGGAAGAACTGAACTTGGTTGACATGTGGTTTCAACAAGATGGCGCTACATGCCACACAGCTCGCGATTCTATGGCCATTTTGAGGGAAAACTTCGGACAACAATTCATCTCAAGAAATGGACCCGTAAGTTGGCCACCAAGATCATGCGATTTAACGCCTTTAGACTATTTTTTGTGGGGCTACGTCAAGTCTAAAGTCTACAGAAATAAGCCAGCAACTATTCCAGCCTTGGAAGACAACATTTCCGAAGAAATTCGGGCTATTCCGGCCGAAATGCTCGAAAAAGTTGCCCAAAATTGGACTTTCCGAATGGACCACCTAAGACGCAGCCGCGGTCAACATTTAAATGAAATTATCTTCAAAAAGTAAATGTCATGAACCAATCTAACGTTTTATGCGTTTTTTTTTAAAAAAAAGTTATCAAGCTCTTAAAAAATCACCCTATATATACCAAAGTGATCAGGGTGACGAGTAGAGTTGAAATCCGAATGTCTGTCTGTCCGTCCGTCCGTCCGTGCAAAATCGATCCACTGCCACGCCCACAAAATGGCGAAAACCGAAAACCTATAAAGTGTCATAACTAAGCCATAAATAAAGATATTAAAGTGAAATTTGGCACAAAGGATCGTATTAGGGAGGGACATATTTGGACGTAATTTTTTTGTAAAAGTGGGCGTGGCCCCGCCCCTACAAAGTTTTTGTACATATCTCGGAAACTACTATAGCTATGTCAACCTTCAGGCATTTCCATATACAGTTCAAAAATGGAAGAAATCGGATAATAACCACGCCCACCTCCCACACAAAGGTTATGTTGAAAATCACTAAAAGTGCGTTAACCGACTAACAAAAAACGTCAGAAACACTAAATTTTACGGAAGAAATGGCAGAAGGAAGCTGCACTCAAGCCTTTTTTTAAAAATTGAAAATGGGCGTGGCGTCGCCCACTTATGGACCAAAAAGCATATCTCAGGAACTACTCCACCGATTTCAATGAAATTCGGTGTATGATATTTTCTTAACACCCTGATGACATGCACGAAATATGGGTGAAATCGGTTCACAACCACGCCTTCTTCCACTATTCTTCCACTATTTTGAATTCCATCTGATGCCTTCCCTGTATAATATATACATTAGGAACCAATGATGCCAGCGGAATAAAACTTTACACAAATACGGTATTTGAGCTGAGGTATCACTTGTGGAAAAATTGTCGTGATCGGACTATAACTTTTCAAGGTCCCTGATATCGAACACGAAGAACTCAGTGCCTAACCTAACCTAATTTTTCACCGAAAATATCGGTAAATCTCTCAGAATTTAATTCTAATTAATTTTACAGCAAAATAAAAAAATATGTAAATGACGGATAATGAAATCTCGATTATCACTTTATCATGCGAGAGTATAAAATGTTCGGTGACACCCGAACTTAGCCCTTCCTTACTTGTTTATGTTTATGTGTATGTAAGTTGTATTTTATAATTCCGTTAGAAATATTCATAATAAGCTCTGACATCTGCCGAAGTTCAAAATTTTTTGTAATCAGCGGATTTCCTTGCACAAATCATATGTGACGGGTTTTCAATCGACTCTACCTCACTGTTGTATTATCAATTTTCCTTCACTGCGGCCTTCTAAAATAAACAAAAACCTATTTGTTCCCTCCTTACGCTCACATTCGCCTACAACTGGAGAATGAACCCACTTAGCAGACAAGTCATATGAAAAAGCAGAAGCGCAGTCAATGAAAAAAGAAAGCAAAAGTAAAAGCTTCATCGATAGCTTGCGGTCAATAACAATTGTTGCATAGCAAACGTTAAAAGTGGTAATAAAAAGCTGTAATCGGGTTGAAAGAGAAACGTGGTAGGTAAAGCGTACTTTGATTTAGCAGCGGCGTAGAGCAAAGCAGAAAGTGTAATCTCAAACGCTGTGTGAACTCGCGCGCCTGGCGAAAGAAAACAATTCAGTTGCCTTGGGAATTAATCGACTGTGGTTCGAGGATAATTAACACATGCTCTGATTTATTTATTTGTTTTGCAAACTAGCTGTATTAACAGACGCTGCTGGCTGGCTGTGGAGAAACACACACCCCCCACGCACACACCAAGGCATCGCTTTGACCGCAAGTGTGGAGGCGTTTGGAGTGCGCAATAAAAGTAAAAGTGCTCGGTTTCAGTGGTAATGCTCGGAAAGTGGCTATTAGATGAACTCATTACTAACTCGTTGATTTTTTTATGAATCTTTCCACGAATATGAATTAAGTGGCTAAGTGAGTTCGCATAGGTGCATACATATATATTCATATGGTAGAAAGAAGTATGAGAAACCATAGAAGCATGAGTATACGGTATGGGTATAAACAGGATGGAGAGCGAATATTTTTCATTATTATTATATATTATGATCAATTTAGCAATCAAATTGTTCGCAGAATTGAGTAAAACTTTGAATTTTCAAATATATGTAGATCTTTCTTTGCTACTATGAACTGGTGGTGAAAGAGGAAGAGGAATTTTGTACGTATGTTCTTCATAGACTCCGAAACAACTGGAACGATTTCTATGAAAATTTAGAAGGATCTTAGGGGAGAGTGTTCCTGTAAAGTTTGGAGACGATTGGAATATTTTTAATGTTCTTAGACTTACTTCTCCTTAAGGTGATTGTTGACCGCTGTTACTTTAACTTTTTGTTTTAGTAAGAGGCAATTGTCTTGGTCTGCTATTTTACTATAACTAGTTTAGAAACAAATTCCTGTTTATTGCCCATACGGACATTCATGCAATATATAAAACAATACATATCCGAAATTTCCAGAAGATTCTAACATTCAAATCTTGCTGAATTTCCTAAGCTATTTTTCTGACGAATGTAAAGTTGGTTATCAATCTGTGAATAATATCTTTCGCTCTCTTTCTCTTTACAGCAGTAATCACTTTGCATTTCACAAACATAGACTTTCCACTCGTTAGACGAGGTTCAGAAGGAGACTATTTTGTGGTTCATTATCAGAAAATTCTCTTTTGGTGTCACTTATTGAGTTCACACGAGTCGAACAACTCTAGTAGGACAATTTTTTGTATTTTCATTCATAGCAAAATTTCAAATTCTTTAGGACCAAAGCGGCTTCGTCTCTCCTCGTTGTTCCCTTGCCCACCTCCTCATCTGAACATGCACTTACAAAACTCAATCTTTTACTGCATTTCTATGAATTTTAAAGCAAATAATGTATATATTTTTAAAAGCTGATGAGTTTATTAGATGCAGATAATAATATTGCCTCTTCTGAATATTTTCTTCTTTCATACCGCAGCTTTATTTTTCGTCTTATTTTCATAATGATTTTGCTTTTATTGGTAACTTAATATGGTATTCTCAAAATACATATTTTTTTGTCACTTATTTTTGCTCTACTACTCTCATCTTAGCGCCACTCAACCAACTGCCTTTTCACTCATTTGCGCCTAAATCATATCGTTTTACTCTTCATATACTTTTCTCTTTCATCTAATTGGTTTCCTTGGTAAACACCTTTGGCGATTTTTGCTCAGCGATATGTCCATATAATTAATGAGTAATTGCTTAAATGTTCTTTAATTATTTAACACTTGCTCGTTTTTGATATCATCGCTTCAACCAAC
The DNA here is from genome assembly GCF_023373825.1 of Bactrocera dorsalis. NCBI lineage: Eukaryota > Metazoa > Arthropoda > Insecta > Diptera > Tephritidae > Bactrocera > Bactrocera dorsalis. The sequence continues at coordinate 29,228,345 of NC_064304.1, read as the reverse complement.
ACCCCATCAGCGTCTTACACAGGCACCTAGATACCTTATAATATATTCTTATCTTTGCGTTCGTTTATAAATATATTTTTCTGCCCTCCTTTGTGTTGTGCTTGTTGCTGTTATTGGTGTTCAATAGCTTGAGGTTATTTTCACAGTTTTGCATTACTTAATTACAACTGAGACAGGAATTATGTAAATAAATACTGAATGTTCTTTTGTGGCATCTTCACTTCATAATATCTCATGCAATCATTTTCATTTGCAGGCATAATTTAAGGGGATTTCTTTGAAAGAAGTGAGTTAAATGTGTGTTATGGGAAAGGGTTTAATAAAAATAGGATTGAAGTTGTTGTTATTACACATTTAGTTTCTTGTTGCAGTAGAACCCTCCAGGGATTTGAAGCTATGATTACATTTTCATGAATTTTGATTGGCTAATGTATCTGGCCAGTGGTGAATTATTTACCTAAACGCGGATTATAATTAAATAACAAATAATATTGCCATTACATTTTTTAAAAAACTCCAAATAAAGATTGATAAGCTGCTATGATAACATCATTCATAAGAAGTTGAATTTTCGTAAACTGAAACATTTTAGTTTTAGACTGTAGTCTTTATTCATTTCAAGTTGAATTAAGACTAAACTTATCTCATATATACTATTTGACCCAGACTGGACCATCTGAAATCTTCGTGCTATCATCAGAGAGATAACAAAGGATCTCAACATTTCTTATAGATTGACTGAAGGTTAAGATTTTGGGAATGAAAGTTGTACCAGAAGACCTGAACCTTTTTATCTTTTACGAAAACGGCAGCGAGTTAAGGTTGAAAGATGCCTGACTGGCGACCATTCATGAAACGCATTCATTCCTTGTGACAAGACGTGAGTTTATGAATATGAAATCGCAACTGCCCAATAATCTAGCGAATGGTTCCACAAAAAACCGAAAAGATTAAAATATATACTGTGAAGGCACTATAAGTAATCTCAGTGGGGGAATATAGATTATGGTGCAAGGCTCCAAGCGTAAGAAAATGTATTCTCTACTGATAGGGAAAATGCTTCCAAGTCCAGGAATGACTTGTTTTTAGGTGCTTTGAATAACGGGAGCTCTAAGAGAAACTCCAATGGCGGCTCTTGAACTGGTACTAAACCTGCCACCTATAGACCTCTTCCCTGAAAACTGCGCAACAATATCGGCGGGACGACTACTGGCTGTAGGAGAATTTAAATATAGAATCTTTCAGCATAGCTCGGTGGGTAATGTCGGTGGTCAAATACCTACTATATGATCCCGCTTTTCAACTGAGAAAGAAGGTTCAAAGTAAACATAGAAAAATATGGCTGGCGTAAAAGTATGTTAGCTCCGCGATCCAGCGGGAATACTCGTTTACTGTCCAGAGTTAGACAGTGTTTTAAGTTGCCAGACCACTACGGTACATTTCAAGCTGAGGTCTTTGCTATTGCGAAAGCTGGCTTCTGTTGCATCTGCAGGCAACTCTAGATGTAGACAGTCAAGCAGAAATCAAGGCAGTACCGTCGTATCGCATATCGGTCAGAAGGCTTTTGGGAAGCAGGGCAGCAGTAGTAAGTCTTGCCAGAAGCAGGAGACTTCACTTCTACTGGATGGCGGGTCACATAGGCACAGAGGGAAATAAAATAGTGGATGAGATTGCTTAGAATGATGTACGGCTAACACCCGAAAACGTGTTCAACGTTGGGAATCTCTTGCATTGTCTATACGACGAAACGGTAGAACGGAAGTAAACAAAATTCCACGTTAGAAGGGACAATAGGAACGTGATTGGAATATTAACATGCCACTGTTTGGTTTCAACTCACGCCCGCAGATTGGAGCTGACAGGTCGGGAAGACTGCAAGATATGTGAAGAGAAAGCACCAAGCCAATGAAGCTCTTTCGTGCGCTTGTCCTGCATTAGCAAGACTACGCTCTAAGCATATGGCGTCCCCATGGTATGATACACTAAAGGAGGCATTGATAGGTGAAGCCGCAGAGTGTGTCTCATGGGCCTAGCAACTAAACTTCTTTTTAGTATTGCAAGGGACCAAAATCGGTCTATGCGTGGCTTATTGGTCTACCAGGTTAAACCAACCTTATTTTAGGTTAGGACTATATATATATCACAACTTTTTGCCCTTAGGTTAGGTTAGGATACATTCAGCAAAATATGGTATATAACCACATCTTACGTAAGCTTATTAGACTATGTAACGTCAAAACATCTACAATGGCGGAGATGATGAACCTTGCTAAGAGCATATATTCAGACAACCCCAAGCACTCATCTTTCCGCAGCCATACAAGGTTTTGGTTGTTGACAAATGCTTGCCAAGGTCACAGGAGGTCCATAGATCTAACACCAGAGTCCAATAGGATAGTGGAGTACCGACTCGTTTCCAATTTGAGAAAATTAGTTTAAGTATGTTTTCCTTAGCAAGTTCATGGACTTTGAAGCTTCCAGCGATTCCACTGTGACCCGGCGCCCAAACAAGTAAGTAGGTTCATGCTACTGATAAGGCTGGCAAACACTTTCTGACTAGTTTTATCATTATAACGTATTTAGTATAGCGAAATTTGTCTTGTTGTCATTTTACAACAATTTATTTGAATAAAATGTTGCAATTGTTCTAAGCAGCTTAGTATAATCTAACTCAAATTAAATGCCATTAAATTAAAACCCGTTGCTTGTTATCTCTCTTTTCACTCCTTACAATATATTCAATACCCTCAACGCTCTGCTCTTTGTAGTCTAAATGGCGTTTTGTCTAAACTTTGTCAAAAATGACTTCCTGCTTACTTTTCTAAAAAAAAAAAACACAAAAACAAAAAATAACGAAATAAAAACCAACGGATACATTGTCATCTGAGTAGAACACAAAATCGCTGGAGAAACGCTGTGCGGATTTAAGGTATGCGACAAATAAAACGACAGCGACAGAGACAGAGACAAAAACCATTGAGCACCGAACGTTAGGGAGCGTATTACATGGTGCGGGTGCAGGGCTACGAGCGGAAGTGTTACCAAAACGGAAATTTAAGCACTCACAAATGCACCGCTGGGAACGTTGGCTTTGCCACAGGGCAACCCTTCAGTAGCAGCAATGCCCGCCTCGGGCGGTGTACGCAACCGATAGCGCAAAAGCATAACAAAAAGCAAGATGCCGCAGGGGGTGGTAAGAGCGTAAGGGGTGTGTTGGTGGCAAATACGCAAAATAGCAAAATAACACGACAAGCAGCGACGCAAGGCAAATGGCAAACGGCAAAATGCAAAGCGCAAAAATTGCGACGACAGCATTTCGATTGCTGCAATTGAGAGTGCAATAACTGCACAAACACCGTTACTGTCGTTGTTCGCATCGAGCAATACAAGCCGCTGCAAGTAAGTAATGCCGCAGCGCTGACTACTATAACGGCAAATGTTCAAATGTTGTACTGTATGTATAAGTGTATGTGTGTATGTGTGTATGCGTATGTGAATATGTGTATGTGGTTGCAACTAGGGATTCGTATCGCATGTCAATTCGTCAAACTGTGCAAATGCGTTTTTAGAGAAACACACACCTACATGTACTTGTCACATACGCATCCGCTCTTATATATCACTCTTAAGTGTGTGCGTATAAGCATTGTACATGTGTATGTATGTCAGCACATTGCCTGCTCTACAAGAGTCCTCAAAATACTTTTCTGTAGCCTTATTCCACTAGATTTTATTGTGTTCTTATTAGTGCTAATTTTCTTGGTCCTTTGTTGTATTTGTATATATAATATGAATGATCTCATTTTTACGCTCAAATATGTTAGTAAATGTTACCTATGGCTTCTAGTTCCTTGGGCACTTAATTTGCCAGTAAACAGAAATTTCTGGGAAAAGTTGTGAGCAATAGAAATTGGAACGATAAAAATTGCTATAGATTGAATTTTGGACTCAGGTACTTACATATTAGGGTGCTTCAAAAAAAAGTTTTGAATTTCAAATGTTAGTGATTTTTGCGAAAAAGGTTGATTATCTCAATTAGACAATTAAATATAGTGATTTAAAATTTGGAATTTTTTCAATAAAAATAAAAATAGTTTCAGAGAATAACAATTTTGTCGCGGGAATATTTAAAGTTTGAAAAGCCAACTTTATGAATATGTGATGGCTAATTCTGAGAAACGAAAATTAGTTGGTGAAATTTTAGTTTGAATGAAAAAACGAAAATTCCTATGTAAAATGTATGGCAACCTAAAAAAAAAAATAGCGACCCTTTAGAGTTAATCTACAGCGTCTGGTTTGAGGGAGGATTTTTTGTTTGTCAATCACTAACATTTGAAGAGGTAAGAGCTGAAAAAAATTTCAAAAAAAGCACCCTAATACATATACATAATATATTTATACATACCAATATATCGTTATCAAAAATGTAAAATAACGTAACAACACTTTTCATAAGCTTAGAAGCGAAGGAAAAACGAGTTAATAGAAACCTCATATTGAAACAAATTTGAGTTTTGCATGTATTGTATATTAGTTATATCTAAGAGCTGAAATTGAGAATGTTATGCTACATACATATATGTATGTAGGTAATATGATGTAGTGAATCGGCTGCAATAACAATCTCAATTTCGCCTTTTTTGATGATATGTTGTTTTGTATTTTAGATCACGATATTCATAACAAATATACTATATATGTATACATACATTTTTGGTGCAGTGCCTGCGTGAATTAGACATGGAGGTCCCGCAATTTTTTCAAAAAACTTTTAGCTTCTGATAGTGTCAGCAATATATTTAGTTTGGTTTGCAACTTACCGGAAGACTGGACCATTTTATATGGATACTATACATAGAGAATAAATAAGTATAATCTGATTTAGTTTACAAAATTTTCTTTCACTTACTTGGGGCCATGTTTCGCGGTAAATTTAATAAAATAAATTTTAAATTAGATTTTCACCAAATAACTGCAAAGCGTGCAGTTAATTTTAATCTGCCGCTTTGTTATGACCAATCAGCTGTTTCTTTTCTTTCGTTTCTCCTTCTTCATTTTATTTTTGGTTACGGCATTGCCAAGCAAGGTTTAATGACAATGGACTGAACATACCCACTTACAGGTGCACCCAACTATTTTCTGGCAGACGTATGATCTCTGAAAATAGTTTTCTTGTGAACATCATATGACATCACGTTTCAATATATGTGACATTAACATATATAATATTAATTTGTACCACAGATTATGTAGTGTTAGATTATATAAAATATATGCTTTAATTTCATATAAGATCATCATATGATCAAATCACATCAAATGACGACATCACATCGTCTCGGTTTTATTTTTTCAAGTGATGTTCATTCATAAATTGCCTAAACATTGAAAATAAAAATAAATAAACCAAGTCAAATCATGTCGTATTATATGTATATTTCGTATTAAATAATCTTTTAAATATTTCAACTCTAGTAAGCACATAGAAAAATATGATCACTTTGGATTATACTAAGTTATATTAGTAAGTATTCTAAAATGTCAAAATTATTCCATTCACACCTCTCACATCAATTCATACGAACACGAATCGGATGATATCGAATTACTTTTCTAATATCCTGAATTATATCGCAAGGAAAATGTTTTCAAAATCAAAGTTTTTTAATTGCAATAATAACAAGCAATATACCATTGACAGTAATGGTATCACCAGTTTTATTTTGAAACGACTGTTTTTTCCACCAGAGCAAACAATATCAAACTGTCAACTTATGTGAATGTTATAGTTATTCACGAATACCAGGTTGTTCAGTAAATTTTGTCGTTTGATAAGAAAAACGCAATTTTATTACTCAGTATAATCTTCCTGAACCTTAATACTCTTACTCCAATGATCCTCCAATCTGTGGACCCATTCCTGAAGTGAAAATCTGTAAGGACTGCAAAATACGCTTCGGGTTAAATCTGGTGAATATGGTGGTTGCTCTGACAATTCGAACTTTGATTCTTGGATTTTAGCCATTGTCAAAATGCCCTTGTGACACGGTGGATTGTTCTGGTGAAAAAGGCTTATTTTTTCTGCAAATCGGGTATTTTTCACGAATTTTTTCCTTCAACTGGTCCAAAAGGTTGCAATAATATTCAGAATTAATTGTTGTACCAGTTTGCAAGTAATCCACAAAAAAAAAAAAATTCCTCTCGCATCCCATGAAACTGATGTCATATCCTTCTTGGACGATTTCGTTTCGAAGTTGAACAACCAGGTTCACACCACTTTTTAGCCTCTTGTTTTAATTCAGGATGGGTGATATACCTAAGTCTCAAACATAGTGATGAATCGACGCACAAAATCCACTTTGTTGTTTTTAAACGCTTCAAAGATTGCTGAGAAAGTTGCATTCGATTATGTTTTGTTCCATTGTTAGCGAATGCGGCCCCCATTGTGCACACAGTTTTCTAAAACCCAATATTTCACTTCAAATATTGCTCACAATGCCTAATGAGATGTGCAGAGCCTCTACTAAATCGCTCTGATCGACGATTTTCCAAAACCATATCCTGTATTTTGGCTATAATTTCTGGTGTTGATGCGCTCTTTGGATGTCCTTCTCGTGAATCGTCTTCAAGGCTTGCACGACCACGTTTAAATAATCATTATACACTTTTGACATTCTGTCGTGAATTTCTTTTGTTGCTACCCCGTCTAAAGCTAAGAATTTTATCATTGCATGATATTAAATTTTTTCCATTGTAAAAAAAATACTGTGACACGGCTACACTAAATGGCTTGTAAAGAAATAATTAGAAATCATATCATCTCTATTGAAAAGCCCCATATACGAGTATATTAGCAATAGACATCACATTACATAAATAGAAAGTTACAAATTCCACATCACATCACACCATTTGGTCGAAATTCATCGTAACGTGATATCACATAATGTCAGTAAGATTCTTAGAAACATGAAGGATATAAAAATCTGTATTCATACGTTTTCCTTTATAATATTATATTCACAAACATTTAAATAAAATAGCTCTGGTTCTCTGTTGAGTATTATCTAGAATTTAGTGATAATGCCTTGATGGTAGGCATAAATATTGTGTTATACATATGAGAGTATGTGAAAAGAGTTATAAATTCAATGATTATAATAAAACAAAATTAAATAAAATTTTAAGTGATTTTTGAATAATCAATTAATTAAAAAAATAATTATTATAAAAAATAATTAAATATAATAATTCCAACAAATTTGAAATTATCATATTTACTTGCACATATAAAGCTAAAAATCTCTAAGCCATTCTATTCTGAATTAATAACACACACGTGATACTCATATTGGTTCCAAGTGAATATGAATGTTCCTGTATATGTAAGCACACATATACAATATGTGAATTAAAACAAAAAATACATAAATCTTCTGTATTACTTTGGTTACCACGAGAACACCACCGGTCAAAAGAGGTCAAATGCTTTGGTACTTTCCGGGCAGCAAAGGGCGGGTCAGGGCATTGTGGACAAGTGGCCGGCGCAATTGTATGGCAGCATGCAATACAGCAATAATAACAACTGAAGCAAAAAGGGCAACAACAAAAATTGATCAAACTATCAAACTTTATTGACCCACAAATAACGTGCAGATAATTACAAGCTCAAGTGAAGAGGCAACAAAAAAAGGAAATAACAACAACACAGCAAGAAAACAAGAAAAAATGAAAAAAAACACACACAAAAGAAAGCAAAGCCTTTGCTGAGCGGAGGGAAGAAAACTTTTAAGAAAGCACACAAATTTCGAAAGTCGAGCGGAAGTGAGTAGCCAGCAAACAGCAGTAGGGAATAATACCTTCCAGAGAAGCATCGAGAAATAGTAAAAGAAAATTTCACAACAAATTCTGAATAAACAAAAGGCAACCAAAACAGCTAAGATGTTTGTAGGTAAAATGGGGTGAACAATTAAGTAGTGAGTTTATGTTGGAGTTGGAAAATTAGTGGAGCAGAAGAGAGATGAGTGCCACAGAGCATGCTTACAAGCGTGTTAACATGCACTTGGGATTGCGAGCGCTAACACTGGTACTTGAGCTCTCGAGACTTTTGGGCCGAATGCTAAAGATGAAGTTTCCTGCACATACACACATATCGCTCATTTGCTGCAAGACCGGCATAAGTCAAAAAAATCGATTCGCCAGAAAACGCGTTTAAAGTTTTCAACTTACTCCAACCTTACACGGAGAACAGGAAATATATTCTCTTCTCAAGCGGAGCATATAAGAGGTATTCATATGAATTTTTCACTCAACATGAAGTATGATATAACGAACATTTCTGCAGCATTAACTCAAAAATCACGTTTTTTGATTTATGCCGGTCTTGCAGCAAATGAGCGATATACAGTTAAATAACCCATTCACAGACGTTACCGAAAACTTAGTGTTTTCCTCATTTTGTTTTCTTAAGCAGCGCTGGAATGATAGAACATTTATAAGCCAATTTATGATTTCATATCCATTTGTATTCACATATAAATATAAATTCATACAAGTATATGTATATGTATATGTATACGTATATGTATATGTATATAAATGTATTTATGTGTGCGTGCAAGCGTGTGAGATTTGTTGCATCTACTGGAGACGCTTTCAGAGATGCTTCATTTGCTTTGTTCAGCTTCGCTTCATAGTCTCCCAAACTTATTACACTTCTTTTCATTTAATTGTTGTTGTATTGTTGCCTAGTTACATATGCAGAGAATCACATTCACACACATTTGTTGTTGGCTTATGAAGTAAAACAATGCGTGCATAATCCTCAGTTAGTCAAAAATTTGAGAAGCAGACGTGTTGCTGTAGGTAGGTAATTACTTGTCTGCTATTTCATATGCATGCAAATACATATGCTTTTAAAGTATACGTACATGTAAATATATATGCAAACATGTGTAAGTATTTATAAACCTTTGTTCTTTTGTGTACGAAACTCATTTATTTGAGGCTTAAAATTACTTGTGTGACAATAAAAATTCTGAGGTTTGGCATGAAATAGTCAATTCTAAATATGGCAATATATGTTAGTGCGGGTCGATTTACAGGGAGCCCAAAAACAGAAAAATTTCGTATGCTAGACATGTTCTACGGATCAATATGAACAACTTTGATTAAGGGACCTAGGGGTCTGAAACCGGTTTCGAGCCAGTGATTTTTAAGGGTAAGTTCACCCTCAGAATGACATTTTCCACATACGCGATTTTATTGTAAACAAGAAAAAACGTTAACTTCGGCTGCGCCTTCACACCCTTCACAGGCTATAGTGAGCCGATCTGAACAATTTCTTCCGATATTACATTATTTCTATGAACAATAACGTATATCAAATTTTGTGAAGATACCACGTCAAAGTTTTCCATACAAGAACTTGATTCCGATCGTTCAGTTGTATGGCAGCTATATGATATAGTGGTCCGATATCGGCAGTTCCGACAAATGAGCAGCTTCTTGAAGAGAAAATGACATTTGTAAAATTTCAAAACGATATCTTAAAAAACTAGTTCGTATATTGTATATACAAACAGAAAGACAGACGGATGGGCAGACAGACAGACGGACATGGCTAAATCGACTCAGCTCAACATACTGATCATATATATATATATGACGCTTCCTTCTGGGTGCTACAAACTTCGTGACAAACTTAATATACCCTGTTCAGGGTATAAAAATGGACCCGCTCTAATATACATACACATAAAAGTACATAAATATATAAAAAAAGAAGAAATTTTATATAAATAATATTGAGATTTATTATATCGTATTTATTTATTTATAAATTAATATGATACATTATATATTTTGGCAATGAATCACCAGGAAATTGTAATTAAATTCCCGTGGTAAATGATATTTCAAAAAAATCAATTTTGCTGCTTAAGACGTTACATGGGTTTAAGGGTTTCGAAAACTCAATTTCTTTTTATTGTTTTATTAAATTATACAACACGTCTAGAGTATTTTTCAAAAGTTGAATAAGTAATAGTTTTGGAAATACAAGTACAGTAGCAGTTTCAGCAATACTTGAAAACTTGTGCGCTCGAGGCTATCTAGGCAAAGTGCGCCGTATTTAAAGGTGTTCTGGTCGAAACGGTGTTTTTGAAGTCAGCACACTTCAGAACTGCGTTTCAATTTTTACAATGAATAAAAATATCGAACAAAGAATTTGTTTAAAATTTTTTTATTTCTCACCAAATCGTTCTAACCAGAATCGTAGCTAACGTTGGAAAATGCGTACAGTTATTCAGTTTTATCAAAAACAAAAGCCTACGAGAGCTTCAAATCCATTCAAAGATAGTCGAGAGAAAAAAAGTGAAAGACATGGTGCTTGAAAATCGTCACGCAAGTGTTAGAGAGATGGTGTGAGAGCTTGCCGCTTCGATATCGGCCAATAGTAATAGTCACTGCTTGACGAGCCACATTTCAAAAAAGTTTGATCCAATTACGCCTCCATCCCAAAAAACACACCAAAGAGTTACATGTCGTAGATACATTTGTTTTTCGACAATCACTTGTGCGTCCTCAGAACTACAAAAGCGACAATTTTGGCGATTAATAAACCAAAAGTTGAATTAAGATTCCTGGATTGTCACTGACACTTTCGCGCACTGCTTAAATATTGTCATTTGAACGTCTAGTTTTTGGACGATCAGTGTGTTTGGCGTCTCCAACGGATCTCGTCTCCCTTTCCTTTTTCGGCTAATCTCTTGACATTTGGTGAAGTTAAAACACTATTTCGACAATATTTTGTAAGAAAATTTCGAACTGGCTCCCAAGCTTTCATAATTTTTATTAAGCTGTCGACTTATTTTAGGTTTGTCAACACTTTTCTACATAAATTGCGGCAAATTTAAATCGAATGTTCATTTTGGGACACCCTATTTGCATATTTTCAGAATTTGTTACTATGTCATGACAAAGATAGTATATTTTGATAGATCGTCTATAAGCAAGTTTTCTACTGCTCAAAGCACTCTCTGATAGCTTTCTTGCTTTACAATACTTATTAGGACTCGATTTTGGAGGCAAAATGGTTTTTTCACTCAATTAGTTTAGAAAGTTTTCAACTAGTAGTAATTTATTAAGCAAACATATTTACTTTCATTTTATATAAATTAATTTGCGAGAAGTCATAAATTTCACGATGAGAACAATATATTTGCGGTTCGAATTGCTTAATTGGATTGCTTAAGAAGATTTTGTTGAAAAAATGTTAAAAATTTCGCATGGAAAATATTCAAACAAAAATCTTTCCTGGAAATAAATTGAAATTATTTATTTCAGTTTCTTACGGTTTTTAATAATTTTTGCATGAATGTGAATATTGCATTTCGAAGTTATAAAAATGTATGTGTGGCATGTATTTCTCCCTCAAACTCGCAAGAGACTTTTTATACCCTAAACAGGTTATAATAAGTTCGTCAAAATGTTTGTAACACCAGTCGAGCGAACCGGAGAAAAATGTTATAAAAATACGATAGCGGTGCTTCGTAACACGTCTCTGACACGGTGAAAGCTGATGATCGTGGATTTACGCTTATGAGCTCGAAAGTAAGCAACAGTCGATTGTATGTGTGTTCCAAGATGAGCCGAATGCAATAAAAGAATGTTCGCACACGCAGCAAATGGTTGTACTTCCGAGCAAATGGTCGCCTGTTGTTTGCGAAAAACTTGACATGTCACAACCATACCACGAAAACAACGCAGGCCAGTAAATTCTGAGTGGTACACAAGCATTTTTGTGCCAGTTGTCTTTCAGGAAATCAGAAAAACTAACCGCCGAAATGGATCACTCTTCACAACAACAACACAGGCTCTCTCAAATCGATTGAAATAACTGCATTTTTGAGCACTTCAAACATAGACTTGAGTCAGTTCTGACTTGGCACCGAATGACTTCATACGAACCTTCCCGTTAACGTTTTTCGACATCTGAAGGGGCGGTTGATGCGTTCAGAATGCATGTTTTAGAGATAAAAAAGTGTTTAGATCTCAATAAAGAATATTTCGAAAAACAATAAAAGAGATAAGAGAAGTATTGACCCGATTTAATTCATGTTTGACATCAGGTAAGTCTAAGTTAACGACCATTCTCCGATAAATGAATCTTGAATTCTTTGGCAACATTTTGTAATATAAAGTTTCGCCAGCGCCTGAAAAAATTTCGCAGGTTTTGATTCCTGAAAGTTGCAAGTGTAAAACATGTTCGATTACACCCAAACTTAGCCCTTCCTTACTTGTTATTCTTAGCAAATTCGATTACGTTTGTGTGTGTGTAATAATGTGGAATGGAGAATATTTTTGATAAATGCTTGCTGCTCGAATTGGCAAAATATTTCAAGTAATTTATTGTTAAGCAATATTTTACAAGTTTTTAAAATCTTAGCCTATCATTTTTCAAATAAAATAACAACAAAAACGACAAAAAACGCTCCATTTAGCTCTCTGTTGCAAAAGAAAGCAATTTCCCAGACGCACAGTTGCAACTTGCAATATTTACCGGGTTTTAATGAATATTTAAAGTATTTACACATGCAAAAGCGCAAAAACACACACACACGTGCATATATGCATATAATATACATATATGTATATACATGTGTGGATTTGTAGCAATTTCTGCTGAGTTCTTAGTTTGTCTGAAAAATTTCATATTTTCTACTTTTAATTAAGCTCAATGTTCTGCTATTCATATGCGCATGTAATTCCTTGTATTTAAAAGCATTCACACATACAACCAACCACACTGCCACACACATCTACGGTGGCTCTTGTGTATTTGTTGTTCGGTTTGGTTCGGTTGAAAAGGTTAAAGTTTAAGACTTTGTTTGAGTTCAGATTAATCTGCTCTTTGATCTAAAACGAAATGTCAACGTTATGGTGATTTAAAACGTTTTAAATTCGGCTTATTGAAATCTATCTTGAGTGCACTTTCATAAATACTATATGTATGTATTTGTGTGTATAGACACACATGTGTCAGCCAGTTGTTTGCGAGGAGATTAAAAAGTGTCGGGATTTCAAAATTTCATTGAGTATGAATAATGTCGAGTTGGAAATTATGAAATGGAATAAAAATAAATTTAAATAAAAATTGTTGAGATTTTGCTTTGGCATTTATGAGTATTTAAGAAGTTTGATCTTTCTTTTGAGCTGAAGTGGTGAAGCAGCAAGGATTTCTCTTTATTTAATAATATATTTGTTTGTAAAAGTAAGGGATTTTCTAACTAATGAAAATTAATTGGAAGAAAAAGTTTAAAAGAAGATACTTGGAAAAAAAGCGTTTGAGAATCATAATCTTCAAGACTTCTTTTTATTGAGTGATGTAAGCAAGTAGAACTTTGACTTTTACGAAAAGTTTGTTATACAATTATTCCTAAAAGTGAAGACAAATCTTCAGTTTAGCTTATTCATATCTCTTTTGAAATATTTTTCATACGAAACTTCTATTTTCCTATTCCCTTCTATTCTGTTTTAGGCAATGGTAATTGTTGAATCGTGACCAAGAATTCTAAAATACCAAAAATTTTGCAAAGATTGACATAAAATTATTCTTGCCTCAAGCCACGCAATGGAAAAAGTAAAAAAAATTGGCTCAAATACCTAACAAATGTTAAAGGTGCGATCTCTATCGGAACGAAGTAAGCCTTGTATATGATTGAACGCTCTTAAACCTTAGTCATATTGTTGTAATATTATCTCCAACCTTCACGCTCAGTATTTTCAATAACTAATAACAGCGAACAAGTATTTAGTAAATATTTCATCCAAAGCAAGATTTGTGTTTGGTCAGAAGCTTGACTCTGTGGAAAATCGGATGACCGTGACCAATAATTAGGGTATTTACATTTGTTAGAGCACCCCTTATGCAGATCTAGTTTTGCTATATTTACAACAACAGCATCACATTTTTCACTGAAAGGCGGTGTGAGCCGGAACGTTGCCGTGGTGCATCTTCTAATCGGCTGCGATATCTTGTCGGACCCGATTAATTCTTCGTTTGAGTTTCTTGAGGACTTCCACATAAAAGTTGGCGTTGACGGTTTGTCCTGGAGGAACAAATTCGTGGTGGACGATGCCTTTGATATCAAAAAACACAATGAGCATCGCTTTCACTTTGTATTTGCTAATTCATCAACGACCTCTTCCCGGCCCTCCAAAAAGGCCTGGTGTCACCGAAACACGCCACTTGATGATATCAAACGTCTCTGTCGCAGATTTACGAAGTTTCACAACAAATTTAATCGCGTATTTCTGCTCTAGCGAGCGCTGCATTTTCGGCTTGCGCCACTCATTCGAAATGTCCTGACTTTTCAGGTGCTCGGATATAATTGACCAACCTCGTTCGTTAGCTAGGAACGCCATCTACCGAATCCAGTCTATTTACATTTTGGACAAGCCCTGCGTGTCATCAATCGCACCAAGAACTTAAAGGGAAAGACCAAACATCTGTGCCATTACTTCACCGAATACATCGCATCAGTCACCAACCAATTCATCGGTTTCACTCATCGCATGTACACTTAAACGAACGATAATACCAAAAGTCTTAATCTACATACAAGATAAATTTAAAGTGATGCCGCCAGCTCTTTATTAGATTTATGTTCCGAATTAAATTTCATCACCAAAAAACAGCAAAGTGTTTGCAGCTTAAACGATTTTTCTCATCATTTCGTTCTAATTCAAAGTACACAGTAAATGCGAAAATCAAATCTCGTGTTAGAGATTTCACTTACATGACGCAATTCGTTATCACTACTTACTACACCACAATACTTCGAAATGGAATAATCCTGAAAATCTTCTGCCTGCGGATCCATACTTCTACCAACCGCAACGTATAGGTTAATTGCTCAATACAGAAATATATTTACACACAAAATTACTTGGCAACGTCTTACCATAACTTCACAAGAGCAAATTAGGTTGCATTGTTCGGGGTAATTTTGAAAAGCTTTCGAATTCCCGCCCATTCATTTGCATTGTCACACTAAATTCAAATCTACCGAATATCGATTCGTTTCGTCAACGTTTTTGGGAAGTTGAAATTTCACGGAAAGGGCAGCAACATTGTCCGAAGAAGAAAGTTTATGCGAAAAACATTTCATTGAAAACGTGCAAGTGAAAAGTGATGAACGTGTATAAGTTGGGTACCATTTAAGCTTTCACCTACAATATTACGCAGCTCTTGCCACAATGCCAGGAAGAGATTTCTCGCTCTTGAACAAAGTCTATCTAATAAAAAATTATTAAAAAACATGTATGCGGATTTCATAAAAGAATACGTGAATTCGGGCACATGGTTGCCATGAAAAACTTTGATTTAAATAGTTCGCACTGTATAAGTCCACATCATTGTATACTTCAACCACAAAGTACTACGACCAAGTTTAGTGTTGTATTCGACGCCACTGCGCTCACTTCTTCTGATCGTTCACTCAATGAAATACTTATGGTTGGAGCAACAATTCAACCAGAATTAATTATCACATTATTATCATTTCGTTTGCATCCTTACGTATTAGCCGCCGATATACTCGTATCAAAAATGTGTCGGCAATTTTTGATTGACAAACAAGATCAACGATATCATTTTGTGTACATTACTTATTTTATGGAACCTCATGAGCACTGCCTTTCCACTAGCATCGTCTGCTATTCGTGAAAGTTTTTATGTTTCAATACTCATTTGGCCACATTGGCCTGGATTAAGGAGGCATATATTTAGAAAATTAAGAATTTTAAAACTATGCACAAAATCTTACTATTTTTTTTTTCAATTTCAAATTTAAATTTTCTAAGTTCGCGCCCAAATCGAAAGATGGAATGGTGACACCCCTGTTCACAAAGGCATTGGGTTCAATGAGTTAGTGGACGAGACTTTCCAGAGTGATGCCTGAAGGAACAAGATTGGAATACTCACTAGTCACAGTTTGAAATGTGAGAAGCGAGGCTCTAGGGAATATATGATAACGATGCATCTCTTACATACTGGACCTGCATTGTTAGGGCAACGCATCAAGCATTTTAGTGCCTCACCGTATGAGACACTGGGAGAGGTATCACGTTAAGCGCAGGCATCATAATTGATGATTTCTTAACAAAACTCCATCTAGTATCGCTAAGAAAATTAAATAAAATTCGTGTATACGTGTTTTTAAACTTTTCCTTTATAGTACGGGTATGAACCTATCAGCTTCCAGGACGTCACCTACATACCTATATGGTTAACTATCTCGTTACGTTAAATTCTCTTGTGTCCAGGTATATGAGCTAAATGTTAAGAATTTCTATGTACTCGTATGGTCTAGATTATTCATAGGAATTTGCTAGTTCAGATCTTGAACATACTAAGCCTTTAAAACTGTTGCGGAGGGTAATCATCATTTAAGTAGAAAAAAGCTCCGCCTTATAGGATTAATAAAAATTAAATATATGGCCTATCCATTGATGGACCATCCATTGAGTTCAACTTTCGATGAACCATTCAAGCACTTCGATTGGTAACTGGTGAATGACACCCGTGATATTTCGCTGAATCGAAGTGGGATTGTCCGAACAGGAAAAAGTCTAACAGTGTGATATCGTACAATTTTTGTGGCTACGTTAAATTATCTGCTCACCAAAGTGTTCTTTCAATAAATCCATTGACTGATGCGATGTGTGGATAGCCCTCGAATCTCTTCAGGTTGTTCTTCGTCCCAAATGCTACACTTTCTTTTTTTTGCATACCCATTGAGCCGTAAATGAGCCTAATCGCTGAAATTTGGTTCGAAATCATTGGATTTTCTTGGAACTTTTCATGAGTACTTAGAGTGAAACGATTATGCTTGCGAAGGGCGAGCGGCTTCAGTTGTTGTACGAGCTGTATTTCATATGCTTTCAATTTTAGATCTCGACCTAAGTTGCATCATGTCGTTCCAAACGTCATTCCGAGTTGTTGCGAATGGCGCCGGTCTTCGTGTACACTCTCAGCTACGGCTACTATATTTTCTTCACTGCATGCTGGACGTTGTCTATTGATTTGAATATTATCCAATAATGTATATTTAGTTTCAAAATGGGTGATGATATTGCGAATACTTTTAGTATGTAGATCGACTATGTTGACCATAAGTTGAGCGAAGCCCGCGAAACATATTCTTTACAGAACGTGAATCTTCGTAACAAAGTTTAACGATTCGGAAACGTTGTTCAGGCGGAAATTTTTGCCTAATGAAATTCCAAACAATATTGAAAAAGTATATTGAAAAAATTAGGACTGGCATAACTTTTGAAAACATATTGACCAATGATTCCTTCTGCGCATGCCCACCAACCAATATTCCTCCGCAAAATCTTCCAAAAAGTGGTTGGGTACAGCTTCAGTGTTTGCGCGTGATGGCGAATGGACTCATTTATTTCTTCTCCATCATTCAAAAAAATATTGCCTTATTGAAACCACCCGTTAGTGTTAAGTTCTCAATTAAAAATACAAAACTCAAGATATAATTTTAAAGCCTTTAATCCATGTCCACCAGTTTGATATTTTTTATAACTTTTTCTATGCCTATATTAGTGAATTGGCTGTCATTTTGCAATATTATTTGTATGTAGGAATGTACTTGTAAATGTCTATAGTCTTCGTTGGTGTACCTTATAACCATTGTTTGATGCAACGCTTCCTCCTGTTTCGGTTGCCTAATTCAGCTGACCGCATCAAAAATAAATACAAAATCGGCAAACTTTTTATTTGCATTGACAACACAAAAAAGAGAGCAAAAGAGAGACAGGAGAGCTAAAACACTAACAAATATAAGAAAGTGCCGTCAGCAAAGCAAAGTCAAAGGCGTGAAAGGAGTGAATTGAAATCAAACAAAATTTAAAAGAAACAAAACGAAAAAGACAAAGCCGAAAGAAAGAAACGGAAATGTCTCGGTGACTCGGTGACTGGCCGACTCTATGAGGTGTTACGGACGTCAATTGTTCGAAAGTGAAAATTCGATTTTGTGGTAAAATCGAGCTATTTTTTGCAACCGCATGTCGGCTAGCGACAGAAAGAGCCGGTAAACTCATGTGGACGAGGAGTGTGGGTTTGTAAGTTTGCTAATACACAAACACATACACACATATGTATATGTGTGTGCGGTTTTGCGTTGTGAGAAAAAGGCCGACAAAGACAAGCAAACCAGCGAAACAACAAACAACTAAAAGGAGCATATTTAAAAAACAACAATACCAATAAAGGCAGGCAGCCACAAATTGCTAATACACAACTGTGCGGCAACAACAATAACAAAGCCGAGGTAAAATCTGTCATTTAACAGCAACACGATAAGTCGACGAAGTGTGCCTCACAAATTTGCTGCTGGACACTAGGTTCACTTTAGACGGGCAGAATTGTCTCGATGTTGTTGTTGTTGTTGTTGCTGTGTTGGTAGACAGCTGAAACTTCAACGAAAAATAAACTTCAAAAATTGGTTTCTGCATTTGCATTGAAAAATCCAATCAAGCCAACGAAAAGACAACAGACACCGTGAGGTTTGCAGACACAACTGTGTGTGAGCGTGTATGTGGTTGTGTGCGTGTGTGTGGTAAAAGGCAAAGCAGCAGCAGAAGGCGGGCAGCAGTCAGCCGCAGACAATCGAATGGAACTTGCAGTGCAAACAAATGAATTTTACACACACAAGTGCATTCACAAACACACACGCGGATATGCATGTAGCTACATGTGGGTGTGGGTGTTTGTTTAAGCCCGCATGCGAGAGTCTGCATGCTTCACGTTACCGCACCGCAAATGAGCGCAAACGAGCCGTCCGCTTGCCGTTTGTGCGGCGAAATCGAATGTGAAACGTTGTTGTTATTGTCGGTGTTGTTAAAGTTGTATGTTACGTATACGCAATGTCGTACTACTGCGTGATGAGACGCTGATACAACAGCAGGCAATATTTGCAGTTTTCGGCTTTTTATGGTTCTATTCTTTGTATGCTTTATGAGGTTTCGCTTTTCTCAGCAATTATCGTGGAAATATTTGCGAGGATATAGACATACATGAATGACAAAAGTAGTCAGAGAGACATAATTGTAGTAATTGGAGAAAAACATCATACCTCATGATGTTATTTAAAAAAGTGAATCATTAAAAATTTATTATATATATATTAGTTATTGCAGACCCACTTTTACTTACACTACTTTTTTGCTATTTACGAGGGCTGCTATATATATTTCTCTCCTAATAATGGAAATATGCATATTTATCAACGACCACACGGTCGATTGCTGTTTTGTTTCGGGCGCATACGCATAGATCCATGATTCGTCACCTGTGACGATCTTATAAACGTCTTTTGAAGCACTGCGATCTATTTTTTCAGCATTTCTTTACACCAATCCACACGAGCATTTTTTTGGGCGATTATCAAATTGTGCGGGATCCAACGAGAACAAACCTCTTTTACGCCCAGGTGTTCATGCAATATCGAATGTATGCTGGTGGGAGAAATCCATAGGAATGCCTCTATCTGAAGGTATGTTACATGACGGTCTTGCATTATCAGTTCACGTACGACATCGATGTTTTCTGGCACAACGGCTGTTTTTGGACGACCTTCACGGAATTCGTCTTTGAGCGAGCGTCGGCCACGATTGAATTCGTTGTACCAGTTTTTCACAGTGCTATAGGATGGTGCTTCATAGCCATACAAAGATTTTAGTTCATCGATGCACTCTTGTCGTGATAATCCACGTCGAAAGTTGTGAGAAATGATCGAAATGTTCACGAGTTAATTCCATTTTCTGGCCGAGATGAATTTTTTAATTTTAAAAATGTCAAACTTTCCAATGGAAATGTCAGATTGCTTAACACTTAGTGTTGCCTAGTCCAGAAATATATATAGCAACCTACGTAAAAACAGTCTTTGACACTAAGGACTTGACTCAACTCATCATATGGAAATAGTTATGTAAAATGGCGACCCTTCTAATTCAACTTCGGGCCTATATAGACCAAGGGTGACAATATCTGAAAGCAAAATAGAATCAGTGGGATGAAACCTAATAAAACCGAAATAAATAACAAAAAATGAGAGTAAAAAAAAAAAAAAAATTATCCGAGATTGTTGAAATTGTAAGGGTTATAAAGCAATGTATTTAGATTTCCGGCAAAACTACGTGTTCTACGGTTAGTACGGAAGAGTTCAGAATTGCTTTTCATACACACTTTTATTGGTAAACTGCGTATAAACTAAAACTTGACTATTAAATTGGAAAAAGGTTGAAATTAGCTTAGGCTCACTTGGTCAGCTTAGAACAACCGGGCCGTTGTAGTACCTCAAACTTCTATATAATCAACGGTATTCTCGTAAGAGTTCCTACTATTGCGAAAAGATGAGCTTTGCTAAGGACGCGGTGCTGAATAGATCTTCTGCGTTTTACTCTAAACCAAAAGATTCTCGCAGTTGCACATAAGCGGGTCATCGACCCCCATCTACTAGGTGCACGCGAGGTTCATTGGTGCAGTACTAGAAAGAAAGATGGAGGTGGAGATCCAACTCGTTTTCAATTCGATGTGAGCGGAGCAAGGGTTGTTCATCTATCTACCTCAGTATGTTTTCGAGTCTAATGATGAAGTGACTTTATGCTATTACTAGTGAGAGCAGACACTTCTTGCCTAAAAAACACTGTAGTGGTCCGATAGTTACAATCTAAGCCGAATGGAGCGCTCCTTACAGATAACTCCCTCTTTATTTTTATCTTCAAGTTTGGACCTATCTTTGAATAAGCTTACTGTGCCTATTCTCCAGCGACACTTTCCCACACCATCACTTCATAAAATCGTTGCTTCTGTAAAGTGATTTGCTATAAAATCTTCTGTACAGGTAGGTACCTGTAATATGTGTATGTATTTTTTTGTACTTTGAAAATCGAAATCAATGAGTACAATTTTCATTCTCTTAATACCATTACCTTCCGAGTGCAAATGAAATTCCCAATACAATTCGTTTTAGCATGAGGAAAGCATTCATGGAGCCTAATTTAAAAATTCGGATGTCCAACATTTCGAATTTGGCCACTAATAGAAAGGTAAACACCTAACGGGTGATTTTTTTGAGGCTAGGATTTTCATGCATTAGTATTTGACAGATCACGTGGGATTTCAGACATGGTGTCAAAGAGAAAGATGCTCAGTATGCTTTGACATTTCATCATGAATAGACTTACTAACGAGCAACGCTTGCAAATCATTGAATTTTATTACCAAAATCAGTGTTCGGTTCGAAATGTGTTTCGCGCTTTTTTATCGACAAATTTTGTTCAGCGATGAGGCTCATTTCTGGTTGAATGGCTACGTAAATAAGCAAAATTGCCGCATTTGGGGTGAAGAGCAACCAGAAGCCGTTCAAGAACTGCCCATGCATCCCGAAAAATGCACTGTTTGGTGTGGTTTGTACGCTGGTGGAATCATTGGACCGTATTTTTTCAAAGATGCTGTTGGACGCAACGTTACGGTGAATGGCGATCGCTATCGTTCGATGCTAACAAACTTTTTGTTGCCAAAAATGGAAGAACTGAACTTGCAAGATGGCGCTACATGCCACACAGCTCGCGATTCTATGGCCATTTTGAGGGAAAACTTCGGACAACAATTCATCTCAAGAAATGGACCCGTAAGTTGGCCACCAAGATCATGCGATTTAACGCCTTTAGACTATTTTTTGTGGGGCTACGTCAAGTCTAAAGTCTACAGAAATAAGCCAGCAACTATTCCAGCTTTGGAAGACAACATTTCCGAAGAAATTCGGGCTATTCCGGCCGAAATGCTCGAAAAAGTTGCCCAAAATTGGACTTTCCGAATGGACCACCTAAGACGCAGCCGCGGTCAACATTTAAATGAAATTATCTTCAAAAAGTAAATGTCATGAACCAATCTAACGTTTCAAATAAAGAACCGATGAGATTTTGCAAATTTTATGCGTTTTTTTTTTAAAAAAAGTTATCAAGCTCTTAAAAAATCACCCTTTACATACAAACATATTTATAAGCTTCTTGGGGTACATATATTCATATATGTTTATGTAAGCGTCTATGTACTGCGATAAATGCACTTATCTATTGAGTAGGACCAGATAAGTGAAGCGTCCAATATTTGTCAATTTTTCGAAAACGGAGGGGGGTGAAAAACAAATACGGCAAACAGCTGACAGCCATAGTTGAGCTTATATTTTGTTTAGTTGGTTATTACAGCAAGTACTTGGCTCTTGCTGCTTTGTTGTTGTTATAAAACATTGCTTCTTAATATTCGTGCACCATTCGAACTGCTTTATGGCACTCAGCGCTACTGCAGTTCGTGTTGTTAGACCCTGCATCAATCAAATATTGCACATAAGCCTTACGTATGATGCCACTCTTGCATTCAACACTTGCTGAGCGGATTATTTTTGCAGAATTTTTCAAAATTTTCAAAAGTTTTTTTTGTTTTTTTTTGTTGTTATGTGAAAAATTTTTGTAAAATTTTTCTGTTTCTCCTGCAAGCGTGCTTCTAATTCTTTTCCTGTGCTTCACAGCTTTATTGGGAATTCACGATTAAAACTCGAAGAAGTTTATTTCTTGTTGCATTTTCGTTCGAGTTTTAGTTTATTTTTTCGTCTTTCTAGAAAAATATTCCACTAATTTTGCTAGAAATGTTGAGTTGAAATCATACAATTTCCTGTCATTGAGAGAGTTTATGAAATTTTTGCATATTATGGAGTAGGTATGTAATATCAGAGCTAAATGCCAATAAAGAATTTCAAAAATTGCAATAAATCATAGAAATAGTAAGTTTATTAATTTTTTTAAAATTTGAAAGTATTCAAATTGCATATTTGTACGGAATTTATTGATGGTTAGCTACAAAATATTTGTAGCAGAGTGACATTCAGAGTGTTAGTTCGGTCGATACGTTTTGAAATAAACACTTTTTTCTATTTTTCAAACAGGAAAAACATGGTTTAAGGCGTATTCTGGTCCAGAGGCATGAATTCCAGGCTATTTTTGAAACGTCGTAAAAAAGGCTGTTTATATTTTTCACAACACCATCACGTATCTTGAGACCCAGCATTCATTATTGGATAATATTTGATATAGTAGAGCTTGTTCAGCATGTGCAAAGTGTACACGAAGACAGTGGAGAATTGATTCAACGCCGTTCGCAGCAACTCGGACTGACGTATGGAACGACTGGCCACTTTTTACGTTGAGATCATAAATTGAAAGTCTACAAAATACAGCTTTTGGAAAATTGAAGCATATTACATTCTCTGTGGTCTCTTGAAATGTTCCAAGAACATCCGACGTTTTCGTGCCAAATTTCGTTAAGCGATGAGACTAATTTCAGACTCAATGAATACGTAAATAAGCAAAATAAAAAAATAAGCTCATTTCGGACGAAGAGCAACCTGAAGAGATTCAAGAGATACATTTCATTCAGAAAAAACAACAGTTTCCTGTGATTTGTGAGCCGGTGGAATCATCGGTGCACATTTCTCCAAAAACGATGCCGGTGAGATGCCATGATTCCTAAAACACGTGATCTCGGCGACATTTGGTTTCAACAAGATGGCGCCACTTCCAACACATTGTATCAATCAAAGAATTTATGGAAAGAAGCAATCGGTAAGCAGATAATTTCACTTTTTGGGCCGGTCGATTGGCCACCAAGATCTTATGATATGCGTTATATGAAGTCTAAAGTCTATGTGGACAATCCCGCTGCGATTCAGGCCCTGGAGCAAAATATTTCGCCTGACATTTGCCAGTTACCAGTCGAAATATTCGAACGATTTATCGGAAATTGAACTCCACTGATGGACCATCTGAAACGTAGCCACGGTAAACATTTGAAAGAGAAGGTCTTCAAAAAATAAGTGCCAAAGAATGTTTTTTCGAATAATTGACATTCACCATTAAAGTTGAAGTTTCTGTCTTTTTTCTTTTAAAAAACGGCCTAACTAAAGAGCTAGATGCTTTTTTTGAAAATTCGAACTGTATATAATCCCTTAATGTGAGCGGTGCCACGCTCAGTCAGTGGCCTTAGGTCCAGTATTCCGCTTTGTAACCGCAGTTAATACTCATCTCTTTGGAAGCTCATGAATATAGACTTTTCCACCAAAGTTCTCCATAAGCTTTGAGCTAGTTCTAAAGAAGAATTTTACTTATTTTCACTTTTGACCTCATCCCTCACATAAATTCAGATATTCAATGTATGATCAAGTTGAGGCAGCTCCTTAAATAACTAGAATTGGAATCAAAGCTACTATGGAAATAGTTAAATGAAAGTAAGTACTAACTAGTAATTGTAGTCACTGTCAATTTAAAACTTGTTATTATTTTTTTTAATATAATTTTATGTATATTTTATTTTCTCACTAATCTTTTCTCATGAAGTTGTATTACGAATTTAGTATAACTTTATAGCCCATTAAGAACTAGTAAAGTGAGAGTTTTATGCTAAATTTGATCACACTTAACGTTATTTTTTATAAATTAACAGCATCTTAAATAATATGGCAAAAACTCCATTTTATTAATATCTTTATAATTCATTTCCAAGAGTTAATACCTTGAGCTGAAAAAATATTTTGGAAACACTAATTGGGTCATCCTATAAATCCGCATCAACAGAATACCAATTTTTCATATTTGAGTATATGACGCCGCAATATTTAATATTTTCATATATTTCATAAAATCTACACGCACACACACAAACACAATCACACATGTGTATGCGCAACCAACTACCAACTAGCCTATCATTGATTTATTTCAATACTATTTCTCAAACATCAAAATATATTATAAGCTTGTACAGCACTGATAGTAGTTCCATCAAAATTGGCTTCGACAACAACAAAAACAAAAAAAAAAACAAAATCCACATAAAATATAAAGTTATTTAAAAATTGTAGAAATAAAAAGCCATAACCATTTATATTTCAGCTTCTATGCAGTGAAGCGTTCATCATCGCTCCACAAATACACGCACTCGCGGTGCATATGCGCGTGTAAATTAAAAAATTTTCCATCACTCACAATCTCGCTACGCGCAATGAATTTTTATTTATTGCAAGTTATATCATAAAAAAATGTTTTTCCTGCTTTTATTGACGCTTTGAACATGTCAATTCTAATGTGCATATGTGTGTGCGCATAAAGTGCATTCAATAAATAAAGTCATACAAGCAGAAGCAGAGCAATCAAATTGTTTTAAGGTTAGCTTTTATTTTATTTTTTTGCTGAATTGCCAACGCCAATATTTAGTGTTCTGATGCGATACTTTGTTTACTTTGAACCCAATTTGGATTAATGTTAGCCACAAATAAGGTAAATATTATTACTTCATCATATGTATGTATGCACGCAAATTATTTATTGATGCTCTAAAAGCGAACTTTGTCGGATAAAACATGGCGTGTCAGTCGTTCTAGCATAGATGCCTTCATAAAATATATTGGAAAAGTATTTGTCTCTCAGCTTATATTAGCTGCTCGCCTCTACACTCTTTGCAAGGAAATTAGATGGACTTTCAAATTATATAAAAAGCAAGAATAAAGTTATTGAGTTGAAATCGTGCAAGAGAATAAGCGGATATCTCATTAAAGTGGTATAGCCGCAATTTTCAATGTTAGCATATTCTGTCATGAATGTTGTAGATCAGATTTACTATTGTGAATAGTTCAAATGACAAATGAAAATACAAATTAAATAGTTTTTTTTTTAATTATTTTTCGCAAATTGATTTTAATTTAAGATTTGAACTTTTTAATATAAATTTTGCGCGAAAACCCGTTCGCCAAGATATTTTTTTCTAGGTTGGTATGCCAAATGTCACGTCAAAATAATCACTAGAGGTATACGCCTTTTTTTCAAGTGTTTTTGATTGGTACAAATCAATCAAAAGCGGGTCGAAAATGCGTTGACCATGAACCACGTCCAGGACGGCCAGCTGATGATCAGCGAAAACCATTTTGAAAGATTAGTTCGGCGATTGTTTCCAAAATCACTAAATTTTTTTGAAAAACAACATCACCTTAACGTCTGTGAAATAATGCTTTCCGAGTACCAGGGTGTCGTGAAACGTATTTACTGGCGATGGGCCTTGAATATATGCCGGTCCCACTCGGAAACAGACGTTGAAATCGATATCGTGACAAAGGTGAGCCGAAGCCGAAAAACCATGTCAAAATAGATCAAAAATTAACGTATTGTTAACAAGACTTCTTCTTCTTCTTAATTGGCGTAGACACCGCTTATGCGATTATAGCCGAGTCAACAACAGCGCGCCAGTCGTTTCTTCTTTTCGCTACGTGGCGCCAATTGGATATTCCAAACGAGGCCAGGTCCTTCTCCACTTGGTCCTTCCAACGGAATGGAGGTCTTCCTCTTCCTTTGCTTCCGCCGGCGGGTCGTCGAATACTTTCAGAACTGGAGTGTTCTCTTCCAAACGGACAATTTGACCTAGCCAGCGTAGCCGCTATCTCTCAATTCGCTGGACTATGTGAATGTCATAGTATTTCTGGTATAGATCATCGTTCCATCGAATGCGATATTCGCCGTGGCCAACGCGCAAAGGACCATAAATCTTTCGCAGAACTTTTCTCTCGAAAACTCGCAACGTCGACTCATCTGTTGTTGACATCGTCCAGGCCTCTGCACCATATAGCAGGACGGGAATTATGAGTGACTTATAGAGTTTGGTTTTTGTTTGTCGAGAGAGGATATCAATATCATCGGCATACGCCAGCAGTTGTACACTCTTATAGAAGATGGTACCTTCTCTGTTGAGTTCTGCAGCTCGAACTATTTTCTCCAGAAGCAGGTTGAAAAAGTCGCACGATAGGGAATCACCTTGTCTGAAACCTCGTTTGGTATCGAACGGCTCGGAGAGGTCCTTCCCGATCCTGACGGAGCTTTTCGTGTTGCTCAACGTCAGTTTACACAGCCGTATTAGTTTTGTGGGGATACCAAATTCAGACATCGCGGCATAAAGGCAGCTCCTTTTCGTGCTGTCGAAAGCAGCTTTGAAATCGACGAAGAGGTGGTGTGTGTCGATTCTCCTTTCACGGGTCTTTTCCAAGATTTGGCGCATGGTGAATATCTGGTCGGTTGTTGATTTACCAGGTCTGAAGCCACACTGATAAGGTCCAATCAGTTTGTTGACGGTGGGCTTTAATCTTTCACACAATACGCTCGACAGAACCTTATATGCGATATTGAGGAGGCTTATCCCACGGTAGTTGGCGCAGATTGTGGGGTCTCCTTTTTTCTGGATTGGGCACTTAAATTCCAATCGTTGTGGGCATGCTTTCGTCCGACCATATTTTACATAGAAGTTGATGCATGCTCCATGCTGTTAACAAGACTGTTTGAGTGTTAATCGTCATTTGCGCGAAACTATTTTGAAAAAGAGGAAGGAATTATGGGCCTGATTTAACTCAGTGTGATTCTGGCTATTAAACTTAAACGACCGCTCCGGGGAAACCATTTTGGGTCAGTTGAAGATTAATTAAGACATGACTATGCGCATTGAAGGCTCTTACGGACGTTGACTTTAATAACTGTATCCAGAATTGAAGCATTAGTGCAATATCATAAATACCAGAAATTTTTATGTAGACACACTTTAATACAGCAACAGTAATGTCGAAAAAACATGTGTCTATTATCACACGCCATGGCGTATACGTAACCGCCGCCGTCATTACATTAATTGGTCAAGAATTTGGATGCTACCTTCCGCCTAAAGCAGCAATCAATCAATTTCAGCCACGATCTCGTTCTCTTGTTAGCATTATGCTGCGATATTGTTATCTCGGACAGTTTTATTGTTGTTTTTGTTGCTATTATTATTTTTTTTTTTGGTACACGCGCGCGCCAGTAATGCCAATCAGCAAGTGTCAAGCGTTTTGATGGCGCTGATCAGCAAGGCGGCAAATGGTGCACAACACCAACAACAAGCCGCGTAAATGCATGTGTGTGAGTGCATGTAGTTGTCAACTTCCGGCCGGACGAAGTGTTTGTGTGTAAAATTGTTAATAGTTGAGCGCTTGTCGCTGCACTTGTAATTGTCAATATTTAACGCTTAGCAAGTGATTGATGATCTGACCGGCTTCGGTTTCGGAGTGGTGGAATGGTGGTGACTATTAGGTAAGTGTGGGTACGCATACACACATATATTGAGTTATAAGGCGATTGCGTATTGGACAGCGCAAAGACGGGTTTGAGCGAAGTTGTGTTGTGGGAAAATAACTTTGGTTTCGGCTATTTCTTGAAATTCGCTTATTTGTTCTGCACATTTTCCTGGGCTGGTGTATTGGATTTAATAAACTGTAAGCCAAAATAAATAAAGAAAAAATTATAGATGAAAAAAGTTCTACGTTAAATAATAAATATAAATGTTGCCTACATTTAGGCGCTATGTTCAATAACTTCATATTTGTTCACAAAACATTGCCTGATTCGAAGTTGTTCGAGCTTAAATTTTACAGTTACGCGCTTATTTTAATGCTTCTCGTGTACTTCCTTTTCATTGTGGTGTGTTTTACTTTGCCGGTCCCAAACCAAGCGCATAACCCTGGGAGGGTTGTTGCTAATGGACCTTATCAGTCTGGCTTTTGGCCTGGAAAATAAACGACGGACCAGACTTTCAGCTTGCAAAAAATATTGGAAAAGACCCGAGAAAAGAGGATTGACACACTCGTTCGTCGATTTCAAAGCTGCTTTTGACACGAAGAAAGGAAGCTGCCTTTATGCCGCGATGTCTGAATTTGGTATCCCCGCAAAACTTATATTTCAATGTAAGCTAACGTTGAGTAATACCTAATTCTCCACTAGGTTCGGAAAAGATCTCTCCGAGCCGTTCGATACCAAACGAGGTTTCAGACAAAGTGACTTCCTATAGTGCAACTTCTTCACTCTATTTCTAGAAAAAAATAATTCGAGCTTTAGGTCTGAATACAGAAGGTAAAATATTTTATGAGAGCGTACAGCTGATCTCAATAACCGCGCTGTTAGTTCTTCAGACTGGATAAGGAAGCGAAACAAATGAGTCTAGTATTGAACCTGTAAAATTTCCCCTTTCATGACACAAATAATGGGCGTACTCGCAACTTGACTTCCACATCACTGTTGACAATGTTCGGTGTGTTTAACATGGGTACCTGCTGACGACAACCTTACTCCACGATAAACTAACCACCTTGGTAGGGTTCGAAGCTCATCTAAAACCTCTGCTGTACTTTGACACACATTTTTGGTTCTTCTCGCAAACGGGTTACAACCTGAACTCAACGGCTCCTGCTCTCCGTTTTACCAGAATTAAGTCTCCGGTTAGATAGCGTAACATCAGTCACGAAATTCAAAAGCAGAATAACTCTTACCGGCAGGAGCTACTTTGGACTGAGTAGACAATTGAGAAGTAATTAGATCCATTGTCATCGATCTTGGATATTTGTATCGAAGAATTTAACATTTTAAAAAGGTCAGAATATATTTTTATGTAAATATGCCGGAGTTTACAAAGCATTTAACATTTGAGGTTATGTGAAAAAATATGATACAAAATGATCCACTGATCTATATTAGTATGTAATAACCTTCTGACGACCTTCATAGATAAATGAAAACTAAAACATTTATGTATTTCATCAAAAATGTTATTTCCGAAATTTAATATTCCGTCTTTAATTACACTTTCGCACACAAATTATATTTGTCGATTGGCGCAAACTTATTTCCACTTTCAGCTTGAGTTCACATTGTAATTAGCTGCCCACAATTCGACTGTAATCTAACTTAAATGCTCCTGCGCTTAACCACAAAATACTGTTTTGACATTTCGTTGTCCTCAATCGGTAACGTTTGTTGTTGTTTTTGCTATGACTACTAGACAGTAAAAGTCAAAATTACGCACCACATTAATCATAACAAAAATGTTTGCAAATTAAATAAATTGATTAAAATACATAGCCTAAAGGCGAGTGGAATATTTTCAGCTAACAGTAAATGCAAAACAATTCCAACAAGTTGGAAGGAGGGCTAATAGCACCACTCTGAAATGTAAATAATAAGCAGCAGCATACCGAAAAGACAGCTGAGTGATGGGTATATCCAACCGGTTGGCTGGCAAAAGACTAGCCGTCGCTTGGTGCTGAAGCTGGACCCGCCCCCACATATTTGGCGCGCTGCCATTTGCACCCGCACATTCGTTTGGCTCTGCTCACGGATTTTGGAGTTTGGGACCTACTCAAATGCTGCCGCCAGCTGTTGAGCACACACATATATAAACACGTAAAGGCAGGCTTAACGGTAACTATGTAATTAGTTAGTTTATGGTTTGCCATAGTTAAGCCAAAAGCCAAAATTAGCCTAACTCTTTGCTCAGCGAACAGTCCAAGCGTTGTGAGGTTCATCAAAATCGAGACTTTGCTATCTTAACTATATTATGCAATATATATTTATATATATAGATATATGCGTAGATATCTATGTATGTGTGTTTGAGTTGTGTAAATTTATGGCGCGTGGCAGATTTGTTTGTTTTTGTTGTTAGCTAAATATTTCTGATATCCTTTGCCATCGGCGCTTTTTGGCATTTGAAGCTTCTCTTTGTTTACTATACTTTAATTATTTTTGCTTTCCAATTAATTAGGAATTTTGGTGTATTTGCGGCCAGTCGAGTTGTAGAACTTTATAGCGCGGAAGTTGGTTTGTGTTGAATAATTAATAATCAATATTTTTACAAATTCTTTTATATAATCGAACACAATAGTTCAAGCTTTAATGAAATCTTTTTGGTGGTTGGTGTTTCCAATGACATAATGGCTTATTAATAATTTTACTACTCTGATAACATATAAAGTAACAGAAATATAACCAGACATTCGTCTTTTTTTTCAGAAACAAAATAAAAGTGAACTTTGTCTGTGCCGAGACTTCAAGAGAATACTCTTATGTACTAGATCATAAGACCTTTACGGATCCACAAAGCGTTTTGCGATACAAACTTGTTGAGACGTTTGATACGAGGGCTGCTATATATATTTCTGGCCTAATAATAAAAATAGGAATATTTATCAACGAAAATGTTTTTTTTTTCGTTGGATTTGGCTCGTCTTGGAAGACCCACACTGTCGATTGCTGTTTTGTTTGGGGCTCATACGCATAGATCCATGATTTATCACCTGTGACGATCTTATAAACGTCTTTTGAAGCACCGCGATCGTATTTTTTCAGCATTTCTTTACACCAATCCACACGAGAATTTTTGTGAGCGATTGTCAAACTGTGCGGGATCCAACAAGAACAAACCTTTTTTACGGCCAGGTGTTCATGCAATATCGAATGTATGCTGGTGGGAGAAATGCATAGGCATGCCTCTATCTGAAGGTATGTTATATGACGGTCTTGCATTATCAGTTCACGTACGGCATCGATGTTTTCTGGCACAACGGCTTTTTTTGGACGACCTTCACGGAATTCGTCACGATTAAATGACAAAACGTTCTGAGTGATGTTATGCTAAAAAATGTCAAACTTTCCAATGGAAATGTCAGATTGCGCCTGGCATCACTTAGTGTTGCCTAGTCCAGAAATATATATAGCAGCCTATGTACCACTTTTGGCTAAGTCTGCTGCATTCTTCTTTAGGCTTGAAAAGCTTTCCATAGGAAAGAGTTCCTAAGTATTTTGCCTCCATGAAAGCTTTCTATCTGTTTTAGTTTTACAGCAAGATTCAGAGTCCCATCCCGTGCGGTGCTCTATTGACCGGTCTAACGCCACCAAGTTTTTTCCAAAAACGTTCTAAAAGGCCTAAATAATATTCTCCACTAACGGTTTGACCTTCGGGAATAAACAACAGTCGTTTCATCGACTACGATACTCGGCTTTGCTGATGCGCAAAGGACCATAATTTCGCAAAACCTTTCTTTTGAACACTCTGGAGGCCTACTCATCAGATAATGTCATTGTCCGTACCGCCGCACAATAAAGTAGGACGGGAATGATGAGAGTTCTTGATTTTTTGAAGGAGAGTCTGTTCTTTGTTCGTCGAGAGAGGACTTTACTTTTCAATTATATAACTTGACATAGCCTTTTATAACTAATATCAGGAGTTTCGATCATCCGGCTGACCTTACTCTATATGATTGGGGATTGTATGTGATGTACTTTATGAAACCCAGGGAAACATTTTTTAGTATGTAGTGTAAAAATAGTTAAAATTAGGTCTTGATGCTCCCCCAACTCATACATATAATAGTTCATTTCTCCGTACCGCCGCACAATATGAAGGAAGTGTATGATGAGAGTTATAGATATTTTGATAGAAAATTGCTCTTATCTGCTCTTGATCCGGTTGATGTTTTACATTACTTAAGGTGTTTCCCTGGCTTTGAGTTCTGCAAGTTTCAAGAGTATAAAATATTTGGTCTGCCTGAACTTAGCTCTTCCTTGCATGTTTTAGTTGCTATTATTTATATTTTTATTGCAGTCAACTAAGCAAGTTTGCGGATCAAATAGCATAGGTTTGGATAATCGCCAAGGTTGTGATATGAGCTTTAAACAACACTTTGTCCTGAGCTGCAAGCAATCTTCATTTGTTTGATTACAACGCCTGCAATTGAGGAGTCTGCGAAGGCTCAGCCGAAGTTTCTTGCTTATTATTATGTTAAATGAAAATCAGGCAAATACAATATGCCTCAAACCGCAGTCTGATGTCATAGCAACAATATCAAATATACGCGCACATAGGCGATTGGTGAAATTATTGGCAGCGAAATGTGCAACGGCAATAACCAAAGCAACGGTAGTGACCAAAGGCATTGGCCGTCGGCTCACATTGCTCATCAAATGAAGCCAATCAAGCTGAGAATATACAGACGTATCATCGGTATACAACTAGTAGGGTACTTGTACTTGATGGTAATACAAATATTAAACGAAATATCCAGATAAGATGAAGTTCCCTTAAAAACAGATTTTTTTGTTTAAATTACTTTCATCCGAATTTATATAGTAAGGTAAAGCGAGCTTTTTTAAAGTTTGTTTCACACTTGAAACCTTGAAATTTTTTTAACAATTTTATATTTCCTTGAACATTCCATCGTGTTAGAGAAGTTCATCAATGGAAGTTTTCGTACCACGTTTCATGGTTTCGCCTCAATATTTTTAACATCCACACTCAACAAATTGCCATCTCCAGTTAACGTCCAAAAGTTGTATTAGGCGATCCGTTTGGATATATCACAATATTAAATCTGCTTTTTTTTGATGTCTTCCATTACTACATCGTTTTTAGCCATGCACCTTTTTAAAAGCTACTCTTTAGACCTTTTTCTAACCCTGAGCACCTTTATGTCTTTTCCAAGATATGCCAGGAGCTTTTGGATTTTCTATTAAATCTATTATTTAGAACTAACCTTTAATGCATTTATTTATGCAAAATATAGACAAACGATCTTAATTCTACAACGCCTACATTAAGATCTTTTGAAAACCGACTACTCTCTGTACTTGCTCTTCGGTTGTGGCTATCCTTTTTAATTACGATTGCGGCTGCTTGGTATGATTAAGCTTTGGCATTGGCACTGTGCTGTGGTAGGAGGAGAAAGTGTTGTTGTGCTTTAAGCGATTATGTAAAATATTTGGTATGTACAAAGGCAAGATGAGTTATTTGTGTAGATCTAGCGGCGGCTAAGCCATAAGCGTGTGTTCTCATACATACATACGTATATGTCCGTACATGTCTATATTTCTATGGTTATGTGTGTGTGAAGGCAGTAATGTTTCATTAGATTCATGTGGCTGTCATTAGTCGGTTGCGCCATAATTACATATTCGTGCCAAAGCGGCAATAACAAGAGCAACAAAGGCGGCAGCATCAATACAAATACAAATAATCGCACACTCACTGCAGCATTTCGGCTTATTCGAGCGAGTATTCATCACGACGCACAGTAGCGCGTTTTTAGAATATAATTGTTGATAGGCTTTAAAAAATTTAGTGTAATTTAGCGAAGATTGTGAAAATTTTTACCAACTGATTTCGCTCGTATTTGTCAAAATCCTCCAACCATATTTCTTCATAAAGAATGTTCCGTGAACATTTCTCCAAAGGAGTGAAAATGACAATTGGCATTGTAAGCTTAAATCTTGCTCCTTCAAAAAATTATGCTTTCGTCCAAGTTTGGTTTTTGTTCAAGTAGTGATAAACAACCTCCACCTATTAAAATAATCCTAAGGGTTCTGAGATGAAATCAAAGTGACTTAAGCGCCAGCGTTCAACGAGGTAACTAGTTACTTTTAGATTGTTCCGCTTTTCTGGGATAAAAAAATACTGTACTTTCGATCTCACACCTTCAGATATCCGGCAAAAACAGTCGGACAGAAAATACAACTTCTAAAAGTAGTTTTGTGTTGATTTCAAGGTGTTTTTTGACACTTGGTATCCAAAAGTCGCTTTCTTTCTGGCTCCACAGTGCGAGTGTTTACCGTCCTTCGCTTTCAATTCTTAAGAAGATTTGTCTTTACATGAATCCTTTTTCCAACTAAATGTTAAATTTATTTTAAATTTTTTTAAACTTAATATTTTTCAAGTTGAGGAATGCAAAGTGGCCGGTGGTCTATTACGACATCGTCATCTTCTGTTATAACCACATTTCTTTTAACACACTTGGATCAAATAGACATAGTAAAACTCTCTCCGTAGCTTCTCTCTTAATGTGTGGGCCATATAGCAAGGAACTGTTGCGGACCTTGTGGCCTGTCCAGCTTCTTTCGCCAGAAAATCCGCAATCTTATTTCCGTTGTTAGTAAAGGGTGATTTTTTAAGAGCTTGATAACTTTTTTAAAAAAAAAAACGCATAAAATTTGCAAAATCTCATCGGTTCTTTATTTGAAACGTTAGATTGGTTCATGACATTTACTTTTTGAAGATAATTTCATTTAAATGTTGACCGCGGCTGCGTCTTAGGTGGTCCATTCGGAAAGTCCAATTTTGGGCAACTTTTTCGAGCATTTCGGCCGGAATAGCCCGAATTTCTTCGGAAATGTTGTCTTCCAAAGCTGGAATAGTTGCTGGCTTATTTCTGTAGACTTTAGACTTGACGTAGCCCCACAAAAAATAGTCTAAAGGCGTTAAATCGCATGATCTTGGTGGCCAACTTACGGGTCCATTTCTTGAGATGAATTGTTGTCCGAAGTTTTCCCTCAAAATGGCCATAGAATCGCGAGCTGTGTGGCATGTGGCGCCATCTTGTTGAAACCACATGTCAACCAAGTTCAGTTCTTCCATTTTTGGCAACAAAAAGTTTGTTAGCATCGAACGATAGCGATCGCCATTCACCGTAACGTTGCGTCCAACAGCATCTTTGAAAAATACGGACCGTGATTCCACCAGCGTACAAACCTCACCAAACAGTGCATTTTTCGGGATGCATGGGCAGTTCTTGAACGGCTTCTGGTTGCTCTTCACCCCAAATGCGGCAATTTTGCTTATTTACGTAGCCATTCAACCAGAAATGAGCCTCATCGCTGAACAAAATTTGTCGCGAAACACATTTCGAACCGAACACTGATTTTGGTAATAAAATTCAATGATTTGCAAGCGTTGCTCGTTAGTAAGTCTATTCATGATGAAATGTCAAAGCATACTGAGCATCTTTCTCTTTGACACCATGTCTGAAATCCCACGTGATCTGTCAAATACTAATGCATGAAAATCCTCAAAAAAATCACCCGTTATGTCAAGGGGATTCGTGCTAATAAACTTTCTTTTTCGTTGTTGACTTCATTTCAGCGGATGAGATTACGCTTGACTATTACCTAAAATGACAATAAGTTCCCAGTAATAGTTTTTCTCTTGAATAATTTTTACTTCTAAATGCTTGAAACTTATTCATGGACACTGACAGTTTTGTGCTCTGTTTCACTTTCCAACCCAATTTCATCCACCAAATCGAGCTGTAAACCGTTGATACTTCTCGAGGATAAAGCTCTTCAGTCGTCTCTGGGAAAGAGTGCCATCGGTGGACTCTCCCAAATAATACTCCGTTTATGAGTGAGAGAAAGGGAAACTTACCAAGTTTTGATGACTTCAAGGTGGCCTCTTTGTTGTCATTTACACAACAGTATGAGGTGGAGTGAGGCTCAAAAGCAGCAGTGATACCTATGTATGCCGGCGTCTGCACTGTCATCATCTCTTACTCAATAGCCTTAAGGGAAACTCTTGACACCCTAAATAATTGGAACCCAAAGTTCTACCAGCTAGGCGTTTGCGCACCATCAACGCTTTGGTGACTTACACCATCGTGTAGGCCACAACTATACCACCTAAGTTTTGGATACAGCACCAACTCTAAATATATTTATTTCGTCATTTCAAGCTATTTCTACTCCAATGAGCTTGAACGCTGACAGCTTTTTGTATACGGAATTATGACGGTTATGGACGGGTTAATGTTAAGCTCAACATTTCCGCGGCAATGTTTTGTCGGTGTAAGTCTTCTAAGATCCATAAGATCTGTAGAACTTTCCTATTGCAATAATGACAGCATTCTTATTGCCTTGGCTTTCAAAGTTAGCAAATCAAGAAGCTCATCTTCCACATGTATTCACAGCACAGACTCCTCTTGTCGTTGGAACTATTGGTTTCAGCGATCAACGTTATGAAAAACGGATGCTCCCACGTTATTATGGGTGCCTTATTTATTTTATAGAGAAATCCTTGAATAAGAAACCAATTTTAGTTTCAGCCTATTTTAATACAGTCTTCCAGTTCTACAAACCTTGCAACCGGTTACACTGTACGCCGTCCACTAAAACACTTAATGGTATGTATGTTTACTGGTATGTGTGTTGAGCGCTTGTGATGCATTGCCGTCTATGAATTTTGAACGAGCGATGAGTTTTTTTGTTGTATTCCACAGCACTTTGCATGCAAAATTTCAAAATTTCTACGGCCATCTAACCGAACATGATGCGCTGCCATAAAAGTGCATACACAAACACATACACATGCACTTGCATCGGATGTGAGAGCAATCAGCAATTGGAATTGAAATGTTGTGCAACTATAAATACAGGTCCGTCGTAAATGTTGTAAGTACTAAAGTGCTAGTAACTAGTTGCTCATACCATTCCACCACCAACTAGATGTCGTATATCATCAACGAAACAACCAATCAGCGGCCGGCAACACCACTGAGTGCCTACTTGCTTTCCAGCGCAATTTTATTTGAATAATTAAAGACGCGCATGAGTGCGCACACAGACGCACCAAGGCAAACCGACGCACACAAATAAGATACAAACAGCCAACACACACATACCATACCATGCAAGTGTGTATATGTGTGTGTGTGTGTGGCATGTTTTTGATGCGTGGCAAAGAGAATTATGCATATGCACTTGCAGTGTAATGTCTGCTTTTACAGCTTTATTGCTGCCCCTGAGCGGCACTCCAACTCACTATCGCAAACGCACACACACGCTCAGTCACACATACACCGACCACCACTGAGACTTTGTGAAATGCCGTTGATGCACCGGCTATTGCAAATGCTTTTGGCGGTGCATAGTTGTTGTTGTTGTTTTTGGCGTTGGAAATTTATAACTGATTTCTGGTGATTTAGTTTTTGTCGGCGGCTCACGCGCGCGCCACTCGAAATTAGGCTAATATGCAAAACAACCTCAACGTGCTTAAATATGAACGCGCACCTCGGCTCCAGCTCCGCCTCTGGCTCGGCAGAAACTTATTTTACGCTTTTGCCTTCTCATTTATTCACGCGCAGCGACAACGCTGTGGGGCGGGGGCGCGACGATAGCTGGCGTTCGAAATTAAAAATTCAGTCGGTCAGCGTATTAGGCGCTCTCTCTAAACATGAACTTTGAGTTTGCCATAAACGGAATCACTAAACAAAGCAAAATACTTATTAAGCCATCCTTACCGGCTTAGCAGCCACGCGCCGCGAAGGCCATCGTGTGAGGTCGCTGATTGGTGGCGCTAATCCTTTGCTTCGCCTAATAAAACTTGTTTCTAGGAATCGGCGATTTTTCATTTGCTTATTTGATTAAATGACAAATTTTCTATTGCGAATTTTTCTGAGAATTGTCTTCAATTATGAAGTTTGCAGAAAAGTTGCAATTTCTTTTGAGAATATATTTAATGGTGGATATCTACTTGGCATTAATTATAGAATTATAGTTAATCAGTGTCCGGTTTACGTTTAATGATGAGGCGAAAGATAAAAAATGGCACCTCAGAAGAGAAAATTAAATTGTTATATTGAAATCAATATCATTTGATTTCAGAACTAGTCTAAAACTGGTTACATTATATAATTCATAAAATCTGTGGACCAAGAAGTCATGTCATGCCACTCTGTCATATTCGGCTAAAGGGATCGGTGAAGTCTAACTGCAACACTTGTTCACCAGAGGTGCGGCTGTAATCGCATTCGAACTTGGCTTGCAACTGTTGATAGTCATAACTTTGAAATCGTAGATAATTTCGTATTTTCTGGAACCAATATCATCCTGCCAATGCAGAATCACTATTGCCAACAGGTGCTAAATTGGACTGAGTAGGCAATTGAAAAGTAAAGTCCGCTCCCAACGAACAAAGACCAAACTTTACAAGTCTCTCATCATTCCCGTCCTGCTATACAAATATATCGACCAGAACCGCGTAAGCGTTGTTTTCGCTAGTAAGAAGAAGATATTAATTGGTATCTGCAAAACTCCAGAAGATGGATCATGTATCCAAAAAGTCTCTTAAACAAATCATTGAACTGTTTAAAAGCTTAATTTCGATTACAACTTGTTTACTTGGCTGGCTGTAGATATGCTTACGATCTAAATAGGGATAGTTAAGAAGGAAATGGAAGTTTATTCTATCTTGTCGTCATGTGATAAACATTTTAGTTTTGCATATCCAATACATTCGTTAGAACATCAACAAATTAAAGGTAGTTAAAGTTTACTGACGATTACAATTTTTGCTTAGTCGAGCAATTTCTGACGATCGCGCAAGGTTTGGTGACATTTGACTTGAAACAGTGAAACTTTGTATCGTTTCCAGTTTGACACAAAAGTACATTTAATTGTTCGCTCATCAGATTTCCGATTCCCTGCAATTTCGCTAGGCTAGAGTCTCATACTAGGGCCATTATTCAGTCATTGTTATCAATGTTTTGTTATAGATGTCTTGATTTACGCCTGAAGGAGATTTTTCTCGGAGTAGTGAATCTGCTGCTGTGCTAATCTCTGCTTGAGAAACGCTGCAGCGATCTGAAAGTCACTCTTGACACTAGACTTTCCGTCAGCAGTCTCCCCACCAACATTTTGATTTTGCGTAAGTTTTGAACCATCCGAAAAAAAAAGAAGAAAGGGCTGAATGTGAGTGAATTTTTAATCTTTTATAAAATATATAGTACTTAATTCCTAAAAGGGAAACCTAGAATATGTTGTCTTTTGAACCTAGTAATTTCATTACTGTCATCTAATAACATGATTACCAAAAGATTGTCATGATAACCGATTCTGTGTAAATATGATGTACTAAATCTTTTAATCTCAGTTTCAACAAAAGACATATTAAGATCAGAATGAATGGCTTTATTTGTAATAAACAAAGGGGCGTTCGTAGTTAATCGTTTATTTGTAAAATTTCAATATTTGAATTACTAGCACTGCCCAAAAGCTGTACAACGCAGGTCCAGATAGGTTTTAGTATGATTTTTTTTATACAAAAGCAATTTATTTTCAAGACGTAACGGTGATTTATGTCCGAGTAGCCAATACAGGTTGGTTTTTATTTTTAGTTATTTATTTTTAGCTTGTATGTGCTGTTTCCATGTTAACCATTTGTCGTTTAGCTATAACATTGCCTATTGCTTCACATTTAGGGGTTAGGGGTAGTTAGAATTTTCAAAAAAGTATTATTTTTTTTGCATTTTCATTAAGTGTAATATCTTACAAATAGTCTCTGAAAATTTCCCGTTGATCCGATAATTAGTTTTTGAGTTATTCGACAAATAACAAAGAGAGCTCGGGCACTTCAAAGCAAAAAGGCAAATTTAAACGCATTTTTCTCAAAACTATGTTTTTTTAAAACCGGCGACAACTGTAACTCGAAAAACGCCCAGTAGATTTTACTGAAATTTATACAGCTTTTAGAATACATAATAAACTCGGGCCTGATCGAAGGATTTTTTTTCAAAAATTTCATTTTTTAAGACCATTTAACTGTTGATTTTTACCCAAAAATTTAGAAAACAATTTCCTGAGACCGCCATTTTGTTAATTTTTGAAAAAAAATCCTTGGATCAGGGCCAGGATTATCTATTTATAAAACCCTCCAAGGACTTACGATCGTCACCGCAAGAACCTTTTTTTGAAACTGAGTCAACACAAACAACTATAACTTTGAAAATTAATTTTTTTTAATTCAAATTCTTGCACCAAATTAGTTGCTTCAATAGTAGACTGGATTGATGACAATAGAGCAGTGTTGTCAGCATAAGTAGCAATTAATACATTTTCAGTTTCAGGCATGTCAGAGGTAAAAATGGT
Source organism: Bactrocera dorsalis (assembly GCF_023373825.1). Taxonomy (NCBI): domain Eukaryota; kingdom Metazoa; phylum Arthropoda; class Insecta; order Diptera; family Tephritidae; genus Bactrocera; species Bactrocera dorsalis. The sequence goes on along the minus strand of NC_064304.1, from coordinate 29,187,689 downwards.
GTAAAGTACAGGACCAAGCACACTACGATGTGGTATCTTTTGGTTTTTACAGTCCTGATCTCTGCTATCGCTAACGAGGCACTGTCGGCCAAGTACATTAGCGGCATATCCTTCTACACTCAACTGAGGCATTTCTGTTGCCTACGTGTTGGTTTGAAGGCGAGCCAAGCCCCACGTTTGGCTGCGATTTCCCAAATAGTCAGTGTACGTGTGTAGAAGTTCACGCAAGTGGGAAAATTTTCTGAGCGCACAGTTACCAGAAACGATGATTTTACATATGGCTCAAGTGGCACACGACTTCCAGTCTTAAATCAAGTATCCTCTGCGTATCCATATAAAAAACACCTGCAATGAAAAGGAAACAGCAGCTTTACTGTTGTACAGTAGTCTATAACCTAGTAAGCGGTGTCTACGTCAATAAAGAAGAATAAGAAGAAGCATGTGGATCGGAATGGATCCGCAACTAAATGATCTTGGCAAGAGGTTAATTAATTATTTTAAAAATGTTCATTTTGATTTCTGTTTAGTCCGCGCAATGTGAAGCTTGCGAGTGAACTTTTCATTTTGGAAGATATAGAGAGACGGTGGTTTGAGCTACGAGTGCAATTCACACACCTAAAACAAAATATGTCTACAGACCTTCATACACTTGAAACAACTAAACAAAAAACATAATGAAAATAGTGAAAACGGTGCGTGCAACTGAAAGGCCTTGTGGCATGCCGCTCATGCTCAGCTTGGTGCCTTATGAACTGGTCACAAAGGAATACGATGGAATTTCGAGCTTGGCATGTGCGTAGGTGTTGCAAACACACACTCACACACATGCGCATGAAAATAAATTTACAATTCACAATACTTGATGGGCGCAATGAAATATTCACAACAGTTAAAATAAATAATTTTGTAAATGTTTTTGTTTGTGCACTTGCACACATACACGCATATATAGTAAATATGAATAAATAGAAAAGTGCAAGTGAAGTGAGAAAATCAGCATTATAAAGCGCACGAGTGAGCTGTGACTACACAACTTATTTATCATACACACACACATACACATACATATATGCTCGTATGTGTGTGTGTGAGGGAATACTCATGTGTTGTATGTGAAATATTAGGCAATAGTATGCTTTATTGTTTTTGCCTTTGTGGCAACACTAGCTTGCTGCACCGCATTGCTGTGGCATGTGGCAAGTATGGCAACGAGCGGTCACTGCCACTTCATCATTAACGCCAAAAATGTTGCAGGCAAATTTAACAACAACCGGAGTGCACAAAAGCCAGCGGGTCAAAGTATATTACAAATACAACAACAAAAACAACACAGCTATTGGCTACAATACCATTAACAATAATGAACAGTAAAGTGGTAAGCTGCTGGAAGTGGTGAACTGTACTTCAGTGCATGTGTATTTAAGTTCACATATACACACACAACCACGCGCACATGTGCTGACCATCGCTGCCGTAGTAGTAGTAGTGGTGGTGGTGGCGAGTGGCTAATGCCGTTCCATGTACCACCGCAGGCCACAGGTCTGTCGAGTTCAGTCTACTAGTCTGCCATGTAGAGTGGAGTATGTGGCGTGCATCGTGCAACAAACCGAGTAACTAATTCAGTTTTTCAACTGCACTCGACACAAGGATGCTGCGCTACACGACACAGTCATTTACAATCAGCTGTGAATATGCTGGCTGCGTGTGTGGTAGTCTGCGTGCATTAAGGTGGCACGCTTTTAGGCGGATTGAGTGAACTCTGTTTACTGAAATTTCACACATTTAGATCTGGTGTCTCATCTTGTGCCATAACTTCGTTATCGTACATTTAGGAATCTTTTATTAATCAAAAATATATTCTGGATATTGGCTCCAGATTCAAAGACGTCATTCCATTTGATAGCTTAGAATGTTCATTGTGTAAAAACCAGAAGAAAGGGTTGTAGACTTATATGTTCAGTATGATGAGCTGAGTCGATGTATCATTAAAGCCCGTCGATTTTTTACTGTAAAATCGCAAATGCGGAAAATGTTCTAAGGACCAAGCTGAACAACTTTGCCTAAGAGACTATGGATCTTCGAGCTCTTTTTGCTGAAGAGAAGCCTTGATGCCTTTCAGTAGTCTTAAGTTTTCTGTAAATACTTAATTACAATTATTTTCAGGTATTTCAATTTTAATTTTCAATACCTGTTTTTCAATTGGGTTATAGTAAAATAAACGAAGTCATTGAACGTTTTCTTGCATTGAATTTAATTCGCTTTGGCCTGGCTTTCCTTTGAAAAGTTTTTAATAAGAGGCAATGATGAGGTATAAGGTTTAAAAATCTCTATATACAGTCTAGAAAATATAATGTTTAGCCACATTTGCAAGAAAAATCAAGCTCATTTTAACCGAAAAAAAAATTTTAAAACATTTTTGAAAATTTTCTTACATTCTCAGTTAATTCTTAATATTATTACATTGCACTCTTTTCCAGTATACATTTAATGCAACTCATTAATATGTTTTTTGGAATTTAGTCAACACTATTTCATTGCTATTTTCCATTACGCCGGTTGATAATGAGTAAATCTCAAAATAAACAAAATATTTGCCTTTTCAATTACTTTTCAATTAAAAACTCAGCCTCTTATGCACCTTAGCAAAAAACCAAATAAATGAGAGTGATGGTGGTGCGAAAAGTAGCCAACAAAAAATATGGTATTCACAGCGTTCTTAGACTCTCCTGCTAAGAACCTCGGATGATGCTAAGTTTTCTTTAAGCACCTCTTTCCACCTTCTCAATGCGATTCAAATTGCATTAAAGGAGCATTGAGCGGCACCGTTGAAGCGTCTCATCTTCTTGTGTGTATTTGTATACGTACGAAAGAGTGGTTTAGATTGTATAACAGTTTGAGAGTTTGCGATTTGCCGAAGCACTTTGTTTTGCATTTTAATTAAAAATGGATTTAAAATGATTGTGCATTTATTTAGGAATACCTCTTTTGAATGCTTTCAATAAGAGCCTTTTCAATGATGCCATTTTCATGTCGTTATTCGAAAGAATATTTAGATGTGCTTGCTATATTAGTTTAAAAATGCAGTGCTTGGTTTACACGTTTCAGGAATTGAACAGAGATAATGGGATAGATGGCTATCACAAAGTAATTTGGACTGCTATTTTTTTTCGAAACAACAAGGAAGTGCTGAAAATCATACTAAATGAAAAGTTGATAAATCCGTCACTGTGTTTCTCCAGCTATTTCAAGTAAATATACCCAGTTGGCGGAACACCAACGACTACTAGAGAGCTCTAGAGATTGGAAGAAATTTATTCCAATTATAAAATCTGTTGCTAACCGTCTGGGGAATTTAACGGGTGATCCAAGTATAGGAAATTTTTTCGATAGTATTTTTTTTGACAGATCACGTGTGAGTCGTGTCAAGCTACGAGTATTATGCTATTTTTGTTCAGTATTGTTTGGTATTTCATCGTGGAAAGACTTACTGACCTGAACAACGTTTACAAAATGCTCTTCGCTCAACTTATGATCAACCTAAATGATCTACAGAGCGTACTACTGCAATGCCATTACCTATCTTCAGACCCATAATTGATTATTTGATAATCTTCGACCGAATAGAACACGCCCAGCATGCAGCAACTCGGACTGAAAGCGTACTAAATGCAGCTTGTACAAGAACCGAAGCCGTTCGACCTTCCCAAGCGACATCGCTTCGCTCTATGAGCTCTTGAAAAGTTCCAAGAAGATCCGATGATTTTGAGCCAATTTTGTTCAGCGAAGAGGCCCACTTATAGCTCAATGGGTATGTAAACAAGCAAAATTGCCGCATTTCGGACAAAGAGCAACCTAGAGAGATTCAAGAGCTATCAACTCATCCAGAAAAAACAACGGTGTGGTGTGGTAGTATTTCTTAAAAATGAAGCCGGGGAGCACGTAACCGTCAATGGCGACCATTCTCGTACCATTATAGCTGACCATTTGATGCCCGAAATTAAAGCTTGTGATCTCGACAACATTTGGTTTCAACAAGTCGGTGCCACTTCCTACACATCCCGTCGATTGTGTGATATCACACCGTTGGACTTTTTTCTATGGGGATATGCCAAGTCTAAGGCCTATGCAGGCAATCCGGATACGATTTACACTTTGGAGCCAAACGTCACATGTGTCATTCGCCAGTTACCAGTCGAAATGTTAGAACGAGTCATCAAAAAATAGTCTCAACATTTGAAAGAGGTAATCTTCAAAAGATAAATGTCAAAGATTGTTCTTTCAAATGATGATAAACATTCCTCATTAAATTTGAAGATCCCATTTAGAAGGCTGAGAACTCTGCATTATTGTTACGTGCTGCCGAAAATGCTGAGTTGTTTCCACTTAACCTTCCTTCCAATCTTGACAGTTAGCGACAAAATTTTCAGCCTTACCGCATATAAACTTATTGGGTGATTATCAGTGACGGTACCCCAATGATTGCGGCAACATGAGCCCCTCCAGAGTAAGTAGTTCGGTAGATCTCCCACTTTCTGCAGCCATAAGGATGTTTCAACCGCACAGAACCTACGAGAGCTGTTGACAACCGACTGCCAAGCTCACGAGAATTACGGTGTGGTCCAGCGCTAGAACGTACGAGGACAATGCAATCCAAATCGTTCCCAACCCGATGTGATTGGGATAAGGGTGCACTCTTTTGTAATTTTTTGCAATTACACTATGACTAAGTATCCAATCGAGACTGGTGATGAAGTGTATTGATGCTATCGACAATAAAGAAAGCAAATCCAACTAATTTTGAACATACCATGAGCGAGCTCCAAGCTAGTCTAAATCTCTCTTAGCCATTTTTCCATTTTCTATTGTTAACGAGATCTCTTTCGTGCTCCTCTTCAAGCGAGCCAATTTGCGAGCTTCCTTAACTATTTCATAAATAAATAAGCAAATGCGCGTCATTTTCAATGTAATACCTCAAAAGTTGTCATATTTGCTTGTGAGTTGTTGTTGTTGTTGCATTTCATATAATCTAAGTAGCAAGTAATTTCGAGTTAGGTGCCGCAATTGCAGTTCGCAAATATTTGCCAGCAGACAAACATGCGTTTGTGAATAAAAAATCCAAATTCAAATGCATTTTGTACATTTTCAGCTTAACGGTAAATTTACCGTAAGAAATTTCGTATGAAAATGCACATTCATGTGTTATGTATCTTCAGGATATTATATTTCAAGGCACTAGTATGGTACTCATTTGTGACTTTGCAACTAAAAACATATGTGTGTGCATACGAATATATGTATGTATGTATAAGTGTACACAGTATACATAATGTGAACGCATGTTTGCTTGCACTTTTTCTTTATTACGCGCTAGCGAATATTATGATGGCCCCGGTGCGGGCATGCATCTTCCGAGCAATGCATCAAAAGTATATTTTAATAAAAATGTGCATGAGCAACAACAACAACAACAACAACGGCAGCAGCGACAGCAATTGCAACACGCAAACAGCGGCACTCGGAAATTGTATACTTTATGCATTTCCTTTATATTCTCATAGCTGTCACTTTAGCCGCGTATATTTTTCCACGAACGACTGCTATCCTTGTTTGGTGTTGTTGTTGTCGTTGTCGTTGTTTGTTGGCAGTTTTTCGTCATTTCCTTGATGTTTGTCTTGTAGCAGCCATTATAGTGGCGCAACAAACTGCATGCAGCCCCTCGCCGGCCTCTAATATGCACTTCCATCAGCGCGTCGCGGATGCCAAATGAAAAATGGCGGTAAGAAGTTGTCACAAAGCTGCATGTAGTTCGCACACACGGCGCTAATAAATTTCCCTATAACGTGTGGGTTATGCAATTTTCATGTTTTGCTCCAAACAGCCACACATGGATCTGCATTAGATAGCTTTATGAGCGAGAGCGAAACAAGCAAAAATAAATAGCTGAAGAGAAAAGACAAAAATGTGGCAGAGACAATCATTAAATACTGATGCTAAATATTTCATTTGAAGGTTAGGTCAACAACGGGAAATGTGATTGTGGTAAAGTTGAAATTTAGGCCTGTGGTTCTCAACCGAAACCGAACAATCGTAGTAACCAATCCATAATATCCAAAGGAGCTGATAGACATTCATGTCTTATTGTTCTGAATATTCTTCTGCTTTGGTCAAGCGCAGGGTAAATATCGTGATATACTTAAGAAGAAAGGGACTTCCCAGATAGGAATTGCCAAGCTTTCCGACCTGATCAACCGTGGATTAGTCGTGGTTAACCAGGCTTTGGTAGTCCGGGACACACCGGGTAAAGTCCAGGCTTGGATCCCTCCCTGGTATCAAGCCTGGTTGCCAAGTTTGTACCAAGTCTGGAAGAAGTCTGGTTCATTCAGCTTTGGCTTATAGTTTCTGAGCCAGTCCTGGGCCCAGGCTGGCTAAAACTGATTCCTTTTCAATCAGGCTGCATGCTGATTTTACTTCGCTACGAAATCAAATCGTTGCATAGTATAATGCTTGATTGCTAACCCCATATTAATTTCCTTCTCAATATTTATAATATTGACATCCAGATGGCGCTTCCATCGAGAACACAAATGTCAACGTCTACAAATTAAATTCGATCAATGAGTGATGTTCAATCATGGGTTCCACAGGGTATTCGAATTCGCGGGAACGAGTGAAAAAATACCGTTTTTTTTTAAATTTGGTGACTCTAATGATAATAATAGTGTGGACAGTTCTGATGAGGATATTCGTGATGAATCAACGGATTCTTCTGATAAAAACTTGCTCCAAGCACAGAAAGATGAAAGGAGCCCTAACCAAGCAAAGCCATCTCATGATTTAGAAAATTGTGCAGAATCTCCAAGTGGAGTTCTACAACAAGATACATCGCTAGAGAGTTTCGCAAGGTGTTCAAGTTTTATGTCGGTTGACAACGATGATGACAACGCAATAGCACCTGTCAGTCTAGGAGCAGATGCAGCCCCTCAACAGACCGAGCTGATGAACTCAGGAATTGAGATTGAAGCACCTCAGACCCTCACTGAGAAAATACGCCAGCTAACACTTGACAATATAGGCAACATCAAGGTGAAAGTGGTGAGTGGATTTTTAGAAATTCTGCGTAGTGAAGGACACATTGAAGTACTATCCACTGCCCATAAACTTCTTGGCTTCAATCACCGAGTGAAAACCAAACCGATGATGGCGTATAAAGATCAGATTGGGGATTTTTTTTATCTCGGAATTCGAAATGGTTTGGACAAACGAATAGACGTGAATGTCTACAAAGAAAAAAACATACGTGTGTTAGTTCATATAGATGGATTGAAGGTATACCATTATTCCAAGGGAAGTCTCCGGCCTATTACGATGAAGTTGGTGACAAAAAAATATGCCTGCAGTCCTTTTGTGGTAGCTTTGTTTTATGGTAGGTCCAAGCCTAAAAATGTGAGTGATTTTTTTGAGTGATTTCGTGGAGGAAGCTAAAAAATTAATCTTCGAAGGCATAACCATCGATGGTTGTGTGGGAGAAAAATAATTATAAATTATCAACACAACAGTTGAAAGAATTTTCAGATTTAATGAATTCGATGAAAGATTATGTAACGGCAGAATTTCAGAGGAGAGAGTTTGACGTCGAGGAAATTGGGCAATGGAAAGCAACTCAATGCTCGTTTTTACTGCTTTACGCCGTCTGCTTTAGCATGTCGTGTTTTGTGCAGTGATAAATTGATAACCAGGGGTCTTCCCATGGCAAAGATTCTATCGCATAATTCTATTCTACTGCATAATTTCGTTCAACTAGTGCCGATTTATTATGGAGAAGACAGCGTCATAATGACAATTCATCACCTCAGTCACCTCTGTGATGACGCAGCTCATTTTAAAACCTCACTGAGCCACTAAATGGAAACAACAATTTATAGGCCAGTTGAAGGATTTTGCAAGTAGCCGGGCGAAACCCTTCGCTCAAATCGACAATCGCCTCAGTGCTTTAGACTCATCAGACAATACAAAAGTGAGACCTCGTGTTGCAATAAGTGATGTGAAACCTGAAAAATTCTCTGAGACAATTAAAATAAGTTGTGAAGAATATTCATCGGTGAAATCAGTAACTTATAATGACATGATACTACATGCTGTGGAACCTAACAATGTCGTGGAACTAACCACGGAAAAACTCTTTGTTATTTCAAAATTGTGGGTTAAATCAAAGCGCCATCAGAGTGAAAAGTCAACGGACGATATTTACTTAGATGGATTTAAACTGCACTTCTTAAATGATGTGTTTGACGCTCCCTGTGCGTCAAGAGAAATTGGCATTTTCGCAGTTGACAAATTAGCAGGTTCGCATGAGCTGGTAACCATCGGTGCTGTGAAATCCAAGTGTTTAATGATGAAAATCAAAGAAAAATAGTATGGTGTGTCCTTGCTGCATTCATAACGTCGATTGTTTCAATAGTGCAATTTTGATGGGTATGATGGTTTTTGCGGAGGTTTTCGTACAGAGAGAGGAGACGGATCCAGTGTCAAATTTTTGAAAAATGGCGGTTCATTTTAAATGTTGGTGTTATTGTATATCCCGCAACAACGGTAGCGTGATACTGCGTCATTTTTCTGCACGGCGTCATTGCCTGTGGGCAGTCCATAACAGCTTGGATTAATTCGCTATTTCACGTAAGTATTTTTGCCAATTGTTTATGACTCAGAATGAAATATTATTCCCTTTTCCTCTTTTTTTATTTGCCTCAGCATTTGTCGAAAATTTTACGCATTTCCACAATCTTTTCATATTAACCTATATTAATATAACCTCCAAAAATCATGCCTGATGATGTTGACGCCATAATTTACTGTGTTGAAACATTGAGCGATAAAAAAAACTTTAGACAGTTAATTCACACATTTGTGAGAATACTTTTTAAAAATACTTCCATTGAATATTACGTCAATTAATTATTCGAAGAATTATTGCAAAATACTTCGCACATCGAAAGGACCATTCAATTAAACTGTCTCATTCAAGTACACATTTTATTCTTCTACTTCCTCAGAATGAGTACTCAAGAGGAAGATGGCAAATTGTATCAAATTGTGGAGTTCCTGGACGAAATTATTGAGACTGGGAAAAAACCCTTGAAATCGTTCCAGCGTCGTGGGTGACCAGAACCGATGGAAACAACAATAGTACTTGTGCTTTTCCTCCCCCTTATAAATATTGTATAATAGACACAATAGTGAAAGGTCTCCGTCCTCCAGAATCGTCGTGGGAGAAATTTGACGTTGAAATTCTCACAAGTGCTCGTATGAATAACGTTATAACGGGTGATTTTTTTGAGGTTAGGATTTTCATGCATTAGTATATGACAGATCACGTGGGATTTCAGACATGGTGTCAAAGAGAAAGATGCTCAGTATGCTTTGACATTTCATCATGAATAGACTTACTAACGAGCAACGCTTGCAAATCATTGAATTTTATTACCAAAATCAGTGTTCGGTTCGAAATGTGAAAATCCGCTTTTTTATCGACAAATTTTGTTCAGCGATGAGGCTCATTTCTGGTTGAATGGCTACGTAAATAAGCAAAATTGCCGCATTTGGGGTGAAGAGCAACCAGAAGCCGTTCAAGAACTGCCCATGCATCCCGAAAAATGCACTGTTTGGTGTGGTTTGTACGCTGGTGGAATCATTGGACCGTATTTTTTCAAAGATGCTGTTGGACGCAACGTTACGGTGAATGGCGATCGCTATCGTTCGATGCTAACAAACTTTTTGTTGCCAAAAATGGAAGAACTGAACTTGGTTGACATGTGGTTTCAACAAGATGGCGCTACATGCCACACAACTCGCGATTCTATGGCCATTTTGAGGGAAAACTTCGGACAACAATTCATCTCAAGAAATGGACCCGTAAGTTGGCCACCAAGATCATGCGATTTAACGCCTTTAGACTATTTTTTGTGGGGCTACGTCAAGTCTAAAGTCTACAGAAATAAGCCAGCAACTATTCCAGCTTTGGAAGACAACATTTCCGAAGAAATTCGGGCTATTCCGGCCGAAATGCTCGAAAAAGTTGCCCAAAATTGGACTTTCCGAATGGACGCAGCCGCGGTCAACATTTAAATGAAATTATCTTCAAAAAGTAAATGTCATGAACCAATCTAACGTTTCAAATAAAGAACCGATGAGATTTTGCAAATTTTATGCGTTTTTTTTTTTTAAAAAGTTATCAAGCTCTAAAAAATCACCCTATACTAATATTTTTCATGCATACCCAATCGTTTATCATCGAATTGAAATAAATGAACTCTTCTTTATTAGAGAAAACATAACCTACACTTTACAGGGAATTACGACAAGGCCCAGAGGAGGATCAAATGTCTTTATAAAAAACGTGATAACGTAGAATCCACAGATTCAGGTGCTGAAACCAATCGAGCTAGAAAATTAACCAAAAATCAAGCGGCAATGATGTCAAGGCAAACTTTTTCTCTCTTAGAACAAATTGTCGAAGAAGGGGAGTCCTCTACATTAAGAACATCGTGAATTGCTGAGGCTGAAGTTTCCAGAAATAAAAATCAACCAAGAGATAATGAGGCAGCCGGGGCTAGAGCGTCTGAAAGTAAATAGCTGTGCTCATTTTTTTTCAGGAAAATTGAACCTTGAGTGCCATAGGCGATCCTCTTAAAAGTAAGTACCAACCATATTGTGGAGGAAATTTGTGTATTTTCTTTTCTCATTTCTTAGAATTTGTCATGGATTACTGGGATCCAGTACGGTTTAAATAGAAAAATCGAAGAGCTCAAGATTAACATGACCATGCATCATGTTGCTGGAGCTGAACCCATGGCGGGGAAGGATTATGTACAAACTTTCCTATTAAGACTTTGGAAGAGTTCCTCGATTTTGAGAGGACTCTTGACCCAATGCATGAGGACAATTTGGCTAACCCTGAAAAGGCTTTGAGCAAGCGTGTGACACTTGTGAGTTTATTTGGAATATATTTATATTTTGAGGTGTTATTATTGACTTTACCAATTGTCTGAGAATATTTTTGTGGTATTTTTTTCAGAAAGAATTTATGAGTGTGTTAACGCATAAAGAATCCAATTACGCTGTAGACATTAAGAAGATCCTCAAGGAATTAATGGCCAAAGAAGTTCAACTTAATTATAGTGGCGTAGGCCGTGTTGTCAAAGGAAAGGAAAAAAAATACGTGTGTGAGAAGTTTGTATACGAAGTCCATTCATGGTGACTGACTTATTTGGTTTTCATTGATTTTTTTACTCGGTTTCCAGATTTCATTGAGACAAAATATAAACACTCTAATAAATCCATTGAAGATTATTATGATTACAAGTGATTGGCTAGCAGGTGCTGGCGACAGAGATGGAGGACGCATACAGCGTAAAAAGAAAGTTGGTGCAGTTTAACTGAAAAAAGAGCTTAGAGGGATTGAAACAGAACTCATCAGTCAGTGAAAACTTAATTTTGCGAATTTACTGTTTTTCGTGTTAAAAAAAGGAGTTAATTTTTAACGTTATTTTTTTGTTCAATATTATCAGGGGGTTTGTCCAGTTACGACAATTCAGGCAACAATTTTGTATTTTTTGTGTTTAAAAAATAAAGGAGTTACGTTAATGTTTTTCGTTCATTATTATCGGGAGTTCTGTTTAGTTACGACAACATAATGCTTATTTTTCATTTTCCATGTGGATGAAGTCCATTTAAAGTATATGTATAACAATATGTATAATATTAATAATATAATAAAGACAATTAAACATAATTACTTCCGATAAATCGTTCTTCATTGAATGTGCCAATCCACAAAATACCTATTCAAATTACATCTGAACCCTGGCTAAGCCAAGGTATTAAAAAAAAATAAGCCTGGAACGGCGCTGGTTTCGGGGCCTGGACCAGTGTTAATAAGACGGCCTGGGCCAGCCCTAGTTACCAGGTCTGGCCCCACATTACATTCCAATGCTCATCCACTATTGGTCCGGGCTTGGATACCAAGCCTGATCCAAGCTTGCCAAGTCTTGGGAACGGCGTGGTTAAAGGCTGGGCAATTGGTGATTTCCTACCTGGGTTAGTCCCTTCCTCATAGCAAATTTTCTAAATGTTCACTGCTGCCCATCTATTTCAAGATTATTGGACATACTTGTGTTATAAATCCACAAGGGATACTGTAATCCGCTCAGATACTCTCTTTAAATAAGCTTTGCAATTACTACATGTTTGTATGTATGTATGTACCCACAATGGAATACCGAAGTAGCATTTGAGGTCAATCAACTATAAATTGCAAACTACTAAAACTGTAAATTAATAGCAACAGAGACGAGCACAACAACAACATGAACAAGTATCACTTATAGCCACCAAGGGTGGATGACCGCTAAACGGCGAGCAATTGTTGTGCTCAATTAGGCGCTCAAGTCGCGTGGGTTAGGCGCAAAAAGTCACGAATACTACGCAGACTTACCAAGATGCGCACACACACACAAACACAACTGGATATATAGAATTTCGCCTGTTCGCGCAAGAAGCTAACGCCGAGGCTTAAGCGTAAGTGCTTAATGGTGCCGCTAATAGTTCTTGTTTAAAGCTGACTGCAGAAAAGGTGTTACCAATTAGTGGGTGGTTGTCTTAAAGTGCCACGTGATGTGGAAGCGGACTTTTGAGGGTTTCACCGGCGGTCGGCTTAAGCAGGCGCCCACAAAAGGCTTCGAAAGTGAAACAAAAATCCAAAGCGATCGCTTGTTATTGTTGTTTTCGCCGTTATTATGCTTAGCCGCGCTTTAAGTGAGTGCCAATTATGAGTGTGTTTTGGTGAATGAGTGATTTCGCGGCAGCTAACGGTACTTGAGTAACAGCAATTTCGCTCTTTCTTTTTGCAAGTGCTAGCTTAAGTGGCTGGAAGATTATTGAAAATGCTTTAAAATTAATTGCCTTTGCTGGCAGTTCACCGAGCGTCTGTTGGCGTTTTCAATACCGCTGGCGGATGGCCGACTAAGGCGCACAAGAAGTATTATGCTGGCCTCGGTGGGGTTAAATGTTTGTTAGTACGGGTGTGTGTGCATATATACAATTCTCGAAAGTCTATTAAAATTCAAGCGAGCGTGCGGCGCAAATAAACCACACGAAGCGCTGTCATTGCATGAGTCTGCTTTTGTGATTTGCCGCCTGCTGCCTGCTGCCTGCAGCCTACGGTCCACCCTGCAGTCATTTTTATCAAACATTTACCACATCTATTCCAATTTTATTGCATTACATATACTATACTGCGTTGTTGTTGTTGTAGCGCAGTTACAAAATTTATAACGAAAACGCGGGGTGGAGGGCCCGGACATAGCTTGAATATCATTCAAGGGTTTAGCTTTTTCAACTGATTGCACGTGCTTACTACGCAGCATATATACCCTATACGAGTATATAGACTTCCCACTTACACATATATACATACACATATACTAACGAATATAGGTATACTCCAACGTGCGTGTGTGTAGTTGGTGCGGCTTGCGCCACCAGGGAGTACAAGTCGGCAATGAAACAAAACGCAGCAGCGAAATAAAATGAAATACATAAATTTTTCAACGATTTGAAAACCGCATTTTATAATTGAATCACGTACGACACTTTTGCGTTGCCGCCAAAGCCACTACTGACGCTGACGTACAAAAGCCACTGGTGTTGGCTGCGCCCGTGAAGCTTTGTAGCTGCTTGGCTGCCGTTTGGTACGCCGGGTACTTGTACGAAAGACATTGCCTTGCCAGTGTCCTTTCGATTGTTTTATTTTATTGTGGCTTTATAACTACAACTCCCTTAACTTGCATAAAATTGCACACATCTCTACATCTCCACATTTATTTTGAAGGGCGTACTTGCTGCGTAGCCTTGTAGGAAACTAGTGTCGAATTTTCGGCTTTAGTTTAGTGTTAATATATTTATTAGTTACACTAAACAATTAATCGAGGATTGAAGATAATCGAGCGCCAATAGACCCGTTACAGCCTTCTCACTCTCATCTTTGTGCGAGAGGTTTCATCATAGTTCATCTCGCTTCCTTCCGAAACTGTTCTCCTGTTTGTATTTTGAGACATAAAAGCTTTAGTTTCCAAAATAATATTCGGATTGATTTTGATATCAGTAGACGATAAAAAATTTTTCCGAGATATTTACAAATAATTTGAATAGTTCGGTTCGTTCGAAGGCAAGTCTCTGCGTTGCTATATTTCTCAACAACTTCATAGATCCAGTTTTGCTTATCAGAAGAGGAAATTTTTTTTGCAAACCACTCTATCCTCTTTAAATAATATTTGGCTCGAGATATGTTTTTCGTAATCTCAAGGTCATGATTAAACTTTTTTGATCCCTTCATTCACCCTCTTCGTAATTTTATTAAATTTACTTGTGTTTTTGCCAATAGAAGTGGACAATTGTGATATCTGTCTAAACTAAGTACATAGTATTCTACAATAATGGATCGACATTATTGAATATGTTTGTGGCCGTCAAATCGGAGATATGTTCTGGAGGTCGAATACTTCTAATACACGTTTTAAAAAGTTCTTGGGATTCCGTTGGCTTTCCAACTATAACCCCACAAAAAGTGAAGCAATGGAATGAATCTTGATCCATATTCTTCATAACATGTATATTTGAGTCACTAAGGTATCTTGGATTACATAACCTAAATTTTAACTTTTAAAGGACTTTTTTGTAAAATTGGTTGCAGTAAATTATTTTCCTATTTGAAGGACTTAAAGTTGTAACTGTTATATTTTTCAATACGAGATAATGTCATTTTCGACTTGATATAATTTACCGGAATTAATTCGTGAATATTTCCTACAGGGTTTGAAAACACATATACCGCCGCACAGCGCGTTATTGACTGCTTCATTGTAGTTTGCTTAGTTTTTTAAGCACGAGTCTGTTGTGAATCGCCAGCTCAGCGTTGGGACACATTTCAATAGTTTTCAGTAAGTCGTTATGCTTCGATTCGAAGTTTATAAAATTTCATTTTCTAGATTACGCGGCACTTAGTTAAATTAATATCGATTATTTTAAATGTTTTGAAGCGATGAATGAAAAATTTAAATTCTTCAACGAAATTGTTGAGAGTGGGACGCTTTTGTTGAGTTTTCTTAGTTTCGCATAAACATTTAAAGTTGCCTGAATAACATCTTTGGTTTTTAAGTTCTATCAATCTTGAAATGCATTTTTTGGAACATAAAATATGCATGTCTTTGGATTATTAATCAAGCTATCAGTCAACTTTCCGAAGAAATCTTTCTGATTGAGAAACGATAACAAACTATATAGCTGTCATACCAACTGATCGCTCAAAATGAAGTTTTTGTAAGAAATATTTTGTATTTGTGAGGTTACATGGGTTTATGGGTTTAAGAAAATCGATTTTTTTCATTGTCTTATTAAATTCTACAACACCTCTAGAATATTGTCCTAAAGTGTTCCGAGTAATAGTAAGTGTATCTCTGGTCTTAAGAACTTTTGCGCTAGCTGGGCTAATTGTGCCCCCTTTAATCGTGTTTTTCTCGAAACTATGTTTTTAAAGCCGGTTGTCAAGATTTCTCGAGAACTACTCAACTGATCTTTATGAAACTTTACACAGGTTTTGAGAAACATTTTTTAAAAACGTGGACGGAGGGTTTTTTTAATTACAAAATTACAAAAAAATGTCGCGAAATTTTCACTGAAATTTTCTTGTTTTTTCCTAAAATGTCTGACAGAAATATAATTTTGAGGTTTTTCCATCGTCCAAGTTCTAAGTTAAGGTTTTAACATATATTTTTTTAATTTATATGATTATGCAAGAAGTTATCCTGCCAACGCAGGCGCATGTTTTTCCCAGGAGTCACTGGAAACGGCGTCGAATGGCGGAGTTTAAATTTTTTTCTAAAAATTTTAGAATTTCTTTGTTAATAGAGTATGTTTGCAAGAATAAAAAATTCCAATAAAATGTTTAATTTTTTAAATGAAAAAAAAAGGTTGAAAAAATATTGTTTTTTACCCGAGGAAACCCATGTAACCCCTCAAATCAGTCTTTAGAGAATTTGATTTTTTTTCTGGTTTTTATACTAGCTTATCAATAGTTTGCTGATCATGACTGTAGACTAATAAGATACGCATATACTAGTTTTGCTCCTTAGCGATATAAATATAGTTACGTAGTTCATGGAAAGTAGTCATCCGTGATTGACCTGAATTTCAATAAGTTCTGCAACCTCACTGTCGCTTCGTGACTGATACCGTGGGCCCTCATATGCTTAAATCGTTGCCTTGCTAGCGCAGCTTAAGTACACAGGAGATGTTTCATTGTTTTCCTTATGCTTTGCTCTTGACATTTGCTGTCATCTCGAAGTATCAGTCCCATCCTGCAGACGTGTGCAGCTACCGAAACTGTGATCAGTCAGTTTTGCAATCATGTTCCTATAATATCTTTTCTCAAAAGTGAGCAGAAACTTTGTGTATTTTCTGCCGCTATACACATGAGTTTTCCAGTTTTGTATCAGGATAGATCATTCCATCCTTCTTGCCACGCCATTTTCCAAATCGTTTATAGTCAATGCACGGTTTTACCAATGTCAATCACGTTATCGAATGGCAGTCGTACACCACCTCATTGTTTGCCTAGTAGAAGTGAGGTAGCTTGTCCCAGACAACACTCTCTAGTGCTAACCTGCTTCCCAATCCATTTCTGGCCAATATATAAGACGATATTAAGTATTCTTGTATACACTCCAACAGAATAACTAAGAGCTTTCACAAGAAACTCCTCTCAAGTTTAGATACAATAGCTTAACACATTGAGTGCCATGGCTACACGTTTTCGTGCGACATGCGATGTTTGCCCTAAATTTTGGTCCAAGCTTCATAGAGATATCTTCATTTTTGCGGTTTTTATGATAAAAACTCGGAGGTTCTTTTTAATTTTGAAAATTTATTGGATTTCATTCAATATTTCGGAAAAAAAGTATAAAAAGATATTGAAAAATTAAAATTAGGAAATGATATCTTCAATTACATTGATTTTTACATTAATTTTTTAGATGTGTATGTTTTGGAAAGCAATCAACGCACAATTGAGGAGTGTTGGGGCGTGTTGGGGCATTGCGGACAGTACGTAGTTGTCCTTTTGATATTCTTTCTTGCTTCCTTTCGACTAAATTTTCTTTTTGCTTCAGCGTAGCATAAAACACAAGCACGTCGGATGGTTTTATTATTTTCATCTACTCTTTTTGTGATAATATGTTTTGATTGCGATACAGGCTGCGGGGATGTGAGATCTAGTAGGCCCTTAGCAACGCGTTCACGGAATGTTCGTATATTAATATTTCTATTCGTAGCTGCTTTATACACAGTATAAGCATTTACCACGGAAAGTCCAAGTAAAAGTTCAATTCCCAGCTTTCGGTACCATTTTAACCCTTTGCTAAGGATATTTGCGTATGAAGCCATTTGGTCGGAAAGATCAATGCCTGATTTCCCCTTATTATATTCTACCACAGCCAGTGGCTTTTCTGTTGCTCATCTTTTACGTCTCGCTCCTTGACTAGTTGAAGGCTCTGCAGGATTACGTGCTTCATCGTATAAAATGCGTAAAAGGAAAAAAAAAAATAAAAAATAGCAAAAAAAACTCGCGTCGCACATTTTCGTACGACATCGATTTTTACGATTGCAATTCCGTCGTGCAGTGCCATGTCGTAAGGAAACGTGCGACAAAAAAACCGTTATAAAATCCAAAATAAACCACAAAATCATCCGGGATTGGAGCAGAACTGAATATTTTCTACTTTTACACCAGTTTATAGTAAAAAATGTGCTTGGCACCCGGGGAAGGTTTTCGTCAAAACCCCTTTAGATACAATAGCTTAAGGTATAGGAAACTCTATTCACAGTAAAACTCCGCAATATTTTTTCGGGAGTGTGTTGCACAATTTGTTTCCTGAATACATTGCCTTTATGTAAGTCTGAATCAAGTTTATTCACTATAAGAGTTCAACCTTTCACTCACTTCACTTTCAGTCAAGAACTTCTTGGACAGTGTTGAGTATGGGGAAGTAAAACTCTTTCTCGGTAAACAAACCCAGTTTTCGGACATCGGCAATATCTGGACTTTTGTGGATTGCTATAAAGAGTAGCTCCATAAACCTCTACAGTATTTTTACGTAGTGTATGACATAGCCAGCTAAATCGTCTACGTTTGATTGTGAGCTCCATGGGTATTCATTGATTTCTTACTTTTCAAAGAGCAATATCATCCACGTGAGCCAATTTTTCGAGATGTTCTAAAATGTTCCAAGGTATACCGTGTTTGCTCATTAGCGCCAAAGAGATAACGTCCAAAACAATGATAATGAATTGCAATGACATAAGAAAGCTCTACTTTACGCCAGTTTTCGGATAAATTGGCTCCTGGTGATGGTAAAAGGAAGTAAGTGATATTGAAAAGGGTTTTATAACGCAGTTGCGGCTGAGAACAAAATTTTCAAATGTTTCTACATTATTCGAATATCTGAGAACACGAATACAAGTCAAACGATTAATAAAAAATCAAAGGAGTTTCCATTAAAAAATTGAGTTAAAAGTTGTACAGAGTTACTGGCATTTGACATTTTAATTTCTTAGTTGGAGAGGCATCATCTTCGCACACAGAGCCAGTTCACGCGAAAATATGCGCATACAAAGCTCAATATTTGTTGTGCAGTAAAAAATGGAAACCCGCAACATAAATATTGGAAATAATGACAACAAACCATCCTGTCCACGACGAAAAAGAATGTCAGCAACAATTGTAACGACCGAATGGCTAAATGCTCGACCAAGACAAAGACATCGGGGATGGGAGGTGAAAAACCGGTTAAGGGAGAATGTGCTGGCGATGCTTTGGAGGCGGCGACCACAATGATAAACAACACGTAGCGGAAATAAAAAGATCAACATTTTTATACAAGCAATGCAGAAATTTGCTCAACGTAACGGCGGAAACATTGTTTTTGTTTTTGAGGGGGACTATACAATAAAAACACAACAAACAGTGTGTAAAAACATATGGGCAAGTGGGCATGTTGAATTTGTAAAATTTTCCAAACGAATATTCAAAAAAATAAAAAAAGGCAAACAAAGGAATTCGCACAAAAGTGAACGTGCAATCAAACAGCACAAAGGACGGACAGACCGTGTCGCTGACGCTAGTGTGAACGTGTGTGTGGGCTGTAGTAGGCGCCTGTTTATGAAGTGGGGTGGTGGCTAGCAAGGAAAAGCGGGCTGTAGGCGTTTTTTGGTATTCGCTTGTGTAAAAAATAAGATTTTTACTATAAAAGTTTCAGCCTCAAAGACAATATGGGAGTGAAGGCAGCTGTTGGTCGATGGAATCCAAGCGGCCAAACATTGTCCGCTCTCTGCCTGTGCTGGAAGTGCTTGGGCATACGGTAGAGCGGCAACAACGCTTAGGCTGGCGGCGGAAAGTGGACAGCTGCCGAGCCAATGGTTGCATTCAAAAATGTTGACACCAATGTGAGCGCGCACACGTTCCAGGCAAATTTTTACCCCCGTGGTTTTATTTGCAAATTGCTGTTGGCATTTTTAATACAAGTGGCGCGGTCGATTCGTATTCAACATTTTACCTTTTTGGCCATTTGAACATTGAAAATACATATTTGACTTTCACTGTATGCTTCCCTTGCAGATATCTATCTTTTTTTTTTTTTGTGTTTGAGTTTTTATTTGTCCCACACTCATTCCGCTCGTGTCCGGTTGTCCTTTTTGGTGTACCAATAAAATTGTATCCTTTTGTGGTTGTTTCGCTGCCTTTGCGTTCGGGAATGTGTGCTCGTCACTCACATATTTGCACAATTTGTTTATAGAATGCCAGCATTGTGTTCCCTGCGTTAACCATAGAAACTGACTTTTACAAATATTTGAGCGAAATTGCTGCAAAATCTGACATGAATAGTCTTCCCGTGGCATGCTTGTAGGCGCCTTCACTTGCAAAGTGTTGTCGGGTATTGTTAGATCAGGCGAATATATTGAAAATATTGAATTAATATTTGTCAATTTATGACTTTTCGTAAATTTGTCAATTTTAAACTTTTTAAATGAATTTTCTTTAAATATATGACGACCGTTAATAACTCCGAACATGGCTTCGGAAGGGACTCGTGCGACTGGTTGAAAAACTTTATTTGAAGGCCGCTTGTAGTTGAGGAACTATAGTGGTGACACAGTTTTTCTTGTTAGTGTCTCCATTTTGACCTACCAATTTCTTTAACTCACTCATGCCGATTTCCTACCAGGATGGGTTTTAAGCCCGGTTTTTCATACGAGCTGGATGTTTCTATATATATAAGAGTTTGAGAATGTGATTCCGACGGGGTTTTTGGCCTTACAGCTTGAATGCCTATTGAACAATTTGCATTAAGAACTTCTACGATTGCGGCAGAATCAAACAGTAGACCTCTTAGGTACTATTCTAGGCCAGGAATACAAGAAGATTATATGAGTGGGATAAGGATACCCCTCTAGCTAACTCATCGGCTATGTAGTTTGCCTATGGCCAGGCACCTAAACACATCTGAAAATTAAGTAGCTTGATGCCAAATCTTGTGAGGTTTGACACTTCTTGACTAACTTTGAGCGTTACCTTCCAGCACATGTCGACCAGAGCCCCCATTTTGGACACGCAATCATTACATCCATACATGCCACTCAACTCCTCCAACAATCGTGATATATCGCAACACTTAGAAGTGGGAAATAATTCATTTTAACGCCACATCCTTCATCGGTCCAAGTAAGCAACCTTTTACACAATGGCCAACACATACGTGAAAAATAACACTCCCACGCTACGACGCTTGTTGGTGTCAACTATTTCACTGAATGAGATCGGCAGTTGAGAGTGTTAATTTACTGCATTAAAGCCAATGGCGACCAATCCAGCCATCGGCCAAAGGTATATCCTGCATCTTATACATAGTTTTGTCATCTATCCATTCGGCAAGCCATAACCTTACATACACATTCACGATGATTTATAACGTTTCCTTGGGAACTGATTGCTACGATTTCCTGTAGCGAGAGATATAACTAATTTTAGAGTGGAAAGATTAAATTTTGTCTTTTGTGAAAATGTTGTAATTAGGCCGAAAATTATTAATACTAAGCTAATTCGATGGGCTCATTATCCTATAGCTCCGACAAATGAGCGGCTTCTTGGAGAGAATGGGACGTCCGCAAATTTCCGATTGATATGTAAAAAAACGGAAGAACTAGTGTATCCTGTGTGGAGTTGTGTCCCTTTCTCTTCCATTATAATTTGCCACAGCTGCCTCCAATAACAGCTATCGATCATCTAACTACACATACACATATGTTCTTTTGTACCTTCGTATAAATATGTACATGAATGGGCACTTATAAAGGCAACAGCTTTTGTTTGGGGGATGAAACCTCCACCTCTTTGAAATATGACATAGCCACTTCCGTTTTAAAATGATTTATTTGTATTGATAAAAATTTAGTTACTGTCAACGGTTTATATATGGGCACTTATGCCTCTATGTGTGTACATACATACGAGTATAGTATACCATATACATAAGCACAAGCAGTACGTTTCTATACACAGGGGTACCAAGCGGCAAATTCAATCAAGAGTTCGATTGCTTTTATATTGAGCTCATATTTTTCCTAACCCTCAAACAATATGAACTGTTTCAAAAGAAAAATTTAAATAAATATAAAACACCATTGTGCCACATGACAACTTTCGCACGTCGCTGCTGGCGTGTGCTCGGGCCATAGCGTTCGACGGACATGCTCTCGTTGGAGCAACGTGAATTTGTGACAAGTCGACGGTGAGCGGCGTTAAATTTCATTTCACAGTTGACTATGAAATATTTTAGGCACTCAAGGCCTACTAGAAATATGGTGGATCATTTTGCGAGATATATGTTATTTGGATGAATGCTGCGGCTCTTCAATATTATATTTGTTGCTTGCAACACAAAACAGGAGCATAATCTAAAATCTCCGTGTGGAAGTGGGCAGTCATAGTTGATTTTATTTGTATTTGGTTGTTGTTGTTTTATTTTGATTTTGCTTGTTTGGCGTCGCTGCTGAAGCCTTTGTTGTCCATTCTGCCGGCCGGTTGGTGGCTGCGGAAATTTATGGTGTAATCGAAACCGGAAACAATAACGTTTTGTGGCGAATCGCAATAAATCTTCGCTGAATAAACACAAAAGCTACATCATATTGCAAAACTGGGGCATAATTTAATACCGATGACAAGCAAAACGTGCAAATCAATGTTGTTGGAAAAGTAAAGAGTTGCAACTGCTGCGTATATGGTACATACAAATACATATATCCGTCGTGTTTGATATATTCCGTAAGTTTATAATATATTTCAAATTAGCAAGTTAGTTATACGAGGAATGACAATTAAGTAATGAGACTGATTCCATAAAAACCGTATATTTGAAAATTATTCTACGCGATTCCAGCGCGTTTTCCATGCTTCGTAACATTTCTGGAACGCTTCGACTGGGATGTCCGCGAGTACGCTCCCCACGGCCGCCTGGATATCCGTAATCGACTCAAAATGGGTTACTTTGACCACCGATTTTTTAGGAAACAAAAAAAAGTCACAGGGTGGCATGTCGTGCAAATAAGGCGGCTGTTGCAACTCGGCGATCCCTTTAGAGGCCAAATGGGACACGCTGAGAGCGGTGTGGCACGGCGCGTTTTCGTGATGAAGGATCCAGTTACGAGCGATGTCTGGGCGCACCCTGTTGACTCGTTTTCATAACCTTTCGAGTACTTGGCAATAGAAGACTTGATTCACAGTTTTCATCGGTGGAACGAATTCTTTGTGGACGATTCCACGGCTATCGACTTGACGCAGCAGGCGAACTAAACAAGCTAGAGCGATGAAGAGGGAAGGGAAAAAGAGAAAGGGAATTTTGAGGTCACAGGTTTACCACAAGCGCGGCAATAAAATCAGTCTTATTACTTAATTGTCCAATCTCGTATATATATAACGGGTGATTTTTTGAGGTTAGGATTTTCATGCATTAGTATTTGACAGATCACGTGGATTTCAGACATGGTGTCAAAGAGAAAGATGCTCAGTATGCTTTGACATTTCATCATGAATAGACTTACTAACGAGCAACGCTTGCAAATCATTGAATTTTATTACCAAAATCAGTGTTCGGTTCGAAATGTGTTTATCGACAAATTTTGTTCAGCGATGAGGCTCATTTCTGGTTGAATGGCTACGTAAATAAGCAAAATTGCCGCATTTGGGGTGAAGAGCAACCAGAAGCCGTTCAAGAACTGCCCATGCATCCCGAAAAATGCACTGTTTGGTGTGGTTTGTACGCTGGTGGAATCATTGGACCGTATTTTTTCAAAGATGCTGTTGGACGCAACGTTACGGTGAATGGCGATCGCTATCGTTCGATGCTAACAAACTTTTTGTTGCCAAAAATGGAAGAACTGAACTTGGTTGACATGTGGTTTCAACAAGATGGCGCTACATGCCACACAGCTCGCGATTCTATGGCCATTTTGAGGGAAAACTTCGGACAACAATTCATCTCAAGAAATGGACCCGTAAGTTGGCCACCAAGATCATGCGATTTAACGCCTTTAGACTATTTTTTGTGGGGCTACGTCAAGTCTAAAGTCTACAGAA
This sequence comes from Bactrocera dorsalis, assembly GCF_023373825.1. NCBI lineage: Eukaryota > Metazoa > Arthropoda > Insecta > Diptera > Tephritidae > Bactrocera > Bactrocera dorsalis. Next base: position 29,163,952 of record NC_064304.1, on the reverse strand, counting down.
ATAAGCCAGCAACTATTCCAGCTTTGGAAGACAACATTTCCGAAGAAATTGGACTTTCCGAATGGACCACCTAAGACGCAGCCGCGGTCAACATTTAAATGAAATTATCTTCAAAAAGTAAATGTCATGAACCAATCTAACGTTTCGAATAAAGAACCGATGAGATTTTGCAAATTTTATGCGTTTTTTTTTAAAAAAAGTTATCAAGCTCTTAAAAAATCACCTTTAGTATGTACATTGAGGATATAACTACCCAATTCGAAATCTATTATATATTTTTTAGTGGCAGTCGCATCCAATTGATTGTATTTTTGACATAAGCAATCATATCTTTTGATTCGAGAATTAGAAACTGCCCTTGACTATACTTTTGCAAATTTTGCTCTACTAATTCAATTTGTGGAGATTCGTGTGATTTTTTGCAGCCTGGAACAAAAATCATCATGTCGGAAAAGAGCGATATTTCCTGCTCTCTTTCCGTACTCAATACTGAATTTATCCACCACTCAAGTTTAGTAAGAAGCTTCTTCAGTCAAGTGGTGATCTCTATGTCCTTGAGAGTAGAATCGCCTAAAAATATTTTTTAAAGCAGTGAAATAGCTGCACCAATATCTCGCCAAAATATTTGAGAGATAGACACGCCGTATAGATGCCGGTTGCGTTCTCTAAATACAATATTTGCGCAGCTTCGTTACAGTCTGAACGAGTAATAGTGTGGAGTTAAAACAGTTTCTCGATGACCTCAGCTACACGATTCTCACTGGCTATGGTGAATTTCTGAGCATTATTATTCCTGTGCTAATGAGCAACGGTTAATCTGAGAGCAATAGTCACTTTTAAAATAGTGTTTTTTTTTATAAATGACTCCAGAGGATATTTTCGAATATTTGAGCTATGGAAACATGCAAATTCGAATTTTTTTCATCTTTATATTAGAATCTTCATATAAGTTATGTTTAACTAGTTTGGTTTTTCTACGACTTTGCAACATCGTATTTTTATGTATGGTATATTACTTTTCTAGGGAACGCAGTATAGTCCTTTGCGAAGCCAAATAAATAAAGCTCCTTTATGTTATCTTATAAATCGACAAAGCGCCTCTTGACCGATACAAATTTGGTGCCTGACTTCTATTTTCACCAGCTGGGTGGAATATCTATAAAAGTGCGCTTATGTAGGCCTTGATCTCGCAAACGCGGGGCTATAAAGAAGGAAGTGTTGAAAGGTTTCTACCAAAGGTACCTGACATCCGGTGAGGCTCGCAACTTTACAGCATGGATGCCGATACTGCGCTTAAGCAAAATCTCATCTTACTGATGGTAAAGAGCCCAATTCATCTCTTTAAATTGAACTTGGGCTAAAACTTTCTTACTGCAGTACAAAAACCCGATGGTAACCTAGATTTAGCCAAGTTCCCGCAAAGCCCAACTTAGTAACATAGTAGAACTCACAAGGAGAGTCGAAGGCTGACCGGTTTTCATATTACTTAGAGCAGTGATCTTTTTCCAGCTCGTTAGCTTTACAGTTCGTTTCGATTGCGATTTCGCTGTGACCTGGCACCCATACTAGTATCATCACAAGGGACTTGTTGAAATTGACAACAAGGCATTCCTTAACTATCATTAAATGCACGGTGTGTGAGCTAAAGGCTAGTATAACTGCTCTGCTATCAGAGTAGTCACTTCTCTGCATTGCGGAGCACTAGCTATCCCCCTAACTTAATAGCAGCAACATCAGCTTGAAAAACACTAAGCACTCAGGAAGTCGAAAAGTAAGATTGATTGAGAATTCCTGACAATATACCAATTTATCAACCATTCCTCCAAGTTTTAACCCATCTGTCAAGAAGCTACTGCCTCTCGCCTTCATTGACTGCTACCCACGCACAACTCCTTTGCAGGTATATGAGCAGAAAAAAACCGCAGAGTTTGGTTTGGCGATTCCACGATTTAAAAGAACCGGAATGAAGTGTGAGGAGGATTTCCGAAGGCTCACTTATCCACATAGGAAACTACATATATGTCCTGAGTTCGATAGCAACTTTCGCAATATCCATGGACATAATGGCACTAAAGGGCTTAATTCTTTAAGTCCTTAGTGCACCACATATGCTAATAAGTGCCGTTCGTTGAACGCTCTCGAGCTTTCTTGCAAGTATGGCCCCCTAACACACAAGGACCCCATAGAACATAACAAGGTTGTCTATGGTGACGTAAAACAGTGGACTAATATGCGGGTTATTATATACATATACATATATTTTTGAAACAGATGTACTTAGTGTATTGAACATCAGGTAAATTCTTCCAAGAAATATAAAAATTATTACCACTTGGAGGATTAGAAAGTATTTTGTACACTCAGAGATATTTTAGCAATAAAATGTCAAGCCATAAAACTTTATTATATAAACTGGGACAAATGTGCAATGTTTGCTTGTGCGATAGTAAATTTAGCGCTTTGGAAAATGTTCATTGTAAAATATATACCTAATGATAAATATATACATACATACGTACATACATACTTAGATAATCATTACACATACACAAATAAGCTTTGACGCATACATGCAAATAATTATTTAGTGTTTAGCTTTTGCTGCAGAGCCATCACCTATCAGGTGTTTATTTGTACACATACCATACATATGTACATGTACGAATGAGTATGTGCTTGTATGAATTGAGAAACGCAGCTTAAATCTTTAATCGCCTCGAATAGCGCTGAGTCGCTTTTGTAATAAAATTTTACGACATTTTTACGCGTGAATGTGCCAAGCGATATACTATTATATACTTGTATGTATATACATTATATGTTTCGTATATAAGTATATGCAAGCCATTAGAATTTTGGTTACAAATTCTCGGCTAAAAAGTGCAGGAGCGCGGTAGAGCGCTGAAATGCAGCAATCGAGCGGAAAAGGTGAACGTGTTATCATTTACAGTTATCTGCTGTCTAATGAATATGCCAGCGATAGCGAGAGTGATTGCACGCGCGTGTGTGTATGTGCTGCAGGGGCGAGTGCGCGGCGGAGCAGCTTGGATGGATGCAAATTTTATTACGCGCCAAATCCCGCAGACAATAATTTAATTTGCGTTAACTGCAAAAACAGCTCAAGTCAACGTTCGACATTTGGCAGCACCACCAAACACCTTTTTTGGTGGCTACACGCAGGTAAGTGTTTGACTCAGTCACCGAAGCGACGATAAACGGGCGACAAATGTGTGCCACAGCATTGCACATTGATAAAAAGCAATAAATTCGTTGTGTGTGCGCTCATAGGAGAAATCACGCTTTGCGCTTGGATGGCCGCGCAGCAAATAACGGTACCACATATCGGTACGGCACAGACAAAAAATCCCGTTGCAGGTCGGTTTGTGTGTGTGGCAAAAAGGTGCGCTAAACACAATCAATGAGAAGTAAGAACATAATCAGTGGCATCATCAGCGGCTGCAATAAAAACGAATATAATGGAAATAATAATAAACGGTGAAAAAAAATTTGGAAAAAGGCAGCCAAGAGATTTTGCTTTTCTGCTGCATGTTTTAGGCTGCCTGTGTGTCTCCTTTGCTGTTTAGTGATGTTGGTGATAAGGAAAAGTTGCAAGACGCCAGATGGCAATTACTTGGAAAACTGTAATGGAGGTGTATGGGGACCAATATAATTTTCCTAACAGCGTAAATGGCGACTTAATATACATACTTTCAATATATGTGTATATCCTTATAACTTATATTTGTGCTATAATAAAAAAGTCCGTTTTGGAAAAGAGTGTACTGAGGTAGGCCTCGGCTTAGCTACCAATATTATTGCGTTTTTCTTAGCTTCACTTCTTTATTTTGCTACAAATATTTACCAACTTTTTATCACTTTTAAACGTTTAGAATTAACATACTATGTATGTCGTGAATATTTTTTTTTGCTTTTGCTGAACTCTTAACAGTAATATCTTAGTAAAAATAGTTATACGTTTTAATCGGAAGCTGAGATCTGAAAGTATTTTGTTTGTTATGGCGCATTAATTGTCAAGTTACATACATTACGTCGTCTTTTGAAGTTGATTCGAGGAAAAGTACAGTGAGTAGTGATTCCGATCGTTCAGTTTGTATCGCAGCTATATGTTATAGAGGTCCGATATCGACAGTTCCGACAAATGAGCAGCTTCTTGAAGAGAAAATGACTACTGAGGGACTAGTTCGATATATACAGACAGACAGATAGACAGACGGATGAACGGACAGACGGACAGACAGATAGACGGACATAGCTAAATCGACTCAGCTCAACATACTGATATACTATACTTGTACGTTTGTAAAGGGTGATTTTTTAAGAGCTTGATAACTTTTTTTTTAAAAAAAAACGCATAAAATTTGCAAAATCTCATCGGTTCTTTATTTGAAACGTTAGATTGGTTCATGACATTTACTTTTTGAAGATAATTTCATTTAAATGTTGACCGCGGCTGCGTCTTAGGTGGTCCATTCGGAAAGTCCAATTTTGGGCAACTTTTTCGAGCATTTCGGCCGGAATAGCCCGAATTTCTTCGGAAATGTTGTCTTCCAAAGCTGGAATAGTTGCTGGCTTATTTCTGTAGACTTTAGACTTGACGTAGCCCCACAAAAAATAGTCTAAAGGCGTTAAATCGCATGATCTTGGTGGCCACTTACGGGTCCATTTCTTGAGATGAATTGTTGTCCGAAGTTTTCCCTCAAATGGCCATAGAATCGCGAGCTGTGTGGCATGTAGCGCCATCTTGTTGAAACCACATGTCAACCAAGTTCAGTTCTTCCATTTTTGGCAACAAAAGTTTGTTAGCATCGAACGATAGCGATCGCCATTCACCGTAACGTTGCGTCCAACAGCATCTTTGAAAAAATACGGTCCAATGATTCCACCAGCGTACAAACCACACCAAACAGTGCATTTTTCGGGATGCATGGGCAGTTCTTGAACGGCTTCTGGTTGCTCTTCACCCCAAATGCGGCAATTTTGCTTATTTACGTAGCCATTCAACCAGAAATGAGCCTCATCGCTGAACAAAATTTGTCGATAAAAAAGCGCGAAACACATTTCGAACCGAACACTGATTTTGGTAATAAAATTCAATGATTTGCAAGCGTTGCTCGTTAGTAAGTCTATTCATGATGAAATGTCAAAGCATACTGAGCATCTTTCTCTTTGACACCATGTCTGAAATCCCACGTGATCTGTCAAATACTAATGCATGAAAATCCTAACCTCAAAAAAATCACCCGTTATTATGTACCGAATTTGGTTGAAATCGGTAGAACAAGTCCCGAGATAAGTTATTTCATCTAAAAGTGGGCCAAGTCCCTTGTTCAATTTTGGCCTCGGCTCCTATAAAGCCGACTCATACCATCTCATAGCTTAAAAGTGAATGTCTGTGACGTATTTAATTATTGAATTATAGTGCCGTTAGCCGTTTTTAACAGTACCGTTACACGATAAATGGGCGCGGTCATCATCCGAGTTCAACCATTTTCATACTCTTGGTGGGAATTCTTATAATATTTGCTCCAGGCGGATTTGGTTGTTGTAGCTTTAGTAGAGATATATACATTAAACCTACTTGTATTAGAGGGCGGAGCCACGTCCACAAAATTGTCCGATTACAGCCATTTACGAACTCGTCTTTCTCTTTTGCCAAGGAATGCATATGTCAAACTATCCGCCTATGTGAGCAGTAACTTAAGTAGAAATTCAGAAATCACGATGCAGCGCCGTGCACATGTTTCTCAGTATCCAAGAAGGATTGTTATTGCATATGGACGGAGTTGTACCATTGTCACGCCTACAAAACGCTATTTATCAATAAGCAATAAGCTGACAAAGCTGACATTGGTAAGCTAAATAATAAGGTGCAGGGTTTTTATTAAGTGCAACAACATAGATGGGAAGGCCATGTATGGTTGAAATACCTTTTAAGTGGACATGGACCCACTCGCTGATAAATTGGTTATACATTTGCCTAAACTATGGCAGCAACATCAACGATATTCGCGAGGGCATTACTTCTTGGTAGCACTATGCACTCTGAGAAAATGGATGAAATTGGAAGATGTTTCCGCTCACTCCCCATATAACGGTTTTGTTAAAAACTGCTAAAATTACGATAAAAATGAAATAAATGTGCCAAAGACATAAAAATTTACACTCGACATGGTACAAAAGGGTGTCATATTTGGATGATGGGTGTGGCACCGCCACATTTACCTCCCATATCTCGGCAAATACTCCATCAATTTCAACCAAATTCATTTTCAGTCGCAAGAATACGAAATGGTCAGCTACTTCTGAACTTGAAGCCTTCTTATTTATTTGGTTTGACGGTTTTGCGCTTACCCTTAATTTTTGGATAATCCTTGTTAAAAATGCATTTTTTTAGTGTTTTAGAAATTATTAATTTAATATTAATTTATTTACAATTTATAAGAAATCATTGACAATCAAATAAATTTTACACATGTTCTTACAAGGTTTATTACGTTTAAGCATGGGCCACTAGTGCGTATACGTAATATGACATTTTTGAGTAATATATCTGAGATGATCAATCGCCAAGTAGCCACGAAAAAATAAGTAAGATGCGCTTGAAACTAAACAAAGAAACCGTTAACGATAAAAATTCAACCACTTTTCCCATTTTATAGCCGCCAAATGCACAATTTACCATATTGACTGACAATTGGCAATGCCATAATGAAAATACTTGCGCGCAGCGATCGAGTTGAGCCAGCCCCGACCCTGGCCTATCGCGATAGCTGCCATTATATAATAATGATAGCCATAATTTCCACAGAAAAATGCCACTTCTGCACGTACAAGCACGTGCGCCAGCGCCTATGCCTGCATGCATGTGAGTGTGTGTGTGTTAGAGAGACCTTGCTGCAGCACATTTTGATTTCTGCTGTCATGCAGCTGGCAGTTGTGTAGGTTTTCCACTGCTTTCAAAAAATAATATTGATGCTAATGTTGCTGCACAAACACCACTCTTTTTGTGCTGTTTTGTTGATGTTGTTGCTATTATTATTGTTGTTGTTTTTATTGCTGCTATTGATACTACAATTGGTGTCAGCGCAATCAGAGCGCTCTTGGCTGCTGTTTGCGAATTACACTTTGTGCCCCGTGCTGTGTTTGGGTGTGTGTGTGTGTGTGCTGCTTGTAAGTGCGCTAGAGCAGGCACAGGAAGCTGCAGCAGCGGCAATTGCAGCAATATTATGATTATGGCGGTAAAAGTAAACACAAATAAAGTAGAGTTTGCCATGGATACAGCGATTCAGCTAAATGCATGAGTTAAAGGTACATATATATATATACAAATATACATATATACATGTTGTGCACATACATATATACATGTACGCATATATGTATGTATATATTATATGTACACATGACTGTGTATGTGCTTGCTTCTCCCTGTGCTTGCGGAAATTGATGAGCAATTGATTTCCAATACAAGTGACTTGCTCTTCCGCTCTGCTGTTGTTTGTTTGCTTTTGTTTTTGCACTCTTCCTTTTATGCATAGCCAAAGTGTTGCCTTCAACCCGTTGAGTGTTTTCAGTGAAGTGTCCAATTCTATTCAGCGCTTCTAGAGCAGCAATTGCCGCAATCATCGCCTAGTCGCTGTAATTTCCGCACGGCCTTCACACGCTGACTGACCTTGTTTTTGTTGTGTGTGGTAGTTGAGGAGGCGCTGGCCTAATAGACAAACATAAAAATATAAAGTTTGTAAGAAATGAAGTACATAAATGCCGATGCTGCTGTCAGATAAGCGCGCTCACTTTCTTTTTTTTATTCTTCATCCTTTTACTGGCCACGTTTTGTTGCTTGTTGAAACACAGCTCACAAGTGCTGCATCATTTCCGTTTCATATTTTCAGACGGGTTTTTGTGCGCACCTTTTTGTATATTTCTATGGATAGCTGCTGCTACTGCTGATCCCCACTTGCAGCCGATTTCTGGCCTTACCTTCCTCTTTTACCTTTTCTTCACTTTCTCACTACTCTTCTTCTTTTCTTTCTCCCTTTCTCTATCTATCTTTGCTTGTCAGTTGACTGTAGCTAGTTATTTGTAATTCAATATCCATTTCATGCGCTGTCATTCAGCTGATCGGCCGATAGCTTGTCATCCATTGCACCCTTGTCTGTCTCTTGTCGCTGCCGCTCGGCATATCGGCTGTGATTTTAGCATTTTTCCGCCTGATTGCGCTAGTCGCAGCGCTGCTTTGGTTGGTGTTGTTGTCGTTCATGTAACAGCGGCATAATGTTGCTAGTTGCCAAAGCCTGCCTTTTTATTGTTGTTGCATATTTTTTTTTGCTGTTTTCGTTGGCATCTCAGCCCACTTTAGCGGCCTCTTAGCTTGGCACTCTACATTTGCCACTTGTGCGCTGGCTCAGCGCTGCTTTGATTAGCAAAACGGCCTCTTCAGCGCATTATAACGGTAGTAAACATATACATATATGTATATACTTACACATTTATTCATAAGAAAGAAAAATATGACTGCTTGTGTGCATAAAGTTATGTTATGCTCGAATTATGAGTCGGCTAAGTGCTGCAATTTACATTTTTTTCACATACACATATATACATATCTCATCCCACACACATATACAGCTTGCCGCTTACACTCACACATAGCTACATTCTCAACCAGCATTTGTGTGTAAAGCCACCCCCACTACTCTCTCTAATGATTTTGAATAAGTTTCAGAACATTTCATTCCGTTCTTGCTTTGCCTGCATTTTTTGCTTTTTGCTGGTTCATGATTTTACAATTCATCCCATTTAAATGCTTCTGCTTTTACCGTTATTTCTTTTTACAATTCCTTAGCTTTTCATTTTTCGGCATTTCGAAATACTGCTGCTTTTTGGCTGATAAAAAGCCATTTGCTCCTAATGCACATATCTGCTCGGCGATAGCGCAACTGTTGGCCCCAAAATTATTTTCATTCCATTCCATTTTTCTCATAAAATTTTAGCTGCGCATTTCTCATCACTGCCATCGTTTCTTTTTGGCTAATAACGTTCGTGATCAGTGCGCTTATTATTGGAATGTGATTTTTGTGATTTGATTAGAAATTTCTCTGGTGCGCCATAGCGTATGTGTGACTACAACGCATATTGGCCTACTCGTAGTATTTCTGTTTTTGTTTTTTTCTGCAAATGTTCGTGTAAATTCGGCATCTATGAGTGCTGTGCGGGTGCCAAGTTGGCATATCTTACGTTTGATTATCGATAATTGTTGTCTCTTATTAAACCTCTTGGAAATATATGAAGTTATATACAGTGGTGGATAAAAATTGGAAATGTTGGCTATGAGCTCAATGTTATATTCTCCTAAGACAAAGGTAGTCAGCTAGAGGTTGAGAGTCCCTGTTTTATTTAATATAGTGTTTATAAATACAAAATGAGTAAACATATATACCGAGACTTAAGAAAACGTTTCACTTAATGTTCTCGACCAGCTAATTTTCGAAAAAGCCAAGTATTCGAAATGAAATTTGAACAGTTACAAACAGTTAGTATTCAGAACGGGTCCGGACCCTGCAGAGCAATTTTTAAAAGAATAGCACCATATCACAATTCGTTCTCAATCAAACTCTATTAGAAAATTGATCGAACAGCTACAGCTAAGGACAATACTACAGTTCTATATTCTTTTCATAAAATCGTCAATACATGAAAACAAATCTGATGAAAATGAAGCCGTTTAATGGTTAACGAGATTTAAATAAAATATTTCCACTTCTGAAATGTACAGTCGAAGAAGTGAGCTTCGACTGTTCACAATCTAAGTTTTGGAACTCAAATGTGGATCTGTGTTGGAGCTAACTAAATTCATCTTAAGCTGCTTAAAGTAATCTCTCAAAGATGTAAAAAGATACTGTATCCTTATCGTTTGAAACGTTTCAGCCTTTATTTATACGTTTTCTATGATATTTTGACTAGACCGGAATGTGTAGATGACGCTGTTGACGTTGCACTTTTAAATCGTGTATATTTCCTTCTCTTATTGTAATTCCAATTGAGTCTCCTCATAAAGAAATGCGCTATATAATAACCTTTTCGTACTGTGTTCGAAGCCTTTTCCAAAGCAGTAGTGACCTTAATAAGTCTATGATACAATATTTCATATAAGGAGTTAATCTCAATAGAACAGCAGTTTTTCAATTGTGCTCTTCGAAATTTCTCTAACGTCCTTATTTCGCTAGCAACCACTGTAGTCAAGCATTCAATGACAAATCGAGTGCGTGCCTTTGAGTACTGTTACGCCAAATCGCTTACTTCGCCCGTTGATAGATATTTCATTTATGTTGATTAACAAAAATTGGAATGTCACTAAAACAATGCCGTTATAATCATAGCTGATAACGTACATTCATTTGCGTACAAACTGTGGAATTTCTAATAAAAATTGATTAAGCAAAATTAAGCAATGGAATCAGTATAAGTTGGAGTGGGTGTCATATAATATTTATAAAAATAAGTCATACGAGAAAGTCAATGATTGAAATTATGCTGATATGCGATATTTTGTTGCTCTGAGTGGAATAACTAAACTTATGCATACGTTTCTTTCATTAACAAAAAGCGATAAAGAAAGAGATTCGGTGCCAAAAATGGATAAGCAGGTTTCTTCGATATCTTTCTATGAAACGAATATATGATAGGTATAGGAATTGTTGAACTCATTTAGCAAGTAAAATTTAGACAGAAAAATTATGTACAAGCGGCATATATCAGTCGAATACTATCCTAAGGCAAAATTAAAGCCAGTTTCCATAGTATATCAAAGAAATTGTGAAACTGGTAAGTGTAATAGGAAAATATGATAGGTGGTGATTCTATACGATATGGTTGCTTTACTAGTTCCTATCTCAGGCTGCTTGACCGACGACGATGAAATAATAGTTGTAGGGGTTACTAAACTAGTTTATAATGACTATTAAATGTGAGGTATCTCACGAAACTCTGTGAGCCTTTGTGTTAAGTCACCTTCAGAGAAGGTTTTGGAACACGCGAGGCATTGTTCTGTATACAAGTTTTGGTTCAAAACTATAAAGATGTCCAAAATGATGTATTTTTATGCTTTATTGATTATGAGATAGTTTTCGACAGCATTAAACATACTTAAAAACTTATGGAAATTCTTCGTTCTATGGGAATATATAGATGACAAAGAGATTCGTTGCATAAGAAATTTATATTGGCAACAAACTGCCCATGTAAGCATCAATGGTGATACATATAACCGAAGAAATATCTAACTCACGAGGTATAAGACAAGGATGCACTCTGTCAGCATTGTTATTTAACATATATTCGGAAGTAATACTTCAAGAATCGGTAACCAGTATTGATCAAGGTGTGAAAGTGAATGGCATTTTCATTAAAAATACACGCTATGCACATGACACTACACTTATAGCCGATAGCTTGATGGGATCACAAGAACTTGTAAACCGAGTTAACTCACGTAGTGACGAAGATGGCCTACGCATTAACATAAACAAGACGAATTACATGATTATTAGTAAGAAAAACATATATGTGCAATGACACACAACTCATGATTAATTATAATCCAAAAGAGTTAAAAATTTGAAGTACCTTGGTTGTCAAATCAATGAAAGTTGGGATTGTTCAAAGGAAATAAAATGACGAATCGGATTTGCGCAAAAAACTTTTCTCAAATACAAAAACATATTATATAGCTATGACCTTAACATCACAACCAAAATATGTTTTTTTAAAATGCTATGTTTGGTCGGTGCTACTCTCTATGCGATGGAAACGTGGACTCTAAAAATCACATATATGAACAAGCTAGAGTCCTTCGAGCTATGGCTTATTAGAAGAATCCTAAAAATCCTATGGACAGATAGAGTTACAAACAGTGAAGTTATGAGGAGAGTGAAAAGCAACAGAGAGTTGTTAAAGACTATAAAACAAAGAAAAGCAGCCTACCTATTACATATTATGAGGCACTCTAAGTATGAGCTGCTACAAATAATTATCCAATGAAAAATTGAAGGAAACGGGGTATTGGTTGTAAACAACTTTCGTGGCTTCGAAGCATTCGAAAATAGATGGGAATCCAGAACGTTGGCAACCTTATAGATGTGGCAAGAGATAGACAGAAATATGTTGCGATAATTAAAAATCTGTTATTTTTTTTTTAATATGGAGCAGTCGTTCCCTTGCCCGACCATGAGGAAGTTCGAATAGCAATTACCCGTCTGAAAAGCAACAGGGCGGTAGGGATTCGAGCTATTAAAATATGGAGGCGAAAAACTGATAAGGAAAATGCATCAGCTTTTTTTTAAGCATACTCGACGATTGAAATTTAAGTGTGCTTTACACAATCCAGAAAAAGGGCGACCGTACAATCTGCGCCAATTACCGTGGCATAAGCCTCCTCAATATCCTATAAAAGGTCTTATCGAGCATAGTATGTAAAAGACTTAATCCCACCGTCAACAAACTGATAGGATCTTAGCTTGGATTTAGACCTGGAAAATCAACAACCGACTAGTTTTTCACCATGCGCCAAATCTTGGAAAAGGCTCGTGAAAAGAGAATCGACATACTCCACCTTTTCGTCGATTTCAAAGCTGCATTTGGCAGCATGAAAAGGAGCTCATTTATCCCACGATGTCTGAAATTGGCATCCCCGCAAAAGAAATACGGCTGTGTAAACTAACGTCGAGCATTACCAAAAGCTTCGTCAGAATCGGAAAGGACCTCCACCAGCCGTTCGATACTAAATGAGGGTTCAGAGAAGACCACTCCCTTCGTGGTACTTTTTCAATCTACTGCTGGAGAAAACAGTTCCTGCTGCAGAACTAAATAGAGAAATTACTATTTTCTATAGGAGTGTACAAGTGTTGGCGTATGTCCATGATATTGATATAATTGACCTCAACAACCGCGCCCTGTTCTGCTTTCTACAGAATGGATAAGAAAGCGAAGCAAATGGGTCTGGTAGTGAATGAGAGCAAAACGAAATAACTCCAGTTATCAAACAAACGGGCGTCGCACTAGCAACTTGGCTCTCACGTCTCTGTTGACAGTCCTAACTTCGATCGTAGTCGTAGATAATTTCGTCTATATCCGTCCTGCTATTGGGTGGAGAGGTTCAGACGATGACAACATTTGATGAGTCGACGTTATGAGCTTTCGTGAGAAAGATTCTGCAGAAGATTTGTCGTCCTTTGCGCATTGGCTACGGCGAATACCGCATTCGATGGAACGATGAGATATACGACGACATAGTTCTGCGAATTAAGACAGCGGCTAAATGAGCTAGGTCATGTTGTTCGAATGGACGAAAACACTCCAGCTCTGAAGGCATTCGATATAGTAACCGCCGAAAGAAGAAAAGGAAGAGGAAGACCTCAACTCATAATACTTTTTACTTTTGGGCACAGAGTTCATACAAAAGACATGCTAGTTCAGTACACCAACGGAATATTGGTAAAACTGTTGAGTGAGTGTGTGTATGTATTCAAATTCCGGAAAAAACATTTTTGAAATATTTACACAAACAACAAACATTTTCTGAAATATCCAAACAACACAGATATTTCTATATAGGCACATAGCAACAATGTAAATATGTATGAATATATGTGGTATGTGTTCATGTAAGCACAGCGGCAAACGGCATTCATAACCAATAAAATTTTATGAAAATCTCAACAAAATAAGCAGTTGGTATGCGACAACCAAACATATGTTTGTAAGTGTCTATATGTACTTTTGTGTCTGTGTATATTCAAAATGCCGAAGTAAAGTGCGGCATTGAATAACTGCAAGCAACGGTATATAAGAAAATATGATAAAATAAAACATAAAGTATTGTTTAACCTTACAAGAGCCTAAAAAGCGCTGGTTTACTAATAGAAAAGCACAGACACATGCAAATAAACTATATTCATTAGGGTGAGCCCAATATTAACTTATCGAATTTATGGCTTGAAATGAACGTGCATTTTCTGAGAAAAATTACCACAGTAATGACCATAGTTTTTACATCCACAGAAAGTAGATACTATACTTCTACAAATCTAAAGTCTATTGACATAGGGCTGTAGGGCGGCTGCGGAAGCGTTGGGATGCCGCCATTTGTTAGGTAGCTGTACACAAGGACGGCGGTATGAGCCGGGGCCTTGTCGTGGTGCAACTGTACCTGTTAATTACTTCCACGTAGCAGGTCATTGTGGACGATGATTTTGATATTAGAAGATACAATGAGTATCGTTTTCACTTTGGATTTGCTCATTCTTCCGGTCATCATCAGCGATCTCCCCTCGTCCCTCAAAAAAAGCCTAGTGCCACCGAAAGACACCACGTCTTGCTAAATCAACATCTGGGTAAACCTGCTTGATTATATCAAACGTCTCTGTCGCAGATTTACCGAGTTTCATACAGAATTTAATCGCGTACCTCTGTTCTAACGAACGCTGCATTTTCGGCTTGGAACACTCACAAAAACACGTTGCGCGAAAATGTTTGTCCTGACTCTCCAGGTGCTCGGAAAGGACTGACCAGCCACCCGTTAACTAGAAACGCCCTCTATCGAAACCAGTCGGTGTGCGCACGCTCCTTTCCTTCCTCTTCCCGACCTTCGATTGCTCGTAAATACTTTTTCCTGTAATTTTTCTCGTTTTATCTTTCATTTTCAATGGGTTTCATGCTACTATGATTTTGGTTTAGCTTACAAAATTTATCTAGCCTGATCTATTTTGTTTCTATCAACTTTTTTGTCGAACATCTTATGGTCAACGCAATCGGTCTACTGAGCGTACGTTTGCAACGCTGTCACACCTCTTGAGACTCACCCGCATTCATTATTGGATAATATTCGACCGAATAGATCATCTCCAGTACGCAGTGAAGATGTTAAAGCAGCAGTAGCTGAAAGTGTACGCGAAGACCGTAGATAAATGGACTGAGGTATGGAACGATCTGATCAGCATAACGAGCTGCGTTGATTTAGCCATTTTTTTTCTTATAGGGATATTTTTTATACAAATATATATAGTAGTTCCAAATCAACGCATGAATTCGATAGTTTAGTTTTTGGCTCACCCTAAAATATATAGTATATATATATAAACACATTTATTTATACATATGTACTTATAAGGACATAGGTAGCCAGTGCTGTGCTTTGAACTTTCATGACAAAAATTATTGTTAGGGCAAACTCGTTTACACAACATAGTTCCGACATTAGCACCGAAGGCTTAAAGGCTCATTGTGCGGTTGTTTGTTTGAAGACCACCCGATTCTGCAAATCTCCAATTGTCATTTCAAAGGCCGAGCTACACAATTAAAACAAATAAATTAAAGTCTTCTTCTGCTTGTTCGCCTCCACATTCCAGATATGATTTGTGACCCCGACACACACGCACACATACTCGTACACTCGCAACAGCGCCTTCGTTTACTAGTGTTTCGGTCGTAATTTCACTGTTGTCTCTGTCTTCTAAATGTGTGTTTATTGGTTGAGATTTCTGTCGTTTGCAATAAAAATTCTATAAATTTTAAATTTCTTTTCATTATTTACCGTTACACTATTGCCTGCGCAGTATGTAGTGCTTGTTGTGTTGCATAA
This sequence comes from Bactrocera dorsalis, assembly GCF_023373825.1. Classification (NCBI taxonomy): domain Eukaryota; kingdom Metazoa; phylum Arthropoda; class Insecta; order Diptera; family Tephritidae; genus Bactrocera; species Bactrocera dorsalis. Next base: position 29,148,294 of record NC_064304.1, on the reverse strand, counting down.
TACCGTTAGGTAGAATTTATTTCATTTTCTATTTGCGTTAATGTCCTTTAACATTCGCATTTGATTTATTTGCGACTTTTTGCCTTGCTTGTCCGAAAATTGATATGCAATTTCCAATTCATTGACATTTTTGCAAGACACTTTTGTTGAAGCGAAATTGGATATTTGCACTGGTTGGCATGCTCGCATTGCAATTGAATTGCAGCTGTAAAATAATGACGTTTTATCCTACCGCATATATTTACAGTTATACGAGTGCGCTTGTGCAATTTCATTGTAAACATCAGTTATCATATTTTATGACATTTATTGTTTTCGGCGAAATTTCAAAGGAAATGTAATTTTATCACAAATTGCTGTTTCTTGTGTAAATACTCTATGCAAATGCACACTTACAAACACACACACACATACATATTGCCTATATTGTGCGTTATATAAACATAATAAAATAAAATAATATGCATTTAAGCTTTGTGGAATTTTATGAAACGAATATCACTCTAACCAATATAAAGGAAAATTGTATACGCTGTACAACATGATGTCTAATAACATGACGTGACATGCAGTCGGTTAAATCCGTATAATGTATTAAAATCTGGTATCAAAATTTTTGTGTTCCTCTTTATGGGAAACTATGTTATCTGGCGTCATTATGTACAGAGTTTCAACAAAAACACAAGCCTACGAGTAGTACAACGCCTTCAAACACGGTCGAGAAATCGTTGAACACATGCCACATTCTGGACGACATTCGACCTTCTCAACTAATGAAAATATTAAAAAAGTGAAGGATACGGTAGAGAGATGTCAAGAAAGCTCCACATCTCTCGCGAGTTTGCTCGAAAGTTTTTGGTGGATATTTTGGGTAAGAAATGCGTTCTTGCTCGACGCGTCCCGATAAAGCTGAGATTTTATCAATAAGAGTACCGTAAACAGGACTCATTGGACTAGCTTGATCGTGTGAATTCAGATCACACATGCATGAAGAGCATTATAACCGCCAATGAGACATGGGTTTATGAGGTTGATATGTAAGCAAACCAACAATCATCGGAATAGAGGGGAAAAGTGAGCCAAAACCAAAAAATCACGCCAAAAATGTTTAAAAATCAAGGTGATAATCATTTTATTTTCCGATATTCGTGGTTTGGTGTATCCTGAATTTTTTCCGGAAGGACAGACGGTCAATAAGCAGTTCTATTTGGCCGTTTGGAGGCGTATTTGCAAGAACATCCGTCAAAACCGAACGGAATTGTAGAAAAACAATTCATGAATTTTACACGACGATAATGCACCATCGCGTCGAGCCAGGATTGTGACCGAATTTAAAGTCAAAAACGTAATGAATACCACCGGTCAACTACCAGATTTGTCTCCATGTGATTTTTTCTGGTTCTCCAAATAGAAATTGTCATTCCGTGGACCCATTTTCAATCGATTGAAGAGATGAAACAGGAAGGAGCTGAAAGCCATCGCAAAAAGTGCTTATTGAAGGTGCTTCGAGGACTACCTTGAAATCGACAAAATAAATATTGATGAGTAATTCAATATTTTGCGTTTTATTTCCTTTTTTGTACATACGAGGTGTGTTCAAAAAGTATCGCGAATTTTGAGTTTTTTCAAAAATTATTTATTTATTCATGAATATTTATTTTGTCCTCTTCAAAGTAATCCCAATGAGATATTATACACTTGTGCCAACGGTTTTTCCAATCTTCGAAGCACTTCAAAAAATCATTTTTATACTATAGCAACAAAGTTGCTAAGGAGAGTATTAAAGTTTTGTTCACATAACGGTTGTTTGTAAGTCCTAAAACTAAAAGAGTCAGATATAGAGTTATATATACCGAAGTGATCAGGGTGACGAATACAGTTGAAATCCGGATGTCTGTCTGTCCCTCCGTGCAAGCTGTAACTTGAGTCAAAATTGAGATATCATGATGAAACTTGGTACACGTATTTCTTGCCCCTATAAGAAGGTTAAGTTCGAAGATGGGCAAAATCGGAACGAAATATGGGTGAAATCGGCTCACAACCACGCGTTCTTCCAATATAACGCTATTTTGAATTCCATCTGATATTCATCTCTATAATATATACATTAGGAACCAATGATGATAGCGGAATAAAGCTTTACACAAATACGGTATTTGAGCTGAGGTATCCCTTGTGGAAAAATTGTCGTGATCGGACTATAACTTTTCAAGGTCCCTGATATCGAACACGAAGAACTCAGTGCCTAACCTAACCTAACCTAACCTCATTTTTCACCGAAAATATCGGTAAATCTCTCAGAATTTAATTCTAATTAATTTTACAGCAAAAAAAAAAAAAAGATGTAAATGACGGATAATGAAATCTCGATTATCACTTTATCATGCGAGAGTATAAAATGTTCGGTGACGCCCGAACATAGGCCTTCCTTACTTGTTTTTTATCTTCTTCAGCTCCTCTTTCGATGCCGTCTTTATTTCGTCAAGAGAAGCGTAACGTCGTCCTTTCATTGGCCTCTTCAGTTTAGGAAACAAGAAAAAGTCACAGGGGGCCAGAATGGGGAATACGGTGGCTGCGGCATCATTAGTGTGTTGTTTTTGGCCAAACGGTCGCGCACAAGCAACTATGTGTGTGAGCAGGGGCGTTATCGTGGTGTAAAAGCCAATTTTTGTTCTTCCACAAATCCGGGCGTTTATGTCGGATTGCGTGGCGCAAATTGCGCATAACTTGCAGGTAATATTCCTTATTGACCGTTCTTCCCTGTGGCAAGAACTCATGATGCACCACGCCCCTGCAATCGAAGAAAACTGTCAGCAAAACTTTCGCGATACTTTTTGAACACACCTCGTAGTGTATTAAATCTGGTATTTTTGTATTCCCTCTTTAATAGAAAATATATTATCTTGTATCGTTATATATATGGTACATTCATATATGGTAGTCCAAAAAGTCTTTTCGTATTTCGAATCAAACTTCAACCATTTTTTTTTATTTATACTAATAAATAAATAAAAAAATATGTACCATTATTAATCTTCACAAATTTCGTTGGCGCTTTAATCACAGCAAAATCGATGCACTTCTGAAACGGATGGCGATTAGTGATCAAAATTTGTTTAAAGGAAAAGGACAAAAACTTCAAATTATTTTGGGAATGTTTACTATTATTCGAAAGGTATGATGTCACACGATCTTGATGGCCGATCGACCGTAGCAAATCGTGAAATTTTCTGCTCACCGAAGTGTTCTCTCCAAACACCCATTGAATGATGCTATATGTGGGAAGTGGCGCCGCCTTCTTGAATCCAAATGTCACCGAGATCACGAGCTTCAACTTAAGGCATCAAATAGTCGGTTTCATGTCGAAAAAAGGTGTTTCTACTTGGATCACCGGTTAAAATGACAGTAAGTTTACGGATAAGGCGTTGCTTACTACGGATCATTCAAACTAAGCCAAATAAAATCTTATACGTACATATGTACATACATACTTACATATGCACATGGTTATGTATATGAATACCAAACTAAATGGCAAAATTATTTACGAATATCCTTGGAAAATGCGTCCTTCGAGTGCAAGCCAATAAAATGCCATTAGTTGAACCGTATCCATAGAGTTATGGACATGCTTAGTATTTTATGTCTGTTTTATGTAAAATTGCCCTGAGTACTCGCATGTTTGTCAAGCTGTATATGTATGTGTGTGTGTGTGGGAGTGTGGAAAAATTTTGATGTGTCTACACACAAGACTGACTGACTGACATAAAGATTGAATTCCCCGAGGAATCAAAGAAACATTGCTGTGTGCTCGATGACAGATAACAAAGCGGCATAAACATCGGCACAATAAAGAAGGGCAAAAATAAAACGAAAATAAAGATAAAACCGAAATGCCGGACGGCTGACCGTTTCACCGATAAAAGTGTGGCGCACGAGTGGGCGTTTTAATGATGAGTATGATGACATATTTATAACAAACAACAAATATACATGCCAAGCGAAATGCAAAGCGCTGACTTGGCAGAGGCTTTTGTGAGCTGTGAACTGGCGTGTGGCTGCGTGTGTGTGGCAGGGGGTGTGTGTGGACCTACAGTCGAACGAGACAAATGGATGAGGCTTGAATTGCGAAAAAGATTGCAAGAGCAAAAGGGATTGATTGCGAAAGGAGCAGGCTTGTATACGTAGTAGTTGTTGTAGCTAGTTGCTGCTGTTGTTGGCTGCACGCAAGGACATAAACGTTGCGCCATTATGTCGTACGAGTGGCAGATTAGCCTATTGCTAGTGCCGGTTGGCCTACAACAAACACACGCACATACGTATGTAAGTATGGGTTGGCAGCTGGTGGCATAACGGTTTGTAGGCAACGTAGTGCTGAATGTATGAGTGAAAGAGAGAGAGAGACGGAGGCTTACGTCGATGATGGCCATTAAACACACTCCCGCTCAATGCGGAACTCTTTACCATTACAAGAACAATTACACACACACACCAATAAATATACGTATATTGTCTATACACGAACATACACAATCGCAGGTGCATCGGTGTGTCGCTTACAAGCGGCCGAGTGGTCGACAGACTGTCGCCCATTGAATTATGACTTTAATTTCGTTTGTAAGCCTTTGCGCAGCGGGAAGAATGCACACACATAAATATATACATACAAACACACATACGTGGACATTTGTCACACACAATCACAGCGATGGCAATTATTGCTTGATTTCCAATCAGTTTGTCATTGCATGCGGCGAGGCAATAAGTCGACTTCCACCTGACAAGGGTCAAATGCTTGCCACACACGACGCGCACCCACCCACTGCCGGTGGCTTGGTGGCAGATAGCAGTTGAAGAAAAAATAACGGTAAAAGAGTTGAATGCCAGTTGTGTTGACCATAATTCTCTCGTTGCATTGAAGGATCATAAATTTCAAAACTTCCCCTCAAAGTATCAACGATTTGTATGCTGTTAGGACGCAAACTCATCACACACACACACATACAAATACTGCAAAGATGTGCTCGTGTGTGTGGCATATTAGCATTAGTATGTGTTGGCTATAAAATTCCGGGCAATAAAGAAATCTTCTACGCCTGTATGCACCGCCTGCTGATTTATAAATACTTCCATATAGAAGCATAAGACACCAACACATAAGCCTTTATGCATTCTATTTAAACAACCAAATGCATATCTCAACTGCATGCCACAAATGCATTTAGTTGCGTAGCTATTCCTGCAAGCAGGATTCTTGAAAATATTACAAACAAAGTCCCCCTTGTGGTGCAAATAACAGCAATTAATATGCAAGACAAAGCAGAAGTCGGTCATACCGAACAACAAAACCAACAACAATAGAAATATATGGCAGGTGTTGTAGTGATGGCATCATTAGCTTGTAAGAAATTTTCTGTGAGTCGGTCACATACATACATGTACATCGAGCATCGGAGAAGAATGCTCGGTGTTTTCTAGAGATCACAAATATATGGGGAGAGATAGCATACGAAGTGAGTTAGGTTATGATGTTGTTGTTATGATTAGAGTGTCTCAGCTTGCGTTAGGAAATTCCATATTGGCATTGACATCTTCTAGGCTTAGACTCTGGACTAATTAAATTTAATAAGCCACTTCCTCTGGAACTATAATCTATCGACGCAGTGTGATCTTAAAGAAGGAGGTTTGAAGGGAATGTAAAAATATCATTAATCGCCAAATCCAAAAACCACCGTAGTTCGCACAGTTTCCAGTTGAAGTTAGAAGAAACCTAGAAAAAATGGCTTAAAAGCAGTCACCAAACCCGCCGACAGCCGCAATGGAAAATTTGCAGAGTTATATTTTACTTTTCTGACTAAATCTGGAACTTTCGATTCTTCCACTTACAGTTGATTGCCGGGAAAGCATTATACTCGTTTAGTTTTTCAAAGATTATGGTTCCAACTTTCAAAAAACATTGAAAGACCAGATATTTTGAAATAATGTAACCAATGTTTAAAACTTCAAAAAGAGCTTCATAGTCTTGGAACACAATTCAGCAACTCTAATTTTATGCTGCCAGATCACTGCAGTGTCTTTTAAGCGAAGTTGGCTGCCTTCAAAATGACAGTAGTTGTATAGGTCTGATGTGCAATTTCCTTCCGAGAAATGTACATTTACGATGGCGGTAAGGCAAACTAGTCTTGAGCTCGCAGATAGTGCGCTACAGCCGTCCTCTCTTTGTTAAAAGCATTAGGATACTATGTTATCCGACTTGTTTAGGTGCTTGGTAGCGGGAAATTGTAAAGCCGATGAAGGCATCTTAACCTTAATTTAATAACAATGGGAACAAGTTGGACTTTCAGAGTCCTCTTACGTTGTAGCGTTAGATCTATGGAACTCCCTCTCGGCAAGCGTAGGTCAACAAACACATCATTCTGGACCAGATTGGAACTTTAATTAGACAGTCTTAGTAAATTTTATCTTGTCGCAATTATTCTGAATGGACACAGTCCAATAGACCCACATGTGGTGTGGTTAAATATACTATAATATCTTGTTGTGAGCAATTTGCCAAAACTGTATGGCAGAAAGAGAAGTGGAACCATGCAGACTCTATCTCCTCTATTGCCCAGCTTGTTTTACAGCATTGAAATATCTCGGTAGACACACCTTTGGCGAACTTGAGGAAGCGTGTGGGACTTATATTACCCGCCTTAAAATTTGTTTTAAGCTCAAAACGATCTATGAAGGTTAAGTAATCCATATTAGAAATTTGGGTATCAGCAGCAACGTGAGTTCATGGCTGTCAAAGTAGGATCCTGTGCCACTTTTGCTCCTAGGATCAACCGTGGAAAATAACCTCAACAAACCATAAAATTTCTACCATTGTAGATGGCTACGAGTACTCTTTGAGTTCACATTCCTCTAAATGACTACTTACAAGTATAGCTTGTGATCCAAGTAGAGGTTCTAGACTTTCTTTGACAGAACACGTGGTAGTCGCATCAAGCTGTCATGTTATTTTTGTTCAGCATTGCTTGGCATTTCATCATGGAAGAACTTACGCTTGAACAACGATTACAAATGTTTCAACTTTATTATGAAAATTCACATTTTGTAAAGAATTTGTTTCGCTTGCTTCACTCAACTTATGGTTAACATCATCGACCTACTGAATATACTATTTGTAGCACCATCACCCATCTGGAGACCCATTTAATATTGAATAATTTTCGAACGAATAGGTGGTCCAGTACGCAGTGAAGAAAATATAGCAGTTCTTGCTAAGAGTGTACACGAAGATTGCAGAGTCGATTGGGCGACGTTCACAGCAACTCGGACTGACGTATGGAACGACTTGGTGCATTTTACGTCGGGATCTTAGTTTTAGAGCATATAAAGTACAGCTTGTGCCAGAACAGAACTTTGGACTTTGAAAAAGTTCCAAGAAGATCCGACGTTTTCGGGCCAAATTTTATTCAGCCACAGGGCCCATTTCTGGCATGTAAACAAGCAAATTTGACGCTTTGGGATGAAGAGCAACTTGAAGAGATTCAAAAGCTGTCATTTCCTCGAAAAAAAAATAGTTTGGTGTGGTTTGTGGCTGGTGGAATCATCTGTCACCTCGAAATGGTTCACCCTATATAATAATATCGAAGAATTTGATCAGCATTACTTCAGCATACGAATTTCTCAAATCAGAACAGATTCTTTCTGATATTTCTGACAATTTGGATTGCAAAGAACTCCGACGGCGATTAAAAATGCATCAAGCCAAGCTTTAGGACCCTGTACTGATGTGAATCGTAATCCAGCGAGGGCGGTCTGCATCAACCAGAATAAATGGAGTTCAGAATGCATAAGGCTATAAGGCAGCTGAGGTGAAACTTCACAGCGGCATTTTGTAAACGGTTTAACCAGTCATCAAACACAGGTGTATATATATATATATTAATACGATCTCATATTATAATATGCCATATATGTACATATCTACGCACATCTGTTCCTAAGTTCTCCGCTGTAAATGGAATGCATGAAAAAGACAGCAACGGCTAACAGTAAAACTCCACTTTTGTCTAGACAATTATGCCAATCATGTCCAGCTTGTAACCGAACAGATTTTGTGTTTTTCTGACGGCCCATAAACTGACTTAAACTTTGTGGTCGATTGGTAATGTGAACGCTGTTATTAACATGTAGTTTTGTTGTTGTGGCAGCAAATGTAATTGTTATTGTAAATGTTCATAATGTGGCTTATTAAATTTAATTACTCATACATGTGCATAGCCAACGAATTACAAGCCACTATCACAGATACGCCTGTGCATACATACCTAAGTATATTTATGAGACACAAATTCACAGACCACAAATTGTGGTTGTACATACGAAATGTGCTACCGGAACCAGGCAGCTGCCAGGCAAACTACCATAAAGATTGACAACATCACACACATACATATATACAAAAACATAGTATAGCCATAGAATTGCATAGTCAATATGTTTTGATAGGCCTACTTGACTTTTACTATCATCTGCTGCCATCTCATTCGGGTGGCTCCTCGAACTTCTTGCCATAATGAGCACAATCGAGTATAGCTGGCGGCAAAAATGCATTGTTAGACATGGAACTTGTGTACTTGCATGTTTTCATCCTCACCTCCTCCGCGCTTTCGTACTTTGCCCCGTGCGTCGTTTACCTCTCTATGTTCTACAAATATGCCGTTAACTAGCGTGTTATATTCATACAAATATACAAGTGTAGTCGCCTATACTTGAGAGCACGCACACGTGTGTGTATTTTCGCAGTATTTAGTGGAAGCCGACTCCTTTGTCGCCCCACGTTGACATGCCACTGAAGTGTCTTGTCGCAGCGTCGCTTCAGCGGTTGAGTTTATCAAATGGCATGGCAGTTTTGCGCTCGCTTGTCAATGCTAATGAAATGTGAAGCCACGCCGGAGAATATGCGTTACCGCAGAGTTTTCCTTGTCGTTGCGCGAGGGAACATAGAAAAACATGGCGCGGCGCTTGTCATGTCAAATTGGTGTAACCTCTTCTGTGTGATTTGAAAAGGGTAAACGGCATACGCTACTCATTGCTTGCTGACGTTTTGCGAATGTAAAGTCTATTTTAGAGGTTTTCTGGTTTAACTGCATACAATTTTCGAAGGAATTCAATAAGCTTGTGTGATGAAGGATTGGCTCTACGAAGTCAGAAGTTAGAAGACCAAGTATCAATCGTCCATAAATTAAGTTGTTGTGGTGTTGACGTTTGTGCGATCGATACTTTCTATGAAGATAGCTTCTTAATTAGTAGATTTCACACTCGAGCTGAGTCGGATAGAATATTCTATAGAGTTCTGCTATCGAGTTTTTACAGCCCAAACCAATTGCGGATGAAAATTCGAAGTTCATTACATAGTCATCCACTCCATTTATGTTCTCCTAATCTTTCGCAATTGAATAACTTTTATATTTTTTATTTATAACTAATATCTAAAAAATTATAGGGCTCCTCTTTTCCTCAACAAATCATTGTACATAAGTATACTAAATCAGTATTTTCAGTATTGCAACAAAAATAATTTAGCCAACACTTTGAAAGTTTAAGTTGGCTTGTTATGCCTCCTAGAAAGTGTCAAGTGTAAAGCGCTCAAGCTGTCGGCAAGTGGGTTCATCATAAGCACAGTTAAATAAACAGTTAATCAACTATGGCATCTAGCTTGCTGGTCCAACTCGTATCCCCTCAGTGGTGCTATGATAAAGGCATATACTCGTATGTATTTCCATGCCTACACTTGACGTTTCATTACTTCTGCCAGTGCTGACAATTGTTTCAACATATTGTGCTGTCCGTTCGGTTTTCCCCTCGTTTAGGAGTAGTTGATTCTTCAATGTTTGTTCTAATCTTAATTACACTTGTTTCTCCAGTTTCCCCCTTCTGGCAGCTACCTACACATACACACAATATTGTATTTCCATTTCACTACTCAAAATTATTGCCTCTGGTGGGTGTTGTTGCCACTAACAGTACTATGTAGTTGTTGGTACAAGAACGTCTGTCAGTTTTTCAACATGCAACAACATGTTGCAGCTTTAGGCGCTGTTTGATTTTCATTTTGTTGCAATTATAAGCGTTTGTTTTCATTCGGCCCACCCATAACTCTCCAGCTATTGTGTTCAGAGACGAGAATTTCTTTTTTTTCTCCGGTTGGCAACACTACTCAACAACTAATATGGACTCAATTTGTTGCGAATGTTTGTTATTTTTGCGCAGTGCTTTTGTTGTTGTGTGGTTTTCATGTTGCTTCAGTAGAGTTAAAAAACATCCTTTTTTGAAAGTTCTCCTCGACTTTTTTCTTTCTTTGCCGCATGTGCACTTGCCGTAGGCGACATCGTTTTGTGCTTCAGCCTATCGTACTTGATACCTTGTCAGGGCTTACACTTGTTTCGAGTACTGTTCATTGCGATTGTGCGCAATTCATTCACGTTAGGGATGTTATAAAATATGCTATAAAATATAACACTTTTGCTCACCTAACGGTTATTTGAATCTATTAAAACGACTCAGGATATATATTGAATGCCATGAATCCGCCGGGCTATAAACTGCACCCAACTGTAATGTTTTTGGGATGCAATGGTAACTCATGAAGTACGGGTTGATTTGCTGCCTGGCCAATAACGCATATTTTGCTTATTGACGAAGCCATTCAGCCAGAGGTGGGCCTCATAGCTGAAGCTGATTTGTCGATGAAAATCCGGTTCATTTTCAAGTAGATGCAATGCCCAATTCTCGAACATACGACGATTCTGGTGGTCAAAGGAGTTCAGTTCTTTCGTCAATTTAATCCAATCTTTTCGCAAAATTCGCCACAACGACACCGCAAAGATGACCAACGCTTGAGAACGACGTGCGAGAGAGACTGAGTTGGGTCTTACTCAATTTATGCCCTAGCGGTAGCAGTATTTTCGACACTTCCGGACCTTTTGCCTCACTGAGACGGGAACATTTTGTACTGTGTCTGTGGATTCAAATTTTGCCACTAGATGTTCAAATGTTGATCTGACAAGACGATTATGACCTCCATCATTTGGACCTATTAAAATAGGGGCCACTGACTCCGAGCTTTAGGAGTAAGTTTTAACAATTTAGACTCGTTGTTGGATCGCATATTCCTTCATGATGAAATAAGAAACTTTAGTGAAGAGAAATGTAAAAAGAGCGGTGAAAAATATGGCGGCGTTTGCTGTCCCTTTCGGTGTTCTTTTGTAGTGTCGTATTGAAAAACCCCGATATGTAATCAGGATCACAAGACGATTTGAAAACCGAATGACTATCTGTCCATCTGTCCGTTCGTTAAAACGATAACTTTAGTAAAAGTTGATATTTCTTGAAATAACTCGATATCCAAAGTGTTTTTTCGTATTGCAGGCGAACAGAATCTGACCATTGCCAAGCCTACAAAACACTATTAACCGAAAATCTGTAAAGTGCCATAACTAAGCTCCACATTAAGATACCGCCTGTTATTTTGTACAAATGGTTGAAGGTTATGAACTAAGGTTGAAACATGTTTGAAATGTGGGCATGATGCCGCTTCCAAATAAATAATGAATATATCTCAAAGAAGGTATATCTCAAATGGGTGAATTTGCCACCCTCTATTCATATAACGGGTTTGTTAATTACTACTAAATGGGCAATAAATCTATAATATAAGAAACAAATAGTACATTATTATATCCCATAAGGTATAAAGGGAGCCGGTGTTAGATTTAGACGATGGACATGTCAACCGATATCTCGGTACCTACTTGACTGAGAGTTCAGTAAAGGCTATTCTTCTCATGTTTACACTGCTAAATCACGCCCAGTTCTAAACTAAATCAAACTTGTGACATTTGAGGTGTACCAGCTTATGGTAAAAAATTTTTGAAATCGGAACAAAGCTATTTAAACCCTCAGATATCGAATATGGGAAGCAGAATTATTTTTGCGAACCAATACCAAAAATATCAAATTCAGAGAAAATCCTTTCCTGATAGCAGCATGTCTGTGTGCTACAAATGGGTTGAGACGAGTCAAAACTTCCCTTGGCCCTCATATACTTAATATAAAGATAGAACGATAGAGTGATCAATGTGTTCAGAGTATTGTAAAGCATTCGCCATACATTATGGGTTGGGAAACAATCACAAGCTATGGCGTTGGCGAAATTATAATAAATATAAGATGGTACTGTCAACTCAGTAACATACACAGATATAATAAAAAAGGAGTACGTAGGAAAAGTAATTTTTCAAGATGATTTTGCACCGTGTCATCGGTCAAAGTAGGGAAGGATACCATTGCCATTTTCTTTCACGAATATTTTTTTTAAGTTCCATACACACTAATTATTACAAATAAACTTTTTACGCTGCATAGGTTAACGAATGTAAAAATACTTTGGGGATTGAGTCTCTTCCATGGCCTGGAAATAGCCCTGATATCATACATATTGAGAAATTGTCGACAATTACAAAACATAAAATTCGACGTCATAAGCCAAATAGCATTCAAAAATTCAAAAACATTGTTACTTGATATAATCGAATTTCTTCAGACTTAATTAAGAAATTGAACGAAAGCATGTCCAACCGGCTACAAAGTGTTATAAAGGCAAAAGGCGGAAAAATATGCTATATTTAAAGGGACCAGGGCAAGTTTTTATCCGATTTTATCCACTTTTAATACAGAAATAATCGGTTGCCCTGAAACCTATTGTCATATGAGGTAGAGAAAGTACCGAAAACGCGTCAGTAGTAGAATTCTTGTAGTTATAGTTCGCGAGTGAATTTCTGCGAAGGTAGTACTCAGCGTTGAGCTTCAAAATATGTAGAGGGCTATCTGTTCTCACAATCTATAGTACTATACATATTATTGGATCCGCTTGGATATTTTATTGAATTGGAAAGGTAAGGTGAAAATATTCAAGCGCATTCTTCTCTATTGTTCAGCTTTTACAAGACAGAGGTTGAAACCTTTGGCAGCCATACTTTTGGTGAACCTAATGAAGTTATCGAAATTAATATCAGCCGCCTAAACAAATTTGTTATAAGTACAATCAAAACGTTTTGACATTTTTCGACAGCCTCTACGACCACTGCTTAAAGTTTTAAGTATCACAGTATACCCTTATTTGCTTTCGTCACTGTATACATACGAGGGGTGTTCAAAAAGTATCGCGAATTTTGAATTTTCGCGAGTTACGTATATTCGAATTTCGAATTTTTTGTGGCGTTATGTTGGTACTCATGTCTCTCACTTATGCCGACAAGCTCGGCCATTTTAAATGTTTATTTAATTGTTGACAGCTGCTTTGCTTGCACGTCTTTTGGATCGTCTTCGATTTTTACCTATCGAAAAAATTGCACCAAGATAACGCCCCTGCTCACGCATCGTTGCTGGTGCGCGACTTTTTGGCTAAAAACACCACACTAATGTTGCCGCAGCCACCGTATTCCCCAGATCTGGCCCCTGTGACTTTTTTCTTCCCTAAACTGAAGAGGCCCATGAAAGGACGACGAAGATAAAAAAAAAAATGATTTTTTGAAGTGCTTCGAAGATTGGAAAAACCGTTGGCACAAGTGTATAATATCTCACGGGGATTCCTTTGAAAGGGACAAAATAAATATTCATGAATAAATAAATAATTTTTGAAGAAACACAAAATTCACGATACTTTTTGAACACACCTCGTACTTTGAATGCACCGTTTGTGGAAAATCTTATTCCAATATTTTCATTGGTTTTTTTTTATAATAAAATGATCTGAGAAAATTCAATATTTTATATAAGTGAGAGGTAGGTGTGAGTGCGGTATGATATTTTTGATTTGCAGTCAATTATTCCACACTTAAAATTTCACTTAAAAGTAGTTTACTATTTCCGAGTGTAATGTTCCAACTGAATTACTTATTTATCAAGCTCTCTATTCAATTGTTTTGAAAATCGTTTAAACCCAAAAATTAAGAAAGTAAAAGTTGTGGCAGCATTATTTCACAGAATTGAAAATAGATATTGTATAATTTGTTTTTCTAATAATTATTTCATTACTTGTCATATATTTCCTTGCAATCATTAGCGCTGATCTCTTATTTCTACAATATTACAAGGAAGGTATAGCTGGGCACTCACACAGGGTGTACATACATACATATTCGTACTTTTATAACAGTTTGCCTGTAATTTCAATAACGCGGTCACTCACACAGGAATGTATAATAATATAGTATTATGCATAAGCCTAGGTATGTGTATGCTCATCAATCTGAGCAGGTTGTTTCTTAATTAATTGCTAATGTTCTTAATTATTCAACGGTACAATTGCAAATTTTTGTCATGTCCACTCAATTAGTGAGAATCGGGCAATTTGTTGCAATACATTTCATATGTAAACATAAGTTGAAGTATTTGAGTATTAACCAAACATACATTCCTTTATATCTACTTACATATATGTGTGTATGGAAGGTGCTAACGAGTTGCCTGAGTCCAGCAAAGGGTGAAACTTTTATGTCACGAAACTTGATAGAGTAAATAAATGAGAATTAAGAAGCAGAACACGTTGTGAAAGTGAGAAAAATAGTAGTAAATGCGGTTAGGTGAGGCTACGGATAAGCGTGCCTAATTTTTCTGCCCGTAAAAATATTAAATTCTGTTTCATGGATGGCAAGGAGTTCATATCTTTATTTATAATTTTTTCTATTACCAAAGTTTTGGCATTAAAGAAAATATTTTCATTGACAAATAATATTCCAAAATGTTTATCAAGAAAGTGATAGGAGTTTAGGCTCTGAAAACATTGGTATGGTTTATGAAGATAGGCGTATATAATATGCTGATGTCTTAAAATATAAAAATATTGGTTTAGAAAAGATGATTCACGTACGTAAAGGTTTAGGAACTTTTTTTTGCTATTTTTAAGATAATGTTTGGTCCAAAAATATTCATAAACGGCCTATACCTTCTATAGTATAACTTGTCAACAGTGACGCCAGAGTCAAGTCGCGAGTGCGATGGATGTTTGTTTGATGACAGGAGTTATTTCGTCTTGTCCTTGTTCATTACCAGATCCATTAGCTTTGCTTCCTTATCCAGTTTGGAGAAAGCAGAACTAACTGCGAATCTCTGCAGCTCCAATTACTTTCTCTAGCAAAAGACTGAATAAGTCTAACGAGAGGGAGTCGCCTTGTCTGAAACCTCGTTTGGTATCGAACGGCTTGGAGAAATCCTTCCCGATCCTCTTTGCTCAATCCATGTGGTGGGTTGGCCACATGCGGCTGTTGTTGCTAACAACACAGTCGTAAACTGACTGTAAAGTAGTGTAATCGAATTATTGTATTCTCAAATCTCTTGTGAACTTGAAATTTAAACATTATTTTCTCTGCTGAAATCAAAATCCTTAAACAGAAGCCAAACAAATAGTGATTGCTAAAAAATCGAGAAACTTTTTCAAAAAATCTGTCAGTCATTTTGAAGCAACTTCAGCCACAGCATCAGTGATATGCTTAGGTCATATGCAGTCCTCGTGCCTGCGGTACCTTACCCCGCACATACGGTTAATTGTGTTGTTGTTAAAAATTGACGATGAAAATTGCCACGAAAACGAAATGAGAAATTGGTTAAGGAAACAGTTTTGAAGAAGGCAACGCTGATGGCTGATTGCAAGCAGCTTGTACCTGGGTGCATTTGTATGTGTTTGGCTGACTGATGGCTGGTGGCGCTTAGTTTGGTAGCATGGCAATAACGAATTCTTAATTAACCTGTCAATTGGATAATAATGAAAGATGAATGAATAATGAGGGCAATTAGCCAAACTCGCGCATGTAGCGCCCGAACGCCGAAGCTGGAACCTTCTGCTACACGTACTCAACGTGACGGTACTTTTCGGCTCATAATTCAATTCAGGTACTTGTGTTGGGACCGAAATTAAATATACAACTTTTTCTTTTAACAGTTACTAAGCTTTTTCTGGTTTGCACATTTTCGTTGTTGGCACTTTTACCGTTGCCTGTATCGCTGTCGAAACGTGTTTTAATTAAATTATGACCGCAGTCGATGCTCTCATGCGCCTGTCATATTGGATGGCGGGTGCATAACAGCAGCCGGGTGCAAATTGTTTAAAATTTAGAAGTTAATGTGTAAATTTGTTGGCGGTTCAAAAGCTTTCGAAGTAATTAACTTGAAAGTACACCACATATATGTATATTACGTAATATTTTAACAGTATACGCTCACAGGTTTACATATGCTCTTGGTTATGCTCACGCCTCGTATGCGAAATGAATATTAATTCATTTTCGGCCTTAGTCACCGTTATCCCTTGGTGGCTTCTGTGAAATTCTCTAGTTGGCTCGTTACTTCTCTTTATTTGCTTTCATTGATTAAAAAAATTTGGGTGAGTGTTCTTCTGCTACATACCATAGATAATGAGGGCGACTAGCCTTTACGTCGCTGTTATTATTGATTTATATAAGGTTTTACCCGATTTTAACCAATACGAGCCAAGGTACTTTCGTACAAAAATATGTAAAATCTTAGAAAACAATAAACGTCTAACCAATTTTATTTAAAATTATCTTTTAAAAGTTTGTATTTTATCGTTTTCTAGAAAAAGTATCATTGAGAGACGGGTGCTAATATTAGGAGTCCGAGGAAGACTTCAGACCTCTCTCTATGCTTTAAAGACGTTGTTATACATAAAGCGCCAACCTAAACTGGGTGGTCACTTACTTAACTTAGAAAGCTATAGCCTTTATAAAATCTATGAAAGAACAACGACCGAAAACGAAATCAAAACTTTTGATGTTATTGATTGTTACTAAGGTTCTAGTTGAAAAAAAGGAAAAACGCAGAAATTCTTGTATTTGTTTTTAGACTGATGATTCATCGATTCGCATACCTTAACAAATTTCTTATTACTGAGAGTTGCCACATTCTCTAGTCAGTTTTTTCGGGATTCTCACTAAAATCTCACTTGACGAAATGTTACCGAGATTATATACATTAGTATACATATAATATCATTACATATTTCTTTCTCTTATGCGCTAGAAGTTTGTCTTATAGTAATAAGTTATCGAAGACATTGTGTTATTGGTCTCCGATAGGGCTAGTTCAGAATAGAACCAATTATCAAACAGCAAATAGAGTAAAAGAATTGGTGCTTAAGTATCGACAATTAAGAGAGAGATCTTATTGACATCGTTAGAATATCGGAAGGATATGTGAAAATCAATTTGAAAGATCATTTGGGCCTAAGAAAAGTGAAAGCACGATTGGTTTCAAAATCACTTAAGTTTTTCGAAAAAAGCATTGCGTGAACGTCTGCGAAACAATGCCTTCCGACTACGAGGGAGTGTGAAACATTTTATTACTGGTTATAAGTTTCGGATCTATGCTTACGACCGGGAGATTGACGATTAGTCGGCCGAATATCCCGGCAAAGGTGAGCCGAAGCTGAAAGGCTACGTCAAAGCAGATCAAAAATCAAGGTTATATTGACTGTGTTTTGACTGAACTGCAACGCGCACAAAGCATTTTCCGAAAGTTGACTTTAACATCTGTTTCGAGGAATGGAAAAACTTTGGCACAAATGTTTTCGAACCAAATATCTTTTTAAGAATTCTGTAATTTACAAGATGAATTTGGTTTTAATGTTGGTGAATATGAAGCTTTGTAGTTAGTCAGTCATAATTTCATTTTTCTAATAGATTATACTTTAGTAGTCCAGGTTTCGCGCGGTTTATAGTACATATATGACGTTATTATAGAAACATAAGATTTCAGTAAATAAACTTCTCAGACGGTTTTGTGACTGCTTGACCTAATACTCATGGAACGATTTTCCAGATGCGAATTGTTGTTGAAGCTTATTAAAATCGATCAACTTGTATGTAAGCGTCTGGTTACTGTTAACAGCAAAGGAATTATATTTAATCAACGCAACGCCAGGTTACAGACATCAGTTTGGAGTTTGGTTGAGAAGTTGGTATGCATTCATTTCATAGTACGGGCCTGCATTAAATGATTACTATCTGCTTTAATCAATGGCGAATAATTTTGCTGGTGGCAAATTTGCGTGAAAAGAAGCTAGTGAAAACGAATGTGGATTTCCTTTTCTAAGGCTTATGTATATAATTATACCCTGAACAGGGTATATTAAATTTGTTACGAAGTTTGTAACACCCAGAAGGAGCGTCGGAGACCCTATAAAGTATGTATATGAGTCGAGTGTCGATTTAGCCATGTCCGTCTGTCTGTCCGTCTGTCCGTCTGTCTGTCTGTATATATACGAACTAGTCCCTCAGTTTTTATACTCTCGCAACAAAGTTGCTAAAGAGAGTATTATAGTTTTGTTCACATAACGGTTGTTTGTAAGTCCTAAAACTAAAAGAGTCAGATATAGGGTTATATATACCAAAGTGATCAGGGTGACGAGTAGAGTTGAAATCCGGATGTCTGTCTGTCCGTCCGTCCGTCCGTCTGTCCGTCCGTCCGTGCAAGCTGTAACTTGAGTAAAAATTGAGATATCATGATGAAACTTGGTACACGTATTTCTTGGCTCCATAAGAAGGTTAAGTTCGAAGATGGGCAAAATCGGCCCACTGCCACGCCCACAAAATGGCGGAAACCGAAAACCTATAAAGTGTCATAACTAAGCCATAAATAAAGATATTAAAGTGAAATTTGGCACAAAGGATCACATTAGGGAGGAGCATATTTGGAAGTAATTTTTTTGGAAAAGTGGGCGTGGCCCCGCCCCCTATTAAGTTTTTTGTACATATCTCGGAAACTACTATAGCTATGTCAACCAAACTCAATAGAGTCGTTTCCTTCAGACATTTCCATATACAGTTTAAAAATTGAAGAAATCGGATAATAACCACGCCCACCTCCCATACAAAGGTTATGTTGAAAATCACTAAAAGTGCGTTAACCGACTAACAAAAAACGTCAGAAACACTAAATTTTACGGAAGGAATGGCAGAAGGAAGCTGTATCCAGGCTTTTTTTTTTAAATCGAAAATGGGCGTGGCGTCGCCCACTTATGGACCAAAAACCATATCTCAGGAACTACTCGACCGATTTCAGTGAAATTCGGTTTATAATATTTTTTTAACACCCTGATGACATGTACGAAATATGGGCGAAATCGGTTTACAACCACGCCTTCTTCCAATATAACGCTATTTTGAAATCCATCTGATGCCTTCTCTGTATAATACGAGTATGTATATACATTTGGAACCAAAATAAAAAAAAATATGTAAATGACGGATAATGAAATCTCGATTATCACCTATCATGCGAGAGTATAAAATGTTCGGTGACAGCCGAACTTAGCCCTTCCTTACTTGTTAAGATATTGTTTTGAAATTTTGTAAACATATAGCTGCCATACAAACTGAACGATCGGAATCGAGTTCTTGTATGGAAAACTTTCTCATTTGACAAGATATATTCGCGAAATTGGTATCTATTATTTTCTAAGGCAACAATGTAATATCGGAAGAAATTGTTCAGATCGGTTAATTAGAGCATATAGCTGCCATACAAACTGGACAGTTACTAAAAGAAATGTACCTGTAAAGGGTATATGAGCTTTGGTACAGCCGAAGTTAACCTTTTTTCTTGTTTTTGTATATTTTAGAAAGGCCCTCTTGTATTTTGAACCACTTCTAAAATAACATAAGCTTGTAATTTTAAAAATATTTTTAATATGCACGTGTGTTTATTTTTATTTCACCGAGCAAAATTTTACTTATGACAAATATTAGGAAACTTGTTTGATAGAACAACCGCACTGAGCAGCTTTTCATAAGCTTAGCAAATAACGGAACTGCATATTTTTGCTTATTTTTGTAGGCTTGTACTCTATGTGGCACGACTGCCTGCAACGATGTGTAGGTAACTTAAATATTCTGGCCACCCTTGATCCCTTGCAATCATTTAGAAAGACGTTGTAGCAAATATGTTGTAGACAGGTTGATAAGAGGCTTTTACTTTATTCTCCCAAGGTGTTTCATCTTATGCTCAAATAATGTCGAAATCGGATTATAACTTTTCAAGACACTAAATATGTAGACAACAGTGCATATGAATGAGTTTTTAATGAACATGTTGGTCAGTCTGCAAGGTCTAGTATTGAAATTCGGGGACAAAAGTTGTTGATGACATATAAATATATATTTTCGTAGTACCGGTTAACTTTATATCTATCGTCTAATGTGTAAGAAATCTTAATGAAATGCAAAAAAATATATATTTCTAATAACATCGTATACTCTTGCCTAAAATGGATAAAGTAAGGGCAATAGCCCTTATACGAATTTTCAAATATCCGCTTGACAATTAGACCTTATACCTCGTATAATGGTCAATATGTGCATATGTTTCTTACTAAAATTCAAAGGGCATTTTTATCTGATAATGACACTCCTATACTTATTTCAATAAAATATGAAATGTTCGATTACACCGGAACTTAGCCCTTCCTTTCTTGTTACATAGGAACTTTGCTAGACATTTCATCCGAACACAATTTCCTATTAGGTATGCACCCGATTCGTTTACGAGTTGACGCTACAATAGTGCCTACTAATTTGCTAGAATATCGCTACAAAGCTCATTTATATATAACATTATACATCCGTTTATTCTTAGATCTACCTATTTATATAAATGTGTGTGTGTATGTGTACGTATATATATATTTTGTTTGTGCTCGTGCGTATCAGCCGATAAAATAATTCACCTTGCTTAGCTTCATAAATTCTCTTAGGTGGCACATAAATTGCCATAGTTTTGTCAGCTGCAACAACAAATTTAACTTAGTGTCTAATTGTTGTTGCGTAAAGCTGGTTAAATGTTGTTACTGAACTGCAGATTGCATATTGTGCAAATGTTTGCATTAAGTGGCCAACTAGTTAAAGCATATATTTAACAATAGGTTCGGATTTATAGTTATGTAGAAAGTGTGTCGAGTTATAATCAGATTTTGTGCATTTTAAACAGTCATTTGGATTGAATGCAGTGCCACATTTTAGCAAGAAATGTTAGATTTTGCTCAACTGAAGGAAATTATAAATAAGAGGTTATGTAATGCTTATTTTTAATAAAGGCTTAAATCACTTATTAAACTTAAGGGTTCTATTGAGTTGTAATGATGTAGACTTAATAAGGTATTTATTCAATAAATCATCCTTTAGTTGACTAACTTACGCAGATCTTGAGGGGTACCTGCATTCTTACGGCAGCGGAAACCTTTGACGACTAGCTAAAATTGTGTTGTTAGTCATTCGGGGAATTTCATATAGTGGCCGAAAAAAATCTTGCTACTGTTATGTTATAGTTTTCGGTTTATTTCTGCTTTGAGGTTTCAAAACCTTATGGTTTTCATAACGTTGAATTGCGAAGAAGTTTCTAACCCCCAGAACTAAATGTTGGAGAACTCATAAACTATCAATATAAGTGATCAAAGTGACGAGCTGAGTCGATTTAGCTATGTCTGTTTGTCTGAGCATCTGCATGTAGTTACATATATACGCGAGCTAGTCTCTCAGTTTTTAAGAGGCTGCATATATGTTCTTGTAAGGCTCTTTTTATTAGATAAGATATCCTCAAAAAATTTTGTATGGATTCTTGTCCAAGACAACAATACAATATCCGAAGAAATTGTTAAAATTGAACTACCATATTATATCAGCTGCCATATTTTTTTGTATTAAAATTTGTATTAAAATTTTTTTGTAAAAAAAAAGAAATATAAAATATTTAATTTTCGCTAGACGACTTTTTTAATAAAAAAACTGGATTTTCGTAATTTCGTGCTTAATGAATAAATATTTCTTAAACTCCTTTATTCACGCTCAATTTCAATCCCACAATATTCCACATAACTATCTTGCAATATAAGTTTGCGCATAACAGCAAAAGTTTCCTGAACAAGAACATTCAACGACCTTCCGGAACTACGTCTTAGAATGATCTGCCATCCTGAATTTATTTACCATACCATCGATATACACTGGTCTTTGATGGAACTTCATCGTCAAAAATGGAATTACATAAGCTCGTTGATGCACTGTAGCTGGGATAATCCACGTCAAAATTTTTGAAAAATATTGAGGGAAAATGTTCGCGATGACCGAGGTGAATATTTTAAGTAACTCTAAACAATACACACGGTGCTCGTATGTCAAAACGTTCTGAGTATGTATAACAGCAAAAACTTCAAAATTTACTATGAAATCGTGAGTTGCCCGGTTGCAAAACTGGAATTTCCAAATCCCGAAATATAAAAGTATATGCGGAAATACGGAGATGATGCAAGTTTATGAGTGAGTGATTACTTTTTCTTCATCACAAAATTTGTTGTAGTTTTGCAGGGTCATCTATCGAATATAATCAAGGAAGTGTAAGCAATACAGGGTCCGGCACTCAAAGTCGAACCAACTTCACACCGTTCGCGCAGCTGTCGCACTGGAATCAGCTGTTTATAAATTTGCTGAATGACAGTTTGAAGTATCGTTCATAAGTGTACAAAAGCGTCTTGCCAAAAGTGAACGCAAAAAAAAGTGATCAGGGATGGAATTCAAACGTAAGGTAAGCCTTACAAGTTCCAAAAGGCCCATGATCTCACACCGAAGCAGCAACAAGTAAGACTAGAGAGAGCGAAGCAGTTGCTTCACTTGGCCGAAAGCGGTCAAATTCCGAACATTATGTTTTCTGATGAAAAAATTTTCTCCAATTGTTTTCATCGAGCCTGGCATCAAAGTTATCAGGAAAGTGTTCAGGAGGCTGCTTTGAAGCCGTGGGCAAACAAACACTTCGGTCGCAAACCATGGACGTTTCAACAAGACTCAGCACCGTCTCAGGTAGTAAAACAAGAGTGGTTGAAAAACAACTTTCCGAACTTCATTACGACAATGGCTTTCTAATTCACCAGATGCAAATCCAATGGATTATTCTGTCTGGGCCATTTTGGAGAGCAAGTTCCGAAGTAAAAAATACACCAGTTGCGAGATGCTGAAGAAAGCCATTGTTCGTGAATGGGCCAAAATACCGGCAAGTCACATTCGGGCAGCTTGCGATTTGTTTTTTGATCATCTCAAGGCCATAGTTAAGGCAAAAAGTGGTCATATCGAGCAAAAGTGAATTGGTCCTGAATTTATGATTATTTTCACACATTTTATACTTTAATATAAATCAAAATAATTTTCCAAACCAAATTTATGGCTTTTTTAATTGGTTACACTTCGAGTGCCCGGCTAGATGGGTCTTTTTTAGCCCTAATTATCATTTTGCGAGCCACTTGCTAGCTTTTTAGCCGAAATTTCAGAACTTTATTAGCGTTATTTTGATTCCATTTGCACATTTCAATTGATAATGCAATGAATGTAATGATTACTTTATATTTTTTTGAAACACACACAGTCAGCGCTCACAACTAAGAACCATTTAACAGGTAGTTTAACGCTTGACAGCAGGAGGTTAATGCCGAGCGAGCAACTCATTTCGTTCTTAATAAATACATATTGCAGTTGCCACATGCAGCAGTTGCAGCAATTGCTGTCGGGCACTTAAGTCAGGAAATTAATTACAAACTTCATTTTACGCATTTCAATTTGTATGCGCAGCTGCACATGCACATGTATCTGCGTGTTTGTGTGTGTGTTTGCATGTATGGAAGTGCGTGCAAATTGTAATTTAACAACTTCCTTGCTCAATATTGCCTGCTTGCCGCCATAGAAAATATATTTTAATGAATTTCAGCATAAAAATAGACAAACGTGAATGTGCATTGGCAGCAGAAAGCACACACACACTCGTATACCTACACAAAACAGGAATAGCATTAACAACTGTAATAATATGTTGAATAAATCATTCATGCAACTGCAGTGTGTGTGTGCTGCACGCTGCCATGGTTGCCGGCAACGCTTTAAAACGTGCAAACGGAAAATCGGAAAAGTTTTTTAATTTACGTTTGCAGCAAGCGCTGGCAGCAATCACAATGACGTGTCAAACACAATTTGCACAGCTACGCATGCGCACATACACACGCACGCTTTGTATTTCAGTATGCTGCAGCCAAAAGTCACTTATCCGCCGTGTCGTACAGGTAGGTTTGGCAGCAAAACAGCAAATGCTTGCATTTAACTGAAATTTAGTTGTGCGCATACGCTTCAGTTGATATGTTTCTTTTAAATTAGAAGTGCCCACACACATATATGAGCTTATATAAACTCTTGCGCAGATATGTGTATATGCCGTACGCACGCTCGTATACGAATCTGTATTCGCTGCTGCCCTGTTTAGTGGCAAGTTTATGAAAACGTTTTGCATATGTTGTTGTTGTTGCTTTTTCTTAGTAAATTCATAGTTTGCTCAGCGCCGTTTACTTTTTCTTGATATTTTTTTTCTTTTTTGGTTTCTCAACTCCATCTTGTTGTAGTTGATTTGCGAAATTCTATTAAACTTTCATAATAAAGTTAAATTGTATTTTGGTTTGGAGATTGAAAACGCTATTTGAGTAATAGAAAAAGCAAATATTAACTTATTTGTAGCGCATAAATCACACTTTTGCACTTTTTAAGAGCTATAACAGCCTTCCAGTTAGTTTTCATATGAATGTTAGCGCGAAATTTATGTTTGAAATATTTTTCATAGATCTCCGTATTTTAGCTTCACGATTAGAAAAATTTGGTTGTAATTCTTAAATATCTTTATTTTCACTTTTTGGTACGGTAACATGGCTGTAACTTTATCTCTTGCTAAGGACCATCTTTGATTCCGTGTTTGATACCAAAGTTATCTTTAGTTGATTACCTTTCCAGCGAAATAATCAGACAAGAGTTTTAGCTCATTACGGAAACATTTACGGTGTGTTCGAACTGCGTAATAAAAAAATAAATAAAAAGTGACACTAGAACGTGATGTTATTGCAAGTGTTGCCAAAAGTTCACGTAGAACAAGATACTTTGACAAATTGACAGCACTGCTGTTGTGATTGTCATCTCGAACGCACCCTTGTTGCTACTCTTTCGATCATTTCATCATAATAATCTCCACTTTTATTGATTAAAATTCAAATTCAAAATATTGAGAGAGCCAAACTTTTGCAGTTCTTTGAAAGAACGTTTGATATCCAAATCGATAGCAGGGCTAGCCAAGTTGAATCAGTCATGTCCGTCTATTAACCTTGGTATAAGCGAACTAATCCCTTGGCTTCGATGCAGCCGTAGTTAACGTTTTGGTTGTATACTCTGCTTGTTTAAAGTCTAACTATAACACAGATCTGCAAAAAAATGTTCTTGCCTTGGATATCTTAGCAAATTTTAATGCTTTCAAGTGTGCAGATTACGTCGTTTTTTTGAAAGATAATTGCAAATCTAGCGTTTAGATAAATATCGGCACGTTATTAATAAAAACAAGTAAAAAAGGGTTCTGGTGCAACCGAACATTTTATTATCTTGCAACTTGCAAAGATCAAATACCTTTCCTTTAGTGCTGCAAAACTTTATGCTAAGTATTGACCGGTATGGCCGCCAGTATGCCGGTGCAAGCCTTTTGAATGGCCTCTACGTCTGCATGAGCAAATGCATTTTTCCGAAAAGGAATAAGTCGCGCGGTGACTTATCAAGGTGAGTACGGGGAGTGTTTAATGGTTAAAATGTGATTTTTTGATCAAATAATCGGTCACAAGCGTCGAACGAGTCTGAGCAGTTTATGGTCGTCAGTCAATTTGTGCGGAACAAACCGTGCACACACCTTTCGTAAGCCTAAATGTTCAGTCAAAATGTGATAAATCGATGTTTTGGAGATGTTCAATTCCATTTCCATGAATATTAATGATGTTTTCGGCTGATTTTTGATGAATTTACGCACATTTTCGATGGAATTTCCGGTGATCACCAATTTTGATTGACCCACATGTTGATCATCATTTATGTCCCACGACCACTTTGAAACCACTCGTGCACTCTGCTCCGGGATAAGCAATCATCGTCATAAACTTGTTTCATCAATTGAAATGTTTCAGTAAAAGTTTTACCAATTTTAAAACAAAATTTAATGTCGGCTCTTTTTCGCACCGATAACACAAACATACTGACACTTAAAACGCAATAACTTCACTTGCAGTCAATGAAATGTCATGAATTTCTCACTCGACAATCGATAAAGATAGAAAATTCTAACGCACCCTCCCTTATTTTCATTGAAATAGCTTAGTACATATTGGCTGATATATGGAGTATAAAGTCAAACGGAAGCTCGAAAATCTTTATGTTAGGTTTATGTGGGCTCAGGGAAGTATTTTTTAGATTATTCCTGAATTTCAATTAAATATCTCACACATTGATGGATATTTCCAGTAAAAAGTCAATCATATTCAATGGGACCCAAATATTCGGCGCTAAAGGTTGAACAGTTGTTGTTATATTTGGGCAATTTATGGCTAAAAAGTGGCGTACACTAAATGCATTATTCGTGAAAAGCTTTACCTCGTCATTCATAATGCTTCTCAATTTGTAACCTGGAAAGGAAAAGTCAGATGGAATTTAAAATTGTGAAACTACTCCACGGTCCGATTTCGCCCATTTTCGCACTGTCACATAAAAACGTTAGAGAAATGTAACATATCGCATTTGGTTGAAATCATATTTGCAGGCCCTGAAATGTGTGGCTTTATGTGCCAAAAACAGGCGATTATAAGCCCATCGTCTAATATTTATGCTGGTTCGTATAAGCCCTCTCGAACCAGCTCGGGGCAAAATTTAATATCTGTGAAATATTTCGTTAACGATGGATCACGCTTTTGATATTTTCTAACGGTATTATTATTTCATTCATTTTCATATTTTCATTAATAGTTCTTATAAGAATTTTCCTAAGGGAATTTGGCTATTGTAGCTTTAGTGGTTCAAGAGATATGTACATTAAACCAAATAGAGGGCGGCATCATGCCAACTTTTCAAAATTTACTGCCCATTGGTGCTTCTTGCTACTGCGATCCTCTGTGCCAAATTGCTGTTTTATATCTTATTTTTATGCCTGGTTATAGGACTTTATAAATTTTCGCTAATGATGCTTTGTGGGCGTGGTAGTCCACCTATGACGACTTTTTGTATCAGAAAGCATTTGTACCAAGTTTCATCAAGGTAACTAGACAGTTACTCAGATTTCAATTCGGCCCGTCATCCCGATCGTTTATATATATATAACTTAGGTTTAGGGGATAAATACAATCGTTAAAGTGAATAAAACTATTATACTCTGTTGCAATATTTTGCAAGAGCATAAAATGAAAAAACTTCTATTACTCGTATGTGGTTTCTTCTCGAAGTTTATACTCTCAAAGCCATTTTCTTGAGAGATCACTACTTTTTCTTTTACTTTAGACTCCATACTACGGTAGTACAAGTATTTCTCAAGTAAAAGGGACTGAAGTTAAGGTACCAGTAGATGCAGTACTTTGAAGTCCTTCTTAATTTAGATGGATGTATATTTAATCTGAAAGCAGAGCGGCTATTCTGGCTTTGAGCTTGCAGACCGTGCACTCAAGGTTAGGCAAAGAGCGTCTGGTCGCAGTACCAGGTTGGGTGCTTCATTAAAGCGGAATTACTGGCAAAGGCTGAGAAAGGCACTTCAACCTTGAGTCAGGTTCGGCGCTCTGCTGGCCGTTGTTGAGCAAAAAACGTGATTCGTTCCCAAAATATTTACCAAAATTATTCGAACGGACTCGCGAGAGATATTAGGTTCTCTTGCTATCTTTCTAACACTTTCCTGACGATTTTTAAGCACCATATCTTGTACTTTTTGAATATTTTCATCAGTTGAAGAGTTCGAAAGTCGTTCAGAACGAAGCATGTCTTCAAGACTTGAACGCTTTGTTTTCGCAGTCTTATGATTTTGAAAAAAACTGAACGACTGAAGCATTTTCCACGAGTTTGGTTATAAATAAAAAATTTTAAACCAATTCTTTGTTCGAGTTTTTTATCTATTGTAAAATCGCAATAGACTAGCGGTGCACCCACTTATGCAGCTCCTGTAAAAAACTTGTTGGTAGATCGCGCTCATAATTGGAATAGTAATTAAGGACGGTACTACCAACTTAGTAAAATACATTTTTTTGAAACATCATTTACCCGAGGAGTTCAATTAAAATTTCTTGGTGCTTTTGTGTCCCTTAGTTGTTCTTTTCGTTGCTTAACTGTTGCGAAAGAACTCTGAAATATTTAAAATCTAAAGCTCAGCTAATCTCCACGTGCATATTTCCTCTTTCTAATTTTATCGAAGTTGCAGATAATTCTTCTATTGAGACCATGCTCGCGTTATTAAAGTTTGTTCAATGGGTTCATTTTCACAGTGTGTTGTTGGCTCATTGGTTTTTTATTTTTATTTTTACTTTCATACTTGACTTTTAGTTACGAAATTTTAAAAAATACTTCTCTTCCCCTAGAAATCTTGTTTTCATTCCAACTCGAGTGATGGTTTATACCAGCGTTGTCCACGGCCTATGCGCACAATAGCGCATGGACAGTGCCAGACACCTCACACCAACATGTCGCGACAAGTGTCTGTGAAAGCACGATTGTGCTACTGTATTCAACTTCGTAGGCAAGCAAAGCAAAATTTTGCGATCAGTTGACGCTAGAATAACCAACACAAGCATAACGTGCACACATTCACGTTGGACAACACTGGTTTATACATATGGGCAAAGCCGAAGGGATTTCGTACTGGGTAGTTTCATATAAAGTTTTTTATTAATTCCATTCTGTTCAATTGTGGTGATTTGTCGATTGATGGACGTAGGTATGTCTATTAAAATAACTATTAGTCATGATATAGACTGTACATATATATTTGTATAAATGGTTATGAGTAAATGGGTATTTTAATTGCCCATTTGGCCTTTGAGCATTTGATTTTTGTCTCTAAATAACGCATATTCGCAAATAAGTGGCTTTGCTCACAACTAAACACACTCACAAAGCACTCACAGTCATCTATATGAAAACATACACACATATACATTTAGAAAGAAGCATTTAATTTAATAAACACGCGCATAAATTCAAATTTCACTGAAATATTAAAACTGCACGGCATTTTTCTATACAAAATTGTTTTTTCTCGCATTCCGCTACTAAATTTTATTGCTATTTTTGGAATTTTTATGAGCATAATGGAAATCTGTTCAATATGCAAGTGCAGTTATAAAGTGCATAGCCGCTTCCCCTCCCATCGCCGTGCGCCACAG
Source organism: Bactrocera dorsalis (assembly GCF_023373825.1). Taxonomy (NCBI): domain Eukaryota; kingdom Metazoa; phylum Arthropoda; class Insecta; order Diptera; family Tephritidae; genus Bactrocera; species Bactrocera dorsalis. The sequence continues at coordinate 29,118,989 of NC_064304.1, read as the reverse complement.
CGCTTTGCATTGCACATAAATCTGTCAAGTGCGACTTAAATATACTGCTGACTGTCGTACTGCATTGCCGGGCGCTCTTGACCCCACGCACCCCTCTCACCATATCGTATAGTCCACACCACCTAGCCTTCTCGAAATAATTTGCGATTGCAGTGGTCATATATGCGCATATCAAAGCTGCTGCTCATATACCATATATTATATATATGTATATATTATACTATATATATTGTTTTAGTTATTTTATATAACATATGTACATATGCATATATTATATACTCTGTATAGTACATATGGGTATAAAATGGCATGAAAAACGCTCTTGAAATGGGTGTGGCATCGAGCGTGAGTGGTAAAAAAATATGTCCACGCATTAATCCAGTTACCGGGGTGAATGTCATAAATTGTGATTTTTGGCAGCAACACGAAGCTTATCTTTATTGCACGTCATCGTTTCGAATTTTTGCTGATGATGAATTTTTAAAAGCCAGGCGACGGCAATAAAAGTATAAACACTGCGTGCAACACATACGGCAACACACATATGTAGGTTTGTCTACAAATGCTCAAGTAGATAAATTATGCAGTTTTGTACAGCAAATTATTAAAAGTAAGATTGCTCGATATATACACACACACACATACATATCCATCCTATACTTTTACGTCTCTATATTCATCTCATGAACAGTCCACTGCCTGCTGCGTACGATCTCTAAATGACTTTCAGGGCAAAATGCACTGTGAAGTGTGCCATTCCTTGCAGTCTTGATGATTGGTTTTGTAATAAACTTTATTGATTATTTTTGTCGACCCTCAGAGTGGACACTGTGAGCTAGTATCGCTGATAAATATTTAAAATGATTCAATTATAACTGTTTTAAAGTCAGCAGTGCATGATAATAGTGACAGATTTTTAGTCAGATTTGAGGTTGTTTGGTTTGGGCTCATTAAAATTTTGGTTTTAGTCTGACCAGGGCAGTTATATTAGATAAGCTCACTTTTATAACGTTTTCTTTTGTAGACATTAGAATATGTCTTTATGCTTTAACACGACTTTAAATAAAACGAACATTTTAATTGAATACGAGTCAGATTATTAGAAGAAATCATTTTATAAATTGTAAAAAAAGAGTAACGCAGAGCGCTAATTACCAAAAACCGACGATACTCTACGAAGCAACCTATAAAACTGTTGATTGAGCCCTCGGTAATCGTATGCGAGTTTAGAGGTGAGTAAGTTCAGCCTCCAAGAATACGTATATTCTCTTCAATATACTGCTTATTAAACTTATCGTGTGCTGGCTAGTTTTATTAAAAAACATTTTTTTTTCAATTTCTATGACTTCATTTAGGATGCTTTGGATAAAAGACTTTGATGTGAAAGGTTCAAGCATCAATTGTTGGCCATGGTATAATATTGTGATCAAATTGAAAGGTGAGTTTTTAATTTATACTTCGCGTGTTTTTTTCTGTAAGTTGGTAGTACTGTTAGTGACATCTATGTTAAATTCACGTGAAATGATTCATTACGAGGGCTGCAATATATATTTCTGGCCTATTAATGCAAATAGGAATATTTATCAACGAAAATGTTTTTTTTTCTTCTTTGGAAGACCCACACGGTCGATTGCTGTTTTGTTTCAGGCTCATACGCATAGATCCATGATTCGTCACCTGTGACGATCTTATAAACGTCTTTTGAAGCACCGCGATCATATTTTTTCAGCATTTCTTTACACCAATCCACACGAGCCTTTTTTAAGCGATTGTCAAATTGTGCGGGATCCAACGTGAACAATCCTTTTTTACGGCCAGGTGTTCATGCAATATCGAATGGGAGAAATGCATAGGCATGCCTCTATCTGAAAGTATGTTACATAACGGTCTTGCATTATCAGTTCACGTACGGCATCGATGTTTTCTGTCACAACGCTGTTTTTGGACGACCTTCACGGAATTCGTCTTGAGCAAGCGTCGGCTACGATTGAATTCGTTGTAACAGTTTTTCACAGTGCTATAGGATGGTGCTTTATAGCCATACAAAGATTTTAGTTCACCGATGCACTCTTGTCGTGATAATCCACGTCGAAAGTTGTGAAAAATGATCGCACGAAAATGTTCACGATTTTAATTCCATTTTTTGGCCGAGATGAATTCTTTAATTCCCTGTAAATAAAACAATTCACGATTAAATGACAACACGTTCTGAGTGATGTTATGCTAAAATATGTCAAGCTTTCCAATGGAAATGTCAGATTGCACCTGGCAACACTTAGCGTTGCCTAGGCCAGAAATATATATAGCAGTCTATGTAGTATTTGAGATACACGCCGTTTTGTGAGGTTCTAAAAGTGAATTCTTCGATTTTTACTTTCTGAATTTATTAAACAAAAAAGAACGATAATGCACCATTTCATACTGCATTGGTTATTCGTGATCATTTCGCCACATTGTTCAACTAAATTCAACTAATATCGTGCCGCAACTTCTGGTTATTCAGTAAACTCACTTGACCACTACGAGGACACCGTTTTGACTAATTGCATATAAAAGCTGAATCGAAGAAGGCTCTGATGGCCATCACGACTGAGGATTTTTCCAACTGCTATGATGGCTGGAAAATTCTTTGGCATAAGTGAATTGCAGCGGGAGGGGATTACGTTGAAGGAGTTGAAATTGACAAAATTTACCTTTCAAATTGATCACAGCCGGTCCATCCATCCACGCAAGCTGTAACTTGAGTAAAAATATAGATATCTAGGTGATATTTGGTTTGTACTGGTTCCTTCGTACAAAAAAAGTTCGAGTTCGTAGATGGGCGTAATCGGACTACTGTAACGCCCACAAATTGTCACTAACCAAAGAGTGCAATAACTAAGCACTGAGGAGTGCAAATAGTATAAGAACTCTTGCCAACAGTGTGAAAGTTTTTGAAATCGGAAGATAATCCCACTAACTTCGCATATAATGGCCTGTACAAAATTACTAAAAGCGCATTAAATCAATAACTTATTATGACGGATACATTTAGTTTTACATCGCGCCAAACAATTATAGAATTTTCATAGTAAAGTTTAACGATTTGTAAATTTGTTGTTCAGACGTAAGACTTTCCATGACCATGAAAAGTACCTGTTCTTGGATCACCCGTTTTCCCAGACAGAAAAATAAGTGGCATTTATATAATTTCTGACCTACCCATGCACTAAGAAGCTCCCAAAGTTTTAACTTTCATGATAACCAGCCGCGTTAATAAGCTTTTTGTGAGGTCGTCGGTCTCTTCTAGAATGGTCTAGTCTAGTGGAAGATCATTTCATATTAAATTTTGGGTAAACTTTATACAATAAGTGTAGTTTTCTACAATAAATCAATAATATATATATAATATAGGTACGTTTAGGCTGCGACGTTCAATCCTGGAACATTGATTTGAGTGGTCTATGGCGCCTTTAGTTACATCCCATTTCTGTTGGAGCTCTCTGTGAACAAGCGGTCCCAACTTCAGTATTCTCTTAATTCGAATATTTAGTTTTCTTAAAGATTAATTACCACATCGCACCAAAAAGGTTTAGTAGTTTAAAATACTCACGAAGCGGAATTGTGTATAAACTTGCCGATAAATCGGGTTTACGAAGACGAAAAACGTACTGTGTAACAAAAAAAGGTTGAAAATGAGAAGTTCGACAAACACGATAAGAGTTCGCATATGTTTTGTGATCTACTCAAGCGGCTATTAAAAACATTTGAAAGCCTTTCTATACGATTAAGAGCCAAGTGGCGTTGGAAGACGTGTAGGAAATGCTGCTTGAACCCTACAAAAAGAAGTTATTTTTGCATCGAATTGTGACTGATGGTGAAAAAATCCACTATGACAAACCTAAACTCAAAAATTCATTCGTGAATGCTGGCCGACCAGCCAAACCAACGACAAGCCGAATATTCATGACGCCACGAAACAGGAGTATTAGAAGAGCCTGCTGAGTTTTAAAGGCTATTAATGAGAAATACCTACAACAACTCATTAAATTGAAGTGGGCACAATTTGGAGTGGCTGGAGAGCTTTGCCTTCACGCCTGAACTTCCTCACTTGCTTGATTGAGTTGCTTGCTGTACGAAAATATTTATAGACAGTATATAACATTAAAATAAATTCGATGACTATAAGGCAGCAACTATATATTTTGTTTATTTGGTATATGTAGGTATAAGGATCGAAAGCGGTAAAGTTTTATTTCCCACCACAAACCGTTTATAACAGTGAATTTAACAAAAATAAAAGAAACATGGCTTGAAATTAATAAATTTCAAAACTAGGAATGCAAATACAAAGTATAAAAACATGCCAACCAAAAATGTGAAATTAAAAACAAACCACGGCCGACACATCTATGACAGCTGCCAACCGCTGGTGAGTGACAGCGCGGTGTTAAAACGAAAAAATTAATAATCCAGATGTAGTATGTGCAGCTCGAATACTATTTTTCGCAGAAAATCTATGAGATACACATACTGACACTAGTAAAAATGGAAAATATTTTTGTATGCACCTTGCAGTGAAACAACAAACTCAAATAGCATGCAACTAGAATTTCATGACTAAAATAGAACTAGTTAGAAGAGCTGCAATTAATGCTATGTTTTTGATAATTGATTCAGGGAAAAATTTTAGTTAGTCCGCACTCGAAAATTTTTTTAATAGAAAGAAGAAATACTCGAAAATTTTTCAGATTAAATTTCTTTCAGAGAAAATTAATTTAAAATTTTATTTATTATGAACTAGTTTGAAACTAGTTTCGTTTCAAACAAAATCTGACAGTTGATATTTCGTAGCACATAACTAACAAAAGTAGTTTATTTTAGGTTATGTGCTGGGTGCTGCAATCATGCCCAGAATGTGACGAGTAAATATATAAATTCACACACATACGTACATATTTTCACATGCAAGAATAGACTTTCATGTTCATATTGTATAAAACTGGCTATATGCCTGCATACCAATATCTATATACACATACATACACTAAATCGCCAAAAATTCATATATCATGAAAAATATGAAAATAAAAGGCGTCTGAAAGAGTAAAAAAAAAATAATAAAAAATGCCGAAACGAAAACTGTTGTTGCTTGCATTTTGCACACGTCATTGAAGCTCAATGGTCTGTGCCACAACTGATACTACAGCCCAGTTGCTGCGCATGCCACCAATACAACAATGTTGCTGGCTGTACTTTATGTCTGACTGCAGCCCTATCCCTTACATGCATATATATATGTGTATGTGTGTGTATATGTGTACATACAAATGCAGATGTGAATATATTTTCACTTACTTCTGGAATATATCACCAACGATTTTTAGCCATTTCAGCCATTATTTAAGTAACTGGAGCAGCAAATGTGTCCTATAAGGAAAACTTCACGCACATAACCAAATACATACATACATGTATATATCATATAGGGCAAATGTAGTTACTTTATAGTTATAAGTATGTAGTCAATTGCGAGATAAACAAAATGTTTCATTTCGCTTGCAATCATAATTGTTTAAGGCAATGCATTTTGCATGAAAAATCTGAGCCTAGAGTCTTCTAAGCCTTGAAGTCGATACATTTTGGTAAATTTACATATTTTAAACAAAAAGTAAAATGCAGATACATAATACATGACTACACTTCTGTCAGCGTTAGTTAAGCTGACCGAAAGTTAACAGTATAAAATAACATATCTTTCCCATGTTAGAAAAAAGCTTTGACAAATCTTTTCAGTATTTTTATGACTTCAATATACAAATATTTTCTGGTCATTAAAAATTAATATTAAAGTCTCGGTGTATAAAAATTTAAAAAAGTGTTTAACAGAACATTTTTTTGGTACGAGAATTGATGGTTGTGAATGGTTTAGGCAAAATAATACAAGCCATTCTTACATTCATTAAGTGGTAGTTTAAAGCTGAAACGTCGAAGAAGGCTTTTCGGGTCTTCAGTTGATAGTTGAATAACATGTCGAATGGCAAATTTTTGGAGAAAAATAGGTATGGACTTGCAGCCTGTACCTTGTCAGCCAAAAGTCTATCACCATATTTGTATCTTCAAATATTCATAACAAAAATGGTAGGAGTCTTCAAATTATTGGGGAACTTCATCAAAACTAAATAGCACATAACACTGACAAACTCTGATTTTTCATAAATAATAACAAGTTTTCTGAAAAAATAATGGCACTAAATTTTAAGAATAATCATAACGTAGCTTTAGTTCTCAAATGGATGAGTTATGAAATACGCTAGATATCTACGAAAATATCAAGCGAAAATATGCATACACCGGTCAAAAAAATAGCAAGGGGTTTTTGGACATATGGTTACAAGAAGAGATTAAACCCATGAATTTATTGTTATAGCAATAATTCCGCTTTATTTCAATTATGATATGTTTATTGTTATGTTTTACAAATTCTTTCGGATCAAGAAGCCTATTTTTCAATTACTTTTTGCAGCAATTGTGGCCATATGCCTGCAATAACGCGCCGAGTATTCTCTTCCCAGTCATCAATCGTCTCGGCTTTATTTTCTTGGATCCAAAAGTTTCCTTTAATAAATTGATTATTTCGTTGCCTATTTTCAACCACGAAAGCATCATTAATTATGATTTTATAAGATTCCTCATTGACTGTAACATTAAGGTCGACTTCATTTTTGAAGAAATATGAGGCAATGATACACTCTGCCCGCGGAATACACCAAACAGTGGCTGTTTAAGGGTATAACGGCGTCTTAATAATGTCTTAAGGATTATCATCACCCAAATGTGACAATATTGTTCCTTAACATATCCATTGACCAAAATTGAGCTTGAACAAAATCTTCTTGTTAAACCCGGGATCGCTGCCTTCAGTTAAGTTAGCTCGCAAATCAAAATCCTTTATCTTCCATAAAGATAATGGGCAAAGCTCCAATTATTACTCGCCATGGCGGATGGACTCATTGGGATATTCTTCCATATTCTGCTACAAAGCTGCAATCCCGTCTTCGGTACGTACTGTACGTCGCTTCTGAGGAGGCATAAAGTTGATTAAGGTAAACTTGGTGTGAAACTGATTGCTTGAATTATCGATTACGGCAACTGTTTATTGGACGCAGCACGCGATACGTCATATTAATCAAATATTTTGGCATAAGATAATTTGAAAACGTTGTTCCAGACTAAGTTTGTACATTATGGAACACCAAAATTAGTGTAAATCATATAACAGCTACCAAAAAGACCAACTCCAAAAAAAGATTGCCTAATTGAAAACCGCAAAAAAAAAAAACGTGTTATCATAGATACTATACTATACTTTCTGTGGTATGTTATTTGTATTAAAAAGATTTCGATTGTGTGCTTCTTAATAGTTGCATTTCGTACGTTTTGCTATCATATTTGCCAGCAGTTCCTTTTAAAGCGTGATATATTTTTCTGATTAGATTCCTCAATGCCATGGAATGCGAAACATTAACCATAGTGATGTTTTCACTGTTCCATAGAATACTAATTTAATAGTAGTTACGTTCTTTTGCTTCAAAATAGGTCTGAGTGATTTCTTTCCAGTGACCAATTCTTTTAGGCCTTAGTACTGGAACAAGTAACCTGATCCAATGTATATGCTTCAAGCAAAACCAATTTAAAGCCTAATTGAGGATAACGGGCTTCGAAAATTAAAATGTCGCTAAATAATAGCCACTGTTGATGGTTTTTAGTCAATGCTAATCGTAAAATGTATAACTTAACCAGCTTCTTTCCTCGCCTTGCATTCGGGTAACTTACATATTTGCTTTCAGAACTCATCTCACCATCAAATTGTCCGACAACTGTGGTATTAATACAAGCATCGTTGAAGGTTAGGTCCATTTAGAAAACAGATTAGTCCATTGACACTCTTTACAATGTAGGAATTTTATGTCTGGCTGATATACTTGTATAGTATTCCAAAGACATACAGTGTTTAAAACTCGTCTTCATACCATGGACTAACTTTGTATTATAATACTAGATTGAACAAGAAATATGTTTCAGAAAGGTCATCTATGTATATTATTTGAAGGTCCTCTCCAATATCTGGTTTATAAGTAAATATGCGCTCATTTTGTCCAACTGAAGATGAATGTGATCTAAAACATTGCCGACATTATTGATTAGATGGATGAAGGCGTATTCCATATGGAATTAAATCTTTAAACTCTCTAGGAAAGCTAGGTTAGCTATACTCTAGGTATATGTATCTTATTTTTAAAACAACAACAACAATTTTCGGAAGCTGGCTTGATTGCACTGCATCAATTGCTTTTGAGTTACTAAAACTATGGGTAGAGTAGATCGAAAATTTGTTTATCGTAAAAATATTTCCTCAGACCCTCTTAAAATACTGACTAACTTAACGTAATTACATAAATTTTTCTCATAGTTTTTATTATTTATTGCAATCATCTTGCTCTCATTTCCGTAGCGATTTTTCCGCTTTTATACAACTACTCTGGAACTTTCCGATTTATTTCTACATATGTACGGATATATGTAGATATGTTCATGTGTATGTTGGCGCACATTTCAACACGTGTGGCATCATATTTTATTGCACAACCCTCGTTCGAGCAGTAATTCATTGATACATTGAAAGCAATGAATACTTTATTCAATAAACTCTATTGTATTCGAAAAGATTGCACACACACGCGCACACATACATACACACAAATGAATACAAATAAAATATATGCATTGCATGTTTATCAATAAATCAATGGACGTTTTTCTATATGTATGTATGTATATTTATTTATCCATACTTATTTACAAAGAATGGAGTATAGACTTATTTTTGCTTTATACCTTGCAATGCATGAGTATGTGTGTGTATGTGTGCTAAAACTTAGAAAAATGGCTAAACAGTGTTGCCTACACCGTCGGCCTGCCGCATAAATCAAGCCAAACAGGCAAAGGATATGAGCAACAATTGTCCTTTCCATGTGCAACAACAACAAATAGTTGAATATAAATGCCTTAATATAGTATATATGTGAGAATGTGTGTGTGTGAGAATAAATATTTATCCCTTTTCATATCGCTTAGCGTGCGAGGGAATCGTGTGGAAAAGAGCAAATAATATGGAAATGATGCCATTGTGTTTGATAAATTCGAAAGCAATTGAGGTACTTAAGCATACTAAGTATAAGGGTAGAGCATGAATACATATTAAACTGTAGATATGTATGTGTTAGCAGCAGACGGACTTTGTTAGTCAACGCTGGCAAGGTTGGTAACTTGAGAAATCATAAAGTCATGCGAGATTTATTTGTCAATGGCATTGTCGCAAAGCCACAAAGGCTAATATTGTTATTGTAATTTTTTTCCTTCTCATGGGTGATCAATAAGCGTGACATGCGGGCTCATAAGCATATATGCATAATTGTGCAAATAAATTTGCTGAATATGATATTTATGAATAAGTTATGTTTTTATTGGCTTTCATTAACAATCGGGTCATTCAAATTCTAATTGGCGTTTAAGTATTTGCCAGGACAAATTTCATTCTCATGAACTCATTGTTATAAGAATTCAAAATAACAGAAATTTTGTTCATTTGTTGTGAGAGCATGATAATGGAAACTGCTCAGACAGACCGTTTTATCAATTTTGTTGTATTGCAGCAACTATGTGAATTCAGCACTTTTGTATCTCATACTCACTACAAAAAATTTTGAGTTTATTGACTATGGATCGAAAAAATAAATTAACCGACAGGAGAACTCATTTGAAATCGTTCAATACTAAGAAGTCGAGCTTTATATTAACATTTTTTTTTTGCACTAGCAATAACCTCAAATCTTCCCTAGCGATTTTCGAAAAGTGCAGGGTAAACAGTTATATTTAGGTTTTCTGTGTCTTCGATTATCTTAGACTCTTTGCTCACACGGGCATTTAAAATAATTACATCGGCTGATCTAAGTAGAGGTACATTTTTCAATAGTCTTTTTGGATAAATGACACGTGAGTCGTGTCAATTTTACTTTGGTTCAGTATAGCTTGGCATTTCATAATGGAAAGACTTACGTATGAGCAACGACAAATCGTTCAAATTTATTACGAAAACTCAAGTTCTGTAAAGTATGTGATTCGCTCAATATGTATTCAACATAATCGGTCTACTGAGCGTACTATTCGCAACACCATCACCCATCTCGAAACGCAGCATTCATTATTAAATAATAACTCACAGAATATGCCATGTCCAGAATGAAGTGAAAAAAATATAGCAGCCGTAGCTGAGAGTGACACGAAGACTGTGGAAAGTCGATTTGCCAACGTTCACAGCAACTGGGCCTGTGTGGGGAACGACTTGGCGTATTATAAGTCGAGATCTTAAATGAAAACTTACAAATATAGCTTGTGTTCTCGTAAGAACAGAAGCTGCCTGACCTTTCCGAAGCAGATAATGTCACGTTTTGGGTTGGTCGATTGACCACCAAGATCGTCTGATATCACAACGTTAGAATTTTTCCTGTTGGAATATGTAAAGTCTAAAGTCTATGGCGAATGGCAGCCAGTTACTAGTCGAAATACTCAAACGACCCATCGAAAATTGGATGTACTATCTGAGACGGAGCCGCATCTAAAATTTGAACGAGATAATCTTCAAAAAGTAAATTCCGAATAATAATAAAACTTTCGCTTTAAAATTGAAGTTTCTGTATTTTTTCTTAAAAAGAGTACGGAACCTCATAATGGATCACCCTTCATATGGTGTGTCATTACATTGTAACTAACTGCTCCGGTAGGTGTTGGACCCAACCAATTTATTCGAGAGATTGAGTTCGAAGTAAACAAGTATTTAAGCATTTATAAGAAGTCAAAGTCGAATCTGCGAAAAATCAATATATATAAAAGAAAGTTATGTTAGTTACACTATTTATAACTCAAGAACGACTGAACCGATTTTGCTGAAAATTGGTAGGGAGGTAGCTTAGAGTCAGGGTAAGGACATAGGATATTTTTTATCTCTTTATGTTAAAACTTAATACAACTCATAAATACAAAAATTATATTTCAAATCATAAGCATTTGTTCAAAATTCATGTTTGTAGGAATCATTTCAATATTTCATTTCTTCAAAAAAAAAAAACATAAAAAACAACCTGTACATCTTCGTCTACATAAATATGTATGTATGTAAAAATGAATCGCCAAAATGTATGTACGCTCATAACTTTAATACGACTGAACGAAATTTGATAATCTTTTTTTAAAATATTCGTTTAGGTTCAGGGATTATTCGAATAATTGCCGGAAAACCCCTAAAAACAGTCCTTTTCTTTTTCTCATACAAACGAATGAATGTTTGTTCGTTAGTAACGCTAAGAGAACGGTCCGAACCAATATTGATGAAATTTTAAGAGGTTGTTCGTTGTGGATTAAGGAAGGTTTAAAAATAATAAACATCTTATACTTTTCATGAAAAGTCGGCCAAATTGGATAATTCCAAAAAGTAACTTTTTTCCAAAAACATTTTTTTTCAATTTCTGTTTTGTTTTCAATATTTTGATTTGGAAATTATTTGAATAGTTCAGTCTCGATCGCTTTGCTTTTTTATTCCGGCTATTCAAGAGAAAAATTATTACTATTACGATTTACGATGCTTTACGACAGGTTGTGAATTGAACAAGTGAAAAATTATTCAGTGAAAACCTTTACGTGTGAAAGATCCAGTATTATATGAAGTGGTGGAAAGGCATATGGTTCATGGACCCTTTTCGGTTTATATGTCTACCAATAAATGCACGAAACACTATCCGCTTGCTTTTCTTTCGGAATCGCAAACTGGAAATGATGGATATCCCACTCCATCGTCGTAGCTCATCAGACGACCATACAACTTAGAGTAGTGAAGATCGAAGTTGACACCATATTGGATCGTACTATATTCTCCACTGTTGTCTAATTCGCATTCAAAACTCATATCAATGTTTAGTATTGCAGTTTGGTGTAATCTATAAAATACGTTTGTAAGTACGTCACCAAGGGAAGCAACATGGCGGTCAATGGTTCTTAACGATACGGTCCATACGTGAACTGCAATAAAGCGCTTTGTAAGGATATTTACTTTTGCAATTCATGAACGGTTTCCGATTGTTGTGTGTCTCGCAGTTAATATGGAGATTGGCCAAAGAGTTTATTTCAGCCCAGAGAATACATTACAGCCGGTGGTAACACGCCAAACAACAAAAACTAACATTGACGAGTTTTTTTTTCTCAACTTTCGTCAGTGATCCGCTTACGAGCAACATTGCTCTATTTGAAAAATACTTGCATTCATGGAAATGCATCGTCGAAGAAATAGTTACGCTGAAAGCTCTCTCTCAAGACCGAACAGTAGATGGACATTCAGGTGTGTTCTCAACTAATGCATTAGGATGAATTACACAACCACCCAATTAACGATGATTGCTTCTACCTTCGGTTGCTACTGATATTAATGTACGCGGCGTATTGCGTACTGTGAATGGTATGGTGTGTGCAATTACAATTGCTGGAACACGATAATCAGTGGAAACAATGTTGGGACGATGCGATAGCTACTTCGAAATGCCACTGAAAGTTCCCACACTTTCGCGATAATCATTTCACCATATCAGCCTTTAAATCCGCGTCAATTATGAGATACGAACAAAAATGACATGGTGTCGAAGACATTTTACATCGTATTCGCTAAAATTGGAAATGGGTCAATTCGGTTGATGCTTCCGGTGGTTTTGATATCAATTCCATCTGCGGTTTATCAATTCACGAAGATGAACTCATCACCAATCTTCGGACAATTGGCCAAATTATCTTAACTATGATTCCTTAAATGCACGCGCAATATTAACTGCCAAAAAAATACAGATGTTCTTGACTTAAACTGGAAGATTCAAAGTCAAATTCCGGAAGACTTTTTGCGCTCATACAAAACGACCGATCGTCTTTCCATTGAAGACGTCGCCCGTGAATTAATCCAGTGGAAGGTTTCTAAATTCTTTGGAGAGGCTTGGTATGCCACCGCATCATTTGCGTCTCAAAGTTTGATCTGTCGTTATTATGTTTTGGAATCTGCAAGCGCCAAACTATGTAATGGAACCCGACTGATTGTGACGCAGCTATCGAATACAAGGGATGAATGCTGATTAAACGAATTTCTTTGAGTTCAAACGATTTTCCATTTCATTTTCCAGCTAAAAATGCATAAGAGATGAAACACAACAGGACACAAGGATAGTCGCATAGTGTGTGCAATAAGTTTGGAAATTCTATGTTTTTCACACGGCTAGATATAAGTGGCTTGCACACGAGTCGGAAAGCCATCTTTTTTTTACAACGGAACAGAAACCAAAAAATTTTGTTTATCAAGCTGCGTTTACACTGAAAAAAAAATGAAATGGGAAATTAAACTTTCTTGTCATTTCAAAACTCATAATTTCACGCAGGGACAACGGCTGCGGGGCAAGCTAGTGTTAATAAATCAGAAGTACAAAATCTGGCCTATGAGCTTGACCGAAAAGTGCAGCTCAACATTGAAATGAGAAGAATTCCTAATTTTACTTTGTAAGGTATTTAAATATTTTAATATTTTTTTTTTTTTTTGAAATAACCGGAATTCCGAAATTCGAAGCCAAATGTTTCGATATTGGAAGCCAATTTAAAAAACGGTGAAATTATTTTTTACTTAGGACGTAATATTTTGAAAAATTGGTTTGGTTCAATACTTAGAAAAAATACATTTTGTCCCATAAAATGAACCATAACTTTTTGAAAACGTAAAAGCGTCCCCGTTAACGTCTTCAAACTACTTTTTCTCAAAATATGTTCCTACTGTGTTCGAAAACTTTCCTTAATATCGCATATAAGATCTTATAGAGCGTAGTGTGTAAAAGAAAAGGACTGCCTCTGTGCCGCTATGAGCGGCTACATTGGCTAGGTCATGTTCTCTGGATAGAAGAGATCAAACCAGTTTTGAAGGTTTTCGAATCAGTACTCGTCGGTGGAAATAGAGGAAGAGGAAAACCTTCACTGCGTTGGAAAGTTCAGGTGAAGAAGGAACGGCTGCACTTGGTATCTTGGTATCTCGGTATCGTCAAATAGCGAAAAGAAGAAACGACTGATGCTGTTGTTAACTCGGCTATAACCTCATAAGCGCTATCTACGCCAGCAAAGAAGAAGAAGTAGAACGTCGTAAAATTTGGCACCGAAGATACACTACATTAAATCGATAATTAGTACAATAGTATAGTTTTCAGAGTGATACAAAATATTTCGGCTTAAAACTATATTTCTCCTGCATTAACAAGAAAGCAAAGTTTTACAAAGTTCGGTGAATACGAATCAATGTCGGTCAGCAAGTGAATAAATTGCGATAAAAAACTTTAGTGTTTAGTTTTTTAGTCGAAGAGACCGAAAATCATGTCCTCGGACCCCGACTCTTCCGCCAACATTACATGCTGCATCTGTTACTATAATTTTTTTTTGTCAGAGATGTTGTTAGGAGCTACACGAGATCACTCGATGTTGTTGGTAGCGAAACGGAGCCAAGTAAGCTATGGCGTGGACACCCCTGATCTATATAACCGTTCGGCTCTTCCTAGACCAATGAATTAGTCGGAAAATATACTGGAAACGTTTTGAAAAAGCAATACAAAGTTATTTAGAAGTTAAAATTTTAGTGGCTATGCAGTCTAGTGTCATGTTTTTTTCAAGCTTTGTTGAACATATAAAAATTCTGAAATTACTTTCGCGATCGATTCTACTTTTTAGTTTCATTTTACCACAAATAAGCTTTGCGCTTAGATTCTAGTTTAGGAACTTCCCATCGCCATATCTTTAAACATCTGAGCTGTAGACCGCTTATATTTCCGCTCTTTAAACCCCCAAAAAAGAAGAAAGTTCCCTCAAACGCGGCAAATAGCCCGCGCTTAACTGATCTGTCAAAAAAGTGCTCTTCAATAAAATTTTATATAACATAGATTGCAAATTATTCAAGCGCAAAACCAACAAATTCGGCAATTCATTCGTCCGTAAAATATTCAGCACACAAACCAAAACTGCAAACAGCAATAACAAATTCTAACAACAATGGTAAACAACTGCACATATAAACAAAGCAGGCATATAGACATAGAGTTATTTATATACATAAATACATATATACCCAAGCACAAACTTATAAACAAAGAAGTATTTACATCAAAATGGGAAATAAAAGAGGCGACAACGGGCATTGAGACATCGAAAACCTGTACAAGTACACAGAGCCGTCAGTGAGGGGAGTAAGGTGAGTGAATATGTACGGGTGTGTGATTGTAGCAGTGAGATGGTCAAAGCGGCGGCCAAATGCTCGAGTCAATGGCATGCAGCTGACCCGCAAGACAAGCTCATTGCTTATGCAGCGGTTAGGCATGCACAGCAGTACAAACACGGACACAAATACAAACATACACAAGCATTTCCAGTCAACAGCCGCCGGCTTCAACGCTCAGGCAGTTAACCAGACGGTCATCTAGTCGGTAAGTCGATTTGATGGAGTCGTTGGAGTTCGAACGAACGCCTCACCGAAACGGCAATCATTTACGGCAAAGACAACAGCAATAACAGTGGCATTAACGACGACAAAGTTAAAGCTGCCCACAAAGCCGAAGAAAAAGAACGAGCACAGGCATCGAAATCTATTTACTTATGCATGCACACACACACACACACACACACACTTACACGTTTACGTATATATTCATCCATTCAGTTTTACTTATGTATTGTATGTATTGGTGCGGCTTGACTTCACTGCTGGCGAAATGCATAAATTTTTGGTGTGCGTTGCCGGCTTCGGGGGACAACTTACGACCACTTAGAAATTATGTTGTACACGCCGAGTAGGTGTCGCTTTGTCAAGATTTAATTCTCCCTGGAAACTTGACTGAATATTTAATGCGGAACTTGCCGCAATAGAAGCGTGCCTCCTCTTAACTTGGCAGTCATGTTGTTGTATATGTTATTTATGGAGAATCGAATAAAATATCGGTGACCGGAAAAAAACTCTAAATTCTTTATGAGCTCTGGCATTTGTTTGAGCATGTCAACGCAATTACAGGAAATAAATGTATAAATACTCAAGTACTTAGCAAATTTGCAATGTCAGGCAATTTTTTTTTAGCTGAGAGTCCTCCGCCTTAGTGAGCGATAGACAGGTAATTAATAAAAGTCTCTGCAGAGAGTTAAATAATATGTATTAAAGATTGGAATAGAGGCTATTTTTTGTTGGAAAAGCGAAAATATTTCAACAGAAGGAAATTTCATAAGATTAGCTGGCAAGAAATTTCAAGGTAATAGTAATTTATCTAAGGACACTACTTTACACTACGAGTTGACTCTAGCTTCAGTTCGTCGTTTGCTCTCACTTCACATCGAACAGGAAGTACACATGACTTTAGTAACTGGCTGGCGTTGTCGACCTCTTCCGCGTTGACTTCATCAACGGTTTTGTTGCCTCGGAATACTTTCATCCTTAAACTGATTTTGTTATCAGCATTCTACAGAACCTCTGTCGACTCCTCGCTTATTGCCACTAGTATCGTTTTGCTAGCTTTGTTGGGTCTCTTCTTAAGTGTTAGCTGCCAGTTATCTGCAGAGACTTGATCTGCAGCTTGATGCACTTCAGTACTTTTTTGCCTGGCTTCTCAAGAAGGGCAGCCGAATTCAATCAAAAGGTCTCCTTGGGGTATCCTTAGCAGTTTTATAAACTTTAATATGAGGCCTATAAAGGCATCGATATTTTAAGTAATGCTTCCTATCAAAAACTCGAAGTCTGGTACACAGAATGGATGACTGTATGATGATTGTTTTTTTTTCAGAAAACTTTTGTAATCCTTGGACTTGAGTCCCGGATTCCGATAAGACATTATCATTGCCACTGCCCCCTGTTTAACTTTCAAAGTGTTCGTTGTTGATGTTTAAGTTTATGTTTTGATAGCGAAAATCAGATGGAAATACGTTGAGAACGCATTTGATACCTCCGACATCGCCTGGGCATCGAAGAGAACCCTTCACGATTAGCCACTCGATAACTCTAGTTTGTCCATTATCACGGGTACTTCGAGGAGTTCTCATTTTGACTGCGCCTATTAATATTACTAAAGCCTCTTCGCATCGAAAAGGTGACCAAAGCTGATCTTTCACTCTGCATGAAAAAACTAAGGACAAAGGGATGTAACCTCAACCTTCAATATGAAAGTAGAAGCGGAATTAGAAACGGTTAAGTATACCGTTTTGTAATGGCACGGGTATACGCTCTACATATTATTAGTGGTATTAGAGGTATTATTAAAGTGATATACAAGTTCCCGAACTCAGCTGTAGTATATATTCTGACATACATATATTTAGAAAAGTCCTATTCGATAGTTATCGATTACGCATCGATTATGAATTGGGCCGAATGCTATCGAAATATAGAGCTATGGTAATCTAAGTATGTGTACTGCCGCAAAGGAACTGGAGAGTTAGAACGGTCTTTTAAGAACGGTGAAAGTTGGGGAATCTTATGCTCAGCCAAAAGCAATGGTAGTATCGGCCAATGGTTTAAGTAGTATCTAAAAGACTTTTTACAAATCACTTATATGCAATAAAAAGAGCAACAACACTTCTTAGTAGGGCCTTCTCACCTCAGATCCACAAACATACTATAAATGCGTTTAGCATCTCCAACCGGTTCCAGTAACTATGCAGCACATATGTATGTATTTCAAATATTAAATTCTACAAAAAAATTTCTATTCAATTGCTATCAGTTATGGGGAAATGCAATCCTGCATTGACTTTTTATTGAAAACATCATCATATGCCACACGGCTTTTTCGCCCACCCATAACCGCTCACAAAACTGTAATGAATTTTTCAAGCATTTTAAGCTTACAAAAAGTCTTGCGCAATTACCGTTAGTGCAAGATCTTAAGCACGACCAAATCCCAGAAAATATATTGCATAATCAAATTGTTAGCCTCATTGGTTTTACATACATTTACATATAAATATAGTCACACAAACACAAACGCATACAAACATACATATACTAAACATCATCGAAGTCAACTTAAGACATTACGTGGAAGCCAAGTGTGTTAGCTGGCGCATTTGTTGGCTTCCGAAACTTCAGGTTTGTCAACCGAGAACAATTCAACGACAGGTGCGCTTGAGTGTTGGCACAAAGTCATGCCGGGCTTTGAGTACTATGCATTTGCCTAAAATAACTCTTACACATACATACACATACATATGTAGAAAATAAATTTAATGTTTGTATGTGTGAGTGTGTGTGGGGCTGAGTGTTTTGCCGACGACCGCTTCGATGTGTCACGTCGTTGTTTGGTTTTGCGGCTCTTCTGGTCAATTTCTTATGCAAAGACTTAAGACGTTTAGCCTGCCACAAGCGGCTTCATTGGTAAATTACGACAATGGCAACTTAGCAACAACAACAGCAACAGCAGCAATGTAAGCTGCAGCAATAGTAGCAGCAGCAACAATGGCTACTGCATCAGCAGCAAACAAGCTTCACTCGACTTGACGTTCGTTGCATCAAATAGACGAATAGGCGGTCGGACATTTTGCTACTAAGATGCCTTCGAGCATTTTAAGATTGAAGAAGCTTGTAAATTTTACTTACACTTACTTAGTGCCATGTTATTGTTGTTGCTTGTATCTAGCTGATATTAATTGTTATTGCTGTTGCGCATGTGTGAGTGCATTTGCATGTGTGTTGTTGTTTAACTTTTGATTGTAAATTTGATAATTTGTACTGGCCGACCACCTTAACCGTTAGCAATGATCAGCATTGCTCGGTACGACAGCTTAGCTTTGCTTATGTCAAGCGCATAATTTATGTATGTACAAATATACACACAATATATTTGTATATATGTATAATATCACATACAGGTATATATTTCTATATAAATACATATGGATTTCCCTCTATATACATGGGCAGCTGCTTATGAATCTTAAATAAGTCATATAAGGAATCAATGAAACAGACCTTGTTTATTTTAAAGACTGAAACATAATTATGAAAAGGTATAAAATAAGATTATGGCAAATACCGTCCACTTTTTTTTTATTCAAACTTGAAAAATGTTTATTGATAAAGTTATGCCAATAATCTCTATATATCGAGTTGCTAACAAAAGTAAGTAGAGACGGAAAAAAATAAAAATAATTTTATTCTAACAATTCTCAGACTCCAGAATTTATAAATAAGAAAAAATGTTAGCTTCAGCTGTATCGAGGCTCGAATACTCTTCACAAAGATACAAGTTTTTATAAAAGTACTTGACTTTGACCGGTTAGTTTGTGTGGCAGCAGCCATATACTATAGTAGTACGATATTGGCGGCTCCAAAAAATAAGCAGCTTCTTTGGAAAATTTCGGATCCCTATTTCAAAAACTGAGGAAGTATTTCGCGCATATGTAACAAACGGACAGATGTACCAACACGGCTAAATTAACTCAGCTCATCATGCTGATCAAACGTTTGTTTGTTACGAACATCGTACAAACATAATATAATTTCATCAGTCAAAAGTCCCCGTGTGTTCTTTTGATATCTGAGAACAGGAAATAGTCTCAGGGGGCTAGATCTGCAGAATATTGTTTATGCAAAAGCAATTCGAATCCAAACGATTTTTGCTATCGTTTTCGCTGACTCGTGCAATATATTTGTTGGTATGCACAAGATGGATGGGCGAGGATTTGACTCACCCAAACAGTAACAATTTTGTTTGTTTCTTCTTCTCCTTTCTGAACACACTGACAATTTTGACGCAAATCCTTAACTAAAATGTCCCTCACAAACTGTCAAAATTACGTATTATAATAATATTGCCGCCGGGATGGTATGACAAGGCTTAATAAGGGCCGGGAAGGAATGTTTATCAATACAGTTGGCGTGGGCAAATTACAAGCTGCTTTCCAAAGTAAACAGAACTTAAAAAAAATACAAAACAAATGGGTTTTTCGGCGAAATCAATTTATTTTATTGAAAATAGTCTCCTTCTGCTTCAATACAGCTTTTTGCACGGTCCAAAAGCATTTCGAACGAGTGTTTTAGCTCGTTGACCGGTATGGCCGCCAGTATCCCGCTGCAAGCCTTTTGAATGGCCTCTACGACTGCATAACGCTTTCCTTTCCTGGGAAAATTCATTTTTCCGAAAAGAAAGAAGTCGCACGGTGCCATATCAGGTGAAGGGGTTAATGGTTAAAATGTGATTTTTGGTGAAATAATCGTTCTTCGAATGTTGGATTCTGAGCAATGTTTGGTCGTCAGTCAATTTGTGCGGAACAAACTGTGCACACACCTTTCGTAAGCCAAAATGTTCGGTCAAAATGCAATAAGTCAATATTTTGGAGATGTTCAATTCCATTTCAATGAATTTTAATAATGATTTCGGCTGATTTTTAATGAATTCACGCACAGTTTCGATGGAATTTCCGGTGATCACGGATTTCCCACATGTTGATCGTCATTTATGTCCTCACGACCACTTTGAAAACGTTGAAACCACTCATGCACTCTGCTACGGGATAGGCAATCATCGCCATAAACTTGTTTCATCAATTGAAAAGTTTCGGTAAAAGTTGTAGCAATTTTAAAATAAAATTTAATGTTGGCTCTTTGTTCGAAGCTCATTTTCGCACCGATAACACAAGCAGACTGACACTTGAAACGCAATAACTTCACTTCCAATCTATGAAATGTCATGAAATTCGCACTGGACAATTGATAAAGATATCAGATTCTAATGCATCAGTCGATATTTAGATGGCGCCACCATAGAGCGCAAGATGTACTTGTAAATGGACCTGTCCAGGTCAAACTTGATCAGATGCTATAAGTTTTGACTCCTGACTCATTTTACCATTAAGAACAATTCAAAAGCACTAAAAATATTGTCTCAAACTCGACTATTTCCGACTTTTAATTAAATTTAGCCTTTTATAAACCAAATTTTGTTCACACCAATGAAAACAATGACAAGAAATCTCCATTTAAATACATATTTTCTTTCAAGACACAAGTCATAAACTCATGCTCATGTTGCAAGTGATCAAATTTAGTTACTTTTGATGATGCAAGTTTACAGCAAAAGCGCACTAGCCCTCGCATTTCAATGCAACTTCATACATATTACGAAACTATATGTATATACATGCATACATGTATATTTATAAGCATTCATCTGTGATCAGAGAGGTGTGCATATAGACGTGCCAATGCTGCGTAAACACATGTATCAGCATGGCACAGCAATTATATCACTAACTACACACTGAATTGCTTTGCCTGGCAATTGAAGCGAAATTCAAATTTTATCGTTAGTCGTCATTTTAATTTATTAAACAATCATGAGTAAAACCATTGTGGCATGCAACATACTAGAAGTAAACAAACAGCACTGGAAAGCCAACACATTCACATTTTTCAAACAATATATGTATATATGTGTGTGTTTAACCGTTGACACGCATGCAATCACAAGTGCTAAGTGCATGGCTGAGTGTTGAATTTTTGCCATCGTGGCTTTTTGTTTACATTGCAGACGCCATTGCCTTAAATACACATACACATACAAATATAAATAAGCACACATACATGCGAACTCATAGTTGCACTGCGGCACATTCATAGATATGTTCACTTTGAACGCTCGAATGTGCTTTTGTGCGTATGTGTGTGCTTGTGTTTGTGCGGGTGTGTGATTGCCTTTTGCTCACGCAAATTATCTTTTATGTATATTTACAGAATTTATGACTCTCGCTTTTACGCCACATACTTGTCTGTTGTTGTTGTTGCGCATTTTTTGTTTTTTTAATGAAATCTCGTCTTTTGCTCCATTGCTTTCGTGCGTCTTTTATTTTTATTTTTGTTGTGAGTAAAGAGAATTTTTAATGTTCCGGCTGCCACCTTTTTGCTCTGCCATAAACTCATAAACCCAAAATCAGTTCGTAAATGGCGTCTTATCTGATTATTTACGAATATGTAGCAATTTTATGAATGCGTCTGCAGCTTTTAGGCAGACTTTATGTCTCTACATATTTCTAATTGGCTTCTATTGCCTTGTTGATTCACATTAAACATAAGCTAAATGTAAAAATGTGAAAAGTCGGAGTGAAGATTCATACATTAAACATTGGGGTTTCAGTTAGTTCCTGAGTGGATGCTATCTTAGCAGGCGCTCCCTGAAGTTTCAGTTTTTGCTCTAATCGAACTCCCAGAAAGAAATGTGTGAGACCCTATGGAACATTTATCTAAGTGATCAGCGTGATGAGCCTAGTCTGTCTTTATATACGCTCTCGGCTTTTGAGATATTGATCTGAAATTGTGCATACGTCCTTTTCTTCCCAAGAAGCTGCTCATTTGTTGGACCCTTCGCTATTGGAACACTATAGCATATAGCGATCGGATGTGATTCTATGGAAAATTCTTTCATTTGACGGCATATCTTCATGCAATTTGGCATGGATTATTATCTAAAGCAATAATGCAAGAAATTGTTCAGAGTGCATTACTATAGCCTAGAGCTGTCATACAAAGTAAACAATAGGAATCCAGTTCCTTTTACATATTTGCAAAGAATATCATAGCTTTGGCGTAACCAAAGTTAACGTTTTTTCTTATTTTTAATTTAAACCGTGCAGAAATAATTTTTCTTTTCTCATGCTTTTAACATACAATTTTTTGGTAATTTGCATTTAGCATTTAAATCTACAACTTTCAAAAATTGACATTCCAATTCAAAGTTTTGCACTCTACAAAACGGATCCGATTAATATTTTTTATAAAAACCTGACTTTAAAAGATATACGCAGTTAAAATTATAGACCAAATGACCAGAGTATTCATACAAGTAATTTACACATTCTGTGTTGCTCATACAACATGGCGTACCTTATGAATGCTATGCATAACTTTTAAAGAAATATGAGCATGGAAAAAACATACACTCCTATTTTGTAGAGCGGAAAATGTTGTGGTAGGGTATTTTCCTTTCATAGTTGTAGAATTTTTAGTTTGGAGATAAAAAAACTTTGTTGCAAAATATCAAAATACAATGAGCCCTTCTTTTTAGGGCGAAAAATTAAAATTCAGGTAATACAAAATATCAATCAACTTAGAAAATATAAGATCTAATATGCCTAGATATATGTATATTCATATATTTTTTAAATATTTTTAAAGTTTTTTGACTCAAGATGTCGGACTCGTGTTGCTCGTGTGTGAATGCACTGAGCGAGAACAGAAGAGAGTTTGCCGATAATATGCGTCTAATGCAGCTAAAATAGCTTGGAAACCTAACGTCAGTTAACCATCGGAAAAAAATGTTATCTTCGGCTGCACCGAAGCTGTAATGCTCTCACCGGGGTTGAAAACGTAACCGGCCAACGATTTGTATCCAACAGAACATGTTTTGCTAGTTCATTTTAGCTACAGTGTTCGATATATGGAACCTCAAAATTAAATTATGATTATTAAATAAGGAAAATAGATCATATATGAGATCTTAATCTCGATTTTGGTACGTCAGTTTGTAAGGCTTCTATATGCTATAATGGTCCAATCAAAACAATTTGTTTGGATGTAATGGTATTGCTTTAAGCAATAATTAGTGCAAAATTTCGTGAAGATATCTTGTCAAACAGAAAATTTTATCATGTAAGAAATTGATTTTGATTAATCAGATGATTGATTGTATGGCAGTTATATCTTATAGTGTTGGGATAGCGGTGGTTCTGGCTAGCGAGTTGATTTTGGAGAAGAAAAGAATGTGTGGAAAATTTCAGCTCGATATCTAAAATACCGAGTTACTACTTCGCGGATACGTATTTAGACGGATGCGCTTTTGTTCAGTTAAACTGTTAAAATTTCAAATTAATTTGGTGAATACTATAATCCACTACGAAAATCATATTTTTGCCTTGCGGTAGCGGTTGTAATCAAATGCATTGAGGGCGCGACTACAAAACGGTGTTACGTGGGTTGAAACCTCAGCCAGAGAGTAATCTAAAATTCGTATAATACAATTAGACCCTTCTATACAAATATTTTAAGCTGACAAAGTAAAAAATATCTGATGGATACATATTAACCCTTCAGAGAGAGAGTGACCTTCCTATTGGCTGCAAACGCAGAAACTCGGCCCATCAACTGCCATGTAAAAATATAATTTTACTCCATTCCCAACTAATTTAGTTTCATTAAACTGAATTTGTCTTCAAATACGCTAAAACTCTGTTTGTTCTTTTCTGCTTCCCACTTTCTTATTTATTGTTGCTTTGGCAACTCAAAGAAACTTAAAAGAAAAACACATTTTGATTGTTAATTTGCGAATGATTTATTAAAATTCCTTAACGAAATGGCCTCACTGCCTCACTGCCTTACTGCACTTCAGTTTTCTGCTCGTTTCACGAATTTCAATTATTTCTACATTTCTTCGCATACTCTTATTTCTTCTTCATGCATACATACTTACATCCCTACAAACATAAATATTTGTTTCGCCCACACCGCGCTTACAACTTATAACGGTTTGTCAGTGACTTTTAATTTTTACGCTGGAACATGATTTAGCTGCAAGCAATATTGTCATTTTTGCTGTTGCTCTTAAAAAAACCGTTATTACCATTGCGCTGGTTTCGAGGCAGCCGCCATTTCAGCTCCTGCTCCTGTTTCTGAAGTTGTGTGTATTTGATATAACTGTAATTGCTCGTGTTGTACTCGCCGTATTCACCGCCAATGCTCCCTTCTTTGCTTCACCATTCATCCGTTCAGTTGCAACGCCGGCCCCAACAAACATACCTACTTACAATAGCCGGTGCGGGGAAGATGAGGAAGCGCGTGGAGGGTAAAGATGAGCTCGAAAGATGGCATTCTGCTTTAACGCATCACTTAAACAGATAAAAAGCGGAATTTAATTATAAAACAGTTAGCGTGCATGATGGGGTATGCAGCAACGTTTAGTTTTTGCTGGATTTCGGATTTCCTCTGATTTGCAAAAAACAGCAGAGAAAGCGTTTAGACTTCGTAGGGGCATATTTTCTGCTGTGCTGGTAAATAATTGAATAGTTGTAAAATAATAAACCGCGCTCATAAGTCTTCATATGCTAGTTCAAGGTATTCGCTATAAAATGACATTTACAATGTTTGAAGTTTGTAACACCTAGAAGGAAGCTTCGGAGACCCTATAAAGTAGATATGTAAATGATCGGTATGTTGAGCTGAGTCGATTTAGCCATGTATGTATGTCTGTCTGTCTGTCTGTCTGTCTGTCCGTCTGTCTGTATATATACAAAGTAGTCCCTCAGTTTTTAAGACATCGTTTTGAAATTTTGCAAACAGCATTTTCTCTTCAAGAAGCTGCTCATTTGTCGAAACTGCCGATATCGGATCACTATAAAATATAGCTGTCATACAAACTGAACGATGGGTATTAAGTTGTTGTATGGACAACTTTCGCATTTGACGTGGTATCTTCACGAAATTTGACGTGGATCCCTGTTTAAGGTAATAATATAATTTCCGAAAAAATTGTTCAGATCGGATCACTTGAACTTATAGCTTCCATACAAACTGAACACATAGTTACTAATAGAAATGCGCCTGTGAAGGGTATATTAGCTTCGGTACAGCCGCGGTTAACGTTTTTTCTTGTTTTATGCTGCCAATAAGAATAAGTCAGAAAAGCAAGAATGCAATGTAATATTCATTCATGTTGTAAATATTTTCCATAAACGACGGAGAAGCTAACTATGCACTCTGAAGTTCTGGCTTATAAATATAGCCGGAATTTATTATTAAAAGTTCAATTTTTAAAAGTTGCAAAATTAGTTCTTTTTATTCAACAAAGTTCTCTTCAAGTGTAAAATACTTATTTTAGCGACAATCCAACTATTCGATACCCTTTTTGTACTTTTGCAACCTGTAGCTACAGAGAATAATATATTTGTTAAACTAACAGTTGTACTATGTACCTTTAACTGTATAACCTATATACTAAAAATATATATATAGACCTAAACTAAAACTCTAATGAGATAGATAAATTATCAGTAATGGCGAAAAAAGTTGAAATCCGGACGACTCCCTATTTGTTCAGTATTCGCCGTGCAAGACGATATGCTTGGGATCAAAAATTAAGATATCTTAATGAAACTGGTATGGTATCCATGACAAAAAAAATACGAGTTCATAGATAGGCGTACTTTTTTTCAGTATACCCACCTTCACAAAAAAGCCTTAAACAAAAAAAGTGCCATAAATTAAGCCTAGGGAATAATGATATAGAACTGTGATTGGCACAGGCGATGTCGAAGTTAGTAAGGAGATGTGAGTACATTACTTTTTTTTTCAATTGGGCGTGGTCCACGCCTCTATAATAAGTTTAATTGCACAGATCTCGTTTTTCTAAAATAACCTTAAAGCTTGCAACACAACCAATTTATTCAGCTACGAAAATATTATAAGGAACGCGAAAGAATCATAAATTTTAAGACTTCCCAGATGACATGAAATTGCTTTATGGCCGTCGGTGTGAAAATTGATGATGGGCGTGGCATCATTTTGGTGAAATCACATATCTAAGGAACCGATCAAAACAATTTTGACTAAATTTTGTAAGTCGCATTATTTTCATATTCTTATGTCGCAGTACGAAAATGGGCGAAATCAGACTAAAACCACGCCTACTTCCCGTACCGCTATAAATTAAGGACAATTGTCCAAATATTCCATCGTGGATTCTCACCAGTAATACACAAATTATGGAGTAAATTCTTATAACACGGATTATATGTTGAACTTATAATTCCTTTAGAGCATGCCACCTTACGACAAAAAATTGTCCAAATTCGACGAAACCCGTATCTGTAGTTGACTTTTCACCGAAAATACTGGTCAACGTATGAGATATACAATTGAATTTCAGATAGAATCCTTTTCTGACAAAAGTATTTCTGTGTATCAAAAGTGGGTTGAATCGGGTCAATACTTTTCTGAGTCCCCATATACCAAATATAAAGATTTTCCAACTTCCAGGTGACCTTATGTTGGTTATATCGGCCAATATGTGAGTAAGCTCAATGATTCTCATTGATAATTAAAGAACAAGTTTTACTTATATCAACATATCGTTGTGCCGAAAATATGTACACTTGGGCGAAAAAAAACTGAATTTTGACTTAGCCCTCCATGTACGTTTTGAAACCAGGACTTTTGAACATGGACTGAATTTTCTTCATATTATTGACGATTTTCACCTTAATGAAACTGGGAGAATGACTCTCAGTATGTTGCATAATAAGAATAAAGAATAAATTAATCGGTTCGATATTACTCTAACTCCCTATACTACGTATACAGATTTTCGTTTTTCTAACAAACCTTATGGTGAATATGTCGCTCAGGTGTATGCGGAGACTATATAGACTGCAGTATTGCCATCATAAAATTGCTTAAATCCGATCCTTGATTGACTTGGTTTACACACATAGGTATTTCTCTGAGCTTTGATTTAGCAAGTTGCAAGAGTGGCCCATAAAAATGTTCGATTGCTCCCGAAACTGTTATCTCTTTCACTCGTTGAAAGGTTCTTTACCACAACCTTACTATTGAGATCCATTTTTTGGCAAAAAAAATAGGAAATAGTATCAGGAGCCAGATAGGATGTTGGAGTTATTCGAAGCTCAATTCATGAATTTTTGTCATAATGTTCCGTGCCTTGTGGCACTTAGTATTGTATTGCTCTAACAACACTTTCTTTTTCCTCCAATGAGACAATTTTTTGGCGATTTCGGCACACCAAACGGCCTAATAATAATATTGGCCTTTGTTGATGGTCTTGCATTTTTTAAGGTAGTCGTCACTCGTACGATTGTCGATTGGACTTCGGAGTGAAATGATTGAGCATCCTTCATTCATTGTCACATATCGATGCAAAAACTCTGGTTCATTACGCTTGAACATCCCCAAATACTACTCCGAAGCATCAACTTGCCGTTGTTTTGAGGGTCCTGGGAAGAGTCAGACTTCCGGCGCGTTGGCACCCACTTTGCATACAGCGCCTTCTCATAACTCAAATATGTGTGAGTGATGTGATTCAGTTGACATCTTTTGAGAGCTTACTAATTCACTTACGATCATTTCAAATTATTTGAACTTTTTTATGTTGTCGTCGGTAACAACCTCTTTAGGACCTCTTCGGTGCTGGTTTTACCATGTCTAAACTTAACCATTCCTTGATGGTTGATTTTCCTAGGGCAGTGTTCGGAAGCTGTTTTGTTTTCTCTTCAAAAATAAATAAGTTAATATGTTGAAATTGAGTTTTATTCTTTTTTTTTCACAAAACGAAGTTGAAAATTTCCGTTTTCTGAAAAACATATTGGGTTGTAAAAAAAATTCTTGCGGAAATTTTATTGAATCAATTCGTGTGGCACCCATACATCGAGCTTCTTAGTGACTCCAAGCTTCTTAAGATGGTTTATAACGGTTTGATGACTACTATGCCGGGTCTCTTTTCGACCAATTCAGCGCGTTTTTATCGCAATTTTCGACGACAGGCCTCCCCGCAAGCGTGGCGCATCTTCGACCTACCTCTACACCAGAACGAAAACGTTGAAACCATCGTTTGTGCGAGTGGAAATGGAAACTGTATCGGTCCATAAACTGAACACATTTTATTGGCGGCTTGAGATGTATGTTTTTGTGCCATTATAGTATTTAGTACTTGTAAAATATGAAGTATTTTCTCTTTATTTTGCTTCCATGTTTGCGACGCTATAACTCACGAACGACTTAGAAGAAACGGCAATCAATCAAACACGTGTTAGCGCGTGAAATGAGCTTTCCAAAAAGGTATAGCATAGCCCGATGTGACGAATAAAACTAGAACTGCACGCTCTTAGCGCTAACTAGCGCAAATACCGCAAGACTTTTTTGACAACCTGTTATTTATTTTTTAATTCTCTTTAAGGTTATTGATTCATTTAATTCGATATTATGCGTGTATGCCAGCGCTTCTTTTCGTGGTCTAAACACTTCTGACACTCAATTTTTGGAATAGGCTTTAAGTCTTTCAGCGATGCGATTTAATATCATCTGTCCTTGTAAGACTTTTGCTTTTCGATGTGTGCTTAATTTTTGGAAATATTAAGAGTCACACGGTGCCATGTCTATCGAATATTGAGTCATTATAGTATTGAAAACTTTCTCCGAGATGGCTGGACTTGATGGCTCGTAACTTCCAAGTAACGGTAACGGATTGGGATTTTGTCAGGCCACTTTTGAGGTCTTCATAGAGAAGGTTCTCCGATGTAATTGAGGATTGGTTTGCAATAGTGAATATTATTTAAAGTGAAACGTAAAGCTCTCTGAATTGGTACTAATGTATATATTGTCCAAAATAAGAAAACTCTTCAGTTTTAAATATAACAAATACCGTAAGAAGTAACTGGACGGCACTTGATTGCTCTTAGGTTCTGCCTTGCTTCACAACGAAAATATTAATATCTGCGCTAAAATCTTTGTAAAACTCATTTAAAGGGGATATTCTACTCTAGAAATCAAATTTTGGGCAGTTTTTTGAATTTTATTAAAAAAAACCAAAAATATTTTAAGTATCCATTTTTTATGGTGTTTTTAACTCTCGATATCTTAAGAATAAAGAAAAAAAGTATTAAAAATTAAAATAGTTAGGTGGGGGTGGGAGAGTAGGTATGGAAAAAAAAATTGGCGCATCCTGGGACATTGGATTTCTGACTCTTCCTGGTTGTCTGAAAAACAAATCAAAAGAAATTCTTAATTCAGTATTCTCCTACTTTAAGTCAGTAGGGAACACTGACTGAAATTTTTTTTTGAAAAATGGCGAATTGGCTGAAAATAAAAATAGGTCATTTTTTACATTGTTTTTTTGAAATTCTGAATTGTTTTTAAATATTTAAAAGCAAGGAGTATAGGATTATATAGAAGATTAAAGATCAAAGGATTTATTACAAGAAGTTCACACACCAAAATTTCAAGTAAATCGGTTGTATAGAAATGGAGATAATGCGGTGTGGAAAACAGAACGTTTCGAGAAAAAAAACGCGTTTAAAAAAAGTGAGTCCTACTACCTACCGGGCTAAGGTACTGGCGTCACTAAGAAGTAACTGTAGCCCTTAAAATAATTTTAATTTTTAAAAATGCTGGAGGAGGATGTCTTAAGGTCTTAAGGGTCTGACTTTAATATATATGAAAAAAATCGAATTTTCCAAAATTCTAGAGTCAGAATAACCCCCTTGAAAGAGAAGAGAATGTGGAACAGAGTGTATTGCTAATCAATAGGTTTCATTTAAACTATTGAATAAATAGAAAGAGGATGATGAGAAAAAGAGCCGGGTTTGTGCTGAAATTCCTTAAATTGTGTTGATGCAATTTCAGCTATTTTAGTAACTGGTTTCTTCCAGCCTACTATGTAAGACGTCCACAGAAATATCTCACATATATCAAATTAGAGTATTCCATGAGTGTTGGTTCAAGGGATGAAAACAAAATCTGCAATACTCAGGCAGAATGTGCACTTCTTCACTGCGAACATTGCTCAACAAGGCTGTCAACCTTTTATTTACTAAATTGTGGCAACCTAATTGTGCCCAATTGTTAGTTCCTATTAACAAAGGCAGTGCAGCAATGCAGCCAACAATTAGCGCTAAAATTTTTACGCAAAGTAAACGCCACTTTTTAGAAAGCAAATGTCTCTATGTAGGTTAAAAAAATACTAAGCTCAAATATGTGGTTAAAAATACCAGCGAGTGGCATAATACCGTTGCTGAGAGAGATAACTTATTCTTAAATTCGCTTAATTGGCGCTGGCCAAAGTCCCTGGCAGGATTTCTGCGCATAAAGCAAAAGTAGGCTAATGAAATGTTGAAAAAAGTGAAAAAGGAAATCAAATAGCATACAAAAATAACAAAAAAAAGTATGTGTACGCAAATATGTTAGTTTTTTTTATGTAAAATTACAACCGGTTAATTTTGAAGGGGGAAAGCTCAACTGCACTGCAGTATAACCGCGCTTAAAGCTTTGGCTGGTAAAAAATAGGGTTACAAATACCGAAGTGCATTACTCGAAATTTCACCTAAATACCGTTTTTTTATATTTTTTGCCCTAGCACATGTGCGTTTCCCCCTTTCGGCATTGTTGAGTTAATTTCTCCGATACACACACACACACACTGGTCACTGTGGCAACAGCTAGGTTCTAAGGTATTTCCCACTAAAATTCGGCCATCCGAAGGCCATGTATGATAACATGCTCATACGCCAGAGCAATAAATTCACATTAACAAACAAGAAAAAGTTCCACATTTGCTAAAAACGGTGCGAAGCAAATGAATGTATGAAAGAAACAGTACCAGAATGCATATTTGCAGAACTTTTTTTTTTGAATATTTTAACAGCAGCGTTTTGCACGTGTGTGAGTGTGTAGTTGTGTGTGGTGGCGGGCAAAATTATATGCAAATAGGGATATATTCATCACCATCAGCGTTGACACCACTTAACACACACATATACACTTTCTGGTGTGACCAGCATGTGGCGCTCATTTATCACTCACACTCATTCATTTGCTTTATACACACATATGTACATGCAGTTAGATATTTGCACCCTTCTTCTGTCTGTCCGTCAGTTCGTCACTTATCCTAGCGGGTTCTCACTTGCGTTAAATCAGCCGCCCTGCCGTGTTCTCCACCTATTTTTTTGGGAACAATAGCCCTTATGCGTTTACCTTTGCTCCCACCTTTGCTCCCACCCTTGCCTCTTATTGACACTTTTTTGCTGTAAATTTGTTTTTGTGTGTTTAAAACTAGTCTATTGTAATGCGTTTCGTTGATAAGCTCGCTCTTGTTGTGCGGTTTATTTCGCTTTTTACAACAACAGCTCTGTTTTGGTCTGCCATGTTGCACTATCCAAGCGCCTTTACACACACACATACATATGCGAGTAGTTAAGTCTATCTGGTAGTATTTGTATGCTTTCCCAGTACAACTAATTTTCCTGCAGATATGAGTGCGTCATTAAAAAGTTGTTATAAAATCACTTATTTTTATGAAATTTGTGATTTAATTAGTAAAACTACTGAATTACTTGCTGTGCCAGAGGTGTGATTGTTATTAGATTTTTGATTCCACTGAACGTTGTTTCAAAATAACTTTTATTTTTTTTTTTTACATAGATATAAATTTTGCAAAACCGCTATAATCCATTTAGTAACAATTTTTTACTTCAAATTATGCTGCACAAAATAGGTTAGATGGCAGATCCCCCAAAGTAGTGAAGGAATCACAACTAGATTACTATATAGAGCCGTCTTTTAAGCCTAATTTCCGAGATGTTATAACGATGATCTAGATGATTCTATCTCATCTTCCCCAAAGCAAGTTATGCCACTGGTGTCCGGTAAAATTTTTAATCTTAACGATGTTTCTCACTAAAAGCTGTACTTTGCCCAAGTAATCAATATATAATTTACAAAAAAATTAAACTTGAGTCTGCCGAGTGCACAGCTCGTGACACTCAGCTCATCAGCCATACACTTTTCTGTAATTTCACTGTTACCAGGACCTCAAACTAATATAATTCGAAATGAACTCGATTGCTAATGATAAAGCTTCCCTTCACTAGTCTCGACAGTTTACGCGCGAGTCGTGTAAAACGGTCATATTATTTTTGTGCAGTATGGTTTGATATTTCATCATGGAAAGACTTACGTGCTTCCCTGAATTTGTGGTCAACATAATCGGCTTACTGAACGTCAATTCGTAACGCCATTATCCATCTTGAGACCCAGCATGCATTATGGGATAATTTTCGTCCGAATAGACCACGTCCAGCACGCAATGAAGAAAATATAGCAGCCGTGTGTGTACACGAAGACCGTCAAGAGTCGACTTGGCGAATTTTACATCGAGATCTTAAATTGAAGGCGTTCAAAATACAGCTTGTGCAAGAACTGAAGCTATTTGAAATTCTCATCGCTTCGCTCTATTGGCTCTTGAAAAGTTTCAAGAAGCCATTTTCTAGCCAAATTTTGTTTAGCGATGAGGTCAATGGGTATGTAAATACGAAGAGCAACTTGAAAAGATTCAAGAGCTGCCATCTTATCCAGAAAAAACATGGGTTGGGTTTGGTTTGTGAGCTAGTGGAATCATCGTGCCATATTTCTTCAAAAATGATGCCGGTGAGAATATAACCGTTAATGGCGATCGTTATCGCGTCATGATAACAAACCATCTAAAGCCGGCAATTGAAGCTCGTTGATCTCAGCGACATTTGATTTCAATAAGACGGCGACACTTTCCACACATCGCATCAAGCAAGGGATTTATTAAGAAAACACTCCGGTATGCAAATAATTCACGTTTTGGGTTGGTCGATTGGCGGCCAAGATCATGTGATATCACACCGGTAGACTATCTTTTGTGGGTATATGTAAAGTCTAAAGTCTATGCGTGCCATTCGCCAGTCGAAAACTCGAACGACCTATCATATATTGAATTCAACGGATGCGCCATCTGTGACGGAGCCGCGGACAGCATTTGAAAGAGATAATCTCCAAAAATTAAATACTGAAGAATATTCTTTCGAGCATAATAATCATCCTGTGAAATTTCTGTGCATTTTCTAGAAACCGTTTCGAATATCTTGATTTAGTTTTATGGAGCTTGGGCAAGATTTTACTCGATTTTATCTATTTTAGGCAAAAAATACACTGATGTTGGTAAAATATGCTTTTTAACTTTCTTTAAGATAACCTACATATTGACCGATATGTGCGAAACAAAGTCTTCCGTAAGTGCGAAAATCTTTATGAAAGGTATATGTGGGCTATGGAAAGTATTCATCCGATCCAACCCATTTTTGACATATAGGTAAACTGTTTTATGGTAAAGATGATTTTCCGAATTTAAATGACATATCTCAAGACATTTTTGATAAAATGTTCGTTGTAGGAATTTGGATCCACATATTTGGTATTTGGAGTCCTGAGCAGTTGTAGTTCGATTTTGACAAATTTTGGTTGGTTCCTTTAAGCACACTATTCGTTCAAATTGGTATCTGATTTGCTTAGTGAAAGAACTAAATGCTATTTTGATTTCTCTTACATAGAAAGTATTTTCGCAGTGAAACATAAGAAAGTCAGTATAATATTATGTACCGAATTTGGTAAAAATTGGTCGAGTAGATCTTGACATAACTGATGTGGCCACGCTCATCAATGTCTCTGGCGTACTAATTTATTGACTTAACGTGCTTTTAGTATTTTAAGGGAGGAGCCCTGACAGCGCGAAGATATATACTGGTGTGCTTAGTTTGAAAATCTGCTGATGTTAGGGACTGGGCTAATTTATTCAAAGGTTCGTAAAGCTATTTTATAAAGCTAAGTAGTAGACTTATTAGATTTAAATGGATCAATCCGCATCAGATCTGATGAGATCGTAGTTCTGCACACAGCTGCCTCCATAAGCATCTATTAGCAAACAAGTATTTCTTTCCATAAGAAAAATGTGTTTGAAACATATTTGTAGCCTCTGGTCTTATATCGTATAGCTCTCTTAAATTCGGATTATATAATGCTCACATACTGCACACACATACATATATCTACACACTTAATTGCATCACATAGCTGAAAATGCCTCTACCAAAATTAATTGCCGCATGCGAGGAATGTTAATATTAAACTACGCCAAACAAACAAAAAAAAAGGAAAGCAAGCAGGCAAGCAGCTGAAGAACAACATGGCCGGCATACATAAATCCCGCTTGAACACAATAACGCTGCAGCAAATGGCCGCTGTGCTGAGGTGTGCATGCAACAAAAACAAATGCAGCAAATCTAATAAAGACAATGGCAAACTCAAATGCCATAATCCAAGCTGTTCATTATCCACTAATGAACAAAAAGTCTTCAAATTGCAGATGCAGCAATAACAACAACGAAAACAACAATGGCAATAAAGCGAAAGGACAAAGTCACAGTGCCACGTACAAACAAAGAGAGCAGGCACTGCGTGAGTGAGTGAGAGGGAGCAAGGCATGTGGGGAAAAAGCGCAAATTCTAAATGCTTAAGAGCACCAGCTAACGGTGCTCCATCAAATTGAAAAAAGTAGGCTTAATAAAAAACGGGTAAAACAGCAAAACAAAGCGGCAGCAAATGCTTGAAAGCACACACACACATAAAACATATTCACACACACACACAGACTTAAGCATTTACGCATACACTAGCAGCACTGCAGTTTGTTTGCGCTCTCCGCGTGGCGTTTATGCTGTCTTTGTTATTTTTTTACTTTTGTTATAGTTATTGTTGCTGTGGCCGTTAAAGCTTTTTCCAACATTTATACCATTCTTCTTATATTTGTTGTTGTTGGCCATGTCATTTCTTATGTGGCAGCCGAAAGTGCATTAGATACGTGGCATTTTCGAGCAGTGAGCGCCTGCTGGGCCGCCAAACACTCGGCGCTTGTGACAGTTGCACCAAGTTGCACCGTTATGTGGCAACGCCACAGCCTGCCACCGATCCGCGAGTTTATTGTTTGCGCTTCAATGTCCTTTGCCGGCGTCAGCAACGTTGGTTGTATTGGTGACAGGCTTTTTGGTTGCCACAGCACAATGCGTTTGTTGGCTTTTATATTTTTGTGTTGTTGTTGCAAACGCTTTTTGTACGGCTTTTTGTTGTGCCGCCTGGCAGTTATGTCTTCGCCGCATCTTATGCTATTTTTCATGTGTGTATGTGTGCGTGTGTGTGGCATTTTCTAATGACAATTGTTTTGTGATATAAATTACACAAGTGCACAATATTTGCTATGCACACACACACACACACTCGCATGTGCAAGCATACATACAAATACCTTGCGCTGCGTGACTTTTTGCTCTGCCGCTATTGTTGCAATCATTGCATTAAGACCACATGGCCATGCCAAGGCATCGTTTTGCGGCTACCTGCTTCAGCTTGTCAACTCGTCTCTTTACCCGCACCCCTCCCTCTCCTCAACATTTGTATTGTTCGCTCCAGTTGCGCGTGCTTGTTTGCTCATGCTTTGTTTTGAGTTGCTTCCCTCCCATTTCGGGTCTTTATTGCATTCACTTAGTTGCATTCATTTCTTCAGCTGTGTATGACAACAAGCATACATCTAGGCGCGCGTTGGTCGTGTGTGTGTTTGTTGTGCTGCAATTGTGCAGCATTTGGTTTCAATTGCTTTTGTGCAAATCGTGACACTCGCTGCAAATGAAATGACAGCAAAAGTTACGAAATTAAATGTTGTTTTGACTTAATGAGTCAAAATTTTTGCGCTGCCAAGTTGACAGGTGCAGCTAAGCCCGATGCCAGTAATTAATAATTAATTAAAAATGAGTAAACAATCTATTTTAAACAAGCAGAATCACTTTGTTCAATGAGAAGAACAAAATGTCTCAAAACATTTTTTTACAAATCATTTCAAAGTCTACAAAACCTAGTAGTCTTTTTAACATTATTTTACTAACAATCTAGACCAAAGCTGTCCTTTGCAAGCAAAAAATAATTTTGATCACTCAGCCAGTCTTATTATCTCTATTTGTATGATCTATCTTTTCACGGGCTTCTCAATTGTATCATTCAAGTAATTGTAATATTTATTTATTATTTCTTTTGGATGGCATTATGGCATATGGACCATTGTTACATGAAATAATTTACAGAATTTAATTTCGTCGGCTAGTCTTCACTAAGGTTAAAATCAGGTGTTTAAGGTGTTGCAGAAAAAAAATTCGATGTCAGCGACATACACATATACATCTAACTACTCTACTACTCGTGTCACCTTTATTATAGGTAGCACTCAAGCTCGTATAAGTTGTCTAAATGGGATAATACTTATTTATTATTCTTACAGAAGTCAAATTGATAAACATATCCGATATAAAATTAATTGAAGGGCAAAAATGAATCATGACAAAGCGGCGCTCAAGCCCGTTGACGAAACGAAAATATGTCGATCTAAGTATCGCGAAAGATCATACTTATATAAGTTGTCCCATCGAATGAAGTGGGATGATGGTACTTTTCTTTTCTATTAGTTTGATATGTGTTTGGGATGTGTTAGTGGGAACCCATTCATAGCAATATATTTTTTCTAGGTTGGTATGATCGTCAGTAATATCTGTGTCAAATATCATATCAAAATAGTCCTGTATGTTTAGTATACACTTGTCTTTCTGAAGTACATGAAGTGCAGTGGGCGATTTTGCGATGAAACAAATTATTAGAAAAAATATTGGAAGGCCTTCGGTTATAATTTCTTGTCGAGAGCAAGAGTTTTTGATTGGTACAAATTATTCAAGGCGGGTCGAGGACGCGTTGACGACGAACCACGTCCAGGACGGTCATCAGCATTAACTAAAGATCAGCACGTCAGTAAAATAAAAAGATTTGTTATTGAGAATCAACAATTAACAGTTAGAGATCTTACTGGCATCTTTGGAATATAGGAAGTATTAGTGAAAACTATTTTGGATAATCATTTCGGCACACGAAAAGTGAAAGCGTGATTGTTTCCAAAATCACGCAATTTGTTCGAAAAACAGCTTTGCGTTAACGTCTGTCATACAATGCTTTCCGATTACCAAGATGTTATGAAACGTGTTATTACTAACGATGAGTCTTGAAGCTTTGCTAACGAGCCGGAAACAGAAAATCAGTTGGACGAATATCGTAGCAAAGGTGAGTTGAAGCCGAAAAAACCACGTGAAACGGGTGGAAATTACTGTTATATTGACAGTTTTCTTCGACAATCGAGGTGTGGTGCACTTCAAATTTTTTGCCAACCTTGAAACCAGTATCGTGCCACAACCACCATATAAGCCTGATTTAGCTCAAGCGACCATTCCGCGAAATCAGTTATGAACTGAAGACTTTAAATGTCTATCGT
The DNA here is from genome assembly GCF_023373825.1 of Bactrocera dorsalis. Taxonomy (NCBI): domain Eukaryota; kingdom Metazoa; phylum Arthropoda; class Insecta; order Diptera; family Tephritidae; genus Bactrocera; species Bactrocera dorsalis. The sequence continues at coordinate 29,080,923 of NC_064304.1, read as the reverse complement.
CACGTCCATTAAAGGATATTACAAAAATTGACTTTAACAACTGTTTCGAGGATTGAAAAAACCGTTGACATAAGTGTATTGGGGCCAAGGGGGATCACTTTGAGGGGACGACACAGATTTTGAAGACTAAGATAAGAATTTTCAAATTAAGGGCAAAGTCTTACTACTTTTTGCTCATAGCAACATGTATTTCGGCGTGCCGCTGGTGATGCTATCGAGATCGCGAATATTATCAGTTGAAAGCGATTTTGGTTATACTTATTCAAAATTTGTATTTTGGTGCACGCAGATGAATTGAGAAATTCATGTTGCATATTTATTTGATTTATTATTTGTATTGTTTATTTACAATTTCTTTAGACTTATTAAGGCCGAATTGGGTGCTCCTTTGAAAACATGCCCTGCGGATAGGGTTGTTAACTTAGAAGCATTTTGCGAGCGTACAGTAATTTGCGGCTACTCTTTTAATGCTTGATCTGCATCTGCCGAATTCATATCAGTGAAGGTGGAATCTCAAGAATAGTGTTTTGAGATAATCTATTCATAATACTAATAACTAAGCTCAATTTTGCTTAGAAGCAAAAGCCTTCGGTCTGTTCACCATCAACACTAGCCCATTGTATTTTGTGACCGTCTGTATGATATATTTTACTTTGCAATGCAAGTGTTCCAAGAGATATTCCTCTAGGATCCATTGCTTCAAAGAACCCTGAAAAGTCTAGGATACTTGGGGTATTGCGTTACCAATTGCCCTTAAGCGGGTTAACTCGCCTACCATTCCATTTCCTTCTCTTCTGATGTGATTGGGTTTCTGGTTGATATTAATTTAACCTGCCTGCTTGTATAACCTAACGCAGTGAGATTTAGTATTGCTGTTTGGCTGTGCGCTAGAAAGTTTATAGACTTACTGATTTGAGCAGAAGCCCATTTGACACGTTCTGTTATTGCAAAAAATTTCGGCCTGAACGACTAAACTGTACTAGTTTAGTTTGGAGTTAATTTCTTCGTATGGATTACTACGGATGAAGCCAGCTCCTGTTCGAATTTCATCCTTTAATTCTTCAGTGAATATGTAGAACCACTGGTCCACTCTTCTCTACTGGGGAATAAAAATATTATGCTTAATTCCTCACTGATCTCTTTCTCTCGGCCGCATTGCCATTTTAACCCGAGCTTATTAACAAGGTCGAGTACAGTCCATGTCCACAATGACGTCGGGTCTGGATTAAATGGTCTAATATCATGAGACGGCTGGCTCAAGCATTGCATCATATCACTTGAATATATATTGGCCGCGTATCGAGGATAACCTCCAGATCTTCTATGTAGTGGACCGTCAAAAAGTAAGTTCTGGCCGTTTTGGTCGAGGTATCGACCTGAAATTTTATCCAAGTCGTTTTACTTCCAAGAAGCAGATCAGATCAGAAATCATTCAACTTTATCACGAAAATTCACGTTTTGTAAAGAATTTGTTTCGCGCGCTTCGCTCAACTTATGTTCAATATAATCGGCCTACTAACTATTCGCGAAACCATCTCTCTCTTTGAGACTCAGAATTCATTGTTGTATAATATATATAATATCACATCCAGCGCACACTGAAAAAAATATAGCAGCCGTTGTTAAGAGTGCATAAGAAGACCGTGGAGAGTCCACGGTTCGCAACAACTCGGATTGATATATAAAACGACTTAATGCATTTTACGTCGAGAGATTAAATTGAAAGCCGATGCTACAGTTTGGGCAAGGACTGAAGCCGCTCTGTGGGCTTTTGAAAAGTTCCATGAAAATTCGACGTTACAAAGCCACATTTTGTCCATATTTCTTCAAACCGACTAATTGATGCCTGAAATTGAATCTCGGGATCTCGGCGACATTTCGTTTCAACAAGACAGCGCCACATCTCACACATCGCATCATTCAATGAATTTATTGAGAGAACACTTCAGTGAGCAGTTAATATCACGGTTTGAGCCCGTCGATTGGCCAACAAAATCATGTATATCCCTTCGTTAGACTTTTTCCTGTGGGGATATGTAAAGTCCAAGGTCTATGTAGACAATCCCGATTCGATTTAGACATTGGAGCAAACCACGTGTGTCAATCGCTAGTTACCAGTTGACTAGATTTGAGGTCCAAAATGAGGCTTTATTACTCTATTAGGAAGTTTAATCTCTTAAGTGCCCTTAGTTAAAAGACATAGACCTTGACGGTAAAATATCTGAAAAATTTTACAAAATTTATTTTTGATTTTACTGTTGTTGAGTATCTACTCTAGGTTCATTAGGTCGCTTTTGTTTTTACGTCATAAGGTTTCTTATAATTTCATTTTAATTTAGATGCACTAAACCTGATTGCTCGCTAATTTAAGTGCAATTATTTTCCGCAGCATTAAAGATAGCGCATGAGATTTCGTAGCTTTAAAGACCAAGCGCATTGGATGGAAAAAATCTTACCGACTTTCATTTAAATTCGCAATTTAGAAGAGCTCGAGCAGACAATATACTACATGAGCATGCAAGTCCAACACTAATTTTATATATACCGTATGTGTGTGTGTATGTGTTTGTGCTTTGTTGAGTGGATTTCTTAAACTCATCTTGTGTATGCAATTTCTTCATTTCGTTCGCCGTCTGAATCACTTTTAAACGTGCCATGAACGTAAACAATTTCCTGCCACTTGATTGGATGACGTCGAAGTTGACGGTGCAACTGGCAACAGCACGCTGGATCTGGCACGCTGCAGGTGGCAAGGCGCCATGCAACTGCAACGGCAGCGCATTTAATGGCGGCACGAGCGTGTATCGCTGCCATCAAGTACTGACGCACGTGAAACCGGAGCAACACACACACACACATACTTATATATATAGTATGTGTAAACACACAGATGAGAAAGAGCAAACATTTATTTATGCAACATATACAAAAACAACAAGAAAGACATATAGTAAGTATATTTACAAAAATGCTGTTATTGCAACTTGTGCTTGCTTAACTGTGCATAATATATGCACAGAGGCACACACATTCAAACAACCGTGTCTGTGAGAGCGTGAAAAGAAATGGCTGCAATGCATGAAAACATTTGCAAATTTAACACGCTCGCGCGAAAACGACAACAACAACCAACAACGACTAGCAACAAACAACAGGCAGTGCAGTAATGAAAAATTGCGCAGAAAAAGTGACAACAACAACAGCAAATATGCTGAAAGCAGTCAACAGTCAAAAAGTTGAAGGTAAAACATTTAAAGGTAGCAAACAATAATACCCAACTACAACAAAAACAACAAACATTAATACCTGGCGATCAGTTGGATGAAAACAAACAAAAATTTCACATATACATCTACATATGTATGTATACCATAAACAAAGCTATATAAGTACGGTTGCGGCGCAAATTGAGATGAAACTGAAGTGGCGCGCTGAGTGACTCCAAGCCGCATGCAACAGCGCACGGCACTCATTAATAAAATACGAAGCAGATGCTCTGTATTCAGCGCCGGAGCTGGTGGCAGGCGAGCTGCTGGGCTTGCGACTTGTTAAAGTGTCCGAAACCACAGCGGCTTCGCCGTTGAAGGTGGAGAAAGTCGCTGTTGCAAACCCATCAGGCGCTTAATGGCATTTCAGGCGAAAGATGCGCCGGAAATTTGACGAGAGCACAAAAACAACAAGCGACCCAACAACATAGTAAAGGTTACGAACGCGTCCGCTGAATGTGAAAAATTTCTGGATTCAACCACGGATATCATTTCAAGAAGATTAACGAAACCCCCTCAAAAAAAAAAAAAATAAAAATAAGAGAAGAAAACGAAACAAACCAAATGTTGATGAAGTTGATGAAAATTGAAAGAGTGTCCAATTGCAGGCGAGGGCACTAATTAAAACACTGCGGTTGCTCTCCTGCGCTGCACTGACCTTATGCTGGTGATTAATTTACGGCGAATGCTAGCTGCCTTGCATATGTGTGCGCGCGCATATATGTGTGCGTGTGTGTGCTAATACACACAAATTAGTGAAACAAGTTTCATGTTGACAGAAATCTTCGATTGCAAGCTAATGAGTGGAGATTTGCTGATTGAAGAAGCAATAATTTGAGCGCGTTCAGAAGTTGTATTTTTCTCCAATTATTTTAAATTAAATCTTCAAAACAGCGAAATTTGCGAATATTCGTATTTACTATATTCTTTTGCATATAAATTTTGTTCTCAACTGGACATAGTTACGGCGAATCTCGTTAATTGTGTCTACGTAACCGTAACTATTTGTTCTGTGGCACTATAAGCATGGGTCGGTCTGGGCCGAGAGCACATAACTTCACCAGCTGCCTCTATGTCCTTTTCGAGGTCAGGCCAGTTGCCCATCCTAAGTGCAGACCGGGTGCTATGCACTTAGTCCTTCAATTGGATGTGTAAACGCCCTTGCTTTCGTTATCCACCTATGGGTCTTTAATAAAAGGAGCTTTTCGCTGAATCCTCATCTCCATGCGAATGACATGGCCTAACAAAGGTTTTCGTTGGTCTATATCAGCGTTGTCCACGGCCTATGCGCACAATAGCGCACGGACAGTGCCAGACACCTCACACCAACATGTCGCGACAAGTGTCTGTGAAAGCACGATTGTGCTACTGTATTTAACTTCGTAGGCATGCAAAGAAGAATTTTGCGATCAGTTGACGCTAGAATAACCAACACAAGCATAACGTGCACACAGTCACGTTGGACAACACTGGTCTATATCCATGAGAGCAGCAAAAATCATATAATTTGTGGTTCCATCGTCTTCGATATTCACCGTTAATTTAGTAGCCAGAATGCACTCGTATTGTTATCCGACCACGGACAGTCAACTGTTGTTGTTAGAGTGTGCTGTAAAGCAATACTGAAGTTATTTCAAGTGATAATGACTGTTGACAGTCCTTGACCTGGATAAAAATTCGGGTCAGTTAATTTTACTCTGACCTGACTGTCGTGGAAATGGTAGGACTGTCAACTCAACTGGAATACAACAACCATATGGCAGATAGAATGATAAAAAAAATAACGTTAAATCTGAAGTGACTAAATTTCCGGTAATTCCGGCCATATAAAGAATATAGGTGATTTCTCAATGAGCACTCAAAAACCTAAAGTTGAATTCTGCGATACTGTTTGGATAGACGGAAGTGTGAGTCATATTTTCGACTAAAGATCATAATATCAACGCTGAAGTACGAGTATGCACTTATTCAACATAATAATAGCCTCTTCTGTAAGTTGTCGTTTCTGCGATATCGAATCTTCTACTCCACATGCTCCTAGTTTGCGTGGTGATTTGTAGACGCAGAAATAATTCCCTTGGAAAAAACTGCGCCTCTTAGTTTACCAGAGAGCTGAGCCTATATGAAATTTATTTATTTGATATATTTGTACGATCCATTCGATTCCGAAAAAATGTTTAATAGAATATAAAAATTCTCTTATATTAAGTATGTAACTAATAAATTTCATTTGAATATCTCAAAAACTTTAGAAGAAATTTGTGTAATCCCTGAAAGATAAACTTCGCCTTAAAAATTGCTAGCTCGAACCGGTTTTACACCAATATTCTCACAGGCAAAGCTGTTCAGAACGAACCGTAGAACTTTCGACGTAGTTTTCCCCCAATAACTGATATTATTGAAAAATGTATTGAAAATTATTCAATTTTTTACAAGAGTTTAAAAGCAAGATTGGGTTTTTCAGATGTCTTATCCATTTACCAACAACTCCTGACAGAACGCAAAAGGAAGACTAAACTTTATTAGATCATAAGGCAGAAAATTGGAAACGCTAAATAAACTGAATCGTCTGTCTGACATAGAATTTTATTTATTTTTATAAAAATATGTTTTAGAATTTTTTAACAATTAATTGTTGTCTTATATTTTTTTTTAATAATTATTAAAATTAGCATCTAACAGATTTTCTATCCATCTGCTTCTAACCCCACTATTTACATGTTAAGACAGCTTTCTTTAGCCTTACCCTTTACTTTCACGGAGTGCCCACACGTTAAGCGAGGTATAAAAGTAGTTCCTTTAACCTTAAGTTTGAGATTTCAGTCACTTTTCTTGCCAAAATGGATCTCAGTCCGAGTTGGCATATACGTACCCACATCAAAGCTCGGGATATAGTTTTTCTATGCTCCGAACAGTCGATTTAACCACGTCCGTCTGCCCGATCGTCTGTATACACGCGGACAAGGAATTTTGCCACCGTTATTCTCTCCTCATGAGGCTGCTCATTTGCCGGTATGAGATTACTATAGCATTTAGTCACCCTTTTGAAAAATTATTTTCGCGGAATTCATTATAGATTATAATCTATTTTATTAATCATTGTTTAAAGCAATGTTTAATCAATTTTGAAACAAATTTTTCTGATAGGACGATTGTAGCATTTAGTTACCTTCAAACAAACTATTCATATAAAAAAGAAGATTAGTATCTTAGAACGAAAGCGCGAACTTCGCTCAACTGCTGTCATTTCATCCAGAAAAAACAACGCTTCGTGTGGTTTGTGGGCCGGTGGAATCATCGACCTATATTTCTTTAGAAATGATGCCGGTGAGAACGTAACCGTCACTATCGACCGTTATTGCACCTGATAACCGACTATTTGATGCTTGAAATTGAAGCTCGTCATCTCGGCGAGATTTGGTTTCAATAAGACAGCGTCACTTTCCACACATCGCAACAATCAATGGATCTTTTGAGAAAATACTTCGATGAGCAGAAATTTTCACGTTTTGAGCCGCTCGATTGCCCATCAAGATTGTGTAATATTACACCGTTTGACTTTTTCCTGTGGAAATATGTAAAGTCTAAAGTCTAAGCGGACAATCCTGCTTCCATTCCCGCCTTGGATCAAAACATCACGCCTGTCATTCGCCAGTTACCAATCGAAACGCCAGATTTTTATTATTTCTTATTAAGTAGTACAAATTATAATATCAACATTTTCTCCTAATTAAGTAACAATCATTCTTAGTACCGCAAGTTTTTTAGATTTTTCGTTAGCGATAAATTTGCCTCCACTATACACAAATTAAAAGCATTTCATATAAGAATCACGTACAGCAGCGCTACATCAACCACATAAACGGTCATCAATAATTGCCGTTATGCTTGTTGCCTCCAACCGCCGTTGCAGTGACTCCATGAGCTTCGTCTAAATCCACTCGAATCGGTATTTTTTGCTTGCGTGTTTATTATACCCGGGCAGGCAGGTACTCATCCGTGGTACAGGCAATTACCACATAAGTATTGCTGCATGCGGCGGAATGTGGCGCTCTGTGGTGCAATGCAGATTCCACGTATGCTTCTTATTCGCTGGAAGTGCCACTTAGCTGCTGCACTTTCTTGAGCTCTACTTACCGCTTTGTTTGCTGTTCTCCCTGTCTTTTTTGTGCGCTTTTTTCTCCGCATTGTTTACTTCAATGCGCCGGTGTAGGAGATGATGTATGCAACAAATGCATACATATGGTTTGCACACAATAGAAAGCCAACAACAACTAACACCAACAACAAATACTACGTTCTACACCCAACACTCTTCTCTGTATATGTATGCCCATATGTAGCCGAGTTGTTCAAGTGTGAGTGTTTACTGTTGTTTGAAGCTTTCACTTGTGCTTGCGCGAAAGCACAATATTTTTATAGCCAAAGTTAGAGTGTTTGTCTGTTTTATTATCCTTGCGATAGCACTTCAAGTAGTTATGAAGTTTTTCGTTATTCATAACACACATGTGGCTGGATCGTCGGCAACTTGCTGCTGCCTCGACAATTGTTCTTGCTGTTGGTGTTTCATCCGCTTTGGTTGCCGTCTTCTACGTAGCTCTTCGTTTGGTGTATAACTGCTTCTTTACTACTCTTTGTGTATCATTTTTCTCAACCACTTTTGGTACTAAAATTATTTTTGTTTTGCTTTGTGTAGCTTTATTTTGGTTTTTTTTCACCTGCTAATGTGCACGGAAATATTTGGCGATCGTATACTGTTTATTTTATTGTGCAATATTTTGCGCCAATATTTTTTGTGTGGTCTTGCTAGTATTTCTCATACTCTTTTTGAGTGAAATTGCTGGTTTGCAAATTTAAAAGCATTTCCTTCTCTTACTTCCTGACGAGCAATATAACTGTTGAAGAGATATTTCATGTATTGTGAGTGAGTGGTCCGAATAGAGTGCATACAGCGTCAAGATGGAATTTACTGACGAGTAGGAGCGCAAATTCAGTATGAGATTCGTGAGAGGAGAAAGACTCAGTCGTCGAGTCTCGGCATTATCTCCAGAGTGTCTAGCCACAATTCGCATCAGAGCAAAATTTTTCAACATTATCCTGATTTGCGTCCACGTCCCGACAGATGTTTGATACCCACTGAGGCAATACTTTTTTCGGAGTTGGTCCTTTGACAGCTGTAACTTGATTTATACTAAGTATGGTTTGCCATTTCATAATAAGCAGGCCTACTTCGAAACAATGTGCCGTAACATCCTGAAAAAGTTACTGTTTGATATGCTTTATGGGCAGAGAGTCTCATTGGTTTATATTTCTTCAAAAATGAAGAATAGACTAGAGAACGTTATAGAGCCATGGTTAAGGATGTTTTCGTGCCTGAATTGTTACATGAAATACTGCCAATAAAGCCATCAATTTATTGAAGGAAACTATCGCGACTTAACCCTGCGGCAGTACACTATCTCGGTGTACTATTTTTTGTGGAGCTATATGAAGTCGCTTATTTACACATATGCCCAAGACGATTGACCCCGAATATAGTCCTCATTTAGCGCGATATTTCTGACATACGACTTCAATTGCTGTGATTTTCTGGGAGCTCCTCTCTTATGGCCTAACTATTAATTTGGTCCTGTACTCAACAGAAGGTCGACAAGTTTGGTTGAGTTCCTACATAAATGCTTTGTAGTTCGGACCTAGCATCAAGTGAGTACTACGTGGCTATCGCGAATGCTTTTTCTGGCGTAAAATTTGTCTGAAAAGTATGCTCTTCAGAGTAGCAGGCTTCAGCCAGCTTTTTATTAGATTCACTTAGAGATGTTTTCATCAACAGCTTCGAAAATGGCAAAGCAAGCAGTAGAGAGTATTACTGAACGTTATTGGATCGAATGTAGGTCGATATCAAGTTTATACTAAAGACTTTTAGATCCATGCCTCATACTACCTGCTCTGCGTTACCAACCAACAGTACTCAAAAATATTCAATGGCTTTCGCTGATATTCTGTTTACTTATAAACACCATTATAATCGTCATCCGACCAAAAATGGTCCGTTGGTTCCTACTACTGTATATTCCATACTTCAACGACTACTATTTTTATTTAGAGGCCAACCATTTTTTTAGAGGCACAATAGACAGTAGGTTCGTTAATATGTCCAATTCCGTTGGTGAGATAAACTGAACGAAAGGGAGTCTATCTCTACAAAGCCTTAGTTAAATCAAACGATTAGAAAATTTCGATGTACAGGAAAACTATGGAGAGTCGATTCGACGCCGTTCGCAGCAACCCGGGAATATGGAACGACCTAGTGTATTTTACGTCCTTCCCTTCGACCTTCCTATGCACCATCATCTCGTTCTACGGGTTCTTGAAAAGTTCCTGCAAGATTTGACGTTTTCGAGCAAAACTTTGTTCAGCGAAGAGGCCCATTTCTGGTTCAAAGCGTATGTAAAGAAGCAAAATTACCGCATTTCCGACGGAGAGCAACCCGAAGAGATATAAGAGCTGTCATTTTATCCTAAAAAACAACGGTTCGGTATAATTTGTGGGTCGGCGGATTCATTGGTTTATATTTCTTCAAAAATTATGCCAGCGAGAACGTAACCGTCAATGCCTGAAATTGAAGCTTGTGGTTTCGGCTACATTTGGATTCGAGAAGGCTGCGCACTTCCCACACATCGCATAAATCAATGGATTTACAGAGAGGAAAGATAATTTCACGATTTTGGCTGCTCGATTGGCCAGCAAGATCGTGTGATATTACACCGTTAGACTTTTTTTCTGTGGGGATATGTGAAGTCAAAAGTCTATGTCGACAATTCGGCTTGGATACAGGTCTTACAGAAAAACATTACGCTTGCATGAGATTGAGCTGTGCCCGGCGTGCCAGTCGTATCGTTTAAACCTCTCTAACTCTTGAATTTTTTGCTAAAATACCGACTACTTTTCAAAGTTTAGGTGTTGATGGACTTTTCAAGAACTTTTGAAGACCCACGTATTGCTCGCTGTGGTAGGCCCCTCGGAGATAGTCTAGGTTGCTAAAGTACCAGCTCCGAATACAAGATTTTAACATTTACAGAATGCTGCGCAGTGATTTTGTCATTCAGTTTGAAACTTCCAATTGATATTTGTAGAAACTTTGCGAGCACTAAAGTTGAAACCATTTTCGTTGCACCGACGACAAAGCACACCTTTGGTTCGCGCGTGGAATTACAAATGTTTCGCAAATTAAAAAAGCAAAAACAAAACAACAAAAATAAAATAAACCAAAATTACAAAGGCAGAAATACTAAAATGGCATTAGTGAGCGAGGTGGCAGCAGCTAGGAAGCAAAAACAAGTCGTGGAAAAAGCAAACGCTCGTTTCTTGCTTCGTGCATAGCACACGAACAAATGGCGAGTGCAGCAATTCCAGTCACGTAAAATCAAAGCGAAGCGCACTTTTAAAAGTTTGCAAAGCAGTCGTGTACACGAGCACCCAACGCCCTTGCAACCCTGCCGCCGCTACATGCTTATTCCTTCTGCTGGCAACACTGGCATCTCCTCACACACTAACATATACATATGTGTGCATTGCATTTTTAGTTTCTGTTCAATTTTTTCCAACTGCTTTGACCATTTCCAATGCTGCTGCCAGTTTTGTTGCTGTTTTTGCTGCTGCCGACGTCGCGTTGGTATGACGTTGCAATTGCATCGCATCGACTGCATTTCGCAGTTTGCCGTTACTATTTAAAATTCAGCGAGTTGCAGCATCAAATCGAAGAAAAAATTGTTTCGTAAAAATGTCTAAAAGCTTTTTGTGCCACGCCGGAAAAAAGTGAAAGAAGAAGCAGCGAAAGCAGCAGTGCTGCAAGAGGCAGCAAAAAATAATCAAACAAGCAAAATGATTCCTCAGCGCGCCGCAAATTTGCTGACATCGAACGGAAAATGCTCGGGTGCTCAGCTGCCATTGCCGTGTCGCATACGCAATGCAAACGTTGCAGCTTGCAATTGTTGTCGACTGAAATTATTGTTGCTGCATGCAACGTGGTTATTTAAGTGCCTTTGGCGTTTTCAACCATTATTTCAGGGTTGTTTCTTGTTATTGTTAGTGTTGTTGCTTTTCAACATTCATTTTTTGCCTGCAATATCGAAATAAATGCGGATATGATTTGTGTAATAAATGCACGGGCGGCTTTTTTTCAGCGCCTCTGCGGCTACGTGTCCGCTATAGACCCCTTGTTGTTGGTGTTTTCTCAGTGTGTATATATTTTAAACACTCTTACCTTCTCCGATTTTATGGTCAATAACTCAGCGCCTTCATCACATAAATGGCTTTAAGGAAAGTGTAGCTCGGCGCATACAAATTTTTAATTCATTTTTATTGCATTTGGATGCAATGAATTATTTAAATGTTTTCATAATAATATGAGAAAAAATAGTAAGACTTCGTTCATAATTTTAAAATTCTCAATTTCTCAATTCTCAGTCTTCAATTGACTCAAAACGGTTTCCCCGTAGCGGTTGTTTGAGTTTGCTGAATAGCCAGAAGTCAACATAACCTTAAATTTAGACCAGTGTTTTCACAGCTTTTTAGCTTCGCCTCACCTTTGCCCTGGCCGATTGACCGTCTGTTTCCGGGTCGTAAGCATAGATCCATATCACCATGTTAATAAAAAAAATTTGTCGGCCTCAGATAGCTCGTTTTTTCCCTTAATGTTTCGCTTCCGATGAGTTTCAATTTACTACGAATTTCCTGTTTTTTTCAGAATTATTGCCCTATATTAAACAATGAATTAAACCAGAAAGCCTCGACTTTTGGAATAAAAATTTATATAATTCATTTAAGTAGAGGTAATTCAAAAAAAGCATATTAACTTTGAGATCTATTCAATAGTTTGCAGTGATCTGGACAAATGTCAGTCAATAAACCGACTGAAAGAATAATTTATAATTATTTTATAATGTTTACTGCTAAGTGAAGATTTTATAGCACTGATGTTCAAAGGATCATATACAGTTGAAGGCTTTCTTCGTACTTTTCAGTTTTACATCGTCTTATGACAGCAGTTTTAGCCACATAGCATTTTCAAATCTCCAGATCTATTTCGCTAAACTTTTAACTCTGATTCTTATGGAGACAATTAATTTAGAATATTTAATTTTTTCTCATTTTCTTGAATTGAACAGTCGTCATCACAATCTGATAGATGTGTTTATTTGTCATGATCTTCAAAACACAATAAATTTTGAAATAACATACTCGGGTTTCTCACAAAATAAAAGATAAAACAGTACAGTTATATAAAAATTAAGTATTAAAAGTTTATAAAATAATTTTATACGAAAATTAAATTTTAAAAGAAATGTTAACAATACTCGTAGCAGCAAAAACTTAGCAGAAGTTTAGTAAATGGTCGCTCGGCATACATACGTAGACTAAATATTGGGTTGTCAAAAAAGTCTTGCTGTATTTTTAATGAATTTTACATATTTTTTTTTATTTTTTTTATATTTCTTTTTTATTTTTTTTTCCTACTATGCCGGTCTTTTTCGACCAATTCAGCGATTTTATCGCAATTTTCGACGACAGGCCTTCCGGAGCGTGGCGCATCTTCGACCACGTCTACACCAGAACGAAAACGTTGAAACCATCGTTGTGCGGTGGAAATGGAAACTGTATCGGGTCCATAAACTGCACAAATTTTATTGGCGGCTTGAGATGCATTTTTGCCTTTATCGTAGTAGTACTGTAAAATATGCCGTATTTTCTCTTTATTTTGCTCCATGTTTGCGACGCTATAACTCACGAACGACTTAAAAGAAACAACAATCAATCAAACACATATTAGCGCGTGAAATGAGCTTTCAAAAAGGTATAGCATGACCCGATGCGACGAATAAAACTAGATCTACGCGCTTTTAGCGTCAACTAGCGCAAATACCGCAAGACTTTTTTGACAACCCAATATTTCACGAAGTTCTGCCGCATAACCGCGCATCGGTTACCAGTTATTTCAAATTTAGCAATAATGTCTGGATTACATATTTAGATTGTGTGACTACTACTGGGTGAAAATCAATCTTCATACTATTGCCTAAGCAAAAATATTACGTTAGTCGCTATTATGCATAAGTAAAATTTAAATAACTATACTATATATTTTTTTCGATCAGAACCTTATTGTTCCGTTGTAATCTAACTAGACAATATTCTAGTAATATTTACTCTACCGCTTTTTCTCTTTCGCTCCTTGCAAAGCCAAAGTTGGCGATGCTGTTAAGTGTTGTACTCTTGATGACTTACATGTGTGGTCATTGCCGCTTAACTTATACAAGTTCTGTTCAAAAATTGCAAAAAAGTTCAAAAAAATGTAGGAATATGCTCTACGCTCCATTTCCCATCCTATCTAGAGAAAAAGATCTCATATAGATGATGATATGTGCACACTTTTAATATCATTCAAACTCAATTTTGCACACGACAGCTTCGTAGGCAGCGAACTGCACAAGTGAGTCGTGGCCCAATGACGCCTACATCTCATATTATGTTGCAACATGAACAATAGTTTTGTTCAACTAACGGTTGGTTAGAATGTTGAGACGAGTTGAACTGTATGTGCAAGTAAAAAATAAGATATCTTAATGAAAATGAGATGGCACACGTGCTCCTTAGCAAAAAATAAAGACAAGAATGGACCATCTAAGAGGTTTAATAAAGATATCTTCTAACTCACTTATGGTACAATATTCAAATTCGCTCAGAATAAATCACTTAAGCGCAAAAAGGCGATAAATTAATAAATAAATACTCCAGAGACATACAAGATTACTTTGTAGGAGCCGAGGTCGAAAATAGACCATGGGCATGGTCCACATTTCGAGGAAAACCCTTACTTAAGGACCTACTCTACCGACATCGACTAAATTTAGTACTGCCTTCCAGTGCAAAAACTATCGATTTTAAATTCCATCATATTCTTTCACTTTATGGAATGCAAATGCCTGCACGTCAAAAATGGAATTAATCGGATCAATGATTACTTTAACCTTCATATATCCATTATAAGGATTTACGAACTTCTACTTGAGTTGGTGCCGCATATATCGGTTAATGTATGAGTTAATTTAAAAAAATTGAGTGATCGTTTTTTTATATCGGTGCATCTTTGTGACTAAACTGGATAAGATCGAGAGAAGGCCCGCCGTCGACTCTTTATAATAAACATATTATATCCGAGTGACTTTACTCTATATGATTGGTGATGGTATCATTGATGAATCTCAGGGAATATTTTATTAGTATGTGGCATGTTAATAGAATGGTGTATTAGCAAAAATAGATATAACTGGGTATGATGATTTTCGGTTTACTCAAAAACCTTAAGCCGAATATGTCGATCTGTATATGAGTTTAAAAATTTATATATATATATAGATATATATATATAGTATATATTATATAAAGGGTGATTTTTTAAGAGCTTGATAACTTTTTTTAAAAAAAAAACGCATAAAATTTGCAAAATCTCATCGGTTCTTTATTTGAAACGTTAGATTGGTTCATGACATTTACTTTTTGAAGATAATTTCATTTAAATGTTGACCGCGGCTGCGTCTTAGGTGGTCCATTCGGAAAGTCCAATTTTGGGCAACTTTTTCGAGCATTTCGGCCGGAATAGCCCGAATTTCTTCGGAAATGTTGTCTTCCAAAGCTGGAATAGTTGCTGGCTTATTTCTGTAGACTTTAGACTTGACGTAGCCCCACAAAAAATAGTCTAAAGGCGTTAAATCGCATGATCTTGGTGGCCAACTTACGGGTCCATTTCTTGAGATGAATTGTTGTCCGAAGTTTTCCCTCAAAATGGCCATAGAATCGCGAGCTGTGTGGCATGTAGCGCCATCTTGTTGAAACCACATGTCAACCAAGTTCAGTTCTTCCATTTTTGGCAACAAAAAGTTTGTTAGCATCGAACGATAGCGATCGCCATTCACCGTAACGTTGCGTCCAACAGCATCTTTGAAAAAATACGGTCCAATGATTCCACCAGCGTACAAACCACACCAAACAGTGCATTTTTCGGGATGCATGGGCAGTTCTTGAACGGCTTCTGGTTGCTCTTCACCCCAAATGCGGCAATTTTGCTTATTTACGTAGCCATTCAACCAGAAATGAGCCTCATCGCTGAACAAAATTTGTCGCGAAACACATTTCGAACCGAACACTGATTTTGGTAATAAAATTCAATGATTTGCAAGCGTTGCTCGTTAGTAAGTCTATTCATGATGAAATGTCAAAGCATACTGAGCATCTTTCTCTTTGACACCATGTCTGAAATCCCACGTGATCTGTCAAATACTAATGCATGAAAATCCTAACCTCAAAAAAATCACCCGTTACATGTACGATTTATTTTAAGCTAACTACAATTGGTTAAGGCGGTTAATATCAATTTCAGTCACTTCGCTAGGTTCGCCGAAGTTGTATTTACCAAGATGCTTCATTTTCAATCTGGCAAAAAAGTCGGAGCAGTTCGTACAATGAAGAAACAGGTTGCTATTGATAAATTGTTAAACACTTATGTTTAAACATACTGTCAGCGAGCTCAGGGCAAGTAGAGCCTTTCGAAGTAATACGTGATTGCTTTGGGATCTGTCTCGTTTGCACTGTATATTTAAGATAATATATTTGTATGTTGTATATTGTTTAAATATCGGCTGCGATTGACCTAAGGATGGTTATAAAAAAATATGAATAGAAGTTCGGTCCCATCCGATCCTGGTAGAAAACAGTTTTATCTTATCATCTATCAAGTAATTTAAAAGTGATTAGTTGAAAAAAGTTTAAGATTATTAATCAATTATATAATACATTGTAATACCATGTGACAAAAAAGCTCCCGAAATTATAATAAAATTCTCCGGGTAAATGATATTTCAAAAATATCTACTTTGCTGTCCTCAATTACTAAGCCAAATATGAGTGCCATCTGTCAACCAATTTGTTTACAGCATCTACTTACACTTCAGTAGTGCGTTGCCATTTTTACAATGGATAAAAATATCGAACAAAGAAATTGACTCAAATTTTCTATTTCTTACCAAATCGCGTATGCAGAATCGTTGCGACTGTTGGAAAAAGCTTACGGTGATTCAAAAACATAAGCCTACAAGTGGTACATATCATTTCAATATGGTCGAGAATTAGTTGAAGACAGGCCTCGTTCTGATAGAAATATCACAGTACAACAGCTGATCTTGGGGGGTGAGAAATTCCAAGTCAGGGTGATGGTACTAGGTCAGTATAGTAAAACCCTCAAAGGGTTTGGCGTTCGTATGTGTCAGTTTTTTTATGACCTTTTAAATTTTTTCCTTATCTTGATGTTTTTTTAACATAACTCGCGAACCACTTGTCCGATTTTGATGAAACAAATTTAGAAAAATTAAGAATTACAATTTCTATTTGTTTTTATTTGTTTTTATTCAAAAAAGTGTCATTTATCGCCTTTTTTATTTTATTTTATTTTTTTCTTTGGCCATAAACTACTAAAAAAATAAAGTAAACATTTTTATAATTATTTATTTTTTATTTATTTTAATAAATATTGCCTAAAAAATAAATTTATAAAAAGGCGATAAATGACACTTTTTTGAATACAAACAAATAGAAATTGTAATTCTTAATTTTTTTAAATTTGTTTCATCAAAATCGGACAAGTGGTTCGCGAAAAAACATCAAGATAAGGAAAAAATTTAAAAGGTCATAAAAAAAATGACACATACGAACGCCAAACCCAAAATCGTCAGGCAAGCGTTAGAGATAGGAAAAGAGCTGGACTGAATACCATGGTTCAACCACCGCATTCATCGTTTTTGGCTCGGTTTGATTTTTTGTTGTTCCCCAAATTGCCACTCCATGGAACCCGTTTTCATTCGATTGCAGACATTAAACAAAAAATTGCTGAAGGAGCTGAAGGCGATTCCAAGAAGAGCTTACTAATATATGATATATGAACGTTTAGTACAACCGAACAATTTTTATTTAATTGTAACTGCTAATTTAAGCCATACAATTTCCTGAGTAGCGAATTTTTACAGTCTCTCTGTCTAGCTTTGGATAAAATATTGTGCATCCTTGTGAAAATCAAATTATTATTGTTCGCGAAAAAATGGGCATACTATAGTTTACCATGTACCAAAACCAAAATAGGTGATGTCCTGGAAAGTCAAGGAACACGGATTAGATAAAATATGAACCTGATTAAGACATACAAAGAAAGGTGTCCACATAGATTTACCGATCTGAAAACCTTGAAACGATTATCAGTCTGATTAATTAAGATAAAAATAACAAACTTTTGTATCTTAATTTGTGGCACAGCTATAGCACTTTATATGTTTTCGCATAAAGTCATTTTGTGAGCAAAAGTGCGATGCCGTCCGGCTGCAACATGGTACCAATGAACACATGTATCGGTTTTTAGAGATTATCTCCACATGAAAGCCTTCTGACTTCAATGCACTAGGAAAAAACCATGGGAGAACAATGGTTTAAAATTCATATATTCTTTTATTTATAGTTTCTTTCACTTAATGGTTGTATGTGCGACGAGACCAGTTGAAATCCAGACGACTATCTGTCTATCTGTCTTTTCGCTTGTGCATGCTATAATTAGAGTAAAAATTGGGATATGAGATAACGTAGTATGCGCGTTTCTTAGCAGAGAAAAAACTATGAGTTTTCCAAAGTATTCCAGAGTAAACAGGACTTAAAAAAAAAACAAAACAAATGGTTTTTTCGGCAAAATCAATTTATTTTATTCAAAATAGTCTCCATTTGCTCCAATAGCAGCTCTTTCCACGGTCCCAAAGTATGTCGAACGATTGTTATTGCTCGTTGCCTGATATGGCCGCCAGTATGCCGGTGCAAGCCTTTTGAATGGCCTCTACGTCTGCACAACGCTTTCATTTCATGAGAAAATGTATTTTTCCTAAAAGAAAGAAGTCGCACGGGGCCATATCAGGTGAATACGGGCAGTGGTTAATGGTTAAAATATGATTTTTAGTCAAATAATCGGTCACAAGCGTTCTTCGAATGTTGGATTCTGAGCAATTTTTCGTCGTTGGTCGTCAGTCAATTTGTGCGGCACAAACCGTACACACACCTTATGTAAGCCCAAATGTTCGGTCAAAATCGATGTTTTGGCGATGTTCAGTTCCATTTCCATGAATTTCAATGATGATTTCGGCTGATTTTTGATGAATGAACACACAATTTCGATGGAATTTTCGCTGATCACGGATTTTTATTGGTCCACATGCTGATCGTACTTTATGAACTCACGACCACTTTGAAAACGTTGAAACCACTCATGCACTCTGCTATGGGATAGACCATAATCGCCCTAAGTGTATGGTTTCATCAATTGAAACGTTTCATTAAAAGCTTTAGCAATTTGAAAACAAAATTTAATGTTGGCTTTTTGTTTTCGCACCGGTAACACATACATACTGACACTTAAAACGCAATAAATTCACTTCCAATAAATGAAATGTCATGAAATTCTCACTGGACAATCGATAAAGAAATCAGAGTCTAACGTCAACATACAGATGGCGCGACCAGGGGGCGCTAGATTCAAAAAGTTCTGTTTACTTTGTAACACCCTTTGTAATATAAAAATTTTCAAACTTTCGGGTGATTTTCTATTGCATAGATCGGTCAATATGTGAGTTATTCCAATGAAAATAAAGGAGCGTGTTTTATTTATATCGGTGCATTTTAACGTTTACAATGAATTAAACCGGGTGAGAACTTGCCACATAACTAACAAGCCTTATGTACCTGAAGAATATGAAATGTTCCCAAACTTGGCTCTTCCTTACTATAAGAGATTGAATATTACTGGACTACGTGTTTTTAGAATAGTCTAATTAGTTCCGTTATCAGTTGCTTTATTGGCACTTTTAATGAATTTTATAGAGAAGTTCAAAGTCCAACTACCTAACTGCAGTGCTCCTTTGAAGAGCCTCCATATAATATGTTATTACCCCACTCGTTTACAACCCACATGTTTATTTTCCGTTTCATAACTTTTTATGCAACTCAATGGAATAAAACAAATAGTTTAACTCATTTTGATTAACATTTTTCACTTTATTTGATTACTTTTCCATATTTGTTTACGGTTATTTGCACATCTGTTTTATTTTACATTCACATATAAGTTTATATATACTATATATATGTATATATATTTATGTATGTCTAACCACACATATATATGCTCACATACACATACATATGTACAATATGTATATGCATGCATGTGTGTGTGTGCTTATTATATTTTTAATAAACTATTTCTTTGGCTGCATAACGGTTTGCCTGCGTGTTGGTGTGACTCTGTCGCTATGTAACTACACATGTTTCTTTGTATGTATGCAGGCAAGTGTTTGTTGCTGTTGTTGTTTCTATATAACTTTAATTAGTACATATTGGCGGCTGATAATTGCAATTTATCCATTTACTTGCATATATGTGTGTGTGGGTGTGTGTGTATGTGCTGGTGGTTGCCACGAAGCGGCGCATAAGTTGGTGGCTGTCTGAAGTTGGTGAGTGAGTTGTTGCATGATTGGTTTATGGTGAGTGCATGAGTGCTGAGTGGTGTCGGCTAATGAATGAAAACATGTTTGCGCTTCCTTGCGTGTGTGCGTGTTTGTGTGTTTGTGCGGGTGTCTGTGTGTGTGTGTTTATTTCCTGTTTAATATTTATATTTATGTTTGTTTGCCGTGGCAGGCTGCATTGCTGCTTTTTTATAATTGTTGTTATTGTTTGTTTGAAGCGCGTTTTAAACGCTTCAATGCTTTGTTTGTGTTGTTGTTATTTAATGTTTATTTTTTATACATATATTGTATGTATTTTTAACGGTGTATTGCAACTTTTAGTTCAATATTTATATGTTTTTGTTGTTTTTATATTTTTTATCGCTGTTGCTTTGTTCTGTTGTGCCGTCACGCTTGTTTGCTTGGTAGGTGTTTGCGGTTGCGTAATTGTTGGTTGCATTATTTGCTTATTTGTAGGCTTACATTTACTGCTCGCCAACGTTTTTCGGTATAACATTTTTTATTTTGTATCTCTTACTGTTTGTTGTTGTTTCTTTTTTATTTTTATTATTCTATTGCGTGGTATACATATGTAATTCATTGCATTTGCTTATCTGTTTTATCATATTTTTGTGTTTTTTGCTTATCCATCAATACATTTGCATTGTTTGTTGTTGTTTTGCTATGGTTGCTTTGCTATTTATGCTTAACACTTAACACTTTTTTGCTTTGTATCTACTGTATGTAATTTTTTTGCATTTGCTTGCGTACAACATTAAACTTTCAACACTTTTTACTTATTTGTTGTTGTTGCATTTTGCGCTTTTATTAATTTATGGCTATTTATATGCAAGTTTTGTATTTTTTCTGGCATTTCTTTCAAATTATAATTTTGTTTAATTTTTCATATTATTTATTCACAATTTTTTTTAAATATTTATTCCCAGTTTTTAATAACATTTTGTTATAATTGTTTTTAATAATATTTTGTCATAATTTTTTTTCAATATTTAAATTTTTTTAAATATTTTTTGTCATCATTTTTTATTTTTATATAATATTTTTTTTTAATTTTTTTGTCTCTTCTCTGCATTTTTCGCGCTCTTCATAAGTAATTTGCTATATGTGTGTGTGTATATGCTTGCTTGTGTATAGTTTATCTCCTTTAATTAACGTATATGCTACTTGTATATCTAAATACATACATATACACAACATTACTTTTTGCTAAATTTTATATAACTATTTCGCTAACTTTTTCTACAGTGTTAATGTCATATAACATTTTTTTGTGAATTTTTGTTGTTTTTTGTCTTTTTCTGTATTTTCTGCACGCCTTTCTTTAACTAATTTAATTTTAAATATTATAATATTAGTTTTTGTATATCAATTTGCACCATCACATGTGGTTTTGCGCTGCAGCACAATTAGCATGCATTTTGTTTTTAGTTTTTAGTTTTTGTTGTTGCTCATAATTCGCATATAATCGTATATAATATATATATCAGTATATAATTGTTGTCGCATGTTCATATTTCACATGTTGCGCTTACAAATACATTTTTCCGCAAAACTTTTCATCTTCTCGTAAGCTTCATTCGCTTTTTACTGCTGCTTGTCAGCTTTATTCCTTAATTTTCGTACATTTTTTGCATTTTCTTTATTGCAATAGCTTCTACATTTAATTTTAATTACCTATTTGTTGCTGCAGTGTTTTGCAATGCATTTTTTTTCTATTTTTTTTTTTTTGTTTTTGCTTATTTGTATAACTAGGCTAAACTCTTTGGTTTAGTTACCTTATTTAACAGTACATTAATACATACACACCTATATATAGTGTTTCGTGAGTATACTTACAAAGTTAGGCTATTTTTACCATACAATACAATATCAATATGTTTGCGTTTGATTTTCAAACGTTTTTATACTCTCGCAACAAAGTTGCTAAAGAGAGTATTATAGTTTTGTTCACATAACGGTTGTTTGTAAGTCCTAAAACTAAAAGAGTCAGATATAGGGTTATATATACCAAAGTGATCAGGGTAACGAGTAGAGTTGAAATCCAAGTGAAATTTGGCACAAAGTATCGCATTAGGGAGGGGCATATTTTGACGGAATTTTTTTGGAAAAGTGGGCGTGGCCCCGCCCCCTACTAAGTTTTGTACATATCTCGGAAACTACTATAGCTATGTGAACACTCTACAGAATCGTTTCCTTCAGGCATTTCCATATACAGTTCAAAAATGGAAGAAATCGGATAATAACCACGCCCACCTCCCATACAAAGGTTATGTTGAAAATCACTAAAAGTGCGTTAACCGAAAACGTCAGAAACACAAAATTTTACGGAAGAAATGGCAGAAGGAAGCTGCCTCCAGGCTTTTTTTAAAAATTAAAAATGGGCGTGGCGTCGCCCACTTATGGACCAAAAACCATAACTCAGGAACTACTCGACCGATTTCAATGAAATTTAGAATATAATATTTTTTTAACACCCTGATGACATATACTAAATATGGGCGTTCTCTAATTAATTTTACATTGTTCTTAATTAATTTTTATTTTTTTTTTCAAAAATTAAATTTTTTTAATATTTTTTTTTCAAAAATTTTAGTTTTTCAAATAAAATTTTTTTTGTTAAAAAATTTTAGTTTTTCAAAAAAAATTTTTTTTTTTATTTTTTTGTTCAAAAATTTTAGTTTCTCAAATAAAATTTTTTTAATATTATTTTTCAAAAATTTTAGTTTTTCAATTTCAAATGTTTTAGCATTATTTTTGAAAAATTTTATTTTTCAAATAAAAAATTTTAATATTATTTTTTAAATAATTTTTTTTCAAAATATTTATTTTTTCAAATATTATGTTTATATTTCCCAATTCTTTTTTTATTTTTTTAATATTTTATGCTTTTATTTCATTATTTTCAAATTTATTCAAAAACCTCATTATGCATTTTCGACTGCATTTTTTGTTTTGCATAAATTTGTCTAATATTTCGTTTTTTGTTTTTCTATGCTTAACATTTTCTTTTAGGTTTTGCTTTGTTGCTTAAAGAAAAATAGTTTGTAGTTCTCTCTCAACACTGGAGTATAGCTTTTAAAGCAATTTTATAAATTATATTGCAGTAAGTTTTTTGTTGTTTTGCTTGTTGGCGCTCCAATGTCACAGAAATGTTGTAAAAAATTTATTTTATTTTTCAAATTTTTTTTGTAATTTTTCGTTTAATTTTTGTTGCCAAAATTTTGTTTCATTTCCCTTTATACGTGTTGTTTTTGTAAATAAATATATATGTATATATGCTTCTGCCTATCAATTGCGAGTTTCTTTGGTTAGAATGTTTGCTCTCTGCTATTTTAACTATTTTAATTTATATTTACTATATAATATATATTTTATATTCAGTTATTTGTAAGTTTTTGTATATTAATATTTACTTTCTTTCTTTTCAATTTATTTTTCAACTATTCGCCTAAATTACGCTAACATGTCTACATTTTCATTTGTTGCAAATTTTTTGCACACACATGTACATATGTATTTTAATAATTTAACGCCATTGTTTTGTTATTTGTTTTGTAATAATTTATTTTAGCCACTTTCGCTAGCGTCTAAAATTTCTAATTGTTTGTGTGTGGCTGTTATGCGTGCATTTCACTACTTATACCGTTACAAATTTGTTTAAACTATTCTCTACACAGTTTGTATACATGCACATATACATACACAATTAACATCTATGGTGCTCGTGTACAATTTTTTCATGCTCATCAAATTTTTGCGCCAACTTCTAATCACATTTGCCTAATTTACCGTTAGTTTTCACAGCTTTCGACTGCCACTTGATTTGCTTACCACAACTACATAAACAATTGGTGCGGTGCATTTACATACATACATTACATTACACTACATTACATTACATAACGTTTAGGTCTACACATACAGTTACAGTTACAATTACATTTTGCTGTTACATTTACATATGGCTTGACTCTTAAGCTTAGACGGTTTCTCTCAACCGTTACTTATGATTAATTACTACTAACATATATGTATGTATGTGTAATTATTTAAACTAATTTAGTACAGCGCTTCGGATTTTCTTGTTATTGTTGTTGTTTTTGCTATAATTATCAGGCTACAACACACTAAAGCTAACAACACATTTCGGCCAAAGTAAATAGTGCGCCTAGAAACTGACTGCAGCAGTTAGTAAATATTTGCTCCTATGCATATACATATGTATGTATGCGTTTATGTATTTTTGTATATGTGTGTGTATGTTTTGATTACATTTGATGTACTTACACATTAGTTTGATTTGCTTTACTGTTAATCGGCTATTTTATGGCTTTATATTTGATTTTAATACTTTGATTTAGTATGCATTTGATTTTATCACTTGTATATCAAATATAACGGTTATTTATTTGCAATCTATCATTACTGAGCTTTGCTTTTATATGCAAAAACAATTCTTTGCTTGCTTCTACTCAAATATTTGGGACTTTTCTCTTCATTTCTGCGAGTTCTTTGAATTATAAATTAATAATATGAAATTATTTGTGTCTAAGTGAAAAGAAACTTTAAATATTGTAACGTTCAAAGTAAATAACAAATAATTAGATTACTCACAACTTGTCATATCGCATCGTAAGATCATAAAATTATAAATTTTAACATTTGAAACTGTGAAATGAAATCCGATTGACGTCAATCGCCATTTCCGTCAGCACATTTTTCTTATCCTCGAACCACAGCTAATATTATTCAAGTTGCAAACCTTAATAAACCTGTCATACTTTCTAAGATAATTGCTACTGAAACTATTTTACTATTGAGAAGTTTGCTCTTTACTTTGTTTCTGGAACTAAATGAAATTATACCGAGGGATAACCGACGATCTGCAAAAATATAAGGATCTTTAGAAATATGGATCAAGCTATTGCCTTGAAGACTATTGAAATTTTTCGATAGGTTCCAATCTAAAATGCTTAGAACAATCACGGGTTCACCATGGTACATGCATAATGAAAACATTCATAAAGATCATGATATGCCTGTGGTAAAGAAAGAGATGGAGGACAACAAAATGAGATATATTTCTAAACTTCGCGAACATCCAAACCCTTGGTAAATTGCTGCAATCAAATGCGTTTAAAAAGAAGTGATCTACCAGCCTACTAGAGAGCA
The DNA here is from genome assembly GCF_023373825.1 of Bactrocera dorsalis. Classification (NCBI taxonomy): domain Eukaryota; kingdom Metazoa; phylum Arthropoda; class Insecta; order Diptera; family Tephritidae; genus Bactrocera; species Bactrocera dorsalis. Next base: position 29,055,881 of record NC_064304.1, on the reverse strand, counting down.
ACGTTCTACCAAAAAATCTCAACCACATTCTTGAGCTTCTTTAGTTTCAAATAGGTTTAAGATTTGTATATTTATTGTTAGGATTTACCAAGCAGATCCAAAAAATTATGAAATATTGAAAAAAAAAAATAATAATAATTTGTGGAAATAACATCGCAAGAATTTAATTTAAGAATTTAGTAATCTTGGATGTGACAAGCAATCAATTTTCTAAAAATGTTGAACACATAATTTAGCTAAGTAAAAATCCGGCTATAACCACGTAAGCGCTCTCTATGTCAATAAAGATAAAGAAGTAAAATACTTCATATAGAGAAAGAAAATACAATAGGTTAATGTTTGTTTGTAGACTCTAAGAAGTTTCATATGTGTCGAACTAGAAATTAGGCTTAAGTCTTGCCTTCTATACAATTTGCTGAGATTAATCTACCATTAATGTCGTCTATCGGGGAACCATGAACGGTGAACAAAAGTAAACTTTTTGTAAGTTCATTTTCATATCCGATTTAATAAAGCGGAAAGAGTACTGAACGATGAGAAGATCCGGTTTAACGTTTAATAATTTCATTTTTTGTGAAAATTTCTGAGAAAAATTCCATTTTTATAATCGTAGAAGCAACAGTGGTCAGTAAATAAATTTCATTGGAAATTTTATCCAATAAAAAATAAAGCGGTCCGCTTACATTTGAGAAGTAAAGTTTTGGTATTAAAAATGGTATAAAAGCAAGTAAGGTTAGAATTTGCCTTTGATTACTCAAAAATTTTCAATACTGAGAATTACGTTCACTTAAAACTTTCAAGAGAAAAATATTATTAATTCCAAGCACAAACTCTTTTTTCAATTCTATTTCGCCTTTGTAGTATTTATTGTTTATTGTTTATTTTTGATTTTTATTTGCATTTTCACTTGCATTATACATACACATATATCTCTCTATATATAGTTCTTTGAATATTCCTGTTTAGTTTTCGCTGCATTTGTTCATATGTTGTCGGGTTAGTTCATAAACATGTTTGTATTGTTGCTGTGTATTTCTATTAGATCTACAGTACTTGTCCAATAAATTACGAACGAGAGCAAAAAAACAAAAATATATATATATATATATGGCGACAAAATATTGAATATTATTCAATACAAAAATATAATAATTTAAGTTTAATGTATATAGCTTATAAAAAATAATTTTTTTCTAAAATTAGCCAAATATTTATGTTTTTATTAATGATTAAAGTTAGAACTATTTTTTACTTCGTTCGTAATTTATTGGACAAGTACTGTACATATTTGTTTATCTCTAAACGTATTCTAAGTGTTTTTTCAATACTTTCATGCACATACATACATTCAAAGAAAGTCTTACACTTGGAAAAATTAGAATCTACGCACAGTTTAACTATTTAAGTTTGCAAATATTGCAAAGCAACTTTGGTAAAAAGTAACAGGCAGCAAAATTATTCGCTACTACGCACGCATATGAATGTGTGGATGTGTTTTAAACACCCTATAATTTGTTTATCCATATGTTAGGTAGGCTTATCAAAAATAATTGTTATAGATTTGGTTAATATTGCATAAGCGGATAATATATATGTTGCTATTATTTAGTATATATTTATTTATGGTAAACAGTGCACACATATGCAATTTAGTATATAGTTTATTTGTTATTTACCTAAACTAAGTTTAGTCAAATGGGCTTTTTGTATATCAGGGGATGTGTGTACCTTTGACTTCCGACAATCATAAATTAATTTAGCTCACATTTTTTCGAAGAGAACCACTTAGTTTCAGGTAAACTATTTGTGAAGTAACAAACTTTCATGTTATGTGTCTGATCGTTTACTAATTTGGCTATAATGTTGCTATTTGCATACTTTTTGAAGTAGTTTATAGCCAGTAATTCATAAAAATTCACGTAAAAAATTATCGGACAATAAAAGTCTTTTAAAGTGCCTATATTTTTGATGCTTCTGGCACTACTGCTATCTCAGTTTATAGTAGGTGAACTAACTGCCATTCTGGCGTTGAACATTTTATTGAAGTCAGTGAATAATATTGTTCTAAATGGCATATGAGTCTGGTAAATTTTGATCCGTACGCAAACGGATGAAAAAAAGCTGTTTAATAGCCGAACCAGAAACCGATTTTTATACATTTTACACTTTCTTAGCTTTTTCTAATTCATCTTTGCTAACCAACTTCGAAGCATGAAGAGCTTGTCGAAGTTTACTCGAATGTATTACATGTAAGTCCAATTAATAATCAAAGCTCAAGATATTTTATCATAAGATGAAAACCGCTTTATCAAAAACCCACCGGCTGGACAAATCTTGAACAGCTTGCTGCTGCTATTAGGAAAGGGTTTGAGACTTTAAACCTAATAAATATATTAGATGTGTAAATTTTTCACTTCTGCTCAAGGAGTGGTATAAGTTGTGGCACTCACAGTGCTTTTCAATAATAATTTCCACCATTTTCTGATTTCCGGTTGAAATTTATAAGGTGGAATAAGGTTCATTGAACACTGAGATATGCTGGCGGTATATATTTTCGTATCAGAGTCATAGTCAGGAACTAGAAGAACTGCACGTCTTCATCGACAAGCGAATGCTGAGATGGTGACTATTTGTAGGGATTTTTGTGGTGCTGAACCTCTTACCCAAGATAATAATGCCGAAAAATGCATTTCTGATAACTCGGCGCTACTGCGCGACACATCTTTGTATGTGACAGAAAATAAATAATAAAAACAAAAATAAACAAATATTTCTTTTGTGTCTCAAATTCGACGCTTGTAAGAAAATGCAACTCCGTGGTGTCCATTGAACACATTACAGATGTGGTAACTGCCGTTGGTTCTTTTTTGTTAGTTTTGTAGGATGAAGACCAGACTCGATTCCGCTCATAAGCCCTGAAAGACCTAATTTCTTCAAATAAAATAACAATGAACGCACTCGTGCTTAAAATATATTATTTTTGTTGTTAATATGAGTTAAATGGATTGACAGCTATCAAGCCTACCGCACTAAGACATGAAATCTGTAAGTCAAAATAGTAGAAACCATTGCTGCATTCAATATAACATATAATATATAAGAAAAAATAAGAAATATAAGTAAATCATAATTTATAAGTGTAATAAAGAAATTTTTAAACATATTTTTTGAACAAACAGGCTAATAGACTTTCTCGCTAACCCATTATTCACTCCAACCTAACATGTGATCGCTACTCAAACATTGTGCGTGTCTACTACAACATTCAAGACTACTTTTGTATACATATTATATGGCTCCATATATGTATGTATGTCTAAATGCAGTTATTTGCTACCGTTGTATTTTGTATATTTGCCTCAACTTACGGCACTAACGTTTGCATATTAATCGCTGTGTGTGCACCAACATTACCAATACATATATATCAAGCATATCATAAGAAAATGATATTTCACGCTTTTCGCTTACTACTACTGGTCATTTCTACTACAAACACATACACACACGTGAGTACAAAATATACTTATGTACGTTCGTAATACTCCAAATTTTACTTTGTTGTAACTGTTTTGCACTTTAACTGTAAATAACCTATTTATATTGTGGCTTCATTCCTTATACAAGTCAATTAAATGTGTTTGTTGTTGCTGCAGTTGTTGTTGTTGCGCTGTCTGTTGATGCTGCGGAGAGTAATCGTTGTTTGTTACCTGCTGAAATGTCCAATATTGTTGTTGCTGTTGTTGGTGCTGCTGCTGCTGACTGTGCGGCTGCTGTTGTTGTTGGTGTTGCTGTATGTGATATTGCTGCTGTTGCTGCTGCGCCGGCTGTTGGTGCTGGTGCTGCTGCTGCACACCGCATTGCTGATAATGCGCTAGGTGTTGTTGTTGCACTGCATTTTGCGGCTGCACCGCCAATATAGCGGTACCCGCTGCATTTGTTGTTGTTGTCGCGGTTGCCGCTATCGGTGCAATAGCTGTTGGCAGCGGCGCCTGTATGGGCGGTGCTACAGTGACTTTGGTGCAGGCACATAATGTTGTTGTTGTTGCTGCAGCGGTAGCAGCATTTGTTGCTCCATTTGTTGTTGCAAATGCGGGCCATCATGGCAGCTACACTAGCAGGCTCGGTGCTAACCATTCGTCTTCAGCAAGCTGCAATTGTATGCCCAGAGAGAGACAGAGAGAAAGTTATTGAGTAAATTTCGTATTAAAATGTTACTTATACGACAAGTGTGACTTTTTTCAAAATAATGGTGACAGCGTATTGTTTGCTTCGATCTGTATTTTGTCTATCATTTGTGTATTTTCTAGTGAGTTTATTGACTGCCTACAAATTGGAAAGCTGTTTGAGCAAAAATGTAGTGATCGTAATAAGCAAAAGCGAATTGCTGAGCAACAAGTGTTAGTGATAGTTTTGATGCCATGGCCAAACTGCGGGTTTATTTATTAAGGAAACAATTAATTTATGGATAAAGGCTGTTCCTTTGTGGGATCCGTCGATATCGTATTACTGTGGTCCATTGCCATACAAAATGATCGATCGAAAACAATACAAAAACCTTCATAAAAGATTTTCTTCCTTATTAGGTAACCTTAGTACGACTTAAAGGTTGCTTAAAGCTCTTTCAATTTCTTCAAAAATGTTGCTAAAACTCTTTCCTTTCCATTAAATGAATGAGTGATCGTAACTTTGCTTTCCAGCTGAATTTAATAGCCAATTGCTATTTGAGCCTATGGTCTTCGCAGCTCAATAGAGACATCAATGTGAAGCGCTGTTATTAAGCAACCACTTTCCTTGTCTCCACGGCTCGGCTTTTGTACAAAACTAGCAATGTATGTCTATGTAAATGTGTAGACTTGTATGAACATTAGGAAGTGGTAGAATTTTCAAAATCTTTAATAGAGCTATTGCAAAGTCTGGTTTTGAAACATTATATGTATTGCTTTTAAAACCTTCTTAGCACGAAGATGGAGTGTTAAGTTCAGCTTGTTTTGTGGCTAAATTGATTCAGGGCATTTCACACAGGCAATTACTCTTTGATATTGGACTCACTAAATATCTGTGAGGCTACGAGTACAAGGACCTCGCTACCACTTAGGCGACATTTTCTGAAAACACATGACGACCAATTGTCGATTAGTTAATCGACCGGTTAATAATGAGATAAGCTTGACTTAAATTTAAAAAAAAACTGTTGTAAACGCAAAAAACTATTTGATATGAAATTCCAAAACGATACAACAAGTTGTTTATTTTTTTTTGTTTGCAACTTCATACAGAAACTGGCTATCTCTAGTGTTGTGTCACAAAAGAAACAACAGAAAAGAATTGCATCAAAAGCATAAGGTGAAAGGTAATAGTGAAATAAACAGCAACAATGCTAACAGAATTCTGTTATCTACCAACAAGAGAAAAGCGGCGCGTTCTTTGTGCTGCAACGACAAAACCGAAATGTGCGAAATGAAGCGAGATTTACATCCACACATGCACGCGTACATGTGTCTGAAAGGCGTGTAGGCGCTAAATCGGCTTCTCGCCTGATCGCCTTTCGATTGCAAATGCCGAACAAATGAATGAACCAATGTCTGAACGATTGAGCGAGAAAATGGAGGTTTGTAGTGATGGTGTGGTTTTTAGAGGTTTGGCGAAGTACATATGCACATATATGTGTAGATTCATGAATTTGAAGGTTGAATTTGGCAGCTCTACTGGAAAGTACTTGAGATAAGCTAATTTCTCGTTTAACTAATACATTTTATAATGCATTTATGCGAATTATTATTGAAAGTTCGTTGGTGCATACATCAAGACAACTACGATGAAAAGGACACGTGAAGGAGCTGTTAGATTGAATCGTATTTAAAAGCCCGTTATTGGGAATTTGTTGAATAGAAATATCAATTCAATTTCACCTATATAATCTTTGTACTTGTATGATCACCCTCAAGACATATTTTTTTAAACTAAAATATAGCCTTGAATAGATGGCAGGAAATTTCGGCTTACTTATTAATCATTATTGACTAGAGACATTAGAAAATACTAAAATAATTAAGTTTCCGAGAAAACCAATCATTTGCCATTACAATGCATACTAAAATTAAAATATAGTATATTGAAAACGTTATGTTAAGAAACCCTAGTTCTCCCCTTGTACCTAATTTTAGCAAAACAGGTTATCTTTAGTACATATGTATATACTTATATTTTGATTTTTAAACATTTTAAAATAAATCTTTTTCCGACTCTATAATATATGAAAAGACGACAAAATTGTATTTATTTATGAAAAAATAAAATACTCATTTGTTTTGCTCTTTTGAAGAACTTAGTCCGTGTATGTGTATATAAAACTGATTCTGGTACGATTTGGTCGATTTTTTCTTTACTATTGTGTTGTTCATCATTCTAATTAATTGCTTAAAAAGGCGATGGTCTTAACTTGTCATGAAAATATCGAATTTCTTCCCAAGCTTTTGCGTTTGTAACAGATTGATATTCACATATACCTCTATTATATGTATTTCGAATAAAGAACTACATTAACAAGTACCGAGAGCCTAAGTTCGGATGCAACTGAAGATTGTTTACACTACATAGCAACTTGCAAGAATCGAGTAAGAATCAGCAATAAAAGATGGCGACGAAACTTTATGTTAAGTCTCGACTTTACTATTGACCCGATTTTATCCAATACCAGATACTATTAATATACCACACTCTAATAAACTTTTCCGTCGCACTAAAGTACCTCACCTACCATCAGCAATCAAATGAAGTAAAGTCAGCCGGATGTTCGAAAATTCTCAAATTAGTCAATTGGATTCAAGGTTAAGTTTTTGTTAAATTTTACCCATTTTTGGCACAAAGATATACTACTATGTGTGAAACACGCATCCTCATTTTCATAGAGATAACTCATATGTCAAGCGATGTATGCGACATAAGGTCATCTGGAAGTTCTGAGACCTTAATATGAGGTATGTGGGAGCAAAGAGAATTATTGACCCAATTGAACCCATTTTTGATATACCGACATACTGCTGTCCGGAAAGGATTATCCTTGAACTTCAACTATTTAACTCACACCTGGGCCGATATTTGCGGCAAAAAAGTCAACTAAAGGTACTGGGGTCCAAATGTTCAGTACCTAGAGGCTTGAACAGTTTTAGTTGGATTTGAGCAATTTTAGATGGCATACTTTAAAGGCATTATTCGTGCAAAGTTTTGTTGTTTTTGTTATATTAATTGTTTATTCATTTGTAAACTGGAACGTGAAGAATTAAACGGAATATAAAATTTGGTGATAGGAAAAACAGGCGTGGCTGTAGTGCGATTTCGTCAATTTTGCACTATAACATAGGAACGTCTAAAGAATGTCACGTACTAAATTTAGTTGAAATCGGTTGGGCACCTAAGCGATGCCACTCCCATCGTACAATTTTGACACTAGTTTTTTTTTATAAAGCTCGCTCTTCTAGTATTCTTATACTCTGCACAGGGTATATTAAGTTTGTCACGAAGTTTGTAACACCCAGAAGGAAGCGTCGGAGACCCTATAAAGTATATACATACATATGTATAAATGATCAGTATGTTGAGCTGAGTCGATTCAGCCATGCCCGTTCCTACGATCGGAATCAAGTTCTTATATGGAAAACTTTCGTATTTGATGTGGTATTTTCATGAAATTTCACATGGAATACTGCTTAAGGTAAATAACATAATCTCCGAGACACATAGTTACTAAAAGAAACGCACTTGTGAAGGGTATATTAGCTTCGGTGTAGCCGAAGTTAACGTTTTTTCATGTTTAACAGTACCGTTATACAAGTATGTCGCAGTAGCAGCGACATTGACAAGGGCTGGGATGTCTAAGCCATGTCGTCGGAATAAATGGAAGCACTCCAGATTTGAAGTTGTTTGATGCGGTATCCACTGGTGGAAGCAGATGTGAGCGAAGATCTGCATTTACGCATGCGGGTAACTTAATAATGCCACTATTATAAAAGCCCTGGCAAAACTACAAGCTTCACAAGCTTCTCTTGAAGCGAACTTTTCCTCCTGTTGTCCAAATTGGCCCCTTCTGGGTAATTGTTTCCTTTAAATAGAGCAATTTTTGACAGTTCAGATCCGCATAGGCGTATGGCTTCCGCAGCCGCCCTACAGCTCAGATGTGAACCCCAGGAATTTTTTTCTTTCCTTGCCTGAAAAGGCCGTTGAAAGGGGATCCAAACAGCATGCATCTCGGCTCTCATGGCTTTTCCGGAGAATGCCTTCCGTGAGGCCTTCAATGCTTGCGAATCGCGCTAATAGCGCTGCATCGACGCAGGAGGAGCCTATTTTGAAAGTTTTAAGGCAGTAGTCTGGTAACTTGGGTTCAAAAAATCGAAAGCTTCTTTTTTGCTTAATTTGAAAGTACAATGTTTTAAGAATATGCTGTGAAAATTTCAGACGGAAATTCGAAATATTTGGGGAGTTATAACAAGTTTCCTAGAGCGCCTCAGAGTCCTCTCCCTCGGAGTTGTTCAACTTTAAACGCGTTTTTTTTTCAAAACATTGTTTTTTGTGGTCGGCGCGGGTCCTAACTCTTTTTCCACTGAACCGCTTGCTTTCAAATTTTAACAGGGTGTTCTATACGCTTATAATTTCATATTGCCATATTGTTATTTACCCTTGAAATTTAACTTCAGTAGTTCCGACCAGAAAGACATGTCTATAGGTTAAGAATAATCAAGGATATTTGATTTCAGATAACATCAAGAGCCAAAATCATCCGGCCCACCCACGTGCAGTTTTTCTTGGGTTCTAACTAATAATATAATAATAGTAATAAAGTATTAAATTTTTTCAAATACATTTTTTTATGTTTTCAGTATGTAATTAAAAACACTCTAAATATTCAAGATAAATCCTTTTTATTTTCCTATAAAAAACATCCTCCAAAGAAGTCATGAAAATAAGCATATGTTACCAAACTACTACCTTATAAGAATTGTAATGATTGGTTCAATAAAGTTTTTTAAATCGACTCTGTGCTATTACATTCCGGACAAACCGTGTGTATAGTTATATAACCCGTACGCGATTATACATACAAGGAGTGATATAGATTACTGAAGCCATCTATTATAATGGAGTTCATTTTAGTGGAGTTTAAATAAATTGTATACATTTTCAATGGTTTTTGTAGCAGAAAGATCGAATTTTTCTTGAGCTTTTCGTTTAGAATTTGGGATCACTCTCTGGTGAATGGTTTGAACTTCTAGGTCTTATCTATGACTTTCGGATACCCTATGTTACATTCATAAATGATTGTATAAATGAATATTACATATATACTAAAAAAAAAATATTTTCAGAAAGTCACCAAATGTTTCAATATTTAATATTTGCACTTTCTTTGTTGCCAACACAACCGAGTAACAGACATTGAGTGCCATTGGAGTGAGGCCATTTAGGCCAGCAATGTCAACGTGCGATCAAACGGCAGTACAAAAGTTAAGTTCTGCACTCAAACCTAAATGCCATGTCTACAGGTATTTCTAAGTGAATGCCAGTAAGTGTACCGTTATTGTTGGTTGCTGTGCGATTTGTGGCAACATCATTCGCACAAAGAACGCATTGAAATCGAATTGTAAGCGTAAGCATTGAATCGCTGTTGTCGCATAATATGTTGCGCAGCCCCTGAGTTGCTACAAGTGTGTATGTACGGGGATTTGCCGATAGTTCTGTGCTGGGAGTGCAGTGGGAGGCAGCAAGGCGTACAAAGCACTAAAGAGTTCACTAGTTCAATATGTCAGCAGCCAGTGCTGCTGTGATAAGTGGTCGCCGTTGCTGAGTTTTGCTGCACACAAGTTTGTATGAAATATATCTGGGGCTCAGCCGGCAAAGCAGAAAGGCGGAAAAACGTATCGATGGCAGCTTGTTGCTTTTATGGCATTCTAAATCGTTCCTATGATTTTTGTGTAGATTTCTTTTGTATTTAAATATGCGTGTATTTAGTATGTGTGTAGACTCACCTGTGGACTAACCTGAAACTGTTGCATGGGATAGGCGACAACGCCGGTGGCTTGTGGCAGACCGCTGCCGACGCTTTGTGCAATTTGTGGAGCGGTGGCGCCCGCTAACGGCGCTTGTGGTGGCACACTTTGCCAGGTGCCGGGAATCTGTACGCCCATGCTACATTTTTGAGTGAGGAGAAAAGAATAAAAATTATTAAAAAAAGGTTTTTAAGCAAAATTTTTTTAAATTATACTCGTATGTATATTTAATTTTATTTTAACATTAGCCTTTCAAAATATCCTCTCAAAGTATTAATTTAATTACGTTAAGAACCACCCCAACCCAAATATACTGTAAACATCCATATTTTTATACTTTCTCTATCGTAAACCATTCACTGCATATGCGCCTTAACCATATCAATTTAACTACACTCAGTTATAAAAATGTCTTCTATCTTTACCCCATATATCCTTGTTGGTAGCCAGCAAATTGTCCGTAGGTTGTAAATCCTTGCATGCCTTGCAAAAATTGTCCCGGTTGTAGAGCGTTGGCGGGCGTGGGCGCAGCTGTGGGATATGTCGGTGCTGGTGGATACCAATAGCCGGCCACTTGTTGCCCATATGCGGCTGCCGCTGCCGCCGCTGCTGCTGTGCCGAATGGGAAGCCGGGGCTTAGTGCTTGCCCAGCGATGGCCGACATGTGATTGGGGTCGCCGCTCTCTTTGCCCCACGCACACTTTACTGGCTGTTGATTGATTTCGGTATTGTGTACGCCGACAATTGCATGGGTGGCGGCCTCTTTGGTGGAGAAACTGCAACGAATTATTTATGGCGTATTTAAATGAAATATATTAAGATGATTATTTTTAAGACTTGTCATTTGTTTTAAGGCAATAAAAATACTTGTATTTTCCTTTGGTTAGGCAGAAAGTTTAGTTTTGTTGTAGTGAAATTTGTATTCAATATAGTATATATTATATTGAAATTATATAGTATACTATATTTTATATAAATATAACATGTAATGATATAATATCAGGGTTGGAGTTGAATTTGTGTATTTTGAGCGCATAAAGAAAAATAAAATGAATCATAAAAATTATTCAAAGTGGGTCGAGAACACGTTGATGACGAACCACGTCCAGGACGGCCATCAACATCAACTGATGATGAACACGTCAATAAAATGAAGGAGTTGGTGATGCTTGAGAATCGACAATTGATAGTCCCAGATATTACTGACATCGTTGGGATATCAGAGGGATCAGTGAAAACCACTTTGAAAGATCATTTGGGCCTAAGAAAAGTGAAGGTATCGTGTTAGTGTCTGTGAAGTAATGCTTTTCGACTACCAGGATGTCATGAAACGTTTTATTTCTGGCGACGTGTCTTGAATCAATGCTTAGGACGCGGAAACGATTTGTCGGCCAAATATCGAGGCAAAGGTGAGTAGAGGCCGAAAATCCATGCCAAAGCGGTTCAAAAAACAAGGTTATGCTGGCAGTTTTCTTGGATTATCGATTTGGCCAAACTATGAACAAGGAATAATATTTGAGTGATATGCATTGCTTGCCCGAAGCTGTTCGTAAAATTAGGCAGGAATTATGAGCCGACAACTCTTGGTTTTTTGCACCTTGTGCCCTCTGGCTATTCAGCAATCCTTAAACGACCGGTTCGGGGGAACCTATTTAAATTAATAAAAGCCACTAAATATGAATCGATACGCACATGAAGGCTATTCCGAAAAATTACTTTTACAAACTGTTCCGAGAATTGAAAAAAAAGTTGCCTAATTCCTTCCTTGTTTGCCAATAAGTCCATAATAATCAGCTAAAGCAAAGTCCGAACCCAACATATTCTGGTCTTCGTTTGGTAACGGCTTTCCTGAATTACACTGCGGTCAATAAATTTTTGAAACGATTTGCTGTGTCTTAACAAAGAAAAAAGTGTGCAATAACTTTTTGGAATGTCACAGGTAGATCTTTGGCTTGATGTCCGAGATCTCAGGTTAGTAAATGGAACCGTAATTTACTTTAAGTAAATAAAAAGGGAACCGGAAAGATTTACGTAAAAAAAACTGCAAAAAAACAGCCTTCAAGACCAACAACAGTGTTCTGGAGAGAAGATGGCTCGAGTGTTTACTGGCAATGACTGAGTCCTCATTTGGTTCACACGATTATAGAGCCGATAAAATGACTTCATATTAGACCTACGCACTAACTCGACAGTCCTAAAGTTATAAAAAAATGTATATATAAAATATAATATTAATTTTAAGCGTCATATTTTAGGTCACGAGACTCGAGGAGAAGCGAGACGCATTTGTAGACAGAAAAAGAAAGAGGCCGAAATGCGTGAGTACGAAGAGCTTGATAAGCTGGCCGACAGGGTAATGCTCGAAAAATTCTACCAAAAAATGCGGCGGCTTACAGAAGGTTTCAAGACCGGAGCATACTCATGTAGAACCCCCCAAGGTGATCTAGTCACCGATGCCCAGAGCATACTTAAATTATGGAGGGAACACTTCTCCAGCCTGCTGAATGGCAGTGAACACACAACGCCAGGAGAAGACGAACCCGATTCCCCAATCGATGACGATGGAAAAGACGTTCCATTGCCCGACCAAGAAGAAGTTCGAATAGCAATTACCCGCCTGAAGAACAACAAAGCGGCGGGGACGGATGGATTGCCAGCCGAGCTATTCAAACACGGCGGCGAAGAACTGATAAGGAGCATGCATCAGCTTCTTTGTAAAATATGGTCGGACGAAAGCATGCCCAACGATTGGAATTTAAGTGTGCTATGCCCAATCCATAAAAAAGGAGACCCCACAATCTGCGCCAACTACCGTGGGATTAGCCTCCTTAATATCGCGTATAAGGTTCTATCGAGCGTATTGTGTGAAAGATTAAAACCGTCAACAAACTGATTGGACCTTATCAGTGTGGCTTCAGACCTGGTAAATCAACAACCGACCAGATATTCACCATGCGCCAAATCTTGGAAAAGACCCGTGAAAGGAGAATCGACACACATCACCTCTTCGTCGATTTTAAAGCTGCTTTCGACAGTACGAAAAGGAGCTGCCTTTATGCCGCAATGTCTGAATTTGGTATCCCCGCAAAACTAATACGGCTGTGTAAACTGACATTGAGCGGGACCAAAAGCTCCGTCAGGATCGGGAAGAACCTCTCCGAGCCGTTCGATACCAAACGAGGTTTCAGACAAGGCGACTCCCTATCGTGCGATTTCTTCAATCTGCTGCTGGAGAAAATAGTTCGAGCTGCAGAACTTAATCGAGCAGGTACAATCTTTTATAAGAGTGTACAGCTGCTGGCGTATGCCGATGATATTGATATCATCGGTCTCAACACCCGCGCCGTTAGTTCTGCTTTCTCCAGACTGAACAAGGAAGCAACGCAAATGGGTCTGGCAGTGAACGAGGGCAAGACGAAATATCTCCTGTCATCAAACAAACAGTCGTCGCACTCGCGACTTGGCACTCACGTCACTGTTGACAGTCATAACTTTGAAGTTGTAGATAATTTCGTCTATCTTGGAACCAGCGTAAACACCACCAACAATGTCAGCTTTGAAATCCAACGCAGGATAACTCTTGCCAACAGGTGCTACTTCGGACTGAGTAGGCAATTGAGAAGCAAAGTCCTCTCTCGACAGACAAAAACCAAACTCTATAAGTCACTCATAATTCCCGTCCTGCTATATGGTGCAGAGGCCTGGACGATGTCAACAACAGATGAGTCGACGTTGCGAGTTTTCGAGAGAAAAGTTCTGCGAAAGATTTATGGTCCTTTGCGCGTTGGCCACGGCGAATATCGCATTCGATGGAACGATGAGCTGTACGAGATATACGGCGACATTGACATAGTTCACCGAATTAAAAGACAGCAGCTACGCAGGCTAGATGTTGTCCGAATGGATGAAAACACACCAGCTCTAAAAGTATTCGGCGTAGTACCCGTCGGGGGGAGCAGAGGAAGAGGAAGACTTCCGTTGGAAGGATCAGGTGGAGAAGGACCTGGCTTCGCTTGAAGAAACGACCGGCGCACTGTTGTTAACTCCGCTATATACGCGTAAGCGATGTCTAAGCCAGTAAAGAAGAAGATTTTTATCGTTATACGAGTATAAGTCAAAAAATCCGCAAAAAATAAAACATTTCCCATTAAATGAAATCTACATGAAATTTAACTGAAGTAACTGCAGCATTAACTATACAAGTTCTGGGAATTAAAACTCAAAAGACTGGAGAAAAAATTGGTCGTAATTTAGTAAATTGCTTTTTAGATGCCACTTATTTAAAGTCGATATGTTGAAAATGTAAATGCATGCGGGATACACTTCTTTGTGCATACTAATAGCTTTCATTTTCCCCACTTACATAAGGAGGACAACCCTGAAAATAACAACAACAATAACAACGTTGAAGTGTTCACAGTATTAGCAGTTAGCAGAGCGAACAAAGCGTGAAAGTTGTGCAATCGGCCAAGGGATTCGTGACTCGCTCAATCTCAGTGCATCAGTGCAACGGTGCAATGCGGCCTTTTGTGTCAACATGGCAGCTGCGCATATCCTACAACACCCGTATGCATACATACACGTAAATATGTGTAGATAGAGACGATTACTGAAGTGCCCTGGTTAGACTGCTTTTTGTGCTATTGTAAGATATAGAGTATCTACCATATATTGATAGCTTTGATTACCTGAACTCTTTACCTTCCTACTAATTTCTGATACTGCAGAAAAAAATTACTAAGAACTTATATTTTAAGACATAACTAAGAGTTTAGATTATGGACCAGTACTGTACCACATTGAACTAGTCCCTTCTTGATCCACATACAATTTGTATTAACTCACCACTGGGCACACCATACATGTGTTGCTGCGGAAAAGCTGTTGCAAGCATTGTTGCAGTAAAATCAAAAGCATTACCAACGGCTTCGGTAGCAACAACACCAACTAGCGCCCTCGGTATTTGAAGTCTCCAAGCTCATTATGTCGGCAAACACAGCAAGACAATGCAACACAATAGTCGAACAACACCAACAAACAATGGGGAAAATAAAATTCGGAAAACAGCTAAAAACAATACAACAAGCTGCAACAACTGACTTAACAATAAAGTGACTACAACAACACACACACACAAGTGACTACACTGCGCCATACAGCTAGCTGTAAGTGGGGCGAATATGAACTCAAACTGCAAAACAATAACAACACAATGCTGTAAAGGAACACGCGCACTCTGGCAGCTAATCTACAAATACAACAATAAATAAGTTTCCGATAATGTTGTTTGAGGGATGCAAAGGGGCAAACAGCTATCAGAATAGCTAGCTATTAAACGCGTGGTAGGAAGGGGGAAAAGTAGTCGTTTCATATACAAGTATGATCAAAATTATATAAATTCATCGATTGCTTATGTTAAGCATTTTTTAAAAGATCTTGGACATAGGCATAGATAATTAAGAGCGGTTTGTAAGATCTGGTGAGATGAACAATACAATACATTGAATAAAAACTGCGTAACATGTGAGACCTGAATCGATTTGATTAATTTTTTCGGGTTTTTCGTAAAAAGGTCGATGTTTCAAGAAACAACTTAAAAGAAGTCACCTGTCACCTGTTTTTTAATTTTTAATTCAATAGATTTGTTTAAACGAGAAAAACCATAAAATGGTTACCAAAATACAGAGATTTTAAAAGCATCCAGTCAAACATATGTTTGAGGATTGGACCTGTATATAAAATTTAATTCAACAATATCGATAGGGTAAATGTATAACATAGCCCCCAATCGATGGCGATAGAGTAGACGTGCCTTTGACCGACCATGTAAAGTCCGGGGCCGATGTATTGACAGCCGATCTATTGAAATACGGCGGCGACGAACTGATAAGGAGCATTTATCACTTTTTTTGTAGAGCAAGCAACTATTGTACATAACTGTCATACAAACTGACCGATAAAAGTAAGAAATGGCTTGCATTTATGAAGGGTATTCTAGCTTTGATACAACCTTCGGGTTGTAGTCGCAGAAGACCCGATTTTCTGAAATAAGAGGCCAACTAATGATGCCTCTAGCCTTTGCAAACACGTGAATAACTATACTCCATCTCCAGAACAATAATATCGATATTGTTTTACCAGAAGCTCCGGAAACTTGGTTGGAAGGTTCTTATGAATCCATTTGTAGGCTGGACTTAGTACTAAGTGATTGTCTACGGAGAACAATCTTGCTTTTGAATGATTAGCCTCGAGAGAAGCTTATTAAGGGGTTACATGGGTTTCACAGTTTCAAAAAATTGAAAAAAAAAATTTTATCTTATTAAATTCTATAACATCTCTAGAATATTTTCAAGTTGATCTCATCAATACTTTCAGAGATACAACCCTGAGAACTTGTGCGCTCGAGGCAATCTAGGCTAAGTGCGCCGTCTTTAAGCGCGTTTTTCTCGAAACTGTGTTTTCAAAGTCGGTTGTCAAGATTTCTCGCGAACTACTCAACCGATCTTGATAAAATTTTACACAGGTCTTCGAGATATCATTTACAAGGTCTTGAACGAAGGTTTTTATTTTTTTTAATTACAACTATTAAAAAAAAAAAAATGTCGTGAAATTTTCATCGAAATTGCATTTTTTTTTTATAAAACGTCTGCTAAAAGTCCAATTTTCATTTTTTTCTGTTTCCTTCGTCCAATACCCAGTTTATTGTCTGTTTTTGAATGATTTGTATCGAGAGAAGCTTATAAAAATCTGCTAATCCTATTTTATGAAAGTGATTTTATGAATGATACTAATTCTAAAGCAAAATTAATGGTTCTGACGAAAAATTGAACAAGTTCTGTATGTACATATAAGTATGTATTTATGAACATATGTATGTACATAAGTATGTATATAGTTCGCAAGCAGAAATCTAAAAAAAATTCTTTAAATGTGGTAAACATGTCTGTCCAAAGTAGTGTATTTTAAACACCAATTCTTTTTGCACGAATATCCAATGTTCATATTCGGTAAATTTAAGTGCTCTCACTTGTTAGTGTGCCTGTACTTGCATGCACGTGCGTGTCTAAGCACACATTTGCACTTTTTGCGAAGCTGCGAAACTTTAGCATTATGTCATATTTTACTTTTTATTTGATTTTTACTTTTTTCAATGGAAACTCACCGCACAAATGCATATCCTTTGTCCTTGAACACCCTTATCTCCTGAATTGTGCCATAGGGAGAGAAAGTTTTCTGCAAAATATCCTCGTTTAGAAAGCCGGACAATGCGCCATTGATGCCACCACAATAGACGGTGCAATTAGTGGGGCTGCTTTGGTTGTACACCTCATCGAAGGTTAAAGGTTTGGCATTAACTAATGGAAAAAGCAAAGTAGATTAGCACAAAACAATAAAATACAAAATTGAAAGCTTTCGCAAAGGTGTGGAATAAAAAGAGAAGAGTTTTACGGTGTAAGTTAATGTAATATAATGATAAATTACGAGGGGCGCTAAAAAGTTTCTGGAACTGTTATTATATTGATGCCATGGAACAATTATTTAGCTTAATTATTATTGATGAATTTAATGTAATCTCATAGAGTTTAACGAGTTCTCGAATATTCATAAGCTATCCCATTGGTAGGTTGTGTCTTCGGGGTTTTTTTACGATAGCTTCAACCAGTCTCCGACGATCAGAAAACAGTGTTATAAGCAACATTTCTTTACCACTCTAATATAAATATTTCATCTCGTCATTCAAATTAAGCCTGAGTTTTGATGATTTATTTCCAGACATATTTGCCTCCCGATCTGCGGATTACTGAACTCCAACATTGGACGAATATGTTAGATGTGGAAACATTTCGAAGTTAAATTCACTCCATCATCTCAGCTTGACGGATCTCGACTTTAAAAAGAGCTTTTGCAAACGCAAATGTTCAAGAAATACCCGGTTATCTAATCCCCGCTTGGGTGTTAAGAATAAGGTTGATTATTATGTAACGATCGATTCCGGAACCGTGTTGTATTTTCATGGTCGGACCATGAAGAGATGGGTGTTAAGTGTGATTCATTGGGCATACAAAGAGGTGTTTAGAGTCATAAGGAAACTTGTTTAGTAAGACGGGGTCAATTCTGGGCAAGTAGTCTAACCAGCTACAATATCCATAACGAAGCTACACAAAGGCAGACTCTAGATTCTCAAGAAAACTCGACCTCTTCATCTTTTATGGGTGGTGGTTTAACTCCTAATACACCATTCGCTGGGAGAGACACGGTGAAACTATAAATGGCTCCACTATGAATAGCGGTGAATACTTGTCGGAAGTTTGTTGCGTCCGTACTCTCGTCAACGTGCTGTTCAATGTCGTCGACCTAATCAAGGAATGACCTCTTGATGCTCCCAAGTTGCGCCTCCGCTTGAAACAGACAACTGTAAGAATGGTTTATGCGAAAACATTTCAGCAGAAATTTCTAAGAGAAGAGTGTGTTGTTTTTTCTAAACCGTAAGCCTCATTATGTAAATGTTCGATAATAGATATCAGAAGGCATTCTGTAAAAGTACGGATTTAAAAAGCTTTTGAGGAGTCCAACGGCACCAGGATTATTCTCTTACAGGTTTTAGATTAGCCCACGAAATATGTGGGGTTGGTTGTCGCGGTGCTGCATGCTTTCTGGGAGGCATGTTGATGATCTGATAGACCTAGGTGATGAGAGAAGGTTGTGAGTAAGAAAGAAGGAAAGAAGTATTATCGGGTATCCAGGTTTCAGTAGGAGCAGCACGCTTTCGATTTTCCACACATCAGGTGTTTAAACAGTGGTCAAGAACAGGTTAAATACCTTAATTCTCTATGGGTAAAATTACAATTCTCACGACGGCAGGTCTACGTTATCGGAATTTACTTAGATTTTAACCAGCCAAGGATTGTTCTTTCGGCGATCTAATACTGTCTTCTTTTTATGCAAATGGGAACTACATCCAGCATACATCACTTTTACCAAGAATAATTGTGAGTTGGACAAACAAAATTCAAAGAACGATATTTTCACAAAAATAACGAAATTCTCATGCAACAAAGTCCAGAACTTATTTGGTGCCCCTCGTATTTATGCCATTTTACTATTTCGTTTTTGTCTCGCAGCGCAAACACGTTTTCCTCTCATTGGAATTACGCTGATTTACTTACCATCCAATTTTGTCGCCGGCGGTTTTCTTGTGGCCCAATTCGTGCGTATCGAACGAGAGCCCAACCACTGACCATTCATGGCGGTAATGGCATTTTCCGCTTCCTGCAATGACACAAAGCACAAATACAGTTCAATGCAATGGGTAAATGCTTTTTAAAGCAAATAAAAACTAGTTGAAAGTAAAGGAGTACACATATATATACAAAAATACATATATACGAATATATATGGCAAATAAATAAATGGCAAACGAAACGCAAAGACAGTGGAATCCGTGAAGCTAAGCATAATTTAATTGCTTTTCTACGCTGTTTGGCCAAATCAAAGTCGCAATGAGTTTAAAATTTATACAAAGTAAATAGTGGATGCAGCTTATAGAGTGCTGGCTGAAGGCTTACGAACCGTCTCGATTGATGGTGAATGATTGGAAAATAGTCATACACACATTTGTGCATATTTATGTAAATAAATCTACGTTTGATAATCTGCTGACGATGTAGTGGACGTTGAGCGATCGAAGCCGGCAGCAATTCGTAAAGAAAATAATCTCAACTATTCCCTTTACACTTCTTGCAAATTATTTAAAAGCGGCAAAGCAAAGAAATCGTCGTGGCAGCAAGTTGATTACTTCGAAGCATACGTACAGGGTGATACATGTGATAGCTTATTTTTTGTGAAAAAATTAAAATTTAGTGTGGCATAAAGTTGAAATACCAAACGTTTTGGAAGCTGGATGTACTCGGAAAAGAAAAATGACCGCCTGAATTAGCTTAATGCAAGTCGTTAGACTCGTTTTCCCAGCTTTTTAGTTGGATGCTATCACTGGCCGATTAGAAAATTATCCCAAGTTCCTGAATGCTTAGGCGATTGTCCCATCGTATTACCTGTGCCCAAAAAATACTGTCAGTCACATTTATGTCAATATTTTGACATGAAAAAATATTCATTAGTGTTTGAGATACATGTCGTTTTGTGAGCTGCTAAAAGTGAGTTTTTCATTTTTTGCGATGTCGAAATTTGTTGAGCAAAGAATTTGCATTAAATTTTGTTTACGGAATCAATTTTCTGCTGCGGATACGTTGAGGATGGTGCAGAAAGCCTTTGGTGATGAGGCTATGTCTAAAAAACAAATGTTTCCAAGTGGTATAGTGAGTTCCAAGCCGGCCGTGAACATGTCAAAGACGAAGAGCGTCCAGGGCGACCATCAACCTCAACCGACGAAGCTTACGTCAACAAATCAAAGATTTGATATTGAAAAACCGTCGATTAACAATTAGAGACCTTGCTGATGAAGTTTGGCATATCGAAAGGCTCAGCCAATACCATTTTGAAAGAATGTTTTGGGCCTCAACCGCGTCAAATCTCGACTGGTACCGAAAACATTGAATTTTTTGGAAATAAAACGCCGCGTTGAAGTGTGTGAAACGACGCTTTCCGATTACCAGGGTGTCATAAAACGCATTACAACTGGCGATGAGACTATGATCTATGCTTACGACCCCGAAACAACCGATCAGTCGAGCGAAAAATCGTGCCAAAAGAGAGCCAATACCAAAAAAATCGCGCCAAAGTCGCACAAAAATCAAGGTCATGTTGACTGTTTTCTTCGATTATTGTGGTGTGTTGTGCATTATGAACTCCTTCCAATCGGTCAAACTGGCAACAAGGGAATTTTATTTGAACGTAATGCGTCGTTTGCGTAACGCTATCCGCCTACAAAAGGCCGGAATTGTGGAAAGACAATTCTTGGTTTTTACACCACGATAATGCACCATCCGATACTGCCCCTCGTAATTCGTGATCATTTCGCCAAAAACTCAACCCATATCGTTCCGCAACCACCGTATTCACCTGATCTGGCGGCGTGCGACTTCTGGCTGTTCACCAAGCTCAAAAGACCGCTCCGGGGACACCGTTTTTATACGATAGAGGAGATTCGAGCCGCTGCGAAGACGGAACTGAAGGCCATCCCGGAAAGTGACTACAACCAGTGTTTCGAAGATTGGAAAATCTATAGGCATAAGGCATTTCGTCGGGAGGGGATTACTTTGAAGGGGATGAAATTGATTTGGAAGAGTAAATACAGAATTTTCAAAATTTTGTATCTCGACAACAACAACTATCCTTTTAAGCAAACGAGAGAGTCCTCTAGTATTTATCCTTTCATACTAAAATACATACAACTATTGAACCACCCGTTACAAAAATTCATACGAACATAACTGATGCGACTACGAAAGTTACTGTCCACTGCTGAACTAATCCGTTAGCTGTGGACAACTATAAGAATGCTATGCTACAGCTAGAGTAATGTTGTGTTGCTGTTGTAAATTTTTGCGACTTCTCTTCGGCTGCTATGCTGTTTCTCTTACTGCTAGACGCCAGAGCTACTGGCTGCCAAACTTAGCAAATTCTTTATTTTAGCCACTGGCGTTGGCAATGGGGTGAGCTTGGCGTTTGGCTGTCAGCGCTCGACCCTTGCTCAAAGTAAAAAAGAAAGAAACCTTCTCGAAATTTGTGCGCGCTCGCCTCCATTGACGCCTTAATGGCACAAACTTAAATTGACTTTTCCACAATGTCAACAGAGAGCGGCGTCAATGAAGCCAAGTGCGTGGCCGCCGGCGGGTAAAGTGCGGAAACCATAATGCAAAAGAGGGAGAAAAACTGCAGCAAAGCCAAGAGAAAAGAAACTCTAGAAGTATGCATGTAAAAACTATGCACTAATTTTAATAAAACAAAAACGTCAACTATTCAAAACAAAAAAATAAAAAAAGATAGAAAGAGAGCGAGAAACATAAGCAAGCCGAGGGAACGAACTTGCAACATAGGCAATGTAAATAAGAAGTTTAAGAAAATGCAACAATAGCAAGAAAATATGGGAAAAAGTTGATTCCATTGTTTGCCGGCAGCAAACTTTTGCGATTTGGGCATTTGGGATGTGAGCGAATGCCAATAACAGCAATATGTGCCATCAACCGTGTTGTTGTTTTATTTCGCACAAAGCTGTGTTGAGAGGTGGGCGCCTGCAGCTTGCAATATAAACAAAAAAAGCACAAAACTGAAGCTGAAGACGAAATAAAAATTAAGTCTGGCGCAAAAATTTCGATGAGTTGAGGAAAGAAACAAAAAAAAGTCACCGAGAAGCGGCGTAAAAAGTCAGCAACTGTAAACACTAAAGTGGCAGCGTTATTAAGGACTTTAATTCCCAGAGTCAATAGAGACAAGATGGTGCCAGATCATGGCAAACATAAATGGAAGTGGATCATTTCAAGTGACTTTTGAATAAAAAAAAAATAAATTCAGAAAAATTTTACGGAAAGCTGTTCTGTCATACACATAAAAGGACCCAGACTTTAAGTCAAGATAAAAAGTTAACTTCGTTTGAATGAAACTATAATACATTTTACTAATAAAGAAGTTTCTCTACGTTGATTCCTTTAGTTTGTTCAGTTTTTATGACAGCTATATGTTATACTGGTCTAATCTAAAAAATTACTACAGATACTGTAGTGTTGCTTTGAAGAATGAACCCTCCAATTTTTTCAGAATTAGGTTGTGATACTTGAATTTCAATGTCAGCCATGCATAGGGTTTTTTTCGAAATGACGCTACAAAAGTAAACCGATAGGAACCACACATCACGCCTCTTTTCCCCTCTTTTGACATTTCTCTTTAGTAAGGTCTGCCATTTCATCATGCAAAGATATATGATCCAACTAGACGAAGTTATAAAAATTTAACCAAAATTCGGAGTCAGTGACCTCAACCTTCACCGTGCTGTTAATGACTGTCATAATCGTCCTGTAATATCAACAATTGAGCGTCTAGTGGGAAAGTTTGAATCCACAGGTACAGTAAAAAATGTTCCCGTGCCAGTGAGACAAAAAAGTGCGCGTAATGTCGAAAATATTGCTGCCGCTAGCGCATCAATTGAGAAAGACTCAAATCAGTCTCTTATACGTCGTTCTCAAGCGTTGGGCATCTCTGTGACGTCGTTGTGACGAATTTTGCGAAAAGATCTTGACCTACATCCTTACAAGATCAAATTGATGCAAGAACTGAAGCCGCTTGACCACCAGAATCGTCGTATGTTCGTGAATTGGGCTGAGCAACAACTTGAAAATGATCCGGATTTTCATCGAAAAATCATCTTCAGCGATGAGGCTCATTTCTGGCTGAATGGCTTCGCCAATAAGCAAAATATGCGTTATTGGTCAGACAGCAATCCACACGTACTCCATGAGTCACCATTGTATCCCGAAAAAATTACGGTTTGGTGCGGTTTAGGGGTCCTCGGCGTCATTGGACTTCTTCCGTACTTCTTCCGTGATAGTCAAGACCGGCATGTTACTGTACATAGGAATCGCTACCGCTCAAAAATATCCGAATAGTTTTGGTTTTGGTACGATTTGGATGATAAACACTTGGACAATATGTGGTTCCACAAGCCATTTTGAAAACGTCTTTTTCTTAGAAAGAAGCTGCTCATTTGACGGAACCGTCGATTCCGTACAACTATAGCAAACGAAATCAAGAACAACGCGTCGCGATAAAATTTTGCGCCAGATTGGGCGAAACAGCTTCGGAAACGTACGCTAAAATTGTAAGAGTGTATGGTGATAGTGCTCTTAGTCGTGCCCAGGTGTTTCGATGGCACAAAGAGTTTAAGGAGGGGCGTGAAAGCGTGGAAGACGAGGCGCGGAGTGGGAGACCAGTCGAGGTGCGGACTGACGCGAATGCGCAGCCGTGGAATCGTCCACAAAGAATTCGTTCCACCGAGGGAACCTATGAATCAAGTCTACAATTGCCAAGTACTCGAAAGATTGCGAAAACGAGTCAACAGGGTGTGCCCAGACATCGCTCGTAACTGTATTCTTCATCGCGACAAGGCGCCGTGCCACACCGCCCTCAGCGTGTCCCAGTATTTGGCCTCTAAAGGGATCGCCGTGTTGCAACAGCCGCCTTATTCACCCGACATGTCACCCTGTGACTTTTTCCTCTTTCCTGAAAGAAAATCGGTGGTCAAAGGAATCAATTTTGAGTCGATTACGGACATCCAGGCGGCCGTGACGAGGGTACTCGCGGACATCCCAGTCGAAGCGTTCCAGAAATATTACGAAGCATGGAAAACGCGCTGGAATCGCTGTATAGCTGCCCAAGGGGACTACTTTGAAGGGGATGGCAGAGTTGTAGAATAATTTTCAAATATACGGATTTTATGGACTCAGTCTCATTACTTAATTGTCATACCTCGTCAGAAATGCTCTTATGAAGGGTATTTGAGCTTTAGTGTAAGCGAAGTTAAGGTTTTTTCTTTTCTTGTTTAGCTACTTTGTTTTCGTTGACAATTGAACGTAGCGTGAGAGCGAAAACTTCGTAATCGATGAGCAACCGTAGAGTATTTGTCTCATCGATTATCGACTTCTTTTATTTATGTATTTATTTTTTGTTTTGCGTTTTCTTTGCTTTTTGCACACAGTTTTCATTGCCGATTAAAGTTTGAACAGTTGAGACAGTTCACCTTTTGTTTTTGGGCTGCCCTTTCGAGTTGTTTCTTTGTCGCAGACGACAATTGCCCACAATCCAATAGTTTCTTATCGTTTTTCGCCTGCCTTACTACAAGTGTTAACTGCTTGGCTTTATCTCTTGTTGAAAGGGAGCTTCGCCTTTAAATGATTGATTTAAGTAGTGGATATGTATATTGATACACAAATATACATATTTGGGTTTCAAAAATAATTATTTGAGCTATGAAACCTTTAAAGTACAGTTCCCGATAAAATTGTATGAACCCAGATAATCGATTGCTACCTCAAAATTGTAGTGCCAACGAAAATTCCTGCATGAGTACTCTAATAAGATAATTGAGTTAGGACGTTAATAAATCACGCTCACCTAACCAAAAACTTGCGAATTGACTAAAAATGTTACCCAAAAACCGTTCAAATGCATCTACTGTTCGTATTTTAGGTGAATGCCGGTAAATTTATCGAAAGCGAAAATTATAATTTCATTTTCGCATAAAAGCCAATTCGTGTACGCACGTGCTGCAGCATGCTTCATGCAAGCAACGGCAATTGCAACTGCTGTGTTTATTTGCTAGTTTAATTTCGTGAAGCACATTCCAATTGCCATATATACACATACACATAGGAAGAAATGAGTTGTAAATCTAAACGGGAAAGCCAATTTGTCGATTGCATCGGCGGAATGCGGTTACAAACGCCGATAGACATTGCGTGGCTCGTTCGTTGGTTGGTTGGCTGGCCAGTCGCTTGGAAGGCCACCGCCACCAGAATGAGTACAAGCTGACGTAGCACACAACGCTAAAATATGCGTTGGAAGAGCGTTGCTTAAATGTAATTGAAGTAATTGTAATATTCGTTAGCGTATTTGGGGGCATTAAGTTTTAATGAAATGTGAGCAATTCACTATGTATGAGTATATATAGTATATGTACTAAAATCTGCAGAAAGGAACGTATATCTAATATTTATGCCTTATTTAGGAAAACTTTTGGTATAATAACGACAAAATATCTCGCAAAGTGAATTTTCTGGGTCTTCTTAAATTGAAGTAATGTTGCTCATACGCCCTGCATGTTCGCACTCTTAATTTATTATACTCATGGTATAGGCGTAAGCATTTTATATGAAAAACTGTTTTATTTCTAAAGATATTTCCACTAAATTTTTATCGAATCACTAACATAACGGTAGAATGTTGGAAAAGATTATTCAGATTGGACCACAGCAGCAAATGGCTGCCATAAAACAGATCGATCCATTTTTAGGTCTTTTATTTTTGGTTTGGCAAGATTAATTTTACGCAATTTGGCATAAATATTCAGATCGGGCCAATTTAAAATAAGCCTGCAATTTAATCTGACCCATCAAAAGGAAGATCCACTATTTTTATACCATTTACACTGTGAAGGTTATTACAACTTCGGTGAAACCAAAGTAAAGCGTTTTATTTGACATAATTTTTAGGACATTTTATATATTTCAATTTTCCATAAATCGGTTAAGGCTTTATACATGAATATTTTGATCTAATTGATTGACAATAAAATAACCTGAACATACATACTTATGTTTCAAAATTGTGGTTGAGAATTGAATCAAAATAAGAGACGCGTTAGCCACATAGATCCGAACCTGCCAATATTTGTATATTCGTGTACAATTTTTTTATTATCCATCAAATTAATTTACTCCTGATTGTTATTGTCTGAGCTATGGGTATACTTGCCAGTACATTTCCATTGCGTTATTGAAATTTCTTAAACTTCATGTGGCAATTTACGCTAAATTACTTCCGCTTCCTGTGCATGCCTTGGCGTGATTATGCATTCACTTATGCTAATAAAATATGTATATAGATATGCAAGCGAACAGCTTATATTCTTTGATATGTGTATTACCTATACCCACATACATACATACATATATCCACTGTGAGGCTTTAACTTAATACATTTATTCGTGGATAGGCACACAACATGTGGACCTGAATTTCCAGCTGACCCAAATATTCAATGGTCAGAGGTGCTTTAGAAGCTACCTATACAATATACCCATATTGTCCGACGTGTACAGAGTATATAGCAGACGCATTCTTTCATTTCCCTCGGTTTTCAAGTATAAGGGAAAAACTGGAAACCACACTTGGAGTTAGTGTCACGGTGGAAAATTTTGACAGCATTTCATGACAGATTATCTGGGACCTTCCATCTGTCCATCTTGGTCTATCTGCATATATGTAAACTAGTGTCTTAGTTGGACGGAAATCTATGAAGATTGTTCAGACCAAATAACTACAACGCTACTATACGATCGGAATCAACTCTTTCTACTATGTTTTTTGTAATGTTTTTTTTTTTTTTTTACTAAACTCGAAACTAGAATGACTTTGCTTGTATTCGCCGTACGGAACTGCCATTAAACCTTACATCCTGAGGCCAAGTTTAGCCATCGGCTCATCTATCATGCTTTTTTCTCCCACGCCTCTTCCAGTCTTCTCTTTCTGAGTTCTTGCAGAATTAATGCATACCATTATTTCACTCTATCTCATACTAATTTCGTTTTAATCATAAGTCGCACTATGTTTGTAGTTTTCTGCATCTTCAGGTTTATACATAATTTTCGATTAGTCAGGTTTCAGTTCCATTCTGCGATCTATTGAAGTTAAGATTAATGAAGATATTTATTTAGAGTGAGAGTACTGTCAGTAGTTTTTCTCTGATGTAAAAATTAGAGGTACTGAGTTGCTTTGAGAACACATTAAGTTATATCTATTGGAACGCTTCTCTGATTCTCACAAGAAGTGAGTTAATTCATTATAGTCAATATAGAATCCCACTAGCAACCTATTTGCTGAATGTATCCGAATCGGAACATTTGCCTTAGTCCAAAAATTTGCATAATGAAACCAGACTTTTACCTACAGACTTCATACAAAAGCAATTCGCCGAGATGTAAACTTAACGACTTGAAGAAGAGCGAAAGTCAGATTTTGATATTTTACAAGAATATGATAAAATATACACTTTGAACCATCTTGTGCTAACCTAAACATACCCAATACAAAAAATACATACAAACCCTTTTCGTATACAATTTAGCGTATTTTCGACTAAGCAATCAGTAATCACAATGCCATTGGCTGTTGTTGTCATTTCCTTCGGCCACCGATAATCTAAGTGTTGTTAGCACAAAGAAAGACGCATTTTTGCTATTGTTGTCTCCCCATTGCTTACTGCTGCCGTTGCTGACTAAGCAACATGTCTCTAACATGTTTTCTAAACAATTTACTTTTTAAATGATTGATAAACTTTTGTAAGCGTCCAATATCTCGAGGTGCCAACAGCGACAATACGTAACTGTGGGTAGACGAGGCCAAACAGCAACAACAATGTCGACTCAAATACATAATAGAAATCGTAAAAGTTGCAAAAATGTGTTGAATGAAAGAAAAATACGCAACAAATGGGAAATAAAAGAATTATTCCTTTTCCTCTCTTCTGCTACTTTTGTTGCTATATCTTCTTCTTCATCATCGGACAGCGTTCAATTGGTGGCAACGTAAAGTTTCGGTTGTCGAGCGCTAGCGAGTTGTGAATTGAGGCATGTGGCATGTGAACTTCTATTCGATTATATTGGTTTGTTTGTATGTTGCCACATATGTATGTTGCTGTCTGCATGCCATTCGAAACTTTCAACGCTCAATTCTCCGGCGTGCTGTAGCTACTGTCAAGTTGTTGGCCTTTTAACACAACTCGCTGGCGCCCCTTCAAACCCGCACACTAACACACGCACGCACACACTCGCTCTTTATTAATAACGTACTTTGTCTTATTCTGTCTGCTGAGTTGCAGATAAAAGTTTCTCGTACTCAACTTTGTTGCCAACATTATGCAACCAAACCTCTCCTCCCCCTTTTTCGCTGCTCAGGCAAACTATTTGTTGCGTATCTGTATGGTTTGTTTAGACACGCTGTTCATTGGGCAAACAACACTAACACAACAAGTGCGGATCTGAGCCCACACATACACATGTGTAAGTGTGAGTGTATCTCGCTCCAACTGCCTTCTGCTGTATTTGTGTTGGCTTGTGTCAATTTCAATGACATCTTCGCTCATTGTTTGACAACTAATACCTTTAAATTATATATTACACACATTTATATAATTGTTACGAATTTACTCTTGCTAGTTTACTTTGTTAGGTTCGTATCTCTGGATTGACAAATAAAATCAACACTGTTTAATTTAATTCAACAACTCTTTATTTCACAACTCGTCTACACTATAGCAGTTTACTCTTAGCACTGATTGATTACGTTGGCGCTGCCACGGCTTATATAGCCACGCACTTCTCGCTGATGCCGACGTGTCCTTCTAGAATATCGCGTCTGGAAATTACCAGAACATACGGCTATAGCCACGCATTTCTCGCTGATGCCGACGTGCCCTTCTAGAATATCGCGTCTGGAAATTACCAGAACATACGGCTATACGGCGCCAGACGCAAGCAGACAGTCGCGGCGCCAGATGTCTACAACAAGACAAATGCTATTCCATATACCTACAGCTATTGTTCATAATCAGGGATGCATATAGTAATACAAATATAACTTAATACTACTTTTTGTAACACTGCCCTCCACTAAAGCCTAATCGTCCCGATTAGGCACAAATCCTCTTGAACCAAATGGGGCGAGCCTCTCCAAATGTACTACTTTCATTTTACATCGTGCTTTTCCATTTCTTTGTATGCGGTATACCACGTCATTAAGTCGTTTCATCACCATATAGGGTCCTTCCCAGGCTGTCTGCAATTTCGGGGACAAGCCTTTCTTTCGAAGTGGATTGTACAACAGGACCAGATCACCTTCTTCAAAACCTTTTGAATTTGCCGCTTGATCGAACCGGTCCTTCATCTTATTGCTCATCAGATGCGTATGCTGTCTTACCATTAGATGCAATTCATTCATTTCTTCCTTTAAGGCAGAACAATAATCTCCATCATTTCTTACAGCTGTAGGATTCGTACCAAACTTAAGATCAGCAGGGAGTCGCAGATCAGATCCGAAAATAATCTTTGCTGGCGTGTAACCAGTTGTCTCGTGCTTCGCTGAACGATACGCCAGCAGGAACATCTGGATGCACTTGTCCCAATTCCGTGATCTTTATCGACGATTTTCCGCAGATGTTCTTCGAGCGTTCGATTGAATCTCTCTACCATCCCATCTGATTGTGGGTGTAACGCTGTTGTCCGTGTCTTGTGGATGCCCAATAATGTACAGACTTCTTGGAAAATGGAAGATTCGAAATTCCTGCCTTGATCTGAGTGTAATTCGACGGGCACTCCGAACCTTGTTATCCAATTTTCTACAAACGCTTCGGCTACTGTCTTCGCTTCCTGGTTTGGTAAGGCATATACTTCTGGCCATTTACTGAAATAGTCCATGACAACCAGTAGATATTTGTTTCCGGCCGTACTGGTTGGGAACGGACCTGCAATATCCATTGCGACTCGTTCAAATGGTGATCCCACGTTGTACTGTTGTAGCCTACCGCGACTTTTGGCTTTAGGACCTTTAGCTGCCATGCACTCTACGCAATTACTTAGCCATTCTGCTATGGAATCTCGACAACCGATCCAGTAGAACCATTGTTTAATCTTCTCTATAGTTTTTGTTATTCCAAGGTGCCCTCCACTAGGTCCATTGTGATATTCTTTCAATACTTTTGGGATCATGGACTTCGGTACTATGATCAGCAGACGAGAATGTTTGCCATCTTCGCTTTCCCAGGTACGATGAAGGTATCCATTAACGAGGTTTATGCTGTTCCATTGGGCCCAATATGCTTTTGCAGTTGGACTCTCGCTACTTATTTGTTCCTTTGGTGGTCGTACCCCATTTTCTTTGGCCATTACCAGCTTTGCAAGATCAGGGTCCTCCAGCTGATTGATTCTGATGTGGTGAGGAGTCCAATCATCTTCAGGTTCTATATTCAGTAATCGCACGTCGATTATACCTTCTTTTCCTTCTGATTTGGAGCAATGTTTACATTCCAGTGGACAAGGGCGACGTGATAATGCATCCGCATTTTTGTGGTGAATCCCCTTTCGATGTTCCGTTTCGAAGTCGTAATTCTGTAATCTTTCGATCCATCGTGCAATTTGGCCTTCCGGATTCTTAAACTGTAATAACCATTTTAATGCTGCATGATCAGTCCTCAGCAAGAATCGTTGTCCATACAAATACTTGTGGAAATGTTTTACACATTCCACCACAGCTAGTAGTTCTTTTCGCGTCACACAGTAGTTTTTCTCTGGTTTCCCGAGCACTCTGCTGTAATACCCAATTACTCTTTCTTGTCCGTCGATGAGCTGAGACAGGACACCTCCAATTCCATAAGCGCTCGCATCTGTACCCAGGATGAATTTCTTTCCAGGTATTGGATAAGCTAACATCGGCGCCGTACAAAGTAGTTCTTTCAGCTTCTCAAATGCTTTTTCTTGTTCCAACTGCCATACAAACGGGCGATTCTTCTTTGGTTAAATCATGTAAACTTCTAGCCACGTTCGCAAATCCAGGTACAAAACGGCGGTAATACGTGCATAAGCCAAGGAAGCTGCGGAGTTCATGTATGTTGGTGGGTCGAGGCCAATCTTTGACTGCTTTTATTTTTCCTTCCTCGGTGTGAATCCCCTCAGTTGACACTTTATGTCCGAGATATGTGACCTGCTTCTTCCATAATGAACACTTTTTGGGATTCAAGCGTAATCCGGCTGCTGCTATTCGCTGAAAGACTTCCTCTAGATTTTTCAGATGATCATCAAAACTTTTTCCCATGATGATAATGTCATCAAGATACACTAAACATGTCTTCCAGTTGAGTCCTTTTAACACATGTTCCATCAGTCGCTCGAACGTTGCAGGCGCATTACATAACCCAAATGGCATCACAGAGAATTCCCATAACCCGTCGCCCATACTGAAAGCGGTCTTTTCACGGTCACATTCATCAATCTCGACTTGCCAATATCCACTTTGTAGATCTAATGTAGAAAACCATTTCGCTCCAGACAAGGTGTCTAATGTATCGTCGATTCTTGGTAGAGGATAACTGTCTTTCTTTGTGACATCATTCAACTTCCTATAATCTACGCAGAAACGGGTGCTACCATCTTTCTTTTTAACTAAGACGATAGGTGAGCTCCATGGACTTATTGAAGGTTCGATTACACCGTTTTTGTGCATGTCTTCAATAATTTTGTTAGCATCCTCTCGTTTTGCTAGTGGAACCCTACGCGGAGCTTGTCGGATTGGTTTAGCGTCTCCAGTATTTATGCGATGTTTGACAATGCCGGTTCTTCCTGTGTTTCCTTCGTTTGCAAATATGGATGCGTATTTTTCTAATAGTTTTTCTGCTTTTAATTTTTCATTTCCATGCAGTTCGTTCAGCAAATTATTTAGGAGTGTAGGACTTATCTGCTGAGGCTCAATCGTAGGCTTCTGTTGTGACCGTTCGCATCGTGCTATTGCACTTATATTCTGGCACTGTCCAATTACTGCTCCTTTCTTCAGACTTATAGGCGTGTTGAATTCATTCACTACTCTCACCGGAATGGTGGCGTCTTCTCTGGTTTTCACAAGCGTTCTTCCTACCAATATGGGTGTATCTATTTTTGTTGGTTCCACAATCCACAACTCTTCAGTCCCACCTCCTCCATTCACTTTAGCCCATACAATCGCCTCAGATTTTGGTGGAATGCTCTGATTATCGTCAACAATCACCCTCTTACTTTCAACGTTGGTCACATATCCGGTGTTTATAGGCATCTCCATGTTCTGGCAAAACAGCATTTGCTTGTTTAAATCCAAAGTAACCCCGTGATCAATCATGAAATCTACTCCCATTATAATTTCATCCGTGATTTCTGCTACGATGAAGGTGTGATTAACTTCCAGGGTACCAATCATCACTTCGCAAAACACTTTTCCCGCGACAGCTGCTTCCTCCCCGGTGGCCGTTCGAAGCTTGCAACCGACTAATGGTTCAACCGTCCCACTTACCACATCCGGTCGGATAATTGAATGTGTGGCACCAGTATCCAAAGTAAGCGTTGACAGTCGTCCATTTACGATGCCGTTGATAGTAAGATTGTTGTCATGGCGACCTATTTGTGATATCGAGATGGCGGGGCAAATAGTTGTGGGAACCAGCTCACGCCCCTTTGAACTGTTCCGTTTTAGTTTAACGACTTGTGAGATGTGGATGCTTCGTCCTCGTTATCTGTTGGTTGTTTCCGTTTTGATGGGTTTACTTTTATATTGCAATTTCGGGCAAAGTGACCCGCTTTTCCACAGTTGAAACATCTGCCTGTTGTATTTACTCGCGGTGCAGCAATTGTCTTCAGAGTCTTCAATATTTCTTCCATCAGCGCCGGTTGTTCCATTTCAACCCTTTGTACCTTGTGTGCTGGTTTACTTAGTAGGGAAGCTGTTTCCTGTGTGAGGGCGTGCGAAACCGTTTCAGCAAACGTTCTTTTTGGCAATGCATATGTGGCGCGTTTGGTGTCCACATCACGAATTCCATTTATGAAACATTGAATTTTTACCCTCTCAATGTAATCCACAGGTGCATCTGCATTTGCCAAATGAGCCAGTCGTTCTATTTCAGTTGCGAACTCTTGCAATGACTCGTTCATTTTCTGACCCCTATTTTGCAGTTCGATCTGGTATATTTGTTTCCGGTGCTCACTACCATATCGTCTTTCTATCGCACTCATCAATGCCTCATAGTTGTCCCGTTCACAGTCTGGAATAGTCTGAAGGATTTCTGCCGCAGGTCCTTTCAATGATACAAACAAGGACGCCACTTTGTCCGCTGCATTCCAGTTATTGGCCAATGCTGTCTTTTCAAACTGAAGTTTGAAAATTTGAAATGGAATACTTCCATCGAATGTGGGTGCCTTCAATCTTGGATTATTTGTTGATGGTGCAGGGCCATGCAGTTGCAGTTCTCGCATCCGATTACTCAAATGAAGAACTTCTGATTTCAAATTTTCTTCGTCATTTTTTAAAGTGCTTAATTCGTCTTCAAATTTTGAAAATTTCTCTTGCACTTGTTTTTGTAGTTGTGTAGTATTTTCCGTAATCTGTTGTACCAAACGATTTTCTAACTGCGTATTATTTTCAGTCATTTGTTGTGTAAGGCGAGACTCTAGCTGTGATGTATTTTCAGCTATTTGCGTCATTTGCTGTGCCAGACGATTTTCTGTTTGCACTGCATTTTCTGTATTTTCAGCTATTTGCTGTGCCAGACGATTTTCTGTTTGCACTGCATTTTCTGTATTTTCAGCTATTTGCTGTGCCAGACGATTTTCTATTTGCTTAATAGCCACTAACAGCAAGTTCATGTCCACACTTGATGATGTTCGTTGTTCTTCTACTTTTTCTTCTACCTTTGTAGAAGTTTCTGGCCCAACAAATTCGAACTCGTCCACATTAATTCCATCCGCTTCCATTGCTTCACGTAATCGTGCCTGCAGATCCGCCTTTTGCCCACTTATCGGCAAATTACGCTCCTCCAGTTCCTTTTTTAATTGCTGAATTCTCAATTCTCCGAATTTAACCATCTTGAATTTGGATTATTTGACAATCCCACTTCTGACACCAATTGTTACGAATTTACTCTTGCTAGTTTACTTTGTTAGGTTCGTATCTCTGGATTGACAAATAAAATCAACACTGTTTAATTTAATTCAACAACTCTTTATTTCACAACTCGTCTACACTATAGCAGTTTACTCTTAGCACTGATTGATTACGTTGGCGCTGCCACGGCTTATATAGCCACGCACTTCTCGCTGATGCCGACGTGTCCTTCTAGAATATCGCGTCTGGAAATTACCAGAACATACGGCTATAGCCACGCACTTCTCGCTGATGCCGACGTGTCCTTCTAGAATATCGCGTCTGGAAATTACCAGAACATACGGCTATACGGCGCCAGACGCAAGCAGACAGTCGCGGCGCCAGATGTCTACAACAAGACAAATGCTATTCCATATACCTACAGCTATTGTTCATAATCAGGGATGCATATAGTAATACAAATACAACTTAATACTACTTTTGTAACAATATGTATGTATATAAATATATACACATACAACTGCACCCTTTTAAAAAAAATACACATACATACATGCTCTTGAGTAGACAATTCATTTCTCGTACAATGACTCCCAATCGAATCTCGCGCATCACTTTGGCCACTTATAATGCCGAATGAGTTCGCTTTACTTTTTCAACAGTTTAAAATGAATGATAAGCAACAACAAAAGGGTTAAAATAACAAATACACAACCCTCGGGTATTTGTATGCTTATTTAAAGTGATGAGTTTGCAAATACGCACAGTAGCCGCAGAACGGTATATGAGATATAAATATGTACTTAAGGGTATCCGTTATTTTTCAAGTTCATTGTATTTTTTTTTTTTGCAAATTCAGCCTGAAGTATTTCTTTTTTGTCATCAAAGAGAGATCCAACATAAGCATGCCATTTTTTCCAATTTTCCAATTTGAGCCGCAATATAGAAACTTTTCATTTTCGACTAAAATGGCACATATTTGCTTATTTATTTATTATTATAAATAAAAAAAATAAGTTGGAGTTTGATTAGAATTACGAAAAGACTTTTTCGACTACCCAATATTTTACATGGAATATTAGTATCTTCTGCGACATATATTTTTTGTATCTCCATAGCAAGTAAATTTTGAACTTTGAAAAAGCAATATTTTATTACGAAATTTTTCAATCTACAAAACATTATTTCATCATGTAATAAATTTAAATTGATGCATTAAATGAATTGTACTTATGTATACAGTACACCATGTCGTATGAGCAACACAGAATGCATCTGTACGTCACTTATCTGAATGCTCTGGCCATTTGATGTATAATTTTAACTGCTTCAACCTTTTTAATGCATGTTTTCATGGAAAAAATTATTCACATTTTTTTGTAAAATTGCGGTAAATTCATAATTGGAATATCATTTTTCCAAAGTTGTAAATTTACTCTCTTCTTGTTAAATGTCAAAAAGTCACATGTTAAATACATGAGAAAAGAAATGTGATTTGGGAACGGCTTTAAAAGAAAATAAACAGCTTGTTTACGTTAGATCCCGTTTTTAGACCAAAAACTGAAGTTTCAATGGGCGTTTGAAAAAAAATACAGAAAGGAAGAGCTAAGTTCGGATGTAAAATGCAAAGCTATAATACTTACTGATCGACATATTCGGCAAAAAATATTATAAGTAGTATATGAAAGTTTGGGATAGTACTAACTCAATTTTATCTATTTTTGCCTATACAGCAACAGCCTTGAAATCCAACACAGAATATCTCTTGCCAAAAGGTGCTACTTCGGACTGAGTAGGCAATTGAAAAGTAAAGTCCTCTGTCGACGAGCAAAAACCAAACTCTATAAGTCACTCATCAACCCCGTCCTGCTATATGGTGCAGAGGCTTGGACGATGACAACAACCGATGAGTCGACGTAAAGAGTTTTCGAAAGAAAAGTTCTGTAAATGATTTATGGTCCTTTGCGCGTTGGCCACGGAAAATATCACGTTCGATGGAACGATGAGCTGTACGAGATATACGACGACATTGACATAGTTCAGCGAATTAAAAGACAGCGGCCACACTTTCTATGTTATGTCGTCCGAATGTACAAAAACACTCCGGCTCTGAAAGTATTCGGTGGAAGGACCAAGTGGAGAAAGACCTGACAGTTGGCTATTGTAGCTTTAGTGGTCTAGGAGATATGTACAAAGGGCTGTGCTTAGCCCATTTTCAGTAATTATTAGCAATTGGATGTCCTTTGATAAATTTCAGTCTCATATCTTGTTTTACTGCTTAGTTATGGAACTTTGTAGGTTTTCGTTTAATTGCGTTTCAATTACGGCCATCTAAGCACTGTTCCTTATCTCTTTACCAAGGAACATGTGTACTAAGTTTCGTCAAGATATTCTTATTGTTACTCAAAACGGACACACGGACTGCAACTCGTCTCGTTATTCTGATAATTTATATATATATATTATACACATATTATATGTATATTGATGCCAGAGACCGAACTTCCATCTTCTAATCGTAATGAAATCTCTTCGTTTCTGAAGGATAGGTCGCCTTTCATACTTCAGCATTAAGAAATTATGTTATATTTTGCTATATGTTTGGTGGTTTTGGCTGGAAATCATCTACTATGAGCTCTCCTCTGGTCTAAGTCTCAATTCGGACTTGTACTCATCAGAAGCTCCGGGATCTTGACTGGGATGTAATTGTGCATCCATCTTATAGTTCGGGCATTGTGCCAAGTGATTACTACCTGTTTCTGTCCATATCAAACAATTTTTGAGTTGGAAATTACGCTTGAATAGAAGATTAGAAAATTGGGTGTCTCAGTTTTTTCTAAATAGGACTGAGGGTTTCTATGAAGATGGAGACAAACAAAAATTGTTAA
Organism: Bactrocera dorsalis; assembly: GCF_023373825.1. NCBI lineage: Eukaryota > Metazoa > Arthropoda > Insecta > Diptera > Tephritidae > Bactrocera > Bactrocera dorsalis. The sequence continues at coordinate 29,018,608 of NC_064304.1, read as the reverse complement.
AAGGGAATTTTTTAACGATTGTTGATTTCAATTTCCAGTAAAGCTAAAAGTTTAGTTTCTTTAAGTTTGTATTACTTTTCTAAGTTTTAATGCAAACGAGTGCCGGAGATTTATAAAAAGTTATATTTATCTCGCTAATACACGACAGATTCAGAAAATTACATATTTATATTGAGGTTCAAGCTTTTAAGCCTCTTTGTATGTATTTTCAACTCTAAAATTTCGAACAAAAACTTTAAGGCTCCGCAAACAAAACAATAATCACCCAAATATCGAACTCAAACACCAAACAAGGCTCATTCCTTCAAAAATTTCAGTTCATCATATTTCCAAAGTAAAACCACTATACAACCCCCATGGCAGCCAAATGCAACTGGATACACTCGTAACGGTGCATTCAATTTGACGGATATGAAAAGATGGTATTGCCATTGTATTCACCGTAACATTGCTCGGTCAGATTGTTGTAAGTGTACATGCATGTTTGTGTGTGTGTGTGTGCGCCGGTGTAAATGAATGAACGCAAAATTATTGCCAAAGTTGTGTGACAGTTGGAATAACAAGGATATCGCGTGTACGCGCATTTCACAAACCACATGGCACCCTCCGGCACCGGTGGCCCGCACACCGCTGCGCTGACGTGGTTAATGCTGGAGCAACGAGCTGTGTTGCGGTTGGTTACTCGACTCACTTAATTGTTCTTGTTGCAGCAAAGTTGTTTTACGGGCCAACATGCAGGCGTTGTTGTGTTTCTTGTATTTGTTGTTGTTGTTGTTTTTGTTTGCATTGTTGGACATTTATAATATGGCAGCAACAATAACAAGGGCCAAGCATAATAGCAACGACTTTCAACAAAAAGGCATATGAATGCTAGGGTGGTCCATAAATGGAAAAAAATTATGAAAATTTTGAGTTAATTTTTCAAATTGTGAATTAAATTCTTGAAAGTAGATCCCTTAACCACACATCTTAACCTCCGCCAAGTTAGTATCAATGTCAGTTGCGCTTACTTTTTCGTGTTCTGGTCGATTGAGCCTGAAAAAATTTCTCATTCAATTTGACACATCACCCTAATACACATTAACCCGCAACTTTTCACTCCTTTTTGTCCTTCCCCTCCACCCCATATTTATTGCATTTCACTGCACCCTAGCAAAGCGGTTAAAAATAATACTCGCTGCAACAACACGAAACACCTGCAGGGATTGAGAAGTCACTGACTGTGGCAGTCGTATGAGCAATGGCAATGCCCCAATACGTATATGTGCAACAACAACAGCAACGAGTGCAACAACAGTACGCACAAAAAGTATTAACAACCAATTGCAACGTTAACGAACCTCAATTTCGAAGACGATGACTCTTGTTATGTTAGCGAGGGGAGTCGAGGCCGAAACTAATACAATAACAACAAGGATAATATATGCAGCACTACAACAACACAGTCACACGCAAAATTGAACAATTCCAATTGTACCCCTACAATTCGCCCCTACCTTGGCGAGTTGCGTAAAATTTCAGCTGGGGTGAGGGACCTGCGCTCTTTTTGCCTTCATAGGTTTCTCATATTTTTGCATATTCCCTGCAACGCTGTCACATTTTATTTCATTTTCATGCGTTTTGGCGACGTTCTTTGCGGTAGTTGCACGCAGAACTTTTCATGTCGGTGTTTGTGCTTTCTTGTCTGTATATGTGTATGTTACTTTGGGGCGTTAATTTGCTGAATGCACGCAGGGTTGCTGTTGAGGCATTTACGCAGCTGGGTGACAAAAGTACGATTGAGGTAAGGAATATAGGTAAAGGTAACAAAAAACAAAAACGCAACTTATGGAATAAGCTTTTGTTTAAAATAGTCATACTGCCAGTCTGTACTCTATGAAGGAAGTAAAGGCTGCCAGAAGGAAATCGGATTTATTGGAGGCTCCTTAAAAAAACATCACTAGGCGAAACAATGCTTTGAAGACTTTTCAATCCATTTGACAACTGATCATTATAAGGAAGCTTTTTCGTATGTTTAAGATTAAGAAGATGACTAGGACTCAAAAAAAAAATGTGTATATGATTTCCTTTACAACCATCGAGTGACTCCAGACGAAAAAATCGAGAAAATGGAAGGAGTTTAGTTTGAAACCATTGCTTATGTAGCTATTCATTTCTTGACTAGTTTTGAGTGCACAGTCAGCGAGCTAATTCCAGTATAACCGCTCGGCTATTGGAGTGAATGCAAAGCTACCTGAAGGAAGCTGAACTTCGGAACAGTACACCTTTTGCTACATCGGTTTAAAATAAGCTTCATTGGTCTGTTAGTCTGAAAATAGAGTTTCTCCATAAATTCTCATCAGAAGACTTCATCTCTTCCCCTCCCTTTAAACTTCGATCTATCGGTGAAAATACTCACTGCATCTCTGCTCCAATAGCTTCGCCCCCTACAAATTTCCTCACTGGGGTGTGCGCAGTAAAGAAAATCAGGAAAAGGTTCCGGAACGCAGTGAATTTGATTTTAAGGTATCCAAATCGAAGTAGTGGGGAATTAAATTTTGTCTCTGCTCTTTGTCACTCATATATCCGGCTTCTATAAGCCTAATAGTAACCTTTGCCGCGAATCATGTACCAGCTATGTCTACGCGTTGAACGATACTATACTATGTATGACAGGATTGAGGTTAGCTAACCGCCTCCGGTCGTACTCTTGTTGAAGACCCTTTCGATATCAAGGAATGTACCCACAAGCTAGCCACTAATAACCCGTTCCTTGGAATTGGATCCCTAATATACAATTTCACGAGTCTCCTTATCGCTTTTAATAGAACGGAGTAGATACTGATAGGTAATAAGTCCTTAACAGTGATATAATAGCTCTTAACGGCTTTCGGTACAAACATAAATTACATTAGTTTCAGTACCCTAAAAATTTTTTGATTTCATGGTAGATCCCCTCATTATTTTTATCATTATGATATTAATCTTTTCCATGAATAGTACTTGAATATTCCACAATAATGACAGAAGGCGAACCATATAATAGTTTTGCACAAAGCACTTATATACCAGTACGAGTACTCAAATCTCCAGCGCACGACAACCAGCGAGTGTCCTTTCAAAAATCCATTTATCGATTTAATTATAATCCAGAAAAACAAATTTATACAACTTAAAGTGAAGTCTGTTGACACGCAGTTTAATATTAGGCTTAATCAAGCACTTCATATCCATCCCACAGTCCACCTTCTCAACCTCCTCAACCCACCACTTACGCCCTAACGACCGCTGTTGTCTAGCTCTAACTCATTTTGCGCCACTTATCGACCGATTCGAGCTCGTTAATAAGTCTTATGCGGGGGCGTGGAAAACTAATTAATTGTGAATGGCAAATTTGCAGCTAATAAAGTCGGCGAAGCCTACAAATGTCTCGCGTTCCGGGTAAGAGTGTGTAAATACTTGAAAAGTGCTTCATCTTATGATTGGAAGAGCATTATTTCCTAAGCGGTTCGCTCGGAGGTGCACCCTCCGGCACCGGTGGCCCGCACACCGCTGCGCTGACGTGGTTAATGCTGGAGCAACGAGCTGTGTTGCGGTTGGTTACTCGATTCACTTAATTGTTCTTGTTGCAGCAAAGTTGTTTTACGGGCCAACATGCAGGCGTTGTTGTGTTTCTTGTATTTGTTGTTGTTGTTGTTTTTGTTTGCATTGTTGGACATTTATAATATGGCAGCAACAATAACAAGGGCCATGCATAATAGCAATGACTTTCAACAAAAATGCATATGCATGCTAGGGTGGTCCATAAATGGAAAAAAATTATGAAAATTTTGAGTTAATTTTTCAAATTGTGAATTCTTAAATTCTTGAAAGTAGATCCCTTAACCACACATCTTAACCTCCGCCAAGTTAGTATCAATGTCAGTTGCGCTTCCTTTTTCGTGTTCTGGTCGATTGAGCCTGAACAAATTTCTCATACAATTTGACATGTCACCCTAATGCACATTAACCCGCAACTTTTCACTCCTTTTTGTCCTTCTCCTCCACCCCATATTTATTGCATTTCACTGCACCCCAGCAAAGCGGTTAAAAATAATACTCGCTGCAACAACAGAAAAACACCTGCAGGGATTGAGAAGTCACTGACTGTGGCGGTCGTATGAGCAATGGCAATGTCCCGATACGTGTATGTGCAACAACAACAACGAATTCAACAACAGTATGCACAAAAAGTATTAACAAACAATTGCAACGTTAACGAACCTCAATTTCGAAGACGATGACTCTTGTTATGTTAGCGAGGGGAGTCGAGGCCGAAACTAATACAATAACAACAAGGATAATATATGCAGCACTACAACAACACAGTCACACGCAAAATTGAACAATTCCAATTGTACCCCTACAATTCGCCTCTACCTTGGCGAGTTGCGTAAAATTTCAGCTGGGGTGAGGGACCTGCGCTCTTTTTGCCTTCATAGGTTTCTCATATTTTTGCATATTCCCTGCAACGCTGTCACATTTTATTTCATTTTCATGCGTTTTGGCGACGTTCTTTGCGGTAGTTGCACGCAGAACTTTTCATGTCGGTGTTTGTGCTTTCTTGTCTGTATATATGTATGTATGTTACTTTGGGGCGTTATTTTGCTGAATGCACGCAGGGTTGCTGTTGAGGCATTTACGCAGCTGGGTGACAAAAGCACGATTGAGGTAAGGAATATAGGTAAAGGCAACAAAAAACAAAAACGCAACTTATGGAGTAAGCTTTTGGTTAAACCAGTTATACTGCCAGTCTATACTCTATGAAGGTTCTAAAGACTACCAAAAGGAAATGGGATTTATTAGAGGCTCCCTAAAAAAACATTACTAGGTGAAACAATGCTTTGAAGACTTTCCAAACCATTTGACGACTGATTATTATAAGGAAGCTTTTTCGTATGTATCAGATTAAGGAGATTTCCTTTACAACCATCGAGTGACTCCAGACGAAAAAATCGAGAAAATGGAAGGAGTTTAGTTTGAAACCATTGCTTATGTGGCTATTCATTCCTTGACTAGTTTTGAGTGCACAGTCAGCGAGCTGATTCCAGTATAACCGCTCGGCTATGGGAGTGAATGCAAAGCTCCCTGAAGGAAGCTGAACTTCGGAACAGTGCACCTCTTGCTACATCGGTTTAAAAGACGCTTCATTGGTCTGTTAGTCTGAAAATAGAGTTTCTCCATAAATTCTCATCAGAAGACTTCATCTCTTCCCCTCCCTTTAAACTTCGATCCATCTGTGAAAAAGCTCACTGCACCTCTCCTCCTAAGGCTTAGTCTCCCCTACCAATTTCCTCGCTGGGATGTGCGCAGAGAAGAAACCATCCTTAAAACGTTTCGGGATGCAGTGATTTTGATTGTGAGGAATCCAAATCGAAGTAGGGAGAATTAAGTTTGGTCTCCGCCCTTTGTCACTCATATATCCAGCTTCTTTAAGGCTAATAGTAACCTTTGCCGCGAACCATGTACCAGCTATGTCTACGCGTTGAACGATACTATACTATGTATGATATGATTGAGGTTAGCTTCGACCTCAAACTTATTAAAAACTCCACTAACCGTCACCGACCGTACGTTGTTGTAGACCCTTTCGATGTCAAGGAAGGTACCCACAAGTTAACAACTTAATAACCCGTTCCTTGGAATTGGATCCCTAGTATACAATTTCACGAATCTCCTTATCGCTTTCAATAAAACAGAGTAGATACTGATAGGCAATAAGCCCTTAACAGTGACATAATAGCTCTTAACGGCTTTCAATACGAAAGTAAATTAGCTTAGTTTCAGAAACTTTAATGTACCCCTAAAAATTTTTTGATTTCATGGTAGACCTCACCCATTATTTGTATCATTATGATAGTAATCTTTTCTTTGAATAGTACTTGAATATTCCACAATAATGACAGAAGGCGAACCATATAATAGATTTGCAGAAAGCACTTATATACCAGTACGACTACTGAAATCTCCAGCGCACGACAACCAGCGAATGTCCTTTCAAAAATCCATTTATCGATTTAATTATAATCCAGAAAAACAAATTTATACAACTTAAAGTGAAGTCTGTTGACACGCAGTTTAATATTAGGCTTAATCAAGCACTTCATATCCATCCCACAGTCCACCTCCTCAACCTCCTCAACCCAGCACTTACACCCTAACGACCGCTGTTGTCTAGCTCTAACTCATTTTGCGCCACTTATCGACCGATTCGAGCTCGTTAATAAGTCTTATGCGGGGGCGTGGAAAACTAATTAATTGTGAATGGCAAATTTGCAGCTAATAAAGTCGGCGAAGCCTACAAATGTCTCACGTTCCGGGTAAGATTGTGTAAATACTTGAAAAGTGCTTCATCTTATGATTGGAAGAGCATTATTTCCTAAGCGGTTCGCTCGGATGCGCACCATTGTCCTTGTCGCGCAGTGTCAACAGCGAAAAATAATTGACAGAGGCGATGCGACGCTGGCTGTGCCAACAACCCAACAACGTTCGAGGCAAGGCTGGCGCCAGCAATAGTAATTCGTATTCATAAGTCTTTTAATTGTAAGCCAACGCGTTCGGCTGCATAAGAAGCTTGCGTAGACAAACAGCTAAGCTGAGGGCGCCGGTGTTGTAATGGAAAAGAGATACTGCTAATAGTAATGACATTGTGGATTGTTGTTTGTAGATGTAGTAGGTAGTGTTGCCAGCTATGCAACTCGATTTTGACGCTAATTTGTTTTGTTTGTCGGCTTTTCGCTTTTAAGCTGCTACAACAAAGCCAACACGCGGCGCCCATTGTTGTCGTTATCATTAAACACACACATACATAAATGTATATACTCAAACACATATATAGATTATTATATATGTATGTATGTATATAAATATATTGTTCTTGTTGCAGATTATCAACGCGACACTTCGTCAGTACTCTGCCGGTTTCTAATCCATTGTAGCTGTGAATCCCTACTATTAAGAAGACTTGAATGCTAAGACTGTGCGGACTACATGAAAAGCCTGCGACGAAGATGTGCAGTGGAGATATCTCTATTTTAAAGGGAGCATGACTGTGTTCTTAAATCAAGTAAGTGAGAGAAGTAAACTTAAATTTGATATCCTTACTCGTGTGAGTTAAATTATTGGGAAATCGATTTATTGGCTTAACAAATTATGGAATAAAATACAGATTTTTGTATTATCGCTACATAATGTATAAATTATTACAGTTTTTTTGATCTTACAATTGTTTGTAACTCCTACAACTTATGAAGGTAGACGTAGAGACGAATTGGTCTCCTGATGTCCGCATGCTGTTCCGTCCTAACAATAATAGCCAGCGTATTGACTATTTGGTCTTATGGGCTGGGATAATTTCATAAAAAATGTATGACTGCCATCTTCTATGAAGAATAAGTCTGGTAATCTGAATAGCGTACACTGAGTAAAAGGACTGATTTTGAAAGAAGTTATATTGGTTATATTATTTTATAGATATGAGGTGTACTTCTCAGTAATAAAAGAACCTTAGGTTAGGTTGTATTTTGCGAGATCATAGAAAAGAAGGGCTGATGTGTTCGAACTATAAATTAGCAAACTGCTTAGTAACCAACATACATTTGCACAGGCGTTTGATTTCCATTCCCGCCAGCTCAGTGGGATGTCCCAAGGTATGCGCAACCAAGTGCTTAAGTCTTTACCGTTCGTTTATTGTTTTCGCTTTATTTTCTTCAATACAGTTTCTGCAAATGGCGTCTGGTAGGATTCAAAACCATACTGCGTGAACGTCAATAGGGCAATGACCCGCTCAAAGCCCCAAAACTAGAAAGAGGCTAGCCTTACTAAGGGCAAAGTTCTCTTGCGATTGATCTTGGGCCAAAATGTGTTTGTGACAGCACATGCCCAAGTGCTGCCCAATTTCCGCGAAGCACAGCTTTCTAGTAGTAAAACAAAAGAAGATACGGGAGTAATGAACCGCTTCTATTCTACCGATAATAGTTACAAAGGGACTCGATGCAATTGATAGCCTCATTAGGCACTATTTGGCCAGCCTTGAATGTATATGAGTTCAAAGCTAGTATCACCGCTCTGTCATCTGAGTGAATGGTCACTTCACTAAAGGAGGTTGGACTCCGGAGCGGCAGATCTACTGCTACCTCAATGGCTGCAACCTCGGCCTGGAAGGCACTGTAATAGTCAAGAAGTTTGAAGCTAAAGTTGAAAAAGAGCTCCTGGCAGTAAACCTCTCCACCAATCTTCCCCCAAGCTTGGACCCATCCGCAAAGAAGCTCAATGTCCCTCTCCTTCAACGATTTTTTTCCACCCACAACTCCCTCGCCTGTATATGAGTAGAAAAAGACCCTTTAGGGTTCGGTTGGAGACTTCATCATACAATTGAACAGCATGAATTCAAAGTGGGTGAGGATTTTCGAGTGCTCAGACACGTGTTTTCTTAGGAACCCACACTCTTTGAGTCTGATGGCAACTATCGCAGCCATACACCTTCCGACGATGTCTACAAGCAATATGTATTAGATGGTGTTAGGTATCATGGTTGGAGTGGGCATCAGTGCTTAAGGTATGTTATATATTAGATTGACCGGAAGCAGACAGTTACTGAAATTCAACTCGACTCGTCACCTTGATCACTTATATATATATAACTCCATATCTATCCTGATTAAATTTTGATGTTATAAACATTGAACAACCCATTATACACTGTAGAAATATTAAAATACGTTATTTTTTAATTCCACAATTATATTTTAATGCATCCAAACATATAGAATATTGCATATCATATTCATTTTAATACTTTCGCCTCACTTTTTAACTGTTATCGAAAACCTTAAAATGAGCTAATTTTAAAAAATCTCCTTCATCCCAATTAACGCTAATTATTTTCTAACATTTTGAGTACTTTTCACCTAAGCTGCCGCAACGAAATATAATTTTCACTTAACCTAATTGAGTTGCGTTATCATGCTGGGTGTTAGTATGTAGATATACTATACATATGTAAACACTCTCATCCACTTTGCACAATATGTGTAATTGATATCAAATTTTGAAGCAAGTGGCTGACGCATTAGCGGTGCTGTGGGTTATACTCTGAATTATACCAACAAAAACACGCTTTGAGCCATACGCACGTGTCTGCTTAAAAATCACATTTAAACTTTTCAACTCAAATATTCTCAGCAAAAAAAAGCAACTTTTGTATTTGCGGCGCGCGTTGTCTCGGATGTCCGTTTTAAATTACACGCACCGCCAAATGTTTAATAACTTGAAGAAAGCCACTTACAAAGTTTCTGTCTGTATGGAAGTTTGTTTTTTACCTGCATCAGTATAATGAACTGCGTGGATGTCACATTAAACATGGGAGTATATTTATAAGTATATATAATGTATATAAACAAACATACCATACACACATATATGCAAGTATATACATATGTGTTTATTTAAATGTTGCTCGTTAGATTCCTTTAGGGAGAATTTCGTACGCTTTGGTTGTTATTAACAACATCGGCAATGCCCAAAAGCTTAAGTTGGCAATAAGATGTAAGATGGAACCAAATTCTATGCGCTATATGTCCTATATAATAATCAAATTAAAGCATCATTCTATTTATTCAAACGAAGTTGACGCCCATCATTACTTCGATTATAATAAGTATGTGGCGAATGGAAAGGAAAAGGGAAATAATTCAAATGACGGATGAGGTTTTAATTAATACTAAGTTTAAAGGCTAACAAAAGTTGTGCTAGAAAAATAATGGATATGCCTAAGTCACCATTTGTTCTATCCAAACTACTTCAATAGATCTATCACAGAGAACATCAGTAATTAACACCACAACTAACCTTCAAAACTGAAAATGAAAAAGAGAAAGAAACGTTTTCTTCAGTTACACCGCTGCTATTATGCCCTTCACAAATGAAATTTTTTTCCATAAACGAATTTGATTTAAATCATTCATTCTATATAGCAGCAAAACTGATCCGATCTAACCAATTTGTACGGTGATTGCATATTGCTTATTTACCATTATTTGTGTTTAAGGTTAAGTTTCGAGTTAAGTGGTTTTCTGCTTTAAGTATCGATGCTATATTTGCTTAACGAAAGTTTCTTTCTTGTTGCATAATTTTCGTTTTTATCGGCATCACCAGCTTGGGGTCTACGTTGCAAGCAGCTTCCTTCAACTTTATTTTGGTGATAGCCAATTGGTTTCTGAAACCATTTAACAACGTTGCCGCTGCAGAAAAATTTGGTAACCTGTCTGGAAAATACGGCGTTGAAATATGCAGTATCATCTTGAAATATAGCAGGTGGATCTTCAAATTAATGTCTGGAATCTCAGATAAGTAAATATAAACGTTTTTTTAGGTAGTGGATAAATAATAAAAGACCAAACAAGCGCTAACGAAGATGAACGAATATATCACATAACTACTGCCTGAACACTCGAATGCGAAAAAAATATATATAATGTAGTCAGAGAGCTCTATCTCCACTTCTAGTTTAATACGTTTTTTAATGACTTTCTTAGTCGGTTTGAGGCAAACTGAAAGCCGGCAGGATTCTATCAATTATGCGCATCATGTTTTGGGTCTATAACTATATTGAAAAAGAATTTTTGCGGGGAGTTCAACCAGCTGTATCAACGACAAAGCCATGATGATCTGATAATATTCTATATTTGGTGGGCGCAAAAGAGCGTGCTGTATTACATAGCAACTTCTGAAACCGCGTGAAACCATTAATTGTGTCGACAGCAACTTATTAAGTAGAAGCAAGCGACTGCCGAAAAATATACAGAATGCCTTGTTCGGATTTGCGAATAATAGTAACGAGTCAATAATTTATCTTCATGATAACGTTCGGCCTCATATAGCAAGACCGATTAATACCAATTTGGAAAGCAACGGCTGGAGAGTTTTGCCTTGTCCACTTTATAGTTCAAACTTTGTGCCTTCTGACTATCATTTGTCACGGGTCGATGCAGGACACATTCACTGGTATACAGTTCACTTTCGAACAAAACATTCCTGATTAATTTTTGGTCAAACCGACGAAGTTATTTTGGATTGTAATCTATTATATGTCAGAAAATGTTATAGTTGGGCAATATCTTCAATAATATTTTTGTACATGTTTTCCTTAAATACTTAAATACAAAGTTGTAAGAAAAAAGACGTACGAGTCACAAGAGCTTAGACCTAAAATATATATAATTAATAGAGCATAATATATATATAACTATATGCTTTACTTAGGCACTTTCATATTTAATATTAATGAAAGCATACCCCAAAATCCTTTTTATCGCTGAATGTTCTCGTGCCAATATTAAAGTTCATAAGAGTTTGCCGCTATTTAACGGCACACAGCAACAACTGCCATGGATTCATTAGATAAAGTGTTAAACTGGCTGTGGGAAGCGGCACATTTAAGTATATATATCTCTTTGTGTGTATGTGTGACTTACCCGCACCGTAATCAGCACCATTGTCTGTCCAAATGAGGTATAATTAAGCTGGGCTACCAAATGACAACCCACAAAATCCTTTTACTTCAATGCGCGATGAAAGCGACAAGCAAAATGAATAGCTGCTGTCGTGAAGAAAGTTGTAAAGTTAAATTCCCTGGCCGCCAACTTGCAGCACATACACACATACACCATACACGCAGCAGCATGCAGCAAAAGTTTACCCGAAAATATTACCTTTGCCTACTTAAGCACTTTCTTCGCTCAATATTACATGAGAAAGCTTTAAGAGCTGGAAAAGATGCCAGCGGCGCCTTTTGTCACTTTGCCATCAAATGATTTGGGATTTTCATTAATTTTCCTTCGGCCTTTTTATTGCTGTTGTTGTTCCTTTTGGTCTTGTTATTATTGTTGTTCGTATTTTTGCCGTGTAGGTGGTTTACTTAAGCCGAATGTGTAACAAATATTGATTTTTCTGTTGTTGTACAAAAAGGCTTTTCTGTTGTTGTACAAAAACGCTTTCGCACCGTTATAGCAGCTGTATGTAGTGGCGCGTAATGCTAAATCGGTTATGTTTATTCGGCATGATTTTTTTTCTATTTGTTGTTGTTGTTGTTGTTGCAGTATGGGGAGATTTTTTGCCTTGAAACCCTTTTTACTTTCCTGTTTTCCAAGGTAAATAAATACCTTCATTAACAGGAAAAAGTTACTTCCGTGCGGTGGCAGGGGGTGCGGAAAAATAAAGTGGTTTAAAAGGGTTGCGTCGAAGAAATAAAGTAACAGACTTAAGGAAAAGGGTAAGGAAATAAGTGCGACCAAGCGACCATACAAAAAATAGAATAAAAAAAAAAATAAAAAAAAAAGTCGAGACATTTAAAATGTTTATTCAAACAATAAGGAAATGGTTAGCAAAAGAAAAGGCAAGGAAAAGTTTGCCGCATAAAAAAATAAAAAAAACAGAGAAAATAACAGAAAAAACACCTTTTTTCGAAAATACCGAAATAGCAAATTTTTTTGGCTAGCAATGAACACCGACTCGAAAAAGGATAATCCGCTCTTTATGCACTTTATTCTCCTTTATGCGTGGCAGCAATAGCTTGGTAATACCGCTGGCTTTTATTAATATTATTCTTGTTTTCTATTTTCACTGCCAAGCAAAAGGTAAACAAAAGCGCAAATCAGGAAGGTGCCGTTTATTGCACCTACCTTTGTTGTTGTTACTGGTGTTCGGGAGAAATGCGCACATAGACTTTGGTCAGAAGTAAGCTATTATTTAAGCTGCTTTATTATTTTGCCAGTTTAGCAATGAACATTATTACGGCGGCCCGTTATTTACACTGGACAACCGAAGCAAGTTTACGAGCCAGCATCACATATAACTAAAGACTTTGGCCGAGATAGTAATCGTAATTGCAGGAACTACAAATACCTAATAAAGAGAGAATTATTTATTTTTTCTGGAGAGAAAGAAAGGCATTGCGTATTAGTGGAAACCATTTACAGAGAGTGTCAATTGGAAATTATTGGTCTGCGCGAGTTTACTGTCCTGATGTTTATTTATAGGTTATGGAGCATTATTACATATATTCAGTTTGGCTGTATATTATACTATTTTGATATGTGTGATATTATTTCATGATTGAGACTATAACCCTAAATAGTTTTAGCTAAGCACTCAATAGCTTTCTTTCTTTCGTTTCACAAAGTAGGTTCTTCTTTACATTATTTGTTTCGCTTAGTGTTGTTCTTTTTGCTTATCTGCGTATTCGTCTTCATACATTTACTCAGATTCATATGTTCATAATGATACTCAAAATTATATTCATATGTAATAAGTATAAAATCGATGTGAGTTCATATTCACAATTATATTTATTTACTCAAACTCATACTCATATTCATATTCGTACTTGTGCTCGTACTTTTTTCATATTCATAGTCGTATTCATATTTACGCTCAATTTCATATTAAGAAAACATATTGTTTCTGTGCGTGAATTCGTCAAAAATCAGCCAAAATCATCAATGATATTTATGGAAATGGAATTGAACATCGCCAAACCATCGATTTATCGCATTTTGATCGAACATTTGGGCTTGCAACGGTTTGTTCCACACAAATTGACTGGCGACCAAAAATTGCTCAGAATCCAACATTCGAAGAACGCTTGTGACTGATTATTTGACCAAAAATAACATTTTAACTATTATCCACTACCCGTGTTCACCTGATATGCCCCCGTGCGACTTTTTCCTTTTCGGAAAAATGCATTTTCCCGTGAAAGGAAAGCGTTATGCAGACGTAGAGGCCATTCAAAAGGCTTGCACCGGCATACTGGCAGTCATACCGGCCAACGAGCTAAAACACTCGTTCGACATGCTTTTGGACCGTGCAAAAAGCTGTATTGAAGCAGAAGGAGACTATTTTGAATAAAATAATTGAGATTAAAGCCTGTTTACTTTGAAGGGCTCCTTGTATGTTAATAGTATGTGGTATCGGCTAAAATAGATAAAAGTTATTTCTGTTTCTCGAGGAAAAGGTTGTATTGAGGATTTTTGATCCCATATACTCAGTTCCTGCTGAGCTGCCTCTCATTTTAATAGACTCGAAGCTCAAACTCAAACTCCCCAATCTCCCTTCAGAAAAACTCTAAATCAGCCGAGGAACTTTTTCAATAATTTTTGCTTATTCTAAAAAGAGGTTGATAATTTCGACCGCTCTTCCTAAACATATTCCTATCAAGCAACTCGTTTTTGAAATGATCTACTATTATTCATATATTACACAAAAATTCTGATTAAATTTCTTAAATTTTGCATTTCTATACATTTCATATTTGGCTCTAAACATGTAGACAAGCAAAAGCTTTAAAACTGTTGCAATAATTTTCCACATTTTTAGCAAGGCATTGATGTGTGAAATAGTTTGCACACTTAAATTTTGATTTTTTATGTCGCACATGAAAATAAAAATAATAAAATAAAATACATTATTTGGACATTTGGTAAGGCCTACGTATAAACACACACACATACTTGTACATATATAAGTGTCTGTAGTAAATTTAAACTACCCGAAGCAATGGGCGTGAATAATATTACTTTAAGGGTCAGCAATTCGGACAGGAAATGCTTAAAAAATAGCATTATCATCACAGTAAATATGTCGGGCGTTATAACTGACTATATGCGTATATGAGTACGCCTGTATATTTCTAGATCTATGTCCCAATGTTCATCCATATATTTTGTATGAAGGTTCAAATGTAATAGCTTTTGGATATATGGCATTTACATATACATATACATATACATTTGAGTGACTCCCACTTGTACTATAGCATACTCGAACACACAGTCCCATACACACACATCCATATAATCCGGGTATGCCTGCTGCTGTGAGCTGCACATTTTTTCCGCAAGAGAACACAATTTCAAGAGACATCATTCTGGGACTTATTTAATTTATATACATATATGCAGCCGTAGTTTGTACTCAATTTTTCGGCTGTGATATATTTATTATAGTTTTCATTTCTGTTTATAAGCTAGTCATTCCTGTTTTACTCCTTTAGTGCCTATGGTTTTGCTGAGGTTTCGAACGTCTGCTGCTGATGCGCAGTTAAGCGCCAGCTGTTGTCAAATGTTGCATATAAATTGTTTGTAGTATTGTGAAGTGCAGTTATTTTGACTTGCTTGAGTTAGCTACATAAGCATTTTGACATGATAACCGTCTGAGTTAAGCCTTTGCATTATTTGTGAAAATGAAATACTTTTAGGCAACGTTTATTTTAAAGGAAAATTTATAATTGGCCTTTTAACGCTGGATAAATCCCGAACCCAATAAATATTTTTTTATGGTAAAGCTAATTCTACAACTGTAACCCAAATTAGCTTGGAACTTCTAAGACCGAAACGAGTTCGCCAATAAAGAAGAACAGGAGAAAATTATCCAATTGAGTGCAGTACTAAGTAAAGCGGGCGTCGCGTGAGTTCACACTAGACAGATCTTGAGCTTCGATTTGCTTTCTCATCATTCGTATTTCACACAGTTCTGGGGAAGGTTTGTTTAATAGTAAATTTGATGTGATTGAAAACACTTTTGAGAGATCGCAGTGAAAGAAATATAGCAGCCGTAGTTGAGAATGTGCACGAAGACCGTGAATAGTCCATTCGGTGCCGTTCGCAGCAACTTGTACTGACGTATGGGTAGACTTGGTGCATTTTACGTCGAGATCTTAAGTTGAAACCGTACAAAATACAGCTTGCAGAACTGAATTCGCTCGACGTTCCTGAGCAACATCGCTTTGCTTATGGCCTCTTGAAAACCTCCAAAAAGGTTCGACGTTTTCGAGACAAATTTTGTTTAGCGATAGGACCTTTTCTGGCTCAATGGGTATGTAAAAAAACAAAATTTACGAGTTCGGTATGAAGAGCAACCTGAAGAGATTCATGAGCTGCCATTTTTTCCAGTAGCTTTGAAGATATCTAGTTCAAAATCGGAGAGGACGTCATTCCATATCGCGTTTGAAATCTTGTTTTTTGAAATCTTCTAATTTTGTTCAAACCGCCATCATATTTTTAAATTAAAAAAAAAAAACTCTCCATAGCTCGATAATGACATTCCCATATATATGTACATATATGTATATATATAAATAGTGAGGTTCGAGATTCATTCATATACACGTATATATTACTCTGTGTTTTCTTAAATATCTATAGCTTTCATTGTAATGCCAGATTTTACTTATACCTTTATTAATAGAATTTAGAAATCTTCGGCTTTAAACACTCACTCAACGGCTCACTCACAGTTGGGGGTTTTGAAAATATTTTTGATTATTTTATCCCTTTGTGAAAATTTTTATTTATGTGATATTTTATCTTCAGCAAATAAATATTAAATATCAATAACTAATGCTATTTATAACAGTTTTCTATTTGCTTTGCAACCACAAACATGCAAATGGGCATTTTGGCAAGTTTTAGATTAATCTCCAATTTCTAGAGTAAATTCTCATTTATGTGAGTAAGTGTGTGCGTGTTCGTGTATTTGTAAACTCACGCCTTCACATTTGTACACTTGCAAAATAGTTATATTTCTTTTGCGATGCAGTTGATTTAATGCAAATTTTATTTATGTGAAAAGTTTTATTAAATTTTGCAATTCCTGTCGATGCTTGCTTTTCGACTTATTCTTTTGCCATCTTGGTCTTCGCCGTTTTTCAACCAACGCGCTCATGAGTTTTGTGAACTATTTCATTTTTGCGGTTGCAGGAAATTGAAAAGTTATTTGTGCAAGGAAATGCAAATGTTCAGTGGATAAGCCGCCACTAAAGTGCTGCAGAGAGAGTGAGAGAGTGGGTGGAGATGGTAGTGAAAAGTAAAGGCATTCAGTGAGCAATCAGCGCAGCACGCTCGTTTGTGCTGCTGCACCCGGCTAACAAATCCATAAAGTGGCTAAATAACTACGTGAATTATTTTCGGAAAACTAGTGTGGCGATGGCGCGTAAATCTGCCGCTCACACACACAAACACGCGCGCACGCGCACACTTATTTGCACGTACATGAAATGGGCTGTTAGCAAATGTGTCGCTGAGCTCAGCTTTAACCACAAAGATATTTGCTGCGCATTTGGCTTTGCTGGCTTTAAAAAGCGTGCACACATACACACACATATGCATGTGGATAGTCACACGTAGCGCGCATAAACTACTGAGCGCAGTGAATTTTGCGAGCGATTTTCTATGCAAAACAACAGGCAAGTTGAAGACGCACATGGCGGCAAAAAATGGCATTCGAAAATGCCATAATTTAATTTCCATCATGGCATCATCACCGGCCTCAAACTTGGTTAGTGCGCTTTTTGTCCGTTATCCTGCCGCGGTAGTGTTTATATGTATGTTGGTGTAAGTGTACTGCATTGCCATCATAAATCACAGTTACTCACACACACACACATCCACATACATTAGCAGTTCCACATAGTTTGCAAATCGAGGCGAATTTACGTACACATACACACATACATACATATATAAAAGGCACATACACTGGACTCTCCTATGCAGTTACACATGTGCCGAGTCTTCGATCCACCTTGTACACCCCGCTCTTTGCACATTAACGCCATAAATATGTTGTTGTTATCCTTGTTGCTGTTGCCACATCGCTGCAGCGCAAGTTAGTGCCGCTCCTCTGCTTCAGCTGTCTCATACTTCGTCTCAATATTATTGCTACCGTTACCGTTACATCACCACCGCCGTCACTTGCTAATGTGCTGCAATGAATTCGCGCGTTTGTTGCTGTTGACAACATGCTTGCGTCGTTTACGCTGCCCGCGCGGCAATGTTGGAGCTACGGTCGCTTCGCTACCATTGGTTGTTGTTGTCGATGTTGTTTGTATGTATGTAAATACAGTATTTTGTAACAGTGTGGCAATATTATTGCTGTTATGCGCGTAAACGCGTTTTTTTTTGTTGCTTGTGCTATTATTATTGTCTCATGGCGGATATTAACATATTATTGTAGCTACTTTTCCCGCTGACACACACACACACACACACTTGCTTTATATCTTTACAGATGCGCACGTGCTTATGTGGGTGTGTTTATTTGTGTAAGTGTATGCTATGCTGGTGTTAAAATGTGTGCTTGCGTCGTCGTTTATGCTCATGTTCACCTTCAATTCACTCATCGTCGCTTATGGTACACGGCGTATGAGCAACATTAAATTATCAGTCGACGTACTACCGCATTTACTTCAATTTAATGGTGTACAGTGGTGAGAATTGATTAACATTTTAATAGAAAGCAAAAAATAATATATACCATATTCGATATAGTTATAAAATTAAGAGTGTATTTTTGGAGAAAGTTTAAAAAATAGTGAAAAATCGACTAGCAGCTTTGGAGAAGTCCACATTTCAATTTAAAAAAATATTTTACTGGTAATATAATACCCTTTACAGTGACATTTCCTATAGCATTAAAGGGTATAAAAAACGTGTTTGATCGGTCAGTTTGTATGACAGCTATGTATGTACAATAGACGCATAACACATGCGAATCAACTAATGGATAGCTACAGCAGCAAAAGACTCAAGGCACTACAGACTATCCAAATAGCTGGGAGTAATAATGGATAACCTAGAATATATTTCAAGTAAATCGAATAAAGTTCTAAAGATCGGTTGTATTGTATGCGGCTCCAATATAGATATAGGCGCTAGGCATTATTAGATCATATGCCAGACAAAAAAGCACATTGCACGGTCGGAACTAAGAGTTATCAATTATCTTTCCAAACCATATCAAGTGACGCTGCTGAAGATATCACCAGTATGATGCCCATTGACATCCAGCAGAGAACCATTCGTGGATCGACAGACGATATAGCGACCTGGATTTCCACCTTACCGAAATGCTATGTGAACATAGGTGCTTTGGAAGCTACCTGAACAGATTCTGGCACGACATTAGTCCGAATTGTCCGACGTGTTCAGCATTCTCTGAAGATTCTGAACATGTATTTTTTTATTGGCCTCGCTTTTGAGTATAAGGGAAAACTTAAAACCACACTCGGTGGAAGTTTGTGATGGACAATTTTACGACTCCCTCCTCAAAATTCGATTTTTTGAAGCCTCTAAAGCAGGTTCCCCCTTTAATGAAGTGCTATTTTTATAATGGCAGTAAGATAAAAGCACTAGTTCATACAAAATCCAATTTTATTTGAACTTATTTTTAAGCATTTTACAATAGAATAAATTTCTTTGGTGCAATGTGAGTAAGATCTCTTCAGTCAGCCTAGTATTTTCGGAATATTATATTATATTTGCATGTTATCAAGTCTCCACTCTTCTGTCACAATTTCCATCGCATGCTCTCAAGCTCAGCTCCACAGTGCCAGCCGTTCTTAGTGTAGAGAGTAAGGCATCAGCTGTAATATTTATATATGCTACTGCAACAGCCCGCAACGCCTTTAACTTATGTCAACGCGCTTATACTTACGCGTATCCGCATATCAGCGCGCATATGCTTAACCGTTATCATATTTATCTGTTTGCATGTGTGCCTCGATAACTTCTGCCGTGAATTATATGCGCACATTCATCAACATCAGCTGCAGCAGTTGCGACGCAAAACAACATGGCAATACATAAATATTGTCACTAAAACTGCTCGTTTGCACTGCATGTGTGTGTGTGTGTCGCTGGCAAACGTGCAACGGCACTTTAAAGTCAGCGCATCGTCTGCTGCGCCGCCACCTGTCCTCAATCTTGACGGCGCGCACGTTCCAGCTGCAGCGCATTGTAATTTGTTGTTGCCGCTTCCTTTCGCTGGCACTGCGGCGCTGACTGTTGTTGTAGCTGTGTTTAATATTGTTGCCACTGTCGTTACAATATACATTATCCTTGGCATAGCGTCGCATGTTCATTTTGCGTGCTTTTTTCCGCCGCTCTCTCATCGTTTGCTTGCTGTTTATTTATTTTTATTGCTTTTCGTTGTTGTTGTTATTGTTTTTTCACAATTTTTTTGATTACTGAGCAGTTGCCGTTTTTGCTGCCATGCTTCCGCTTACACATTTCCACTTGTTCATTTCCATCATTTTCATCTTGCAACGCTGGCGCGCCCGTCCTTTGCCGCCGCTGCCGCCACAGCGCATTCGGCTTTGCCTCCGTCTCTATTTCGTTACAATTTTGTATTTTTATACAATCTTTCCTGTTGTAGTGGCTGTTGTTGTTGGTGCTTTTTGTCGCATAATGTGGCTTAAATTTATTTAAAAGTTGCTGCCGTGCACATTGTCATTCGCGTCCTCATTGTCCTTATTGTGGCATTGATGTGTGTGTATGTGAGCAGCGGGTAAATGCCAGTGACAGACAACAAAAGCAGTATGTATACTATGTGTGTATGTGTGTGCTCATATATCGTGGACATGTTCTTTTGCCATTTTTTCCAATTTGCCTTGATGGCAAATGGTCTTTGCAAAGGTGGGGGGTTAAGCTGCGGCGTTGTTGCCGTGCCACAGCTGCCTTTCTACTCTTGATAAGTGATACTCTTATGTAATTTAGGCAGATGATGTTGCCAATAACTGGTGACACTTTGCTGCCAGTGACATTAGCGCTGTGACATTTAAAGTATTGTCAATGTAGTCATTCTTCCTGCCATTACTGTTATACGTTTACGTATTCGTGTGTGTGTTAATGTGTTTGTGCAATAATTTACACTCAGTGCGCCATATGTAAGGCAGCGCATATTAAAAACAAAATTTGTGTTCATTATTTATTAAATTTACAAAATAAGTAGCTGCTGAGTTCTTAAAAGGTAATGCTATATAATGGTAATAAGCAGTTAGAATGATAATTAGTTGAAATAAATTATCTTTGTTAAACAAAAGAATGGTTGTTATTTTCTTAGAATAATGAGTTTTTTTTATAATTGTGCCAGATACTCAACAGAATTTTCTGCTCATACATATGCAATTTAAAGCTTCCTAATACAGGCTTTGCTTAGAATTAAAAGGACTTTCCTTTACCCACAACAGATGACCAGATATTCACCAGGAAGCTGCTCGATCTTCCCAAGCGACATCGCTTCACTTTATAGGCTCATGAAAAGTTTCAAGGGGATACGTGCCAAATTTTATAAAGCGATTAGGTCAATTACTGGCTCAATCAGTATGTAAACAAGCGAAATTGACACATTTCGGACGAAGAGCAACCTGAAGAGATTAAAGGGCTGCCATCTCATCCAGAAAAAAAAACAAAAGTTTGACAGGATTTGTAGGCCGGTGGAATTATTGGTCCATATTTCTTCAAAAATGGTGTCGGTGAGAACGTAACCGTCACTGGCTACCATTATTGCGCCATGATAACCGACTATTTGATGCGTGAAATTGTAGCTCTTAATCTCCGTGAGTTTTGGTTTCAACATGACGGCACCACTTCTCACATAATACATAAATCAATCAATAGATGGAAAAAGCATTTATAGAGAGAACACTTGTGGTAATTTCACATTTTGGGACGGTGGATTGGCCACTAAGATTGTGTGCTATCACATCCTTAAACTTCTTCCTGTGGGATATGTAAGTAAAACCTAGGAGCAAAATATCACGCGTGTCATTCGATAGTTACCAGTTGAAATGCTCGAACGAGTCATCGAAAATTGAACTCAACGGAAGGACTGAGACTTAGCCGCGGCCAACGTTTTAATGAAATAAGCTTCAAAACATAAATGCCAAAGAAAATGACTTTAAATTTGAATTTTTTGTGTTTTTTCCTCTAAAAAGTAGGGAACCTCGAAATGGATCAACATTTAGTTCATTCAATCACAGAGTGAAATAAAGAAAATTGAATTCAGAAAAAGACACTCAGAAAGAGGAATATGCCAAAACATATTCCCACAAACGTCACATAAACTTGCACTTCATACCACCCACCAACCTAAGCCCCAAATCATCGTATAACACACCATACAACCCATGCATATTCACCATCCAGCGGTCCAACAGCAATCCGATCGGAAAACGGCACTCTTCAATCAAACGCTATACATATAATGATATGTGATATCGTAAACATTCATATTTGTATATATATATATATATAAATATATATACATAAATTCATGTTATTCCTAGAACTTAAATGTTTATGGAATATTTTTATTAAACGATATTTTGTAGAACTAAATTAAATTAATCCTTTAATGTGAAAAACAGACGCAATATATATATTTGAAAAGCTGTTAACTGGAAATGAAAATATGGAATTTCTCTAGCAATGAGTAAGTTTGCCAAAGAAGCCAAAAATCTTCCAGAAGCCAAAATATTTTTGGTTTTCAAATATTCAATAAATTCATTTGTGCGCTGGTAATGAAATACCAAATGAATTAATTGTATTTATGGACATTGCAAAGTTACAATGTGAAATAGTTAAATACGAGTATACATAAACAAATGCGTTTCTTACCATGTATGCATTGTTAATATGGAAATATGATCGCCTGAAAGGAAATTTTACTTAAGAAAACTCAATTTCATACTAAATTAGATAATCAAATCGAATGAAAGCCATACGAGTCATGGCATCCGTACAGCAAATAAATATACTATATATGGTATGTATGTATATAAGTTATAAATAATAATATGAACAGTTATGTAAAGACATAGTAAACGCAAAACCACATAAAGACTGATATTATAGCTTTCTGACTAAAATGCAATTAACTGTTTGCTATTTTTATATAAATGTATGCAGTCTGCCTCCAAATCGATAAGTTAGAAACGAGTTCGATTATGTTGTGATAAATGGACGACATATATCAAAACTCCTTGACGTGCGTATGCTCCGTGAACCTAACATCGACTTGGACCCTTATATTGCTGTGGCGAAGATGCGCGCCCGCCTCTGTAACGCAAAGTACGCTCGTTAACAAACATAGGGAAGTTACGACGTCGAGAAGCTACTATCACAATCGACAGCGTAACGAGATCAGCGTAACTACTCGACTTGCATACCTGCTCTCTGAGAACGCCCAACAGCAATTTAGTATACGGGAGCTGTTGGACGGCATTTCAAGCTTCTTAAGTGCAGCTGTGAAACCATTGGTTTTCGTAAAAGTCGAAAGAACAGCTGGCACGACTGACTGACTGTCGTGTCACAGTGGAGAGTGTCGTGTATTCTCAGTTGGTCGAAAGAATTTAGAGATTTTAATAGAACACTTTTTACAACTTTGGTTAGAGTTATATTGGAATATGGCGCTGTTGTACGGAAGCCTATGCACCTACTTCATTCTGACAAGTTAGAGTAGGTACAAAAACAATTTTTACTCTTCGCCTTAGGGCTGTTCTTCTAGGTTAATTCCTCCTCCATACACTAGTCCTTTAAAACTTGTAAATCTAGCTACATTTACGAGTCGTAGAGAAATGCTTGGTATTAAATTTTTAGTAAAAATCCTGAATGGAACAGTTAGCAGTTCTTTTCTCCTGTCTCTAGTTATATTTGATATTCCGGTTAGCTTTTCGAGGTAAATTTTGAACTTAACGTAACATTCCGTCGCATATATCATGATTTTACTATCCAACTTGTCTGAAACTTTTCAGGTACCATGAGTGAGTTCTAAATTACAGTAGCTTTAATTCTTCCATTTTTGGTAACAAATCTTATCTCTTTTTATAACTTCCGGTTGAGTTCGATGGACATTTCTCTCAGAGAGTCCACAGTTAAAATTATATTACCAACGAATAATTTTTATTTAATTTTTTTAAAACTGTTATCTTAGGAATTCAAGGTTTCACAACTTCTTTCAAATTGTAATTAACAACCAAATTCACCAGAAAGTTTAGTTCAAATACTCATACCCTCATACGCACTAACACCATTCTAGGCACACCAGTTGAATTGTTTATCTCTTATCTCTCTGTTTTGTGAGAATGCAAATACAACTCATTTAAGCAATTTGGTTTTATTAAAGTTTGAACGTTCTGCTTATTGTGGTGGTTTTATTTCATCAAAGGAATTTAATTTAGTACTTTTCAACGCCCGTTTGTTGTTTGGTGGTTTCAAATAATTGCCGGTTAACCACATTTAAGTGAGAGTGGTGCACCTTTTTTAAAGCGGTGGTGTAAGAGAAAAGGTACATATGCCTCTCAGCTAAGGAAAACACATAAAAAATATATGTATGTAGGTATAAGCACTCATAAATACACACATACTTCACACATTCATCCTTTTCGCCGACAGTCAGTCAAATTTTATTCGAACGGAAATGCCGAGCACGTCGCAATGCCACAACTGATGAGGGTATCGCTTTGAAATTTGAAGCGTTCAAGCATAGACACTCTCTTGCGCAAACACTCGCTAAGCAGGCAGTTAAAAATTCACAATTTTAAAGCCTTCTAAACTGTTACATGAAGTGGATGCCTAAAGACTCATATCATTGTTATTTTCCGAGGCCGAAGAAAAATTTTGTTCGAGGGTATTATGACTTTGTTTAATTGATAGATTGCTGAGAGAAAATAACACACCATATTGGTTTCCTAAATCACCGTGAAGATAAGAAGGAAAGCTGAAAAATTGATAATGTTAGCTAAACGAATTAAGAACTCTTGAGGTGGTAAGCATTTTGTATTATATAACAAATCCATTCACTATATGAGGTGTAATCCTCGCAAGAAACAACTTTATGCATTGCATATGGAATACTCTATCCCGCCAAACACGATGATGGTTTTATATTAAATACCGAGAGTTGGATCCCAACGCTCTTTAAACCCTTAAAATTCAAGTCCACTCGAAATTAGCCTTCCCTTACTGGTTTATAATTCAGCAGTGCTCTTTTTTATTCTCTGCGTGTTTGCTTCAATTCCTGGGCAATTGTTTGTTTGCCAACCCACTTTTGTAAGTGTAATATTCGCAAGTGTTTACGCCGCTGGCTGCGTGTCTTACATGTCATATGTTTGTATATATGTATGTATGAATAACGCACAAACGCACGAATGTGTGCATGTCACGAACAAAATCATGGTTGTCTCTGTGTGTATGTCAAATATTTTCAGCTCTTGCCTCGCCTTGATGCTATTGAATTTCATGTGTTTAATAGTTGGAAAATGCGACAAAGACACGTTTTAAGCATCAAACGAAAATCAACAGTGCAGAAAATCAGAAATTTGAAACGCCTGCGGCAGCGGCATTGATTTAAAGCAGAATGCCGGTTGACATTGTTGCTTTGATTTATTCGTTCTTGTGTGAGTTTTACGCACTTTTTGACATTGCGAATTTCTTTATTAAATTTATGTGCGTTTGTTTTGTCTATGTGCGTGTGTTCGTGTAATGTAAAATTTGGAATAAATATATGCTATAACGTTAGTAAGTAAAAATAAGAGTTTATGGTGTATAGGAGACATATGATATGCTAGACAGATCCATACAATAACTTTATGTAGCATAAAAGAAGTGGTAAAAAAGTTTTGATTAGAAACGCAAAAATTATCGCGTCTTTGAAAAATAATTCCAAAACTGGCCCTTTTGGAGTACAGCAAGAATATCAGCTCTCGACGATTTTCTTTGTTGACTATTCAAGCCTCATTAGATTCGCTATCAATAGAATGGAAAGGGCTCCACTCTCCTCGTGTTAGCTAGGCCTGTGCTGAGCTACCTACCACTGGTTCCAGTAATCTCTTTACCCTCAGTGAGGCCAGTTATGAGAGTGCTAACATGCCACTGCGTTATCGGCGTTGACTTCGTAAGATTGAGAATTTTACCGAAGCCCTATGCCAACATACAGCAGCTGTATGGCAGAAGGGTTTGTGGAAACTTCTCAACATTTCCTTCCTCCTTCAAGGCTTAAATACTTGAGAGATCATACCCTTAGGTTCCCTACCGAGCCGGTGGGAATAGAAATTAAATACATCAGAAAATTTTTATTGGCTATAAGGCTCTTTGCTGACTAAAGAGGTTCGATACAGAAGTTCTATTTTTACAGTTTCACAAAAAACTGCGTTTAGTACTCCAAGTGCGATCACCGGATCAGTCATCAAACCTTACCTAACCATTTCAACAATTAATGCTCTCCTTCGAGGCAATTAGTTCTTATATGGTAAAATTACAAAAAATATTGCACTGCTAAGGAATGTAAGGAAAAAATGTTAAGGCATGTAAGTCTTTAGAAGGAGCACTCTGCAGGGTCTTTAATCTAGGTATTTGAAATATTCAACCAAGGACCACTGTATTGAAGCCCGCATACTTGTATAATGCTAAGTTCAGTTGGCAATTCATCGAAGTATAGTCCACCAATATGAGCTTCTTAAAGATCTTATTGAACTCAATGAAAGTACTTAAACGTATGCTATTTGAGTGGGTAATATATATTTCATTTGAAAACCACATATCACCTCGAAAACTTCCCGCACAGCTGGTATTAGTAAGGGGTCATATGGGTTTACGGGTTTGAAATATCGATTTTTTTTATTATCTTATCAAATTCTGTAACACCTCTACAATATTTTCCTAAATTTGCAAGTTGATCTGAGTAACAGTTTCGGAGATACAGCCCTAAAAATTTAGCCGCTCGAATCTAGCTAGGCTATGTGCGCCGTCCTTAAACTCGTTTTTCTCTAAACTTTGTTTTTGAAGTGTGTTAGTAAGATTTTTCCAGAACTACTCAACCGTTCTTCATGAAATCGTACACAGGTGCTTGAGATACAAATCTTAAACACCTGAATGAAGAATTTTTATTCGTTTACAACTATAGGAAAAAAAAAATCTTGATTTTTTTGTAAAAATGTCTGCCAAAAAAAGGAATATTCAGTTGCTTTCCTTCGTCCAAGTTTTATGTTAAGGTTTTTAACTATTATATAATACGTATTTTTTTCACTTTAGATGTTCCTGTAAGGCCAACGCAGGCGCATTTTTTTTTCGAATGGGTCACCGGAAATGTGCGTCGCCGTGGCCGAGTTTAAAATATTTTTTCCAAAAATTTTATAATATTTTTATTAATAGTGTATGTTTGTAACAATAAAAACACCTAATAAAATATTAAATTTTTTTTATATGAGAAAAAATGTTGAAAAAAGGCTTTTTTTACCCGAGGAAACCCATGTAACCCCTTGAACTTTGCAGATTCTACTATTTGTAGGTTAAAATAAATGCCATTAATCATTAAATATTCCCTAAAATTACAAATTTTCGAAAATATTACTGAAATCCGACTCCTTAGTTCTACCACTCCGTTCATCTTCACAGTTAAAGCGTAGTTCGTGATATATTTGCCGTAAAATTATAACAACTTTACTTAAAATGCATAAATAAGGTTGTGTCCTATTGTGGAAAATATAGCTAGCACCCTCATCAGCGCTCGCTAGTAGACGCCTAGGGTTAACTCGACAAGACTTAATGCAAATTAGCCTGTGAATTTTACGCTTTTTTCTTTTTATATAAATCATGGTTAGAACTAAAAGGTGTTACATGGCCCAATAGCAGCAACAAACATATGACTTTATTTAGCTTACACTAGGAAAGACGCTTAGCATTTTTTGTTTAGCTCAGCAAGCTTGGTAATGATTTGGGTATGAAAAAGTTAAAAAATTAAAAGGTAGCGGTCAGAGGTTATGTAAAAACTTTCACCAGCGTAGTAAGTTTCATTATTTTTATCCCTATATGTGCATTTGTAGTGAAGTATTGAGTAGAGCGCTACCAGTTTAAGCGCACAGGAAAACGTAAAATACAGCGGTGCAAAGGCAAAGCTGCTCAGCGAACGAGATAAGCTTTCATCCATTTGATATTTTTGATATTTAAAGCTTGTGAAAGCATAAGCTTATATGTAAAAAGAAAAGTGCGTCTGGCTTTTGAGCGTCGACTTGTTTAATTTCTGTTGACAGTGTGGTTTTTAACTTCATTAATCCCCAGCGTTGGCTGCTTGGCTGACTGGCTGTTTGGTTGTTACAATATTTGGCAGTAGAAGCATATGTGTATGTGTATCTGTATATGTATATGACTGTGTGTGCAGCAAAGTTGTGACGTAGCTGTCAAGGTTTAAGGCATAATATTTTCGATTCTCCTGCCGAAAACTGAGACAGCGACTGCTGAGTTAAATCTTCTCAAACGTGAAGGGCGCGCGGCTGCTAACCGCCAGCAAAGCCAAGCGAGAAGTTAAAAGAAAAACTGCTGGAAAATGACTTTCCAACTCAATGAGCACTTTGCGATTTTCAGATGAGCGCCAAGTGGCAGCACACATTGTTTCAAAAATACGAGTATATAAATATGTGAGGTTATGGTTATGGTTACCTCCTGGTGCGCTACACCAATACCAACACATACGAAAATATGTACGCGTACGCACAGCGAAAGTATGACAGTGGAAATGTCTTCATCTTTGTGCTTAATTAACCTCTTTTCAGTTGAACAGCCACCACCATTGCCGCCGTAAGGCGTTGCGTTGTAGGTGTGTGACATGGTACACCTTTTGGCCCGTCAGTCAAATCGACTGTGCCACTGACTCGCCATATGACAGGCGCATAAATGTTTTGCCAGTGTATGCGTGGCACCATGTGACTGACAGACAGCGCTTAAGACAGTCTGGGCGCCAGGCTTAAGCGGCTAATATGGTCCCAGTTGGTTGAGAAATGACTTTATAGACTGACAGCTGACACGGCTGATGAGCGACGGACGAACGAGCGTGCAGCGTTTGAGAATTCAGAATTACTGACACTCGTGTTGTGGTGCTGTATGCGCTTGTGAACGGTGAGGGCTGGCGTTGGGTAAAATCTTACAGCTGCGAATTCGTGTCAGTTTGACAACAGTTGGTGTCGGACGCCTTCACTTCGTAAAGAATTTAAATTTTTAATTTAGTGCGAAATGTAAAAAAGGAAGGAGCATGAAAAGGCTTTTTGCGCTTAAATAATTTTTGTAATTATATAAATGTATCTATAAATGTATATTTTTTATAAATTTGATATTAAATTTTTAATTGTTTGCAACTCACCGATTTCTTCACAAACGACACAAAACCGTATCCTTTTGATTTTAGCGTTTGTGGATCGCGCACCACTCTGCAGTCTCTGTAAAGAAAAGAAACCGTGAAGATGAATTAGTTTTTTGGTTTTTATGCACTTACAAAGTTGAAATACTTTAATTTAGTCAAAGTGCAATCAAAAGAAATATAATTCGAGAAAACCTATCTTAAAGGTTTGGTTATACCCTTTATACACAGCGGAACTTTTTTTTATATTTATGCGTGGCTGATTAGAGTCGAAAACTTCTATCAAGACGTACTTTCATACAGTTTTTTGGACAACTAATACAAGTAGGGAGCGAAAGAGCTTGGGCTCTTTTATTAAAAACCATAAGTGCAAGTGCAGAGTAATTATCTATCCAAAACGTACGATTTCACATTTATTTCTGGCTAAAAGGAAGCATAAGTGTTTATTGCTCATGTCTTAATGTGCATAAATACATATACATATATATATTGTTCATATGTAACCTTAGTATAACAGAATTTTTGCGCAAATAAAGAAATCAGTGCAACAAATCTGATTTGAAACGGTAAGAAGGCTAAAGCTGGATTTACACATATGTAACGGGTGATTTTTTTGAGGTTAGGATTTTCATGCATTAGTATTTGACAGATCACGTGGGATTTCAGACATGGTGTTAAAGAGAAAGATGCTCAGTATGCTTTGACATTTCATCATGAATAGACTTACTAACGAGCAACGCTTGCAAATCATTGAATTTTCTACCAAAATCAGTGTTCGGTTTTTTTTTTTTTCGGACAAATTTTGTTCAGCGATGAGGCTCATTTCTGGTTGAATGGCTACGTAAATAAGCAAAATTGCCGCATTTGGGGTGAAGAGCAACCAGAAGCCGTTCAAGAACTGCCCATGCATCCCGAAAAATGCACTGTTTGGTGTGGTTTGTACGCTGGTGGAATCATTGGACCGTATTTTTCAAAGATGCTGTTGGACGCAACGTTACGGTGAATGGCGATCGCTATCGTTCGATGCTAACAAACTTTTTGTTGCCAAAAATGGAAGAACTGAACTTGGTTGACATGTGGTTTCAACAAGATGGCGCTACATGCCACATAGCTCGCGATTCTATGGCCATTTTGAGGGAAAACTTCGGACAACAATTCATCTCAAGAAATGGACCCGTAAGTTGGCCACCAAGATCATGCGATTTAACGCCTTTAGACTATTTTTTGTGGGGCTACGTCAAGTCTAAAGTCTACAGAAATAAGCCAGTAACTATTCCAGCTTTGGAAGACAACATTTCCGAAGAAATTCGGGCTATTCCGGCCGAAATGCTCGAAAAAGTTGCCCAAAATTGGACTTTCCGAATGGACCACCTAAGACGCAGCCGCGGTCAACATTTAAATGAAATTATCTTCAAAAAGTAAATGTCATGAACCAATCTAACGTTTCAAATAAAGAACCGATGAGATTTTGCAAATTTTATGCGTTTTTTTTTTTAAAAAAGTTATCAAGCTCTTAAAAAATCACCCTTTACTATACATTTAAAGTCTAACCGGAGAATAACAGCGAAAAATGAAGTAAATAGAGAACGAAAAATAAAGTTAAAATTATATATGGCACATATTTACATACACATGCACATAGAAATTTCGGCATAAATACACGTGCAAACAGGCGGCAAAGGATTTGTGTAGCTAAACCGAGGTATGCTTTCAGGCGCATAGTGACAAAGAGAAAAATGTAGACATACATATATGTAACGTATTGAAAATGTGTAAATATATGTAGGTTGTTACTATAGAACGAGAAAGCTAAAAAAATAAACAGGGCAACAGTCTCGGAAGGCTTAAGCCGCTTTTAGAAGCAGCTAAAGAATGGCAACGTATAAAGCAATTTTCAATAATTCGTTTCATTTATAAAAACTGTTCAACTGTACATTAAATCGGCTCTATAATTTAATTTAACAGAAAAGTCATATATACATAAATCGTGCATCCAATAAGTATTATTTCAGAGGTAAAAATGTTGGTGCATACCAAGTAACTCTGAATAAAGTTGGAATACATAGGCTGCTATATATATTTTTGACCTAGGCAACACTAAGTGTTGCCAGGTGCAATCTGACATTTCCATTGGAAAGTTTGACATTTTTTACTTCACTCAGAACGTTTTGTCATTTAATCGTGAATGGTTTTATTTACAGGGAATTAAAAAATTCATCTCGCCCAAAAAATGGAAATGGCGATAATTTTTCACAACTTTCGACGTGGATTATCACGAGTGAGTGCATCGATGAACTAAAATCTTTGTATGGCTATGAAACACCATCCTATAGCACTGTGAAAAACTGGTACAACGAATTCAGTCGTGGCCGACGCTCGCTCAAAGACGAATTCCGTGAAGGTCGTCCAAAAACAGCCGTTGTGCCAGAAAACATCGATGCCGTACGTGAACTGATAATGCAAGACCGTCATGTAACATACCTTCAGATAGAGGCATGCCTATGCATTTCTCCCACCAGCATACATTCGATATTGCACGAACATCTGGTCGTAAGAAAGGTTTGTTCTCGTTGGATCCCGCACAATTTGACAATCGCTCAAAAAAAGGCTCGTGTGGATTGGTGTAAAGAAATGCTGAAAAAATACGATCGCGGTGCTTCAAAAGACGTTTATAAGATCGTCACAGGTGACGAATCATGGATGTATGCGTATGAGCCCGAAACAAAACAGCAATCGACCGTGTGGGTCTTCCAAGACGAGCCAAATCCAACGAAAAAAAAAAAAAAACATTTTCGTTGATAAATATGCCTATTTTCATTATTAGGCCAGAAATATATATAGCAGCCCTCGTATATACCCATAATAATTAAGTTTCCCATGTTAGAGCATAAATGATTTTAAATATTACGGCGGTTGTTTTGATTATAATGAGAATTCTGGCTCACTTCACCGGTAACTCACCTCAAAGTATGAATAATCGTATTTTGTTTTAAATATGTAAACAAAGTCGTTGCAAAAACGAAAATATAATTGGAAAATCTTTTACAAGAAATAAGATAGCTGACTTTCGCGATGTTAAACAGATTTATTGGTTGCGGAATTCTTTTCAGTATTAACCTCATAAATTGCCAGCAGGAAAAAGGCTGTAAACAAAGGGGTTCGCATTTAAGAACAAAATTATTTTAAGCAGTTCTACGTAGTTAGAATTTTTATAAAATCGATTTTTTAATTTACATATATTTAAGAATACACACAGAAAATTTCATATCGTTGCGGTAAATATTTTCGAAGTTACACGCAAATTTGAAAAGGCGTTTCAGAGTGCTTGGAAGTACAAGGCCAAACTTTAAACGCGTTTTTCTCAAAATGGTATTGCTATGCTGGTGACCAACATTATTCGAAAACAGCTAAACCAATTGGTCTTAAATTTAAACACGAGTTTATATTAAATGTATGTTTTAGTAATTAAACGAAGACTTCTCAGCGATAAATATTTGTTATTAACAATTTAAGGCTGAAATCCAATTTTTTTTGTGTGAAACCACCATTTTGTCAAAAAAATTTTTTATGTTTATTCAGTCATACTAGATTTAACATTACTTTAACGAAATCTGTTTGGTTTTTTGAATCCAAGAGATCCAGTTCAGAGATATAATGATCACCGCAAAACGGCTTTTTTGAGAGGAGCTCCCGGAAATTAGCTGTAGTTCTTTTCCAAATAAATATTTTTGCTTATAGTAAGTCTTATAGTATCAAAATATGTATGCACATTTTTGGATCAATAAATGTAACAGTTTTCTCCGACAAAAATTTTCGGAAAATTCGCTTTATATTGGCCTTCTAACTGTATATAGCCCCTTAATTGTTATTTGTGAGAAACTTTTCTTGAA
Organism: Bactrocera dorsalis; assembly: GCF_023373825.1. Classification (NCBI taxonomy): domain Eukaryota; kingdom Metazoa; phylum Arthropoda; class Insecta; order Diptera; family Tephritidae; genus Bactrocera; species Bactrocera dorsalis. The sequence goes on along the minus strand of NC_064304.1, from coordinate 28,985,735 downwards.
AGAAGTCTCTTTTGCTTTCTAAAGCAAGGGTAATTAAAAAATTTAACTCCGGTACAACTTCATCAATAAAATGTACAACAACGTAGTTTGTAGAATAATGAAAAATACTTATATTTCAAACTATTTTTCTAGTGAACTCACGAAAAAGCAATGCTTGCTATAAATATTTTAATGTGAAACAATGCTTGCAAGCAGTAAATTAATGACGATTATCTTGTTAGTATCGAGTGATGCATCAACTAGCTTTGCTGTGATCGTTCTACGAATCGTTTTTTTTTTTAAATGCAGCCACCCGAAGCCAAGTGAGCTACGACGATCATCAAACTTATGTAAGTCTATGAGTGGAGACCTAGAATTTGAAAGCATGTTCTTTAAAAATTTCATTAACTCGTACACTATACATACTATATTATTATAGTATTTGTTACTACACATTGGTATAAGTATAAAGGAGCTACGGAAAGTCATATATTTTCTCCCTCCTACTATCAATATAAGAAATTGCGAAGCGAAGTAACTCCAAAAACATTAAGCTGTGCAACAGTTTTTTTCGGCATCAAAAGCCGGAGTACTAAACCCAACCTACTCCCAACTTCAGACTCTCCCACGGAGCATAAGTATTACTTCGTGGGAGTGCTAATAAAGAGTATATAATATGAACATGAAAGTATGGAAAAGAAATATGAATCACAAAATCTTGCATTAAAAGAAAGCCAAAAGACAGGAATAGAAAGAAAAGAAGAAAGCAGCATAAGAAAGTAACCGTTACGACTACCACGCTGCGGTTAAGAAATAACGACACACACAAACACATTCGAGCAATGTGCAATTGGGTTTGTAAAAGCGCAAGCGTACACACAATTAACGGCACAAACAAATGCATGCAATCCCTTGCAAAGACCTACTTATGTGTATAAAAGTAATATACATACATACATATAAGCATTACTATGTTATGTATGTATTTGTATGTGAGTGCAGCTACATATGTGGCATGCAGCACACAGAGGCCAAAGTGATTGTAAATCACGATAAAAGTCAATTTCTTTGGTTGCAAGGCGCACTCACATACACACATACATATGCTTACACATATCCATGTGCCTTAGATGGTATATGTGTGTGTGTGTGGTTGCAAGTGCATTCGTTAGCTTGCCGCAGAAATTATTTTAATGGTTACGACTTCAAGGTTGAATTAAAGTGAAATAACAGGTGAGAATTAATCGATACCTAACACCAGGCAAACGCGCAGCATTACGCACGCACACAACACTCACACAGACACACACTTGCTCGCACATTAGCACTTACTGATTGGCCGTAACCATTCTTTGGAATAGCTGCAATAAAATGGGGTTATAAAAGGGTTTAACGTGCGCTGCATGCACATGACTACATTATTGCAGCTTAGCGAAGTTATATATAAATAAACCTGAGTATATAAATACACACACTCATATACGCGTAAAATAATGGTGCACCTTTTAGTATTTTTATGATTTAATAAATTTTGATGAGACTTACGATGATTTATACATAAATATTAGGCTGTCATCCTAAATATCTTTGCAATGTACGCAGTTCATGTGGGTTTGGTTATTGATAGGAAACTTTTCGTGAGCGCATTTTTTCGCAGCATTGGCCTGTGATATACCACAGCTGGACAATATTTGTTGGAACACAGGATTTCGGAAAATAATAGGACTGAGGATAGAAAAAATATTGTTCTTGAAAAACTTTCAAAATATACTTCTACTGCGTCTATACAGCGCTACCAGAGCGATTCCCAAGCATTGAAGGCGGGAATATACTCGAGAGCCGAGATGCATGCTGCTTGGATCCCCTCAGTCGTATCAAAACGGTTGCCTTTCATCGGTCTTTTCAGAAAAGGAAACAAACAAAAGTCCGGGGGGTCTACATCTGGGCTGTAGGGTGTCTGCGGAAGCGTTGAGATGCCGGTTAGGTGGCAGTTCACAAGAAAGACGGCACTAGCTGGGCGTTGTCGTGGTGCAACTTCCAATCGGCTGCGATGTCTTGTCGTATCCGGTTGACTGTTTGAGTCTCTTGAGGACTTCCACGTAAAACTGGCCGTTGACGGTTTGTCCAGGAGGAACAAATTCATTGTGGACGAGGCTTTTGATGTCAAAAAAGATAATGAACATTATTTTCATTTTAAATTTGCCGATTCTTTAGCTACCTCTTTCCGGCCCTCCAAAAAAGACGGGTGCCACCGAAACACACCAAAGCAATATCTATGTAAGCCTGTTTGAGTATATCAAACATATGTGTCGCAGATTTATAGACATTCACATAGAATTTAATCGCGTACCTCTGCTCTAATAAATTTCGGTTCACAGAAGCACGTCGCGCGAGAATGTTTGTCCTGACTCTGCAGGTACTCGGAGACAACTGACACCTAGTTCATTAGATAGGAACACCCTCTACCGAATACAGTGGATGCGCGCACGCTCCGAAGTACAGTCGCTGGAGAAGAAAGTCAGTTCTATTACTTTCCTCTATACTCGTATTAAGGCGCTTGTCCACGCAGATAAGCGCGAAACAAATGGCGCATTGGACCTCTCGGCAGGAATATATTCGAGACAGCTGAGGCGATCACTTGACAGAAACAATTTTTAAACATAACAGCAAACCCTTATCTTTATAGTAAAGTTAATTTTTTGACCTCAACCTTAAATTATACGCCCTTGAAAATCATATGTCAAAAAACACCGTATAAATAGAATATAAAGTCAGTGCGTATACGCACTCTGCATTCTGCCTTATTCAGGTTAAGAGGAACACGAGATGGCACAAATAAACTAAGCTATGTAGTTCCTTTCTAAAAGTATAACGCATTTATCTAATCATTACCTGTACTACTTTAAATAACAATATGTGTTGCACCAGGTATTGTTAGTATTGCAAGACCTCATGTGTGAAATACATACGAAGTACTGAAAACTTCGAAACTAGTGTTAAGCTATAATTAAATGCTATGTTGATGGGATAATTGCTATTCTACCTCAGACCGCAATTTGGTGCCAATTGATGTACTTCAAGAGGGAACTATTACAACTAGTGCCACACTTCTTGGCCATTCGATAATTCTGTTAAACGCGTCTAATCTAATTTCTGCTAGTTCGTAAAGCCATTTGACCATATGTATTTACTAATATTGCGATAATACAAAATACTATATTTTAAAAAAACATGACCCTAATCTTTTGAGTATATTTTTGGAGACATTTCAAGGAGAGGATTACTGGTAATGGATTCATATCTTCGTAGGCCCAAAAAAGACTTTAGTCTGTGACGGCCAAGTGCTGAAAATCGACACTATAAGAGGATCAATTTCACTCATAAATATTTACATAGGCAAATTGGCTTCAGATTGGTACAATTAACTTAATTTCTGGATCTGCCTCAAACTATCTTCCTGCCCTCAGGCCTCAAGGAATGTTAATTTTAAAGGAAAGCAATTCCTATTTCAAAAATAACAGCGAAAAGTGGGATTAACACTGAAATTTTGCGCAATTCCTTTTTTCTCCAACGTAAATAAGTAAGTGGATGTCTGACGACGTACCAAGGTCTTTACGAAACTTATTATGAAACCACCGAGACTAAACTCCTTTCACTCTATTCTCTATGTTCTCACTGAACCACCCTGTGGTGTTGAGAAAGTTCACCAATAACAAAAATTTTTCTGCAACCTCCGAGACACCGTCAAGGAAACCCCAGACTAATAGTACCGATTCTGTTTCTACACAAAACCACACTTACGCATCTCTTCTTCTTCTATCCTATGAAAGCTCCTACAATAATCATTGTATGTTGTTCCCAGCCTGCCAATTAGACAGTGAACTGTTAGCACTGCTAGAGCTAGAGCTCGTATGATATTTCTTTAGAATTTTAAAAATCGGCATGTGTTTCATTCATGCCAAGTTTGCCTGTCTGTTGTGCAAGTTAGGAATTGGCTCCACCGAGACTTGGCTATATTTGTAACATGTAAATGTAGCCAGAGTCACATAAATTCCTTCTTTTTTGGAGTATAATTGTGAAGTATTGCTTGCTGCTGCTAGTTCAGCTGGTTCATAATGACCAGGAATATCACTACGATTCCATAAGTCCAGCTTTAATTGTTGTGATCTCCTCCTGGAAACCACTGATGTGATATGTTTTTCGGAAGGTGATTCTGGTATCTTATTTTGCTGGAAAGACACTCCTCCCACTTCATAATCTAGTTTGGGCTCATCTGTATTGATGCCTATGCCTGTGTTTCTGTTCATCTCATCACTTTTCTACTCACCTCTGGAATGGAAGGAAATATTGTGGACTGAATTTAAGTTTAATTCTATAGGAAAGATGACAAAGTTCCCACAGTCTTGTTACCAGCAAATATAAGGTAGAGTTTAGTGCTTGAATTGCTGCTGCTAACAAATCAACTGAGGAAGTCCCAAATCAGCTTCTTACACGTCGTTCTGAAACGTTTGGCATGTCTGTGACGTTTTTTTGGCGAATTTTGCGAAGAGATCTTGGCCTACGGCCTTACAAGATCAAATTGACGCAAGAAGTGAAACCTCCTGACCACCAGAATCGTCGTATGTTCGTGAATTGAGCTGAGCAATAGCTTGAAAATGATCCGGATTTTTTTAGTTAGGCAGCAATCCATATTATGGGCCGGCGGCGTCATTGGGCCGTACTTCCTTCGTGATTATTAAGACCGGCACGTTACTGTGAATGGAAATCGCTACCTCTCAATAATAACCGAATATTTTTGGCCACAATCGATTTATTGAAACCCAAGTTTGGTGAACGTGTTAACTGACTAAATGGCCCATTCGATTGGCCGGCTTAGTTGTGCGATTTGACGCCGTTAGACAATTTCCTGTGTGGCCACTTTAAGTCTAAGGTCTATTCTAACAAGCCAGCGATGAATGATGAACTTCGTACGCATATCTTTTGTAGCGTTTTTATTAAAAAACCCGTTATATAGTATTGTTTGATTTAAAATGTCTGCCAGCTTTAATTACAATATACGAAGATCTACACTTAAGCGTAGCCCTACTTGTAAAGTATTCAAAGAAAGCTTATCGAAGTCCCGTTAAAAGTCTGAGGTTTACCTTTTATATCTAAAATGCACCCATGTCCAGTATATACTCGTATGTATATGCGTTTGCGTATTTTGCATTTCTTTGGGTAAACAGTATCATACATCAATTTTCCAACTGAAAGCAATACTGTTTGCATATACTCAGCACTGTTATGCACCTTAATACGATATATACATACAAACAAGAACACATGCAAGCACAGAAGCTCCGACATAAGAATGCGGCAACATTGAAAAGCAATAAATTGTCACAATTTTCGATTTTTCAATTGGCAGGCAAGCACTTTTCCTGTTACTGTTGCCACTTCCCACTAAGGCTACACCAACAAACACACACGCACACATATATATGCATAGCATGTGTGCATATCGTTATGCCATGCTAAGTTATGCGTTCATGTTGCGGCGTTCGTACGCATTGTTTGCAGCCAAGACAACGCTCAGGTTTGCCAACGCAGGGGCCAGGTCATGTTCTCTGGTGGCACAACGTGATTGCACAGCTCCGTATGTGTGGTGACCTGGCTGTAGGTGCACTTAACAAAGCAAAGAAGCAAACGTTTGCCGATTTCACCGCATATCTGCACTCACTCTTCGGTTATAAATATTTGTTTTGTGTTAAACACTCAAATGTGTTGTTGCATTGCAACGGCACTGTGTGCAGCTCAGCTTGGGTCGAAGTAAGCACTTGTATATTCTATATATATGTGCCTGTGTGTGTTCATAGGGCGTGCATAAGTGGGTGCATTAAAGGCTTTGTTTGCTTTATGCGCAAATTCCTTCGCATTGCTACGCCTGTTTTGCCGATAATTATTGATGATAGCAAAAACCAACATTTTACATAATGGAATTGTATAATCTGATTTTACTTAGTTTATAACCACGCAATATAAAGTTGTGGTTCGTTTGGCGTTGTAAAGGAAATCAATCAGCGTAGTTGGAGAGGCGGTCGTAAAGATTTACGGGCTATTTAAGCCAACACAATGTTTAAAAGATAGACTTTATTCTTTAAATTACTGCAAAGTCTAATTGATTTCATTTCCGAAGGGAAGTTAAAGTTGAATACCAATGAAGAAATTTTAATATTACGTCAAATCCTTATTGTTTGCTATTTTCCTTTAATTTCGTTTTGCACATCTTGTATGTAATATCCAAACCTTTCTACTATGAGTATATGTAAGTCAGGCCTAATCGACTATTGTAGTGCCATGCACGTAGGCTTAAAGTATTTAGTTTTACAGTTGTGATAATTTGTATGGGAAAACAGCTGATTAAGTACCGCGCTAAAATCTCGTCTGAAAAATTATTTGCCTCAACCCACTAAGCCAAAGCATACCACAGCCGCAGTATGGTCTACTTTATTTCCTAAGTTCCTTGTTCTTTTCGCGAGCACCATCTGAAATTATAGTTTCTACTCCAAAAAAATGGTTCCAGCATAAAAAATACACAATTTTCAATTTTATTCGTGTCCTCAATAACTTTTCCATTTTTTGATCTTTTGTAATAAAGTTTGCATTTCCAAAGCCAATAAACATAAAAAATTCAAAAAGTGATACTAATGCACAATATTCTGCCTTTCGAAAAGGTTTTTGATACTTTTTTTCATATAAACAATCCTTTAAAAATTATACACAGTTCAAATTTTGCATAAAATGTACGATATTCATATAGTACACCATGTCGTATGAGCAACACAGAAATTATTAGATAATAATGGTTTAGTTAAAATTGTTTTTGTGAAAAAAATACACTTCTGTTCTGTTTGTCTTCTCATTACCTCACAAACATATATAAAAGTATTTTTTATATATTTATATGAAAAAAATTCGGATCTAGAAAAATGAAGAACGGGGAAACACATACGGAGCACTCAAAGCCTATTGGAATTGACAGAGAATGCTTTTGCGACAATAGATTTCTTTATCTGTTCTCAACTGGAACATGATGCTCATGAAAAAAAATAAAACTAGAAGAAACGGAAATAAAAAAAACACTGTAATTTCATTATTTTAACGATTTAATGATCGGCAAGCAGATTTTAAGTAAAATTTCTTCAAATTAATAAAAAAAATTGCACGTACATTTTTTTTTGACTTCACAAAATTTCATCTAAAAAATAAGAATTCTAACAAAATATAAACGGGGTATGCGTCTAGTTCCCCTCCTAATGAACTGCTAATTTTCAAAATCGGTGATTTTGCGAAATTTTCATGGACCACTTTATGTGGTTTGCCTCATGTAAGACAAGTAAGGAAGAGCAAAGTTGGGATATATTCGAACGTATATACTAATAACTTATATGTTTGCAGTAAAGGGCGGAATGAGGTATGACGTCTTTTTTAGAGCACTTAAATTCAGGTCCATTACTATATTAGTGCGGTTTGCCAAGAAATGGCGTAATTTGATAAATATGTCATGCTGCCTTATAGCCAAGGCATTACCGCTTTTGGTTGCTTTTTGCCCCGATTAATGCAGAATGCGCTCACTGGAGTGTGGCTCAAATCAGAACAAGGTTTCAAGATTGGCTTTATTCATCAAAAATTGGCAAGCAGATGAGATATGTTATAGCCTCAGATGGATAACATATTGAATAATAATTTTGTACATGTTATTCTTGAACAAATGTTAAAATTTGAAAAAAAATATGATTATATAAAACACTAAAATTTATTATTTTGAAATTTTATTATTCTCATTATTTCAAAATTATTAAATTAGTGATAGTAATAAACAAAATTGTGAAATATAAAAAAACCAAAAATTAACTTCAAAATGCAGATGAAAAAAGAAAGAATTACATAAATAATACAAAGAAATATTTTGGTGTAATAAAAACTTAACGATAATAACTCGCTGTAAAATGCTTAAGTACAGAGAACGCGCTAAATTTTAGTGGAAACAGAAAACATATAAATATGCTAAACAAACTTGACAGAGTAATATTATTAGAGCGAAGAAGAATATTGAAAGAAAAAGCAACCATAAATGGGCGAAAACCGATAACTGAATCAATAAATGCATATTACAAACCTTTATACCCTATAACTGTAAGTGTGATATTGTACCAAAAAAAAGTGCCGTAAATAAAACTGAATGCACTTCAAGTGAACAAACGAAGAAACAGAGGAAATTTTAAGACACGAAGCAGCTTCCTAACAGGTTCTCTTCAATAAATAATTTTTTTTCTAACCCAAATACCACTTAAACTGAAATATGAATTCCCGCGTCGGTTTTACTTTATTACTTGAACTTGACTTACTGATTGATTGCCACCCCCGCTAGTTACACGTTTCGCCGCCCAACGCAAATCACTCAAAATTCAAATTCCAAATTCGAATGCAAATATATTTTACAAATTGTTAAGCTAATGAAAGCGGAGGAAAAGCGAGTGCTAGTGAAACGCTGAGAGCAAAAAGCTGGTGGCAAGCGGAGTGTAAATGCACACAAAACCAGTTGATTTTTATTACCAGCAGCTGAAATCGAACGAGCGAAATAAAAGCAAAAACAAAGAAAAAATGAGAAATAAGCAAGTAAAAAAGTGAAATGCTTCTTCAGCTGAATTGGCTGTATGTCAATGGAGGAAATCGAACTTCCAATCTGATTGTCGACACGGGGCTAATGCAGGTCAATAGCGGCGCAGATCCGCTGGCAGCTGCAACAGTTTCGGTCGCCATTTATGAGAACGTAACCCACATATTGGCCGCGTCACTTCTTTTATTTGATTGGCTTCAATCAATTCTCTACCACTTCATGCATTTTAGTGCAGAAGCGCTTTAACATTTTCACAACTTTGTGGTTTTGGCGAGTGCTTTGACCTCAGCTGTTCTATGTTGCGCATTCTACTCTTTTCTTGTCTGCCATCTACAATTGCCTTATCTATTTTTTCTACTTTTCCTCTCTCTTAACAAACTGAAATGAGCTGCTTTCCTGACTGCCGATTTCATTATTTAAAGCTCACTTCAATCTCTACTCGATAGATAACCGCACACCTCGTGGCATTTATTTGTTACTTAGTTTAAGGGCTTTACTTGCTGTTGCCAGCCACTTACATACATCAATCATTCCGAGCATTGGCAGCCAGGCAGTGATGCATGGTTATGGCTTGTAAATATTTGCCATAGTATTTGCCGAAGCCCCGCCTCCAACTCAAGTTGGCTGGCACTACGTTCGTAGACATGTTTGTACGAGTATGGGTGTTGAGTGTTTGCCAAAGTATTACTGCACGCACTTCAGATCTTCAATGTAACCATGTGGATACATATACTTGCTGTGGAAGAGTATTTACTTAAGTCTAATAAAAGAACATTACATTGTAGAATCTTTTTCTAAAACTCTTAAGCATTAGTAAGATGAATTTTAAAGAGATTGTGTGATTTAAAGCATGCAATGATATTTGAACTCCGTGGAATTTCATTAAATTTAATTAGATAGGTTATGTTGAAGATAAGGCTATGAGCGGCATAACCGATCCTGGCGCCGGTGGCACATAAATACCGTACTACTTTAACGCACCGTTCTGTGGTCTAGAAAAATATTTTTTAGTTGGTCTCATTTTGAATCAGTATGCGGATGTTCACTTTTAACTCGTTAGCCTAAATGACACTTCAGCGTGTTTATTATAGTTACAAGCGCTGGGCATTTTGGCTTTATTGGAGTTAAATTCATACTAATTCCCTTACAAATTGAAATTGCTTCAAATATTATTTAATGAAAACTTCTTGTGCCAATGGAAATGCGGTCATATAGCACCTGATATGGTTTTTTTTTTGAATCTGATTTTAGAACAAAGTCATTTATTCTGTTAAAAAGCGGACTTGCCGTACTGGTTGGTAGGTTTAAAAGGGAGGCGAAGGAGCCCCAGACCGTAAGCAGCCGCACTTCCGTCGTCATTAGGCTCATTGTACTAGCGAGCGATAACCAATTAAGCCATATCCAACAACTCAGGTGATTTGAGTTGTCTTTTATTTTAGAACGTTGGGATCCATGGAGTATGCGAGGTGTTAAGAGTCCATTGTTTTAGGCAACATTTGAAGAACAATGATTTCAGACAGCTTTGAAATTTCTGTGTGTTTCTAGATGCTCCTGAACGGGCCTCGTTTTCCTTTTCGTTTTCTTCTCCTTATAAATTACTAGGTGCCTAACTGATTTTCATTTAATTTATCACATGAAAACGAAACATAAGAAGTAACCTTGCAAATAAGATAAAAGCTAAAGGTATCTGTTGTTCAGTTATTAAGATATGTGTTGAGAGCGGTGAGTCTTGAAGATAATCTAAATTCAGCTTGAAAAGCTGTAGTGCTGCGAATAAAAGGTTCTCCACTGTAACTTCATGGGAATTAGGAAAAATTACTAGTTCTTAGATTGGTGAGCGTCGATCAAAAGTCGTACATTATTTATAGAAAGGGTGAATCGCAATTAATAAAAGTCGGAAAAATTAGTTCTTAACTGGTCTTAGATTTATTCGATCTCCCACTTATATAATAAAGAAGTTAAATTTGACTCTTTAGTATTAGAAATATTATAAATTCCTTGTACTGCCAAATATAAAGCTAGCACAAGGGCGGTGTTTTCTACACTGCAGATTGCTGTGCTATCTAGAAATAGAGGTTCCAATGTTTCCAGCTCAATGACGAGTTCAAGTTCTTACGAAATATAGTATATGTTAGAAAGTTTATTAGTTGGATTAAGTCTAGTATTTAACCTTATCTTAATCTTTAACTCACTTCTGTGTATAGAATTGTGTTTCATAAAGTCTCGAGAGTTATATTTGGTTGCTCATATGCTTAACTTCAATAGAACTCACTACTGTTACTAATAAAATATTATTGCCTTTTCACCAGATTACCGTTATCTAATAGCAAAATTATTGTTTATTTAAGGTAAGTAAGACAAATATCCTGCTAATATCTCATTTTCAATATAATAACTTTCTGCTCATCACTACAGCAAACATTGTACGATTGCCCTTCAATCTGCTGCCAAATATCTCATCAGCTTTTGAATGCATAACATTGCCGAATCTTATTTAAACTGTGACTATATAAATTGGCATTGCAGTCATTTAGCGACTGTGACAGGCAGCGCCTTTGCAGCCGGACTAAGAGGATAAAGAAGAGGGCAGAAGAGGTCAGCCGCAGTTAAGCTTATCCCACTGATGTTGCAACAAGATGGGCATAGTGCTAGCTATAACTAAACTTTTGTGTGAATGTATGAACTCTTTCGGGTAGCTTGTCTTGCAATTTTCGGATGTCCAATCAAGGCGGCTCCATTTTTGTGAACATTGTTATTTTTGGGTGGCATTAAGACAATTTCATGCTCATCTGCATAAAATCAATTCCATTTCGAGACAATTTGAAGATTGACACACAAACTCGCCACTACAGCGGTGGGGACTGAAGTAGATTCAAATGCGGTAAGTTTAGCTGTGGGATTTGTGGTGTCGGCAAGTCAGCGAGTCAAACGGAAGAGTTTCGCTCTGCAGCATTTATAATTGCTGTAATTGCGACTGTGTGTTGTAGTTAGTTTTGTTGTTGCCACAACGGGCAGAAAGCTAAACCACATTGTTCATGGGTTCAGCGAGCGAAAAATTAAAGCAACGTTCAATCAAGCAAACGGCAACGAAGTGGAGGTTAGGTGAAATCTGCTTCAAGGAAGAGCCACAAATGCATATTACTATTTATTAGGAGCAACGCCCAACGAATGAGAAAAAGTCAACATTTACTTGAAACATGAAGATTATTTATTAAATATGGTAGTATTATTATTATTTATACAGTTTAATATCATGTTGGAAAAATTTCAAATCGACCTTCTAATTATCAAATCCTACCAAACAGAAAAAACACATTATAAATCGTAGACGAGCGGTTACTTTATTGCAATGTATGCTGTAGTCAGTTCGTGTATTGAATAGAAAAATTTTACAAAACAAACCTTGTGGGCCAAGTACTGAGAAACTTTCGAGAACCTCTTCCGCAGTGATTTCAATGTCATGATGCGAGAGCAGCAACGCTTGGCCGATCAATCTATCTTGTAGTATGTTCCTCCTCAGCCACGTTTTTACGCGGCGAAGTGTCGAGAAAGAGTGTTCAGAGCTCGCATTCTTCACTGCAAGTTTGCAGAATATGCGAAGAAAACTATTATTTATGGTATATAGGTCTACGTCGCAGTTATTCAACGTTTCCAAAAAAGGAGTCGGTAACTTGTTGTCTTTTGACTTTTGCTTCTACTCCGTCGTCAATTGTCACATGACGTCCAAAACATGACATTGTCCAAAAGGCCTTTGAATCGATCTATCAAGCAGTCAATAAGATTTTCCATTTCTTTGGTTTTCAAAGTACATATCTTTGCTCCTCTGAATCTGCCACTGTAACAGCCTGTCAATGCGTAGCATAGGGTTCTGTTTTGCTACAGCTTTTTTCAATTCACCTTCACCTGTTTCGCTTCCAGTATTCAATTTATTTTTACCACGCAAAGGATAAAGTTCACATAACTTCTACAGAAGCTCAAATGAAATATTTTGTCGAATATTTGATTTCTAATACACTTTACTTTTAACTAAGGTTAAGCCAGGTTATGAGATCGATCTAAAAAAGAATCTGTCCTGGACAGCTTGAAATGCCGGTAAAAAATTTTGTGAGACGGCTAATGTCAGTTTCTGCAATATCTCCTGGTTCACCGAAGGTAATACTGCTGGGATGTTGCAACCTAATACTCGACGAGGCTGAATAATAGAGAATAAAGTGCCTGGATGTTTCAAACTCACTCTCACTTTAACAAGTTGCGTCCGGCAAGATTTTAAGTTTTACCTTAATCCTATTGGACATTGTCTCGAAAGAACTTTTCCGATTGCGGCAAGATGAACTTTGCTCAGGATAAGTAGTACAAAAGATCATTTCTAGGCCAACAGTATCTTGTAGTCGCTCAGGAGCGGATCGTCGATCAGCGTCTGCTAATCGTACGCAAGGTCCATTGTTCCAGCACTAGAACGCAAGATGTCAATGGAGATTCAACGCGGTGCCATTCCAATGGGAGCGGGGCAATGGACAGGATAAATTGCAGAAGGCAGCAATTTCGCTGTGAATAGTGCTTTTAGGTTCAGCAAGTGATGACAAAACTACAAGAATTGGACTTAGAATTGCTTTTAAGTTCCTCATATCCGGCTTGTGATAATCTTTTTCTTCTTTTATAATTGATTTTTTCGTAGTTGAAATTCGTAATATCGCTAGAAATAACTGTAAAGTGAACAAAGTTATAGAAACTCCACACATATACTTGTACAGGCGGTGGGGCTCTCACAAGCTTTTGAAATTCCTTCTTCTTCAATTATAGCGAAATTCCATTTATTTCGCTTTAACTGGCATATAAATCACCAGCAATTAGTTGGCGAGACCACAAATTTTTATATTTTTCCCAATTTCTTTTTTTTTTGTGTTCTCTTATGCTTTATTTTTAGCTCTCATATCCTTTGCTCGTCCGCCAGCAAGGCCAACAGCGGCTAACCCAAGCAGTTTCCGGTCAATTATTGTCCACTTTGTGCGCCGCCATGAAAGTTGGCGCTCCAGCGCCAACGCTGACCGTAAACTAAGCACGAACTAGCCGACACACACACATATGAGTACATGTATTGGTTGCCAGCGTGCGTCTGTGGCAAAATCAAAGGATTTCGTTTTAACTTTTGCCGCCATTGTCCCCTTTGTTGCAACCCGTTTGTGTCATAAACAAAAGCTTGTGGCACACAGCAAGCACGCTAGAATTCTTATTCATTGTTTGTTGTATTTTTTAACCACCAAATTTGCCATATGTTTGGAGAAAAACTCGGTATAAAACCGTGCACCAAAACAACATGCGGAGAAGGCTTTTCAATTGCAACAACAACATGGCAACATTGCCAAGAGGCATAAAAAGGGGGGAAAATGGCAAACGGCAATGGCGAATAACCCGAGGTGTGGCTTTTCACATCGTTTATTATGCACCAAAAATAGAGTGAATCGGGGAAAAAAAATCGGCGCTAGCAAAAATTGCAAGTAAAGCGGGGAAAAGGTGGAAAAAATTCGAAGGCAGCAAGACCAAAAATTACATGACGGTTACAACAAAACGCTAACTGGTTGCCATGTGTGTGTCTCTGGGATATGTATGTAAGCCGCCAACATTTCCTATTCAAGCTGCGAGCGCTCGCAATTTTTTTCGCACCGCCACTTATTCGAGAAGCGGCTTTCCTCCCCGCAAAAATCGATATGGTTTTTGTGGTGCAGGTCTGGTGTGGCAATTGCGCTGTGTTGCATGCAAATTTTTTCCCTTTTTCAAGCCAGCAAACCCATACACAAAAAAAAAACAAAAGAGTTGAAAAGAGTTACACACACACACATACACATGTGGCTGTGTAAATAGAAAAACGCTGAACTAATACGTGCTGGAAAGATCTTAAAATGTGAAAACCGAAATTTTAGCTGCTTTACTTCAATGCAATTTGTATTTTTTTACTAACTGTGTATTTTCCTATTGTTGCCAACAGTCGTGCGGCAGCAAGGAAATATAGTAAAAGCGAGTAGAATCTGGGTTATGCATGCAACGTATGCTGCACAGAGGCGGCGCAAGCAGCTGGCGTGCATTGAAAGCGCCGAACGACATGAAAAAATTCGAAATAAATTTTCCAAACACCCGAAATACTCACACACACACACACGCGCGAATTTGAAATCATCGAAAAAGTGCAAAACCCAAAATACCGCCATTGAACGTCATGCAGTGACTAAAAAAGAAGAAAACCCACACATACACACACACTGCCAAACACATAGGAAGTAAAAATTGCTGAGCCATACGAGTTCTCGTTGCAATGGCGCGGCGCTGCTGTCGAAATTCGCAAGCTGTGAACGCTTGAAAATGTAAAAATCAAACCGCAACCACATAATTTACCGCTGCAGCGCACAGAAATTTCTGGTGTCGCAACGGAATTGCCAGAGCTGTCGAAATTTCTCTAAGCAAGCGTTAAATGCGCCAGCAAAAAATACTCAACAACTACCGAAACAAAACATGCATTCATATGTATACTCAATTACATATACGTAAACACATTCATTCACCAAAATACAACAACAGCGACAATGCCACGGAATAGCTGCTGCTCTTTGCTGCCCGGGAAAGCGCGGAATACTTGGCCAGAGCATACACGGTGTGTCTAAAAATACTTTACACTGAGGCAATGGTATTCATTATGAACGCCCCTAATACGCTTAGCAGCCTTCGCTAAAGTGACATTGAAAGCTAACTGTTATTTCGGCAATTTTATTTGAAATTTTTAAATTGGTCACCATTCCAACGAATTTACTGAGGAAAAGGGAATGCATTTTCGGGTTGTTTTTCAAAGATGTTAAAATATTAAACATTTTCGGTTCAAATTATTGCATACTTTCAAGATTTCAGATATGTTACAAATAAGTCATACATTGGACCTTAAATAAGTTTTGAAATAAATAAATATAAATAGAAACACAAAGGGGAAACGTGTCAAGTTATCATGTTATTTTTGTTGAGTACTGATTGGCATTTCATCATGGCAAGGCTTACGCCTGAACGTTCTGTAAAGACTTGGCTCACCTTACAGGTATGGTCAACATAATTGGCCTACTGAGCGCACTATTCGCAACACTATTACCAATTAGACCTAGCATTCATTAATGGATAATATTCGACAGAATTGACCATCCAGCACGCAAAGAAAAAAATAGTAGCCATAGCTGAGAGTCGATTCGTCGGCGTTTGCAGCAACTTGGATCGGGTTGGTGTGGTTTGTGAACTGTTGAAATCATCGATTGATATTTCTTCAAAAATGATGCCAATGAGAATGTAATCGTCAATGGCGACCGTTATCGTGCCATAGTAACCGACTATTTGATGCTAGAAACTGAAAATCGTGATCTCGGCGACAATTGGTTTCAAGAATACGGTCGGTCGATTGGCCTACAAGATTTTGTGATAACACACCGTCAGATTTTTTTCTGGGGGATATGTAAAGCCTATAGTCTATGTGGACACTCCAGGTTCGATTCAGGCCTTGGAGCAACAACACGTGTGTCATTCGCCACTTACCAGTTGATATGCTCAAACGTGTCATCGAAAATTGGATACAACGGAAGGACCATTTGAGACGTAGCAGCGGCCAACATTTGTAAGAGATAATCTTGAAAAAAATAGGTGTTCTTTCAAATAACAAAAAACATTTCTTATTGTATTTGAAGTTTTTGTGGTCTTTCTTTAAAAAAGTAGGAAACATCGAAATGGATAATCATTTACGGAACCTGTTATTTCACACCCACAGTTCTGTCGTAGTCATTTAGGATTAGTCACCGGCGGATAGTTTCACCTTGAAAGTCAAGAGTTCTATTTTAAAGTCCCTTACCACCTTTGACTAGGACATTCGTATACTTTATACTAGAAAACTTATTATAGAAAAATGGTTCGGAAAGAGTGTATTTCGAGATAGACCACGAGTTCGCGTCCTTCCATATGCTTGGCTTATGTTAGTAGACATCGAAATATCTGTGGCAACGAGTTAAGTTTTTGGTGACTCAAATTCAACAACCCAAGGAAAAGAGATGGCTTTCTCTTTAGAGATTCGGCCTCAGATCAGCGCAAAACAATGACAACTGACTTAAGTGACATTTCGAGGCTTTGTAGTCCTTTTTTATATCCTAAAAATAATATATTAACTGGACTTTCCGGAATAAAATGCTTGCATAGAGATCTTTTTCATTTAAAGAGATATCTTGAATAAATTAGGTATAGATTATTTCACAAAGCACTTTTCAACACAATTGTTTAGGTCGGATCACTATAGCATATACAGGGTTTATCCGGAAAGTAATGTGATTGAGTCGATTTAAAAAAATTTATTGAACCAATAGTTACAATTCGTTTAGAACTTTCAAAATAGGCTCCTCCGGCGTCGATGCAGCGCTGTCAGCGCGATTACCTTGCATTGAGAGCCTCACTGAAGGCATTCTCCGGAATAGCCTTGAGAGCCGAGGTGCATGCTGCTTGGATCTCCTTTTATTCGCCTTTTCAGGCAAAGAAAGAAAAAAGTCCGGGAGCCACATCTGGGTTGTAGGGTGGCTGCGAAAACGTTGGGATGCCGGCCTTGGTTAGGTAGCAGTTCACAAGAAAAACGGTGTGAGATGGGGCGTTGTTTTGGTGCAATTTCTAATCGGCTGTGATGTCTTGCCTGACCCGAACAGGAAGGAGGAACAAATTCATTGTGGACAATGCCTTTGATGTCAAAAAGGACAATGCATTGTTTTCACTTTGGATTTGCTCATTCTTCCGGTCTTCATCAGCGGCCGTTTTTCGAAGCTCCAAAAAAGCCTGGTGCCACCGAAGCACAACACTTCTTGTGTAAGCAACATCTGGGTAAACCTGCTTGATCATATCAAACGTCTCTGTCGCAGATTTATTCTTATTTATGAGTATTATTGGTATAGATGTCTACCTTTTAAGTGAGTCCCAAACCCAGCGACACAACCAGTCACAATTTTAACAAACGCTCCTTCTATAGTAAAACTGAGTAGTTTTTATTTCGCATAATTTTCAAGTAATAAATTTGACTTAGTAAATAATTAAGTAAGCAAAGTGCTCTTCCTTTTCGAATTTGCAACTTATCATCCCAACTTCAGCTTATTATATTACTGCTTTATTGTCTAAACCTTTGACCAGAGCAGCAGGTTTGCCAAGCACACAGAAATAAAAAAGACTTGCATTTACTTACTTCCCTGCAATTTGGCAAAGTTCGACATCGGCCACTTTTGGGGGGAGCACATAACAAACTTAAAGTCAAACTGATTTTGCTTATCCGGCCAGGACAACTAATAAAACGCTCGTAAGTAAACTAACAACGAAAGGAAGGAAAGGAAGTAGGTGAGTGAGTGTGATTTACCATTGTATGTGTGTGTGAATATAATAATATTTGTATGTGTGTGTGAGTGTGAGGGCTGTAGTAAAACATTAGAAAGTTAAGTCTATTTGCAGGCAAACAAGAAGATGGCATGGACTTAAAAGTGAATCAAACAACTCGGAGCATAATGCGCATAATGAAATTCTGGGCGCTCAAATGGCCAAAAATTGCAAATTGCCGTTGTAGTAGTGTTGTAGCAGTAAGCAAGCAGGGGACAGCCGTAAAGGCATACAGCCATGGCCACTGAGTCAAATGGCAATGTGCAACCTGCGCCTAACGCAAATCAGCAAATGTCGAGCGCTGTGCGGCATTCGCAGTGGAAAGAGGGCTTAAAGGGGTCGAGTGCGCGCAAATTGTATTTACAATTTAAACAAGTTTAAATACTTTGATGCACCTTTTCGTAGGTAGGACAGTCACTGCCATTAGCATCTGTGAACTTTGCACTTTGCGCATGACGAATGAATGGACGGCAGCAATTGACGGCCTAGTAATGTGGCAAGCCGTGCTTTCTGATAGCTCTTTGCCTGCAATTCGATTTTGTTTTAGTTTTTGGAATTTTTTCTATGCCTTCAATTTTTTGCTAATTTTTGCACGGCAGCTGGCGTATTTGAAATTTTGCCAGTTACCGGAGGGAGCGCTTCATAGAAAATGAAATTATGCCACACGCCCCTCGCACACGCAGGCAAAGGTAATGAAGTGCAGGCTGCCGGTCTATATTTCAGCCTCCTACATGCGGCCTACTTATGCTGTGAGGGCTTGGTTGTTGTTATTTACTCAGCCTGTTTGCGCCTGCCACGCGCCACAAGTACACTATACACTCGAAGGTAGATTCATAATTTCGGAGGGCGAAGAAAGGCATACAAATAAAGCGAAAAACTTGGGCAGTTTACAACTTTTTAATAGACCAAAAAGATATTACAAAGCCGGCTACAAGCGACTAAGAACAGCCAGCCAACCAAATAATCAACGAGCGAACAAACCAAACGAGCGGCCATGTGATCTCCAGTAAATCCACAACGTGTACGGAAAAAATATATTTTTACTTGCGCAAAATGTGGCATAAGGTGTTGTAGCTTTGTGGAACAAACTGTACTTTTGTGGTAACAAAAACTAAAAGAAATATATTTCGTGCGTCGGATAGACTATTCATACCAGGGATCCACTTGTGAAAGTTATATAAAACAAAATGAAAACAAATATTCTTCGACAAAACTGAAAGCCTGCTTGGAATTCGTTAATTTAATTCAAATAAAGGAGATTCACCATTTTTCAGAAACAACGAGGTCGTAGATGAATTTCGGGAAGGTCGTCCAAAACTAGTTGTTGTTCCGGAGACTATTGATGCTGGGCGCAAACGAATAGAGCAAGATCGTCATGCGATCTATCATAAGAACGATATCGTGATAGAGACAATTAGTGACATTAATGGTGCCGGCATACATTTGATATTGTATTTGACTTTAAATAAAATTTTTTCACGTTAACTACCACAAGTTCGTTAATAGCTTAACCCAGGCTCGTGTCGAATGGTGGAGAAAAATGTTAAAAAATATGACAGCGATGCTTCGAAAATACTTCTATGGCATCGACGGTGTGAATGTTTCCAGGTGAGACGAATTCAATAGAATTTGTTCGCGCACGAAGAACTTCCAAGCAAATAGGTACCTGTTTTTATGGAAAATCTGAACATGTCGCATTTCATACCACTGGAACAACGCAGAGCAATAAATTCTAAGTAATATACATTACCAGTTGTCTATCACGAAACCATGAAAACCGACCACAGAAGATGGATCACTCTTCACCATAACAATGCTAGCTCTCACACATCGACTGAAACAACTGAAAAGTTTAGCACTCAAAACATTACTATACTCCTGACTTGACACCGAATTACTTCTTTTTTGTACCAGTGCGTAAAGAATTAATGAATAGGACAACGAGTTTCGACATCTAAAGAGACGGTTGATGCGTTGAAAAGGCATGTTTTGGAGATACCTCAACCAAAGTGGTAAAAGTGCTTCGAAAATTACTTCAAACGCCTGTAAAAGTGTATAAATTTTGATGTAGATTATTTTGAAGAACTACATATAAAGCGATTTTCGATGATTAAATTTTTTTTTGTAAACCTAAAAGGGTATAATATTTTAATTTCGAAATCTTTATTATTGGAAATTGCGGCAAATTCAAATATTGCGTTAATTTTTGGGCACCTCTCATCACATATTCGAATATTTAAACCACAATTTTTTCAGAACTTCTGAAGAATTTGAAGCGAGTAAAAGTCTTTTGGTTTAATTTCAATTCTGATGCATTCGGTTTTAGCTCTCCTTACTTGCTTCTTTATTTTAATTTTTATTTTCACTTCTATGCCAAAATTTTGGCTATGAAAAACTTAAGCCCCAACAAACATAGCTTTTATCGCATTGAGCAACAACAAAGTCTAAAAAATAGTAAGTTGTAAGAAAAGAAAGAAAAAGGAAAGTTATACAAATGTTAAAAGCCAAAAGCGACTGAAAATGACGGCGAAAGAACTAGGCACAAAAAGGGCAGGGCCCGATCAAGCAACGAGCAGCAGGCAGCGCGTCGTTTCGGTCTGAAGAGATGAGCAGTACGGCATTCCGCAGCTCAGCTTTATACACACGTCTCGTAAGCCTTACAAAAATGATGAATATGAAAGGTACAGCAACAACACACAAAGAAGCATAGAAATTTGTGGCAGCGTGCAGAAAAAGTGCCCATCGAGTGGAGAAAGCAAAGAGATGGAGGCTGCAAGGGTTTTGCAGCTCTGCGCGCGTAGGCAGTAGCCGAAAAGTGAAAAAACTGCAGGAAAAATAAATTGCTAGACAGACGGCCAAAGTTGTGCCGTCAAAAAATGCTATCCATCCGCTCATTCGTCCAATAAACAAACTTTTTAACAAAGTTTATTTTACTATTTATGGACAGCGTAAAGCAAGAGCAAAGAAAGCGAGGTATGCTCTGTTCCTGTTCACCTTCCACAAAGTGTACGTGAAGGCGAAAGGCATAGAAGCTCGCTGTCAGCAAAGTGTGGACATAATAAGTTGCAACTACATGCTCAGTTAGTTATGTAGATGCGAGCAACTTCACTGGCACTCAACTCCAATGCACTTCGCTAGCTCACGGCATCGAGTCGGTGTTGCATCTCACCCGCGTATTGGCACTCTGACATGGCAGCTGCTGGTAGGTGGCATGATTTTGGCAGTTTCTTCCTGGTAGAAAATGTGCAGTAAATATGCCCGCAGCAACAGTTTGCTACTTTGCAAGTGCTTTGAGAACCGCTTTCAATTCATTTTCCACACCAATCACTTGCTATCATTCACCAATCGCATGCATATTGTTGTTGTCATTGTTGCTCGTACCTTGAAGTAGTAAGTAATATCTTGTTGTGTGCTGCTTGTGGTTTGTTGCAACTTATAATAAATTTTCCTCCTGCCACATACGGAAGAATGATGTCTGAAGTGTACTGTTTTTCAATGTTTATATATTTGTACCTTCATTTAGCATATTTGTGGTAAAATGTTCTAAGTGTTTTGGAAGTATCCATTTGGGTAATGGCTGTTGAACTATGATTAGCTTTACAGTAACGCAAATATATATTATTGAGGAAAATAAACAGTTAGAATACCATAAGTAGACTTAACTGCTTCATGGCTAGATAATTTCGTAGATTTGAGAGATTCTATGAGTTAGGAGGTATTCAGAGTAAAAAAAGGGATTTATTTTGCATGCTGGCGTCAATGTTAGCTCTCACCAGCAAGCAAAAAATTGAATTTTATTCCTTTTATTTAAAGAGCTAAACGATCCACCGGCATTTGAACCAGCACGCAAGCATTGTAACGGGTGATCCTAGTAGAGCTACTTCTTTCAATACCTCTTCTTTAACCGATCACGTGTGAGTCGTGTCAAGTTGTCGTGTCATTTATTTTAGTATTGTTTAGCACTTAATCATGAAAAGACTTAGGCCCTTCATGGGCGTACTATTCGCAATACCATCACCCATCTTGAGATTCAGCATTCATTATTATAAATATTTGGCTGAATAGACCACGTTCAGCACACAGTGCAGAAAATATAGCAGCCGCAGCTGAGAGTGTACGCGAAGACCGTCAGAGTCGATTCGGCCACGTTCGCTGCGGCTCGGTCTGACGACTTGGCCCGTTCTACGTGGATATCTTTAGTTGAGAGCATACAAAATACAGCTTGTGCAAGAACTGAAGAGGCTCAAGCTTTCCAACTGACATCGCTTATCAGTTATAGACTTACAACTGTTGAGTCGAACACTACCGAGAAATAGAAATCTTGACTTTTAGAGAAGTTTGCAAGGTAAAAGTTTCTTAGAAGATGCTTACGTATTTTCACGTATGGATCGTAGCACAAGAGGATGGTTGAAGGGTACCTCGGTACCTCTCAATCAACTCTTGTTTCAGACCTCCATACCAGGGTAATGTCTCTTTCAAGCAGAAGTGACAGCCATCAAGGTAGTCATGGATGGATTTATGGGACTTAGCAAGCGCTGGTCAGTAACCAGACACTATCTTATTGGCACTCACGCGATATTGTCTCAGTCTTTGGAGGACGAAACTGGTCAAAGTTGCAGGAAGGAAAATGTGGTGGAAACATCTAGACACTTTCTGATCCATTATATATCTCTGTTGCTATATTTTCTACGAATCCGCAAAATTAGCATAAATGTATATTAGCTGTCTCAACAAATTTGTGGCTGACTCCAGATGCTTTCTGTCGATATGCAAAGGTATCCTTTTTATGGTTTAATTGTCTAACTTCATAAACTTCAAACGTTCCGTTCATGTCGTTATCTTTGGGAATTCTTGAATCTACTGCAGAAGAAAATAATTCCCATTCGCGACTTGGCTCTCACGTCACTATTGACAGTCATAATTTCGAAGTCGTAGATAATTATTATACATTTAGCTTGTAGCCAGCATTAGCACCAACAACAGGTGTTACTTCGTACTGAGTAGGCTATTGAGAAGTAAAGTTCTTTCTCAACGAACAGAGACCAAATTCTACAAGTCAATTATCATCCCTGTCCTGCTATATGGCGCAGGGGCATGTACGATGACAATATGTGAAGAGCCTCCTAACGTTGTTTTCGAGAGAAAGGTTCTATGGAAGATTTATGGCACTTTGCAAATGGGAAACGACTGATGCCTTAGTCGATGGAATTATGTCCACGCTGGTTAGGTCATGTCGACCGAACAAATGAAAATATTTCATTTCATGATATATTATCAAGAAATTTAGTTCGTATTATTGATTAATACAAGACTTCAAGCTCTGAAGAAGTTGATTAGATCAGGTCATTATAGTATATAGCTGTCATACAAACTGACCGGCAAAATCAAGATGTTGTAAAGAGTCGTTTGTATTTGTGAAGGGAAATTGGCTATTACATACAGAGCTCCCTAAAATGGATAAAAGCCCGCATCTCAAACATCACTAAAGTTGTCTGATTTTTATTTTCATGTTGAGAATATTGTTTAAGCTGCTTTCGTCTACTACAAAAAAAACGTCTAGTTACAACATTAACTCGCACCTTCACTTCTGCTATTATTTTCGCCCGAAGTCTTACATTCCCGCACACACATTTTATCTAAAATCCAATTTTCAGCGCAGCTTTTACTACTTCCTGCGCTTTGCTTTAAGCGAAAAGTTAGCTTGCCTCATGCTACAAGCTACGCAAAAATCCATAAAGCTCGCACTAAATTTCTACAACTCAACGACTTCAACAGCCACTTTTTTGGTTGCTTACCAGCGCCACATGTTGCCGACAGTTTGAAGCTGTTCGACAGTTCACCAGTAATCCATATGTACGCACCTGCAGCCATCCGCACACGCCACCGCACACACAAACACACATTTACCAGTGCACGCAGGTTAGCGTGGAGCTAAGATATTTCAACTGGCATTTAAGAAGCAGCAAAATCGCTACATTGTTGCACAATGGTGGCCGCAAACGGGACACAGGCGCAGGCGCAGACAATTGGTAAACTGCAGACTTACAAAGCAAACAATTCTCGAAGTTCAGTTGCCATGGCTGCGAGCAACTCGCTCTTATTTTCTTCTTTGCTGCTTTTGTTGCTATTGCGACGTCGTTGCAACGCCTGCGGTGCAACTTAAATTGCAGGCTTCCCATTATGCGCCAACGCCAACGCCGAACTGACCAACTGACTTAGTCGAGCAGTGAACATTTTTACTACTTTGATAGATGAGTGGGGTGCTTTGAGCGCTCGTGGCTGGCGCAACTTTGTGCACACCCACACATGCACGTGTTAGTGCATTAGTAAGTGGTAGAGGGGTGCACGCGCACACATACACACACATGAGCTGAAGCCTGCACGCGTCGGTGTAAAACAGTTTAGTGCCGGCACTTCAGGTGCAACACAATCGCCAATATCAGCGTGAAATCCAAACGCTTTCGCCAAGTCAAACTTTCCAGCGAAAAGCGAAAACAAATATAAAACACTGCTGAGTGCTAATCATGGGATTTGCCGCTCTGTTTTAGTTGGAATTACGGCAAAAGCAGTTAAAAAGAAATATTGAATGGCAGCGCAAAAGAAAAAAATTTAAGATACTTTGATTAATTTCTTTTCTATTTGTTTTAGTTCTGCCTTCCGTTCTTGCATGTGTTTGTGTTGGAACTTTGCGTAGTGATTTGTAGGATTAATTAAAATTGCAATGGAATACGTCTGATAATTTGCTGTATAAGTAGGTGGATAAGAGATGACTTCACAGTAGCAAATATGCATGGATGCGTGTATATTTGATACTTTAGCGCTGGAATATTAGCCGTCGCTAGTTTACACTACATTTAAGAATGGCAAATCGAACATACCACGCGCATAAATTACATAGACTCGCATAATCAGTTGAAGTTTGAATATAATGATATATTGATCCATAATATAATGGTAATATAGAGTACCTTACAGTGGTCCTCACCTTTAATGGTCCTCGATTTAATGTTTTGAACTTCTTTGAACGTAATAAGGTATGTCTTCAGCTGTATTTTAATATTTTTTGTTTTACAAAGATACTGAAAAATAACGGAGTTATATGCTGTCAAAGGAGGAGCCCAAAAAAAAAGGATCCAACTGCTGACATGATTCCGGTCGACACTGGTATAGCTCTTTGAAGCTGCTCAAGAATCAAAAAATGAAGTCAATGACGATGCGGAATTACTGAAACGTGTTATAACAGGTGAAAAACCTAGATTTAAAATATGACGTTGATACTAAGGCTCAATCGTCTCAGTGGAAGCATACTGGCTCGGCCAAGACCAAAAAAAGCTCGATACGTGCGTTAAAGACATAGTACAATATGAATTATTTCTTTAAGGTCAACCGAACAATAAGTTCAACGCCGTTTGCGTGCATAAATCCCCAAAAATGTCCTGATTTGTAAAATATCACTTTATGGCATCAATGTAGACAAAGTAATAAATATTAACATAAAATGAAGATTCCTTTTATTATTTTAACAAACCTCTGATACCGTTGATATCTTATTACTTATGCTATAGTAGACGGCACACTCATTTAATTTTTTAATTCGCTTCTGAGATATTTGTATTAAAAAGAACTAAGAGACTGAAATGAGAGACATGTGTCATGAATTGAACCAAAGTTGCTAAATTTATTGTATGGGGTATATGAGGGAAACATCAAAAAAAAAATTATTGTTTCGCTCTATGGGCTCTGGAAAAGTTCCAAGAAGATTCGACATTTTCGAGACAAATTTTGTTTAGCGATGAGGACCAATGCGGCAATCCCTCTTCGATTGAGGCGAAACATCACGCGTGTCATTCGTCAGTTACCAGCAGAAATGGTAGAAGGAGTCATAAGAAAATTGAACTCGGTGGATGGCTCATCTGAGACGTAGCCACAGCCAACTTTTGAAGGAGATAATCTTAAAACAAAAATGTTTAGTAATGTACTTTCGAAAAAACAAAACATTCCTTAAATGTTCTGAGTTTTTTCTTTCTATATCATTCATAAAAATATCATATACATATGTATATATTACATAAAAGCATAAAGTCTGATAGAAATTCAAAGTGGATCATGGATGGGTTTGTGGCATCAAATTTTAGGATAACATACAAGAATATGCTTTCAAACAATCGTCTGAAAAATATAGAGTTCGCAACTGATGCGCTACTAAATATTCAGGAATAATTTTTGGGAGCAAACTCAAAGGAGGTGGAAGAGGGGGGAAAAAGACCGATGGTGCTTTCTACGCATGTAAAAAGCATTTGTATTACATAGCGATAATTAAGTTTACCTTGCTTTACGATACTTTGGCGAGGTGGACTGTTCCAAGAAACGAAGTAGATCATGAGAACGCCAAAAGTGTAATCCTTTTGATTACAGCACCAGTTCAGAAAATATACAGGGCATTAAAAACGATCCATATAATGCAATTTCCAAAGAGCTAATCAGGGAATGGCTTAAAGGGTTACATGGGTTTACGTGGTAAAAAAATTTATTTTTTTAATGTTTTATTAAATTCTACAATACCTACAGAATATTGTCCTAAATTTTGAATTTGATCCGAGTAATAGTCCGAGATACAGCCTTGGGAACTTGTGCGCACGAGGCTGGCTAGGCTAAGTACGCCGTTTTTAAACGCGTTTTCTCAAAATGACGCTGAAAAAATTCCGCATGATTTCTACTCAGACGGAAAAATTGCTGGAGGGTTGTTGGCCTAGACACATATCACAACTTACTGATTGCACATGCGAGCCACATCAGCATTATTAACGATAACGTGGATAATGGAACACTTTTTCTGCTTCTGTCCGGCATTATCTAGAACATAGCTTAGACATATAGGACCTTCAGAATTCTAAATGAAATAGTAGAATTATGCATCACGGCCCTATTAAACGTCCCGCCCGACTTATCTTCAGCTCTTATTATGCAGAACCAACATCATGATGGTGTGACGGCCAGCCAATATAACCTAACCTAACCTTTCTTTATTTAAATGTTTGCATTTTTTTCATTTAAAAATAGTATTTTTAAGACTGAGGTGAGCTTCAATGAGCTCTCAAACGCTTTAAATGGATAAAAAATATATTCCATATTGGCTCTGAAGTACAATCTAACCTAACTTTATATAATTTACGTACCATAAGCCTATGTAAATTGTTTTCTTCATGTTGCCCCAATTAACCCGCAATTGAACCTTGCAACCAAACTCGCGTCTACATGTCGCGCTCAACTTCAACTACAACAGCAACAATCGATTGCAATAAAAACTTGCCACACATGCCGCCATATGTAAATATCTACACTTTGCCACCAATAGATACACAGACACACACACACATACAGAAGCAATGTGTGAAAGCTGCCGCCATCAATTCAAGAAAATCTCCAAAGGAATGTTACGCCAAAGTGTTAAAAGCCAAAAACGCATTGCAACGCGCCGAGTTGCAGTGTTAGCGACGATGATGAATGCAATATGTGGCAAGCTTAAGTGCTTTGGCGATTTATGTGCGTTGCGGCAGAATGCGAATGCGAATAAGAATAAGAACGAGCGCCGACTGCAGCCGAACAGCTTGCAACAATTCAAAGTGTCGATTACCACTGCGGATATTTCGATTCAAACTGTATTACGCATGGCGCAATAGTAGGCAACTAAGTGTGTGTGTGTGCGTGTGTGTGCTGTTGGCAAAGAAAGGCAAATGCAGCAAATATTTTTGGAAATAATTCGTTTTTCTGTTGTTGTTTTCGTAAGCGTACGGTGTAGATATGCTGAAAAGTTGAAAACGCAATAAAGCAGACAAGTGTGTATTGGTGTGTATATGTATGTGGCTGTACGCGTGCTGGTGTTTGTGGTAATATAACTGTTAAATTTACAAAACTAAATTTTTGGCATTCAAAGTTGAGCAAATATTGCTGTATTGGTAGTAGTTTATTTATGTTCTATATACATACATATACATATGTATATTCGTATATGTGTGTGGCATTCCGTAAGCCAGTAAATTTTTGCGAAAATATGATTTTTGATTTAGATAACGGTATGCAGCACAAATAAACGGCCAAATTTGCATGCAGATTGTATTGACTTTGCACCCCCCTCAACCTTTGCTCGCCCCGAAGATCTTTTATACATTTTATAATAATTTTGCTACAGTCTGCGCGTGTATGTGTATGTGTGTGTGTGTGGGTATTGTAAAATATTTTGCAAGACAATAATTTCAAAAATATGCACATATCGAATCTGTAATGTAATATTTTTAGCTCATTGCGGCAGCCAAGAAAATATGCTACGATACACGCACACACACACACACGGGCGTAAGAAAACTTTGCAGCAAACTCTTCAGCATGGCGGCATGACTTTGTCGAGTGATTGGCCCAGCTGAAGCCCGGTTTTCGTGCCACCATTCGTATAAGCAGGCTACTGTGTATGTGTGTTTAATTTTTTGTGAGTATGTGTGTGTGTATTTGTAAATACTAGCAACACTCAGCCGGCTGAAATGCTATAAACCGTTCGAAGTTATGTATGTATTTCTGCATACAAATGAAATTTGTAGACAATAGCAGCAGCTACAACAAAAGCAGCAACAACAACAGAAAATAAACAATAACAACGACTGCTTACAACAACAACTCCATACAATACACGAAAAAAGAGTAGACCAAAAGTGTAGCAGAAAAATGGCTTAAGGCATCACACACACACACACACACGCACAAAGCAACTAACTTTGCTGCATGGTTGGGCCACTTGAGTTGTGGCAGCAGCAAAAATTAAAATAACAACAACAGCACACACACACACAGGGTTATGAGTTATAGTGCAGCAGCAATATGAAGAGAAAATATTTATTTTACTACAGTGTACTTCCGCATTGTGCCCCGACGCGCAAACGCACACCCGAGCACATGCCAATACAGCTACACACATACATATGCATATACATACAGCTACACTGACAAACAGCGCTTACGACTTAAGCAAATATCAACAATATGCATGATTCAATATGAGAAGCTGATAAACTCTGTGCATGTGTATATGTAAGTGTAAGTAGGTGTGTGTGTGTGTGTCTTCACTCTGCAGTCAAACGTGGCGAAAATATTTCTAGCATCAGAAAAAAAAATAATAAACAAAAATTCACTTATTTAATGCTGCTTTGGTATTTGTTCTTAAGGAATTTCAGTTGCCACAATACTTACACATAAATACACACACACACAGGCAATCATAGCAATAAGCAGCTGGTGGAAGCGGCAACAACAGCATAGGTAAGAAATATAACAGCTAGCTGGGCGTGCTAAAAGTGGCAGCAGTGGCAGCTACTCAGCTATGCAAAGATCATTGTTGTGGCCTGAGACTCTGTTACACACACACACATATATATAGACACATATAAACATACGCAAGTTTATTGGTTTGTGTGCCGTAAAATCCAATATTCTCTCGCAATATGAAATATAAATGCTTATGCTGCGCGTATGGGTGTGCGTGTGAGTGGTCGATGCCTATAAAAATTGTTCTTTATTTGTATTTCGCTGCTGCACAGTGGGGTTCCAAATACATCTGTGTAATCGTACTATGTGTTGTTGTACCGTTACGGCGTGCAGCTGGTGCTGGTGTGGGGTACTGCCCGAGCGCCCGAGGCTTGAAGCTGCTGAGCATATGAATAAATACAGCAACTGCTGTATGTTATTGCATAAAAATGTTTGTTGTTGTTGATTTGCAGTGGAGAGATTCGTCTAAATGTTATGTGCTCGTATCGATTACCGGCTTTAGCGATTTAAAAAACGTATACATATATATTTATTATTTTGCGCTTATGTAACTGCAGATATTTTTGTAGCGGCAGTTCTGATTATTTGCTGACAGCTATTGAGGCACTCTTGGGTATTTTTAACAAATATTGCATTTTATATGAAACTATTATTATAAAAAATATTTTTCACTTCTTTCGGGCAATATGTGGGTTCCATCTCATGATAACTGCGTTAGGTTGGCGGTCAAATATGAAGCAAGTCAACTTTGTTCTAATGTGTACCGCATTCCAGTGAGGGCGTACTGCAGCGACCGAAACAAATGATGGTTAGAAGGTGCTAGGTTTGGGCAGTAAGGCGGCTGAGGCAAAACTTTCCAGCTGATGGTTTTCAAATAGTTTTTAACCGATCTTGGAAGATGATGCCGTGCACTGTCATTGTGGTAAATTATTGCCTTGTTTCAAGTCGCAAATTCTTGACGTTTTTCAGCAATCGCACGATTGTCATCCATTTGATGAGTTTTTGTTTTTGTCGTTTCTGTTTAATGGATTCATCCGGCTTAGAAGCTCATTATACCTCACGCCACGATCCTGCCATGTACAAGGTATTATCTTTTGCTTCATGCAAATTCGACTTTGCCATTGATTTAACTGGTATTCATCTCATATAATTTTTTTTTTTTGGGTTTGGGTTATTTTAACGAAATCATTTTTCATTACCAGCCAGGTCCGGAAAAACAAATTGGTTCTTTTTCTAGTTTAACGCTACAAAATCGTCTGAAGTGGCACTGAAAAAACTTCAGACGAGTACAGCTTTCCAACTTGAAATATTGGGAAAAAATGGTATAAGAGTTAAGTTAAGAAATCGGATCATAACAGCAGAAATGAAGCTATAGACTAACATTTTTTTGAATTTTCTTGCTTGATGATCAATTTATTCTAAATTTTTTTCCCAAGAACTCGAAGTAAAATTTTAACTCCGATGGCGTAATTATAGTAATTTTGGACCGTTATTTATCACAGTAAAATTTTTATAAGATCTATTATTTGAATATGACGGTTATAAATATCATTTTGAAGAGTCTTATTGTATTGACGGAGTAGAAAAAATAAATTTCTTGACAAGAGAGCAATATGTTTTCTTAAATATATTTATACTACTGTGATCAAATTGAAAGGTGAATTTTGTACATTTCACCTCCTTTAAAGTTTCCCCTCCCGCTGTAATATACATATGCCGATAAGTTTTTGGAAAAATCCTCCGTCGTAATGACCAGCAGAGCCTTCTCCGATTCAGCTTTTCCATACTTAATTCAGACATAGTAAAAACCGAGGATTTCACTTTTAGAGCCTCAAATACTAAAGAATATTTTGACGTGAAATTTAGCATAGATGTTACTAACAGTACTACAAACCTACAGAAAAAAAATTTACCGATTCGAAAAACACGCGAAGTATAAATTAAAAATTCACCAATTTGAGCACATTTTATTTATTTAGATTTAACCCAAAACTTCTCAGGCTTTCTTGGTTCACAACCATTTCAACAGCACTAGTCTTCATGTGATGTTTTCATCTATAGTAAAATAAATTTAAACGTTGCTTCCCATGTCTTCATTTACCTTTTATGACTGATACCCAAAAAGCGTAAGATCACTTGGAAAGAGTTGATGAACAATTTAGAGAAGAAGATGAGATTTCGGTAAAATTTACCCTTTGATTTAAGGGGTCAGTAGGGTAATCTTTTTAAATTTTTTTTATTTTTTTGCATTTTATGTTCCCTTATACCCTTAGAATTAATATAGAAACACACTTTACTATTGGAAGATTTCGAAAAAGGCCCAAAAATAATAATACTGCTCGACGTTTGGAGGGCTCGGAGTGCACGTCTCAAACTTTAAATGCGTTTTTCTCAAAATACACTTTTTTAAACTGGCGGACATGATTCTGGGCTTTGCTTAATTTTTTTTCATGTTCAAAACGCCTAGCTATCGTCCTTAACAGATTCATAATTTTTTGTAATTTATTGACAATGCTATGACAAAATTTATGAAAAAACATGGAAAAAAATTAAAAAAAAACAAACAAACATGAATTACTTTTTTATTTGTCAACATTTTTTCATGATTCTGGTAGGGACGATAACCATTCACGTATATTTTAAGAATAAATTGGGTTTTTGTATTTCAGATGATCCAAACATGAGAAATCGTCCAGAAATCGCCATTGAAAAAAAGCATCTCATTCACCCAGCCATTTCTCCACGATATACTTCATGATATGTGAAAAAAGTTCTATTGTAGAATAAAAAAAATTTCAAAAAATAGCCCAGATTACACTACTGACCACTTAAGAAACTTAACGTAGAACTAAGGTAAACATGTTATTCTAATTTTTCAGTCTCCAAAAGACAATATTACTTAAGCAAATTTGAGTCACCAGTAATCTGTAAGAGATGCTTTTGTTAAGTTGCCCACGATGGTTATTATAACACCCTATAAAAGCCAGCCTGTCTACATTTATATACATGAGCTAGTCCCTAAGTTCTTATCTCACAAAGAAGCTGCTCGTTTGACGGAATAGCTGATATGGCACAGACTAGGCATGTAGCTTCTATACAAACTGACTGATCAAACTCAAGTACTTAAGTACATAGAAACCTTTTAATTTTGACAAAGTATTAAATTGAAATTTGCCATGGATCTTTATCAAAGTTAAGTGAAAGCTATGAAATCTATTTAATATATTGTTAACTTCAGACTATACTCATATTTATATTGCCAGATGTTTGTAGCACAAAAAAGAAACCGTCAAATATCCTATAAAGTATACTTGTAAAGCGTGACGTGTTAATTTGAGTTAGCCATGACAATCTGACTGGCTGTATATATTATATGAAATAGTCCCTCAGTTTTTGAGATATCAAGCTGAAATTATTATGAAGCTGCTCACTATACTACCTATAGTACTTACTTTTCAATTGTTTTAGAACAGGTTTAGACCACTTAGAGGATCATAAACTATTTTGCATACAAATGTTTCAGCATAACAACAATGACAATGAAAATATATGTTTCACAATTACTGAATATATCTTTAGTTTTAAGGTTTGCGCCCAAACTCTTACATGTCATTCTAGTTTACACTGTAACAACAATTTTACTCAAAAATTGTTAGCAGTGAAAAATTTATAATGTAAAGTAGCTACTCATGTATTATGAGCCTGATGCAAGCCGATCCTAAAAGAGGCGTACCTGATCAAATTCATACGACAAATGCAAACCTTATGTTAAAATTAATATGAAACCACACGGAGCCATCATCTAACATTCAATAAAGCTCACCCAAGTGCAACTCATGCATTTCCGCGCAACTAACAGACTGTGTTGCAGCCACAGCAGCAGCTGCAGCCATTGCACAATTAACACCTGTCATTTGCTATCATTTGTGGCATGTTAATTTGTTGGCCTATCAAACGTTTGTAGAATGCACAGCCATCTCCGGCAGCCGTGCGCTGCAATTGACTTTGCCGAAACAAAGGTAACTAACAACACGAGACACAACAACAGCAGTTAGTTGGATACAACAATGCCAATGGCAACACTTTACTATTAAATCACGATGAATAGCAACAACAACAACAAACGTACATATGTGGCAACAGTTGTAACAGCAGCTGCGGTTGAGCACATATGTAGATATGTAGAAGCGGTTACAGTCGATAACTTTGATGGTGTCACGAGCAGTGACAAAAATAACAAAAGCAGCAATTAAAGTTACATTGACAAGCTGAACAACAAAAAGCGCCAAGTGAGTTCAATATTCTCTTTTTTTAACTTTCGCTGTAACAATTTTCGAAAAACTACCCTAAATATATATATACGCACACATGTATGAAGGCATGTCTTTGGTAACCTTTCGCATGTTACGTATACGCCGTGTACCACATCGACTGCTATTCCGCAATATGGTTGTTATTGTGGTAGCACGCAGTTCAATAGCCCTTCGATGACAGCCAAAACAACAACAGCACATACAAGAACAATATAGACAACAAAAACAACAATACACAACAAAGCAGTAGCTGGGATGTTACATACATACATGCAGGTAAGCTTATAGGTATCCACATGTGTAGCAATCATCTGACAGGAACATCAGCAACTGACGCAGCAGCCGTGGCAGCAGCAGCGCCACCGTAACGATGACTTTAACAATATTGCTTGAGTGATTATGCAATTGACAGCTAAATCAATCAATGATGTCAACTGGACAACAGCAACAAAAACAAAGGCGCATAGTATAACAGCAAAAGCAAAAGCCGAAACAAAAACAAAAACAACAATAAATGAAACAACAATAAACCGAACAAGCGCGAACATGCCACTAAGCAACAAAAACAACAATAAATATGTAACAGCGCAGCAACAACAATGACAGTGTAACAATAACAAATGTTCCGACAACAACAACAACAACAACAGTCAAACAATATTAGTTTTGTGGTGGGCGGCAGGCTACGCCACCAAGCAACTCGTACTTCCACTGTGCATGTACGTACATATGTATGTGTGTGTGTGTTAGTTGATTGCTTGTCGGCCTTGTTGGTCTGCTGGATGCTCGGGTAGTTGGTTGGTTGGTCGCTTGGTCGATCGCCGCTTAGTTTGCGTTGTTTAGCTTGTTCGATTGCATGCGGCCACAATGCCAACCGCTTCAGCTCGGCAGCGACGACAATGTATTCCCATTGATTTTATTTGTTTAGCCAGACATACACACATGCAAGTACATCGTATACCGTATACGTTTGAGACACACATTCACAACTCTGTTTATTTATGTGCTGTACATAAATCTATCAATATTCGCGCGCATATCAGCGCTCGCACACATACATTCAGTTATACTCACTCTCCTTCCACTGGCGGTTGTTGTCACTGCCGCTGTTCTTCCGTTGTCCTCAAACGACCACTCAATCATCACAGAAGCTCGAATGTGCTTCACACTTGTGTAACGCATACAAATATATACATAAATATATTTATAAATACATTTGTGTGCAGACATGATTGCTTGTGCATGTGTATGTGTGTGGCACCCCAAATACAAAGCATTGTGTTATTAAATGTTGCTTTTGACAGTTTCAATTCCGTTTTGTAATTTCGTTACATAGTATTTGTACTCACACAATCAAAATTGCATTGCATCAATATTTATTGGTAAGTTTGTATGTAGTGCTCATAGACTGTTTTGCCTGTGCAGCTGTGAATGTTATTTTAGGGCGTTGGGTACGAAATTTAATTTTATGTAATAGAAAGTATGTTTGTATAAGCGTTCTTATAAGTTTTTATATACTTCTGCTTGTTATGCATAAATACATTATTTTGATTGCTTCGTTATCAATCAGTTATGTAATATTAGGTATTTTTATATAGAAGAAAGTGAAACTGCGTTAAAACTGCGACAATTTTGCCCTTGCACTAAATTGAAGCTTCATTTAGCACAGATAGAATGATTCGATTCAGAAACTTATTAGTTCAAAAACTTACTAGGTAATTCCATAACGCATTCTCATAAGAATTATCGTTAAATATTCTAAAAAAAAAATGAACCGTTTTAAAAGTCTTTCCTTATGTCAATTTGTCACCCTAAAAATCATTCAACAGGAATAGTTAATAGGCGTTTCAGAGTACAATAAGCAAAAGAACCGCCCAACCAATCGCTCTAGGCTTCTGGCTGGTCACCATTGTTCTGCCTGATCTAACATTATCTTGACGGAATACAATTCCTCTTCCATTGGCGAGATCTGGCTGCTTATAAGTTATTGCTTACTTCAGGCGGTACATTTTATGACAATACAGTTCCGAATTAAGAATTTGGTAATTTGGTTTACGTTCCCTCTTTAATTGAAGAGAAATTGGTTCTCCATTGTTCTCAGCGTAAACATTGCTATTTTGAATTAAATAGCAAGGTGAATTTCATGGAAAATCCCTATTGTGGATAAGCAATGGTAAGGCAGTGTTTCAGCGAATTTCCCTCAACGTATAAGTCATATACTGGTTTATTGAATTTCATCGTAAAGGTGCCCTCAAAAATTATTTACCGATTCCAAGAAGAGGAAAATTCGTGAAATAGAAATTGAGATTGCCTGAGTTGGTTTACATCAGTGGCATTTCCAATAAATTCGCCCTGACGGTTGTATGTATCTCCTGAAATTAGTCGTGGTAGATATAGGGTTATACAAGTATGTGTGGCATACCCACATTAAACATATCTTCAAATTTATTTATTTAATGGTTGCGTTGGTTAATTAATTTTTTTTAGTACAATTAAGGGTTAACTATCTTACATTCTACTTTACACTGATATCCTAAGTGGTAAATTACTGCCATCCCTCTTATATTCATTAATTAAGCTATCACAATAATCCATTACATATTGAGGGCAT
This sequence comes from Bactrocera dorsalis, assembly GCF_023373825.1. NCBI lineage: Eukaryota > Metazoa > Arthropoda > Insecta > Diptera > Tephritidae > Bactrocera > Bactrocera dorsalis. Next base: position 28,949,443 of record NC_064304.1, on the reverse strand, counting down.
CATCACCTGATATTTGTCGGCTTTTGGAGTGTTTGAGAGAATTATTTTTCGGACGATTTATGGTCCTTTGCGTATTAGCAACGGTGAGTGCCGCAGTCTAAATACACGGTGACATTGACATAATTCATAGAATAAAGAGACAGACTGCGATGGCTAGGTCATGTTGTTCGGAGGTAGGAGAACACTCCAGCTTAGAAGGTTTTTGGTTCAGTAACCGGCGGTGAAAGCAGGGGATGACCTAAACTTTATTGGAGAGATCAGATGGAGAGGACCTATACTTGGTATCTCCAATTTTCGCCAATTAGCGAAAAGAAGAAACGACTGGCGTGCTGTTGTTAACTCGGCAATAACCGCGTAAGCTGTAAATATGATGCATTTTGGTATAACGATATTATATAAGGTTTTAGAAGCTCATAATAAAACGCCCCCTTCTGATCCTACCAAACATAGCGCATTTCTTTCTTATCGGATCGCTCTATTTTTGAAGGTAACGTTGATGGTACTTTTAGTGCCTTTTTATCTTTTCCTTATCTAAACTTTTACCAGCCTTAAAAAGAACAATTTGGTAGTATATGCAGAATTTTTGAATTTAGTGAAGGTTTTTCTTTGCCTAATGAGAGACTTTTTACCATCCCATCTATCATTATGTTCTTTAGAAACACATAGCTTTTAGCTGAAGTTCATCAAATTAGCTGGTAGTTCATAGCACTGATGTTGTTATAAGTCTTGTCTGGAGCGAAAGTTAGTGTCACCGACTACGGAGATCCGAATGTTCTTTACTAACCTTTCTTCATATTATAAAGCTAATTCAAAAGATTAACGTTATTTTCATATACAATAGACTAATTGGAGAGAGGAGAGCTTGCGTATAAGAACGACTTTAATAAAAATTTAATGATAAGCGCAACTGCGCAAAAAATTCAAACACGCTTATTGAATGTCCTTTGAGCGCATTGAAAGATATGATATAATTCTATAAAAATATTGACTTTAAATTGTGTAGTATTTACATATATATGTACATATGTACGAGTATATGTATTGTTTACAAAAATGTTTTCGTTTTATATACATGGCTAAGTGAAATTACAGCTCACCGCATTAACCATATTCCATGAGATATCTAATAAATATAAAATTATCAAAAGGAATAAATAATTAAATTAACAAACTGCTGAACATTGGCAACTTTTTTCAGTTTCAATCAATACAAAAAGTGAAAACAGCGAAGAAATGAAGGAATGAATGATATGCTTTCGTTGCCATAAAGTATAAAGTAATGCCTGTATATAGACAAATATGCAAAGTTGCTTACAAAGTTGTGAATACTTATATGTATACACTTATACAGTGTGCCAAAAAAGTATATATTAAAAGTGATAGTTTTACGGCTTGCGATGATATAAAAATTTGTTGTAACAGGCACGCTTGGGGACTTCATGGTGTACTTATAGTATATTGGGCCCTAATTGAATGATATAATTTCTTGTTCGTGAACATTTTTGTGGCTGGTGCACTCGGTTGTTGTGCTACATGAACTGATACAGCATCGTCTCCGTAAACTTCACAAATTTCATTGGTGGCTTGCGTGGCATTCTTCCCTTTTTTATACAAAAATTTCAAAATGTAGCGAATTTCTTCATTATTTTCACTCATTTTTGAACAGCTGTAACTTTTTCAACTTCCACGAATTTAATTTGTTTGCCATATGTTAATTCGCAATGTGATTGGTGGCACTGAATATATACGATTGCAACGATTTTGTCAATAGATGTGATTTCTAGGCTAGGCGCTAGGCCGATCAATCTATCTTAGCATGTTCGTCCTCAGCCACGTTTTTATGCGGAGAAGTGTCGCAAAAGAGCGTTCCGAGTCACAGGAAGTGTGAACTATATGCGAAGAAAACTATGAATTATGGTTTATAGGTCTAATAAACCAGGAATACGTCATATGATTTATGAAATTATGAAAGCCCAGGATTCCATTAATATTGGGTTGTCAAAAAAGTCTTTCGGTATTTTATTGAATTTTATTTATTTTTATTTTGCTTTTTTATTTCCTTTTTTTATTTTTTTATTTTTTTTCTACTATGCCGGTCTCTTTCGACCAATTCATCGATTTTATCGCAATTTTCGACGACACGCCTTCCAGAGCGTGGCGCACCTTCGACCACCTCTACACCAGAATGAAAACGTTGAAACCATCGTTGTCCGGTGGAAATGGAAACTGTAACGGGTCCATAAACCGCACAATTTTATTGGCGGCTTGAGATGCATTTTTGCCTTTATCGTAGTAGTACTGTAAAATATGCCGTTTTTTCTCTTTATTTTGCTCCATGTTTGCGACGCTATAACTCACGAACGACTTAAAAGAAACGACAATCAATCAAACACGTGTTAGCCGTGAAATGAGCTTTCCAAAAAGGTATAGCATGACCCGATGCGACGAATAAAACTATAACTACGCGCTTTCAGCGCCAACTAGCGCAAATACCGCAAGACTTTTTTGACAACCCAATATTTTAGAGGACTCTTACCTACCACGTCTACAAAAAATTGGCTGCGAAGCAGAGTACGCACTAAAATTCACGTTGTTATGATTAGTTTTGTGGTTCACTGTACGTACTTTGTGTACTCCGTTCAATCATCCATCATGAGGTAGGAGTTTCCATTCAACACACATCATAAGTATTCAATATTTCTTAATGAACAATCTGCCATAAAAAGGCAGCGAAAAAAGCAGAAAAAGAAGTGCTTTTCTCAATTCTCAGAAGCAAACAAAATAAAATAGCATGACACACTCATACATACGCACATGCAAATGAAAATGTGAATAAGCAAATGTATTTCATTTGCTCATTTCCGCATTAAAATTTTCTTTTGTGTTGTTGTATTCTGTACCGATGTTGTTGCCTGCGACTACAGCTTTTGATGTTTCAATATTTTGCTGATATTTTGCTGCCGAACAGCTCAATTTGTATGCAAGACACAACTGTTTGTTCATTAAAATGGAATCAACGCAACACAACGCAGCGCATTTTTGTTGTAAGTATTGTAATTAAGTAAATAAATATTTCGGTTGACTATGGTGATGACTTTTCGAACCGAAGAAAAATGCTTCCATATTTAATAATCAAAAAGGAAGTACACATACATTGCTACATATACGACATATTCACCCTTAAAGTTCAAATTTTAAAAATAATAAAACTTTATACCGATATATCAAACAGCTTTTAAGATACAAGCGCTTTTTTAAAAGCGATTTTCTGAAAGCATTCGATCTGTATTAGTTCTCCAAACCGGATCCATAAATTTTTTGATCTTTTCATAAATCAAATTTTGGTATTCAAAAAGCGACAAAAAATTTGGTTAAGGTTCAATTTTTTTTAAAAAGCAGCCAATTCTTAAAATTTTGATTATCATATCATTGGACGAACAACATATTTAAGAGAGAATTTTTTTCGGGTTTCATACACCAAGAAAGCTGGAATCACTGCAGTAATGGAGGAACTTTTCCTAGCATCATCGGAGTTCTTGTGCAACTCGAAAAATATGTAATTCTATTCTTTAAAAATTTCACTATATGCATATTAACCGTTTTTTTTATTATAAAACAATGGATAAAGTAGTTTTCTTATTCCAAAATTTTGACTTTGGAACCTTTAAAGTTTAAATTATAAAAACTCCTCCAAAAAATCAGGGATTATTGGGGCTTACATAGCTTAATTTTTTGAAAAGAGTCTTTATATCCAAAAATACTTCGATATTACATATCGCTTAATTAATTCACAGTTTTTCTGCGAATATACTCTTCTAGCAAGCAAAAGATAAGAGTCCCCAGAAAACCTTCAAATGTTCCCTGAACAACCAAAAGCTTCTATAAGTCTTCTGCATGTAAAGATTTCACTTTTAACAATTACATAAAAAGGCCAACAATTAATGCGAAAGCGAACTCATATTCTTTGAATTAAGTAAAAGCATGTGCCACAGCTTACATACATACTTACACAAACTGACAAGTAAGTACATATATTAACATAAAATTATGCGCACACATTATAAGGATAAGCAGCAGCTGATTGCCTACCATCGATGAGCAACAAATAACTTAAGACTTAACCGTACAAATAATTATTAAAGAAATAATGCGAATACACACACATACATACATATTCGCATACCATTGGTCATATTAAAATTATTTACATTACATATGCACGTATTTTTCCTTCATTCATATTGACGCACGTGCTGGCTGAGACACTGAATTATTTACTTCTTACTTATTTTCGCTTTACGCCCCAAAATAATGACAATCACATATCAATAGTCATTCAATCAACCATATATATGTATATGCACAGCACGCTGGCGACACAAAAAACATATAAGGGGATTAAGAGAAAAATAGTTGATAGTTGATGAAGCAGTTTATCAATGCTTCTCTAATAGCAATTCAGCGCTACAAAGATACTTACATATGCACACTAAGTTATGAATATGTAGTAGATACAATAAATATACATGCAACATTCGACGATTGTCACGTATCGATGCCGTTTCATTTATAAAATGTGTGGCGAAGTTTATTTGTCACTCATACGCCCTGACGCCCCGAAACAGCCGCACGTACAGGCACGCGTAATAGTGGTGGTAATAACCGAACTAAGTGGTTGTGACTTAATTCCTCATTCATACACGCACGCATATTTGTTTACTTCTCTACAAACATACATATTTATAAATATTTACTATACGTCTGTTACTTTTCCTAGCAAATAGGCTTGTGTGTGTACGAGTGTATGTAGCTTTCCATTCCGTTAGCCGTGTGGCATCATCAATTATATCATCAACCGTCAGCTACGTAAATTGAGCTATATTTTTATTAAACTTATATTTACTCAAGTATTCTTAGCCAAAGTTTTCTAGGGCACCCACACATAACTTCACGTTTGGCGACAGAAATATTTATTTATTTTGTTCATTAATCTATCTTTTTCACCAAATAAAATATTACTTCATAATTGTTACTTTAGGAAGGCGTATAAACACACATTTCTAAATTTGATTATTATTTCTAAAATTTGGACGACACAGATGGGTTCATATGTTTATTTTGACTTTTAAGTAACTGTTTTGTAATAAAAGAGTAGGTGACCAAAGGGCTAGAGTGGTTAAAGGTTTTTAGTAGTAAAGGCTCTGCTTGTTTTGGCACGTAGGTTAGCGTTCTGAAAAAGAATTATAAAGCTGAATATTAAGCCTACTATTCTCTTTCTCTAACTATTTATTTACATTGTGACCTAAAGGCACCACGAAATTGTAAGTAAACCACAAAATATTTATTTTGTCGCCTTCGAAGTAATCCCCACCAGATGTAATACACTAATGCCAACGATTTTTCCAGTTCTAGAAACACTTTTAGTAAACACTTTCTGGGATGGCCTTTAGCTGCTTTAGCGAATTTTGTCTTATCTCTTCGATCGACTGAAATCGAGTTCCACTTAGCGGAAAATTCAGTTTAAGAAGCAAGAACAAACTTGGTAAATACCATGATGGATCGATGGTATTCATTGCATTTTTTCTTTTAAATTCGGTAACAATCAAAGCTCGATGTAAAATCCATGAATTGTTCTTCCACAATTCCAGCCGTTTTCGACGGATGTTCTTATGCAAACGCTTCAATACGGCCAAACAGAAACAGAACAGAAACAAACTTATGTGTCTCCGAAACGAATTTCGTGATACACCAAACTACGAATATTGAAAAAAAGATATGAGCATCACATTAACTTTTGAACAGCTTTGGCTTGGTTTTTTTTGGTAACGGCTAGTTTTTCCTCTCCATTCCGATGACTGTTGACTTGCTTACATGCCAAACTCATAAACCAATGTCATATTGGCAGTTATTATACTCTCCATGAATGTGAAATCGAACTTCGCACTATCAAGCGTGTCTAAAGAGAACTGTTTGCGGTACTCTTTTTAGAAAAATCTCAGTTTTATCGGGACAAATCTATTAAGAACGCGTTTCATACTCGCAATTTCGCACCAAAATCATTCGAACGGACTCACGAGAGACGTCAAGCTTTCTGGCCATCTCTCTAACTCTTGCCTTACAATTTTCAAGCATGTCTTCACCATTCTCTCCACCGTCTTTGAAAGCGTTGTACCATTTTTAGGTTTGTGCTTTTGATAAAACTGAATCACCATAAGCCTTTTCAAACATATGCGACGATTCCACATACGAAATTTTGATAGCAATTCAAAGTTTGGAACAAATTGCCTGTTTTGACATAGTAACTGTCCTTTATAGTTGATTTGAAATATAATTTACTCGGTGAATTCCATTACGTGTGCCTTTTTGTCACAATGTAAATATATATGGTTAAAGTTTAAGGATTTTCCGTCAACATGGTTCAATTCTGAAAAAAAAAACATTGTCATTCAGTCTTCTGAGTCATGCTCGAAGCAATGGACGTTAGAGACGGACGTACACATCCAATGCGGACCCACACACAGTTATTTGGGGTAGTAGTCGGAGCAAAGGTATCAATTTTAAGAACATGGAAATTAAGTAACATAATAGCGGACATTACAGGACACTTACTCATGAGATATCATCATCCGAGACTAGGTAAAATAAAATTGGTAGACGTTAGAAGATTATTGTTGCAAATGTCAAGCCTTCAACCGATTTAGAAGAAATAACCTCCACGTTTCTCATTGTTTCAAATGAAAATAAATTAGGCAGTTGGTATGGAAAAATCTTACGAATTTTATCAAAAGTAAAAAGTAAACTAGCACCCACATTTCTATCGCTTTAGTAGAACTTTTAATTGAGAAAAGGTTTCATATTTTATCTTGGTTCCCTAAAAATATTTTGTGATATATAAATTCTACCAAAGCAACACGCGCAGCAGTTCACAATAGAGTACTTAAATCAACTCTACTTCACGAAATATCAATATGACCAATTTCTATGGTGACCTCCTTATCTGACACTCAAAATTCTAATTCCACACAAGTGTTCACTAATTGACAGGGATGGCCTCAAATATATAATCAGCCATCTTTTGGGATTCAAGTGCTGAGTGTTAAATGACATATTTTTCAGCAAAGTGAAGAGCTAAACTAAAAAAGAGGGAAAAATGCTGGTCAATGAGTAGCTTAAACGAGTATTAACCACAAAATGGGGTTACAGAGAGGGGTGCAGCTACTTGCCAGATATACTCGAGGAACACAGACAAAGCGCACGTGTGCCCCGCATTCTCTGGCTGACAATAGTAAATCTTATGAAAAATGGTCATGTCAATATCCGGTGTGTCAAGCAGATAACGAGGAAAACTTAAAAAACGAACAAAAGGTCGAAATAACAATGACGAAAATGGCACGAAAGGCAAAAACACAGCAAAAAAAGTAAATGGAATATGCATACATGTGTTTGTACATTTACACTTCGCCTTCCGAGTTGAGGTCGCACGGTTCGAAGGTGAAGTACACTATAAGTTGACGAAAGAACAACAACAATTTTTCGTTGCCTACAAAAAAACTGTAGGCCATGATTTTCATGATTAACCCGAAGTCGGCACACACACACATCTGACATGACTGCATATGAAGTCGAACTGGTGTAAAGTTTCCATTTATGAAGTCGGCTGAGCCACACCAGCAAAAACATTCAAAAGCAATTTTCCTTAAAAAAATATGGTGAAAAAACGCTTGAAATTTTTTTCACATGCACACTTTCACTTACCCGAAAACCAATTGTTATGGCAGCTGCGTTCACAATACGCTGTCCACCTTACTCAAAGTCCAACAAAAGATAAAGAGAAAATATCAGATCAACGCATGGAGGGCAACTTAAAATGGCATGACCAAGCAAAACTTCAAAAACTTGGCGACAACGGTCGTCTACATGGCGGAAAAGTAGATGGTGGGTGGCAAAACGGCCAAGCAACTATCTAAACATGCGCGCAGCAACAACAAGAAAATTGTCAAAATTGTTGGTCGAAGAAAAAAAGGGGAATTGCAGGCGGCCTTTACCTTGACGCGAGTCCAGCGCCGCCACCGCCACCGCCTTCAAGTGTCACACCGGAAATCCGGCAAACTTTAAAGTGCATGTACTTTTGCGGAGTCGTTCCTTCCGTTATGTTGCAGGGCGCACATTTGACAGCTAGCCAGCCGAAAAGTAAGGCAAAGCGAAACAGCGCGCAATACTTGCAGTTTATGTATATGGTAAATAATTGTAGCTGGAGAGCTATTGGGTTTGTAAAGGAGATGTGGGGATGTTGATGTTGGTATATGAGCATGTGGAGCTTAGATTGAATTTAGTAATATTCCCAGTCCCAATCAGAAAAAGTATGCTTAAAGAATTTGGCAGATTTATGACACACGCCTGGATACTCCTTTGATTCTTTGGAGTTTTATGAACTTTATAAGACCTTCTGGAACCGATATTTACACTGGTTGCAGCTCAGCTACCTTTAGGGTCTTAATGCACATGATAAAGCATATTCCAAGTACTCAGTGATCTATATCCATTATTTGCTCTGACTCCATTGGAAGATACCGGTAGCTTCTACTTGTACGTATACTTGACAGCATTATTACCCAATCCATTGTGAAGATCGCCTTCACTATTCGTAAGTATTCACAATGTCTTAACTCAGAGCAAAGAAATGCTTGAATGTTCTTATTGGTGTCCTACAAGAGATAGTATTACGAGAGCTGCTGAGGTGAAATTATATATAGACGAATATAAATTGGGTGAAGTAGATCAGATTGTTCTGAAAGCGAAAGCTTTTTTTCGCTAGTGAAAGAGCTTCCTGTATTAGGAGCTCTTTGAAGCTGAAAGCAGTTTTGATTTGGGGGTTATGATTTACATATATAGTAGTCAGTATCAGTTCTCTCTAATTTGGGATTACGCCTATTTTTTTAGTGAAACTCATGCACCCACATGTTTTCCCAGCCTTGCAATGTCTTTTCAGAGAACATAAAACTAAGCTTGTTGCTTGTAGCCAACATAGAGGAAACACACAATGAGCACAAATTTATTGCTGAAAGTTTTTATTGAACTCACCTTTAACTAACCTCACTTTTCTCACAGGCGAATTATTTTTGTATTTTATTTTTGGAATTCAAAGTAAAATTTCCACGGCGTGCATACAAAGCAGTTAAGAGAACAGCTTTGACAAGGAAACATTTAAAAATTCTAAATACATGCAAACACACATACACACGTACACACCCACGAGGAAAAAAAAAACAAAAAGAAAACGAGTAAGAACATTAAAAGTGCAATAAATAAGTAAGCAAGCAAACAAAAGCAACAAATTTGCTGTTGAAATCAAGAAAATGCAGTGAAAGGAGCAAGGACACGAGTGCACGACCTTGTCGTCAAGACACACTAACCCACACACACACGCAAACATGGAAACGGCACTACACTTACACACACACGCATGCGCTCACATTAGTTTGCATTGGCGAAGCAGGCGACTTTTGGATGAAAATAACAACAACAAGATATAAAAGTGGGTGAACATACATGTATGCACATATATACACACACACACTCATGTACACAACTGTTGCCTCATAAGTAGTTCGATATCAGCAAGTTTTGGTGTTGCCACAACCATTACCAGCCATACTTGACAATTCATTACATTGTTTGTGTTGCAATCATCGCAACTACCAACTACCAACTTGCAGCGCAATTGCTATTGTTATTGTTGTTGTTGTTATTGCCGTGCATTGCAGGCAATTGTGGAAAAATTGCATTCGCACGCGATCACCATGCGATATCCTATCGTTTGACATTTTTCCGGTGCACGTGCCACATTATGTGGGTGCCACAACGTACAGCCAACACACCAGATAAGCGCTGCACGTAAGCAGCCGTGCAATTTGTTGTTTTTCTTGAGAAATGCTCGACGAAATTTTCTAGCTAGTTTTTAGCTTACTTTCTATTTTTGTATTTTCTCGACTTGTTTCTTTTATTTACTTTTGCCGCCGCTTTCCGCGCTCTGCATGCAACATTGATGCTTCGTTTGCCAAAATAAGCTGATTTTGTTGTATTATTTTATTTTTGTAACTACTTGTTTTTGTTACTTTTTCTTGTTTTTGGTTGAATTTTCATGTGTGCGCTGCGCTACCTTGGGGAATGTGCAATTGTGTTGCCGACAATTTTTGGTCAACAGGTTTCATATTTACTGTTGCACGTTACTCGGCACTAAAGTTGACTTGGGGAAAATTTGTTTTTGCCGCCGCTGCCCACACTTTGCGGCTATTGTGTGCATTTCCGCTGCAGCCACAAATAGCACCTACATTACCAGCACCACCCGCAAGCGGCCAGGCGCCGCCAGCAACTTGGCTTTGTTGCTGTTGCAGGCATTTCTTTGGTGATTTTCTTTAGCTGGCATATTTTTAGGGCTCTTTCATCGGTTTAGTACTTCGTTATAGTTTGTGTTTGTTGTTTCTATTCTGTTGTTGTTATTTCTATTGCTGTTGTTTTTGTTGTCGCTGCATTGCCACCGGTTTCGGTTTGCTTTTTCCTGCCACTAATGTCCAACATTTACATTGGCTGCCGTTGATTGGCGTTGCCAGTTGTTTTTGCCTAAATTGTATTTATGTGTTGTTGCTGAACTGCTGCTTGTTTGTTGTTGCCTTCATTCTTCCTTTTCATTTATTTTACGAGTTTATTCGTTTGAATTAGTTTTGTGTACTATTTCGTCTTGTTGCAACATCGTAATTTGATTTTGCACAATTTTTGTTGTTGTTGTTGGTTTTGTTGTTTTCCACTGTGTCTCAGCCGGTTTCGTTTGCCACATGCATGCACATGCAGCCCGGCAGGCATGCATTTCGTTGCACGAATTACAGCGCTGTATACGTGCGGCACACAGAGTTTGTGGCATTGAGTTTTGTTGTGAATTGCATTTGTTGAAAGCGGAAATTACGGGAATTTTCAGTTAACAAGTTTGCTTTTGATATGCACAAATGATTTGTTGCAACTTCATTGCGTCTTCCTGCCAGCAATTTGCTTGGACGCCGCAGTGCAGCGCAAGGCAGAGGATTAAATTGGCAATCCGGTGTGAATTTTCTGATATGACCAATTAAGCGACTCGTTGTGAGGGAGCTACTACAAAATAGATTATAATTTTCGTAGAAACTACAAAAAAAATATTACATCACTGCATGGCTGTGATACTTTTTGTAAAGTGTATTTACTCCTCTATTCCTGCAAAAGTCTATTGCATCAGGAATTAAGGAATACTATGGTACTTAGATACATATGTAAACCAAAGCAAGTTATAAAACTGAAATTTACCTTCATTGAGCTTGAAAAAAATAAAAAAAACACCTTCAAAAGAAATGAAGAAATAAGAGAAAGAAAAAGATAGAAAGAAGCCAGCAGAAATAGGTTTCCGTCTGTATACATATATACCATTCGAATCTTTATTCTGATCACGACTTCTACACCAGTTAGAGAAGAGTTTATCAAGAAATAACATACACCTCTGGTTTGGATAATGTGGAAATAATCGGATTAAAATATTACTTATAATGTAGGTATGGATAAACATGAGAATCAAAATATAATTTCCAAGCAATATAGTATCCCTGTCCTAAATTTCATAAATCTTTGTAATTATTTAGATAAAATGAATGTCTGAGAACAGACCTAGGCTTCAAAGGGCCTATTGTGAAACCACCGCGACTAAAATTAGCTTACACTCTTGCCTCTACTCTAGATCACCCGTGCTTGTAACGAAGTTCATTACTACAAAAAGTTGTATCCGCGCAAGCTCCGAAACATCGCAAAGCAACCCTAGACCGACAGCAGCAATTATTTTCCAATACAAAAACCTTCATTCGCATACTCGTAGAACATGTTTTATAGTATCTTCTTCTTCTATTACCTGCCAGCTTCTACAATAGTAATAATACATAGGCTGCTATATATATTTCTGGACTATGCAACACTAAGTGTTGCCAGGTGCAATCTGACATTTCCATTGGAAAGTTTGACATTTTTTAGCATAACATCACTCAGAACGTTTTTGTCATTTAATCGTGAATTGTTTTATTTACAGGAATTAAAAAATTCATCTCGGCCAAAAAATGGAATTAACTCGTGAACATTTTCGTGCGATCATTTTTCACAACTTTCGACGTGGATTATCACGACAAGAGTGCATCGATGAACTAAAATCTTTGTATGGCTATGAAGCACCATCCTATAGCACTGTGAAAAACTGTTACAACGAATTCAATCGTGGCCGACGCTCGCTCAAAGACGAATTCCGTGAAGGTCGTCCAAAAACAGCCGTTATGCCAGAAAACATCGATGCCGTACGTGAACTGATAATGCAAGACCGTCATGTAACATACCTTCAGATAGAGGCATGCCTATGCATTTCTCCCACCAGCATACATTCGATATTGCATGAACACCTGGCCGTAAAAAAGGTTTGTTATCGTTGGATCCCACACAATTTGACAATCGCTCAAAAAAGGCTCGTGTGGATCGGTGTAAAGAAATGCTGAAAAAATACGATTTATAAGATCGTCACAGGTGACGAATCATGGATCTATGCGTATGAGCCCGAAACAAAACAGCAATCGACCGTGTGGGTCTTCCAAGACGAGCCAAATCCAACGAAAAAAAAAACATTTTCGTTGATAAATATTCCTATTTTCATTATTAGGCCAGAAATATATATAGCAGCCTCGTATAATATTACAGTAATTCCTGCCAGAGTTCTTATGCCATTCTTTTTGAATTTCAATAATTGACATATACGAGTATATGCGGCTAAAATACCATTCTTCCTTTTAGTGCTATGATCGTCGCTTGGAAGACACTGCAGTAGTCTGGTTGATGGAATGCGATTTTGATAAATCTAAAACATTTAAACGGTTTCAAATGCAACACAGATACAATCGTGGATCTAAGGGTGGTCATGCGAAGATTAAATATGAAAAAGTTTTTGCAATGTTTGGCGGGATTGGCAGAAAATCATTTAACATGTGCTGTTCTATGCCGTGGGCGAATCCGGCTCACTTTGTTCAAAAGGAAATGAATTGTGTTTCGTCAGGATAACGCCAAGCCACACCCTTCATTTGTGGCTCACCAGAACCTCTGGGAAGCTGGCTGAGAGGTCTATAAGCATTCACCTCACAGTTCGGAACTGGAACCTAATCCTATTCTTGTATGTAGCAAATGAATCCATTTATGAAATTATCTGCAAACAAGTAAGAAAGAGCGTACAAGAATCAAAACCTGAGAAAAAACTTTAACGTGTAAAACCAATTATATAGAGTCAGCCGGATGTTCGAAAATCCTGATATTAGTTATATAGGGGATACACCAAGTTTTCGCTTAAATTTATCTATTTTAGGCACAAAGGTACCCTGTTATGAGTAAAACACGCTCTCTTATTTTCATTGGGATAACTGCCATATTGGTCGATATATGTGGTGCAAAGTCACCCGGAGGACGGACGGACAGACAGACAGTCAACCGGATTTCAACTTAGGGAAAAACTCGCTTAAGTATTTTTTTGATGAATTGAGAGCGGCTCGTTGAAATATGAGATAAAACTGCAGTAGTTTTCTAACATAAAACACGTGTTTTGGATCGTAAGTTGGGCAAGCAGCATTAGGAATCAATCATAGAACATACCCCAGCTTTAATCTTTGCATGATGACTTTTGGTTTAAGGCTAAGATGCCTTGTAATTTCTGTATTGGAGTTTTTTTTTAACGAAAATAATATACCTGTACGGATCAGTTCTGCTGCTTGATTATTAGTAATAAAGGAAACTCAAGCCATATAGTAAATGCAGGCATATTGAAAATTCGTGAAATGTCAATGAACTCAGGCAAGCAAGTCATTATTGAAATCATGTATATTTGGTATGAATCCCGATTCCAATGAATTATTCATTTTTAAATTCAGTTTAGTTGAAGAAAGCTACTATTGCTTGAATCTTGAATTCAGACTCAATGCAATTAACGTTTTATGAAATTAAGAAACCAAATTTTCGGCTTGAAGCATTTAAAATCACTCCGCTACCAACAAATATACAAATTCCAGAGACGTTATCCTTTGTGGCGTACTATAAGCTCGTGCCGAAATTTTGCCACATCCCAACGACCCATTAGAAATCATTTAAAACCAGTCAAATGCTCAAACATACAAGCGCCCGCACAAAGTTGGTGCCAAAGAAAATATTTCAACTGCCAAAAAGAGAAACATAAACCATGGAGAGTACGAAGGAAAGAGAATTTGGCATTATAAAGAATAGTATTTCAGTGTCATTCAATTGCTGCCGTGAAAATTTTCGCGCACTTGATTGCATTTGGACTCGGCGTACTGCTCGCGGCATGGAGTTTTTAATGTAGTTTCACTTGGCACTTTTCCCATTAGCAATAGCAACAACAGCAACGCGACAAAGTAGAACAACAAAAACATTGCAAATATGAGTAACTTTTGCAGCAATACTCACGGAGGCGCTCATTTTTCGCCGACATCTACATATGTCTGTGTGGGTGTAGCAGTAACAGTGTGTGTGTGCAAGTGTATGCCGATGTGCCGTTATGCGCTTGCTAATGCATGTAAGCAGTTGCGTTTGCTTAGTGGAGGCACGTCGAAAAGTTGAGTAAACCACAAATTACGCCAACACCGATTCTGTTTAGTCGGCGGAGTGTAGTACCGGCGGAGGGGCACGACTTTTCTAGGTACTTGCGGGTGGGTTAAACGACTGAATGATTTTTGGTGGGCGTAACAAAACGTGCAACTCTCATTTTTCACACTTTGAGCCAAACACACAACCACACCTACACTTATACACACATAGATATATGAGCATACTTAAGCAAGCGTTTTTGTGCAATTGAAAGTGGCAGCAGACGCAGCGTGTCGCTTGGCAGAAAAAAGTAGTCAAGCGAAAGCCGCGAAACTAGCGCGGAATGTAATCTACATTAAAGCGCAAAGTTTTTCGCGGCACTCAAGTTGCCCCACCACGCCAACACACACACACACATACTGTGAACCCACCGGCGGCCCATTCACTCCTCGTTGCGGCAATATGTTCGCCTGGAGTTTGTGCGCTGTGGAATTGTCGGCGGTGTCGCATTTGAATGCATTTTTGATTTGTCATTTGCTCTGCGCCAAGTTGAAATAAAGTTTGTGGCGCACAACGTGGCTCAAACTCTCTTTTCTCTTTGTCACTGGCACTTGACTTTCGAGTGGGTTGAATGACTTGGCGGCGAGCGTGGTTGGGCGTAATTTGTCGAAAATTACACTATGTAGCAAAAATGAATATCTATTTTTGAAATATTAGCCATTCATTATATTTTAGTATCAACATTTGTTGTGTGCGTCTTTGCTGAACTAAATTGTGGTAGGTGTCTTCAATATGATCTTGAGATTCACATTGCTCACGATGCAGGATTATTTCTTAATATAAATCTTTCCTAAAATTGAAGATATAATCCGATATGAAAACCCAGAACGCGAAAAACTGATGATCTCTAAATGAATACCTTCATCTTGACCTCAACCCATATATTTATTATGAAAAGGCACTTAACCGAAAATAAAAAATTAATACTACTTCTAGACCCAGTTAGAGTAAAAGGTTCGAAGACTAATAGATACCTCAGGGAAAATAAATTGGTATATTCGCTGAATATTAAAGAGCGAAGACGAAAGATTCCATTAGTTTCGCCTTCTTCAAATCCATTATCTGGAAAGACATTTATTAGTTCCAATGAAACTTTGAATTTGGTCAGTCAGTTTGAATGGAAGTCATATGACATAGTGGTCCGATCCTGGTAATTAGTTCGGATAATATAGATAACTTCTACTTCGTAACTTACTAGTATTTAGTTGGAGCCAGGCTCAGCAAGTATCTCTGATTATGCAGATACCGGTCATTTAAGCTTTTTAGATTAGGCAGCAAAAGATAGAGGTTATCTTGCAGGTCTAACGACATGCAGAACGGTTACGAAATAAATTTGAGTTTTTGAAGTCTATTAAAGGTCAATAAAAGCCATGAAATAGAAAGCTATAGTTCTAACATTTAACTTAAATAATTAACTTGGTTGACTCGTGTAATTTTTGCACATTGTTGTTGCTGGTTCTGATTGTGTCAAGTGCATCAACAACACAGCTATACGCAATAATGCGTTCGTCCCCTGCTTATCTGCCATTCACTGCTGATTATTGGTTTTGCTAAGCACAACAACGATGTAGTTGCCGTTGTAGGGCATCGGCGGCATTGCCAAAATGCTATGACAGGGAGTGGGGGGACCATAAGCGACTATGGTTGCGCTGAAGTTTATGAAAGAAGCCAACTTTTGAATAGATTAAGTGCAAAGTTTCTCTCATTTTTCTTGGGCAATGCTACGCGAATATCCTTCAAATACGCCAAAAAGTCGGCAATAAAAAACTTATGCTGCAAATGCGCGGTGCGTGTTAGAGCAAGTATACGCACCAACACACACACATACAAGGCATAATGTGAGTTAGACTTAACTAAATTGCAGTTGCAATGCTCGACAAAAGCATAAGTGATAATGACTTAAAGCGAAACCTAGAAGGAAATTTAAAGAATTCTAAAGTTTTCCTAAGAATGTTGCATAGCTTTAAATGTTTACTTGTTGGGAGTATTCAAATCTTATTCAAATCAGTATGATCGTAACCAATAATTCTCTACTTGATCTACTTGTAGACCTATAAAAATTCGTTAGCCGGTTTGTAAGAGTCTTCACACATCCGAATCGTAGTCGAAAATAGAGAAACATATTGGTGTCCCAAGAAAAATTACTCCATAAACCGAGTATTCATTAGAGAACCTCAAGTTCCTAATATGTTAAGCTAAAAAGCCATTTTCTAAATAACCGAACAACTAATTATGACATTCGCTATATATTAACTGGAAACAGAAATAAAAATACGAGAGTTATAAAAGAACTAGATAGGCAACAAACTTTGAGAAATTTGCAAGGTGCAATCTGACATTTCCAATGGAAATAAATAAAATTTTTTAGCATAACATCACTCAGAACGAATTTTGTCATTTAATCGTGAATTGTTTTATTTACAGGGAATTATAAAAATCACTAGCTAGCATCTCGGCCAAAAAATGGAATTAAGTGTCATTTTGTGAGATAATCTCGGCGATCTGATATTTAGCACATTTCAGCTACCGGTATCAAGAGAAGAGTGCTCTAAATCGATGAACTAAAATGCATTTTTGTTCCTTTTGGAACGAGCGTATAGCACTGTGATAAAACTGACAATATTCAATCGTGGCCGACGACGCTCACATTGACGAATTTCAGTGAAGTTGTCGTCCAAAAACAGCCGTTCGGTGCCAGAAAACTGTCGTGCCGTACGTGAACTGATAATGCAAGACCGTCACTCCATGGGAACATACCTTCACAGGTGGAGAAGGACTTGGCCTACAAACAGCATACCAGGTTTGACAATTCGATGAGACTGAATTTTTTGCCGCGCTAGTGGTAAAAAAAGGTTTGAATTCTCGTTGGATCCCGCACAATTTTAGTTCGCCTGTTGCGTCAAGTTGAGTAGACGTGCTTGTGTAAATGGAAACGAAAAAATACGCGTCGCGTTAAAACGCCAGATTGGAAGAAGCTTCGTAACGTATGCTAAAATCAGGTGACCTATGCTCTTAGTATGAGCCCGGAAACCAAACGCCAAAGCTCACAATGGTTGTCTCCAAGCGCGCCAAATCCGAAACGAAAGCTTGTTCGTCGAAGGTGAAACGATGTTTATTGCCTTTTTTGATAGCGTCGAATCGTTTCTTCGCAAAAACTGGTCATGTGGCGACTGTTCCGCTTGAGCAACGTAGGACGAGTCAATCAGCGTGGTAGACCATCGCTTGTTTGCCTGAAGTCCTTCATCACGAAATTCGAAAAACGAACAAGAGAAGACGAATCATGCCCCATACAATGCGAGCTCTCTAACATCGGCTTGCAACCAGCCGCCTTATTCGCCCGACATGTCACCCTGTGACTTTTTTTGTTTCCTAAAACAAAATCGGTGGTCAAAGGGACCCATTTGAGTCGATTACGGACATCCACACATTAACGAGGATACTCGCGGACATTTTCGTCGAAGCGTTCCAAAGATGTTACAAAGCATGGAAAACGCGCTGTATGCTGGAGGTGATTACTTTGAAGGGATGACGGAGTTGTAGAGTGCTTCGAAAATTGGTTTGATGGAATGCAAAAGTGTATTACTTAATTGTCATACCATAATTTGATACATTTTAGTAACCATTTTCATACTAATAGCTTCCTATTTTCATATAAGGAACCTACAAAGTAGACCTATAGCAAAGCAAATACTGTCATATTTTTCCCGCTCTTTTGACATTTTTCTTCAGTATGGTTTGCCATTTCCCCCATGGAGAACATACGATGCAACAGCGCGTCGAAATTAATAAAATTGACTACCGAAATTCGGAGTCAGTGGTCTCAACTTTAAGAGTGCTACGTCCAATTTATGGTCGTCATAATCGTCCTGTCGGATCAACAATTGAGCGTCTAGTGGAAAAATTTGAATCTACAGGTACAGTACAAAATGTTCCCGTGCCAGTGAGACACAGAAGTAACCGTAGTGTCATGAATGTTGCTGCCGCCAGAGCATCAATTGAGGAATCAGTCTCTCACGCGTCGTTTTCAGCTTTGAGCATCTCTATGACGTCGTTTTTGCGAAAAGATCTTGACCTACATCCTTACAAGATCAAATTGGCGGAAGAAGTGAAACTGCTTGAATTGGGCTGAACAACAACTTGAAAATGATCTGTATTTTCATCGAGAAATCATCTTCAGCGATGAAGCTCATTTGTGGCTGAATGGCTTTACGAATAAGCAAAATATGCGTTATTGGTTTGGCAGAAATCCAAACGTACTCCATGTGTCACCATCGCATTCTGAACTAATTACGGTTTGAAGCAGTTTATGGGCCAGTGGCATCATTGAGCCGTACTTTTTCCATGCTGATTAAGACCGGCACGTTACTGTGATTGGGAATCAGCTCATTGATAACCGAATATTTTTTGCACAAAGTGGATGATATGGACTTGGAAAATATGTGGTTCCAACAAGACAAGTGTATAGTCTATGCCAACAAGCGACGATGAACTTCGTACGAATATTGAATATCGTGAAATTGCAGTAGTATCGACCATTTTATGCTTGAAAATCGTCGAAAAATTGGGTGCAGCGTCCGGACTTCTGCAAACGTGTTCGTGGTGGCCATGTAAAAGAAATCGAGTTCCATACATAATGGCATTGAATGTACCTTCACAGTAATAAAGAATTTCATAGATATTCCAAACCATTTTTATTCTATTAAAAAAAAAAAAAATTAGCGCTCTTATTGAAAAACCCTTATCAATTACTTTGTAAAATAAGGAAAATTTCAGTTATTTAATAAAGTTATTTTTACACGAATTAAGAAAAAATTACTATTTTTTATGTTTTACTCATAAACTCTTCAGTAGAAATATTAGGTAAAGTTGCTAACTATAATTGCAGCCCAAAACGGCTTCACAGTTTATACATTCTCCTCAAATAGGAGCCTATGCTACATCCCAAATGCAGCGAATGCCACCTAGGCACTTATGCACACACACGCACATACGAGCTACACCACATCACTTTGCTGTGTAAACTTGATGCGCTCATAAATAAACCTCGTCCTCGTCCTCCTCGCACAGTCAGCGCAAATATAACAAATTGTTTTCAAGCGAAATACGTGTAAATTAAATGTGCGGCAAGGTTGTGTGGCAACTCGGACATGTGAATGCAGATAAACTTATGTAAATAAGTGTGTAAGAACACTTGTATTTGTATACAAATTTAAATAGAAGACATACATGTTTGTCTGTGTGGTAGCGTTGAGTTTGAGGCTGTTGGTGTTGGTGTGAGTGTTGTTTTCGATTAATTGCATGAGATTACCGTCTAGTGCTTAATGTGCTTGCCCGTAAGAGAGTACATCATGCCGACATATGAGTCCTTTGAGTATCCTTTCTAATTTGTGTACACATTTTTCTTAATTTCATATATTCATAGCCAAATTGAGTGGGCGTGTGTGTGTATGACTTTTATTATAAATTTTGTTTATTTTGGTTTATTCTATATTTTATGAGTGTGGATGTAGTTATGTAGGTGTGTGCATAACCTAATATGTAACTTGGAATTTTTGGTTCTTTTATACCCTGAATACACTAAGTTTGCCAGAAAGTTTGCACGATCCCGAAGAAAGCGTTTGAGACCCTAATAAATTTATTTATAAATGCTGAGTCAATTTAGCCATGTGTCGAACTGTGAGTCTGTATATACGCGAGCTTGTTTCTCAGTTTTCGAGATATCGATCTGAAATTTTGCACGCGTTATTTACTCCTTAATAAGCTGCTCATTTCTCGGTACCGGCGATAATGGAACCCTAGATCATATGGGTGAAATACAAACTGAACGAAATGCAGTTTTTGTATGGAAAACTTTCTTTTTTGACCACATATCTTAACAAAATTTGGTCCGAATTATTGCCCAAGGCAATGGGACAATTTGCGAAGAAAATGTTCAGATCCGAGCGCTATAGCATCCATATATGTGCCATAAAATTGAACAGTCAGCATCAAGTTCTTGTATGAAATCGTTTCTATTTGTA
Source organism: Bactrocera dorsalis (assembly GCF_023373825.1). Taxonomy (NCBI): domain Eukaryota; kingdom Metazoa; phylum Arthropoda; class Insecta; order Diptera; family Tephritidae; genus Bactrocera; species Bactrocera dorsalis. The sequence goes on along the minus strand of NC_064304.1, from coordinate 28,928,729 downwards.
AAGGGTATAGTTTCGGTGCAACCAAATTTAACACTCCTCTTTATATTTCGTATGAATAATAACTTTTCACACACACACAAAAGCAGGCTGCCAAATTGAATGCACTGTGCGAAGGGGCCAAAGTGATTGCGGCCTCGGTTCTTGTGTGCGCCTTTATTAGCTTAAGGGAGTAGTCCAATTTTTATTTATTAAACTTTTTTGTGTACACATACATATACATATATACACACATTAGTCGTTGCTTTGGTTGTTTTGTTCGCTCAGACAACCGAAATTAATTGCGGACAGCTCGGAGCACACTCAAACATTACATAACATAGACACATTTAATAACGCATCGTACTCACATATACATGAAAACAAAAAAAAAAAAAACGAACATCCGACAAAAGCGCCCATTAAGTGGCCAGCCCTTTGTTTAATCAAATTTGGTATATCCTGTCATTATAGCATTACCCATGATCGTTCATCCGCTTTTGTCATATACATTTTTCCTTTGCGGTTTTGTTTGCACGTTTCAACCGTTGTCATATTTATTTCAATAACGTAAAATACGCGCTAACGAGTCCACTGTGTCCAAGGATTAATTAATTAAGCCGAGGCTAGAGTGAGATTTCACTGAAGCACCGTGTGCTTGTATGTAGTGCCCACATACGTGTATGTGTGTGACAATTATACATATATATAATATATATATATTTTTTTTTTTATGTATGTGCTATGTATGTCATATATTTAATCTAATATGCCACGCTTTCCTATCTTCGAAAATCAGCAGCCACTGGCTTAAATGTAAATGCGCTTATAACCATTAAGCAGGATATGACGAGCTCGATGACTTAATAGCATTAGAGCACTGCACGTGGTGCATAAAAATTCGGTTTCACACAACTTATGTATTTAGCTGACTGCTTAGATGCTGAGAAATCTCGTTTAGACATACACATGCCACTTAAGTAAGTCGCATTTAACACAGAATGGAACATATAATTATAATTCTGTATACAATTTTTAGTAGACGCCATAATTTTTTGAAATTTCAAATATCAATTCATTAGAAAAATATTTTTTTTTAACGAGATGATGAATATTTTTTTTATTACATTTAGATTAACATTCCCCATAAGATTTGGAATTGCAAACTTTAAAAAATTTTGAAACTTTAGTAAAATTAATCTGGCTGCCAACAGTATGCAATTTCTAAATCGAAATTACTCAAATCACAACTTTACTGTAAAGTTTGACATTTCTGACGTTACACATACTCACCATGCTTTGACATCCGAAGGCAATTTCTGTTCTTTACAGTAACTAAAAAATATTCCTCTCGGCCAAAAAAACTGCTATTATTTTTTACTAAGTTGAAAGTCAGTTGTTGTTCCGGAAACTATTTATGTTGTGCGCAAGCGGATATTACAAAATCGCCATGTGATTGAGACAACTATAGGCATTAGTGGAAGAATTTGTCAATCGTTAAAAAAAGTTAATGTCACAAAAACGAGCTGCCTTTTTGCCGCGATGTCTGAATTTGGTATCCCCGTAAAACTAATATCGGCCTCAACACCCACGCCGTTAGTGTTTCCAGTCTCCAGACTGGAAAAGGGAGCAAAGGAAATGGGTTTGCCAGTGGACGAGGGAAAGACGAAATATCTCCTGTCATCAAACAAACAATCATCGCACTCACGACTTGGCTCTCACGTCACTGTTGACAGTCATAACTTCGAAGTTGTAGATAATTTCGTCTATTTAGGAACCAATATTAACACTACGGACTGAGTAGGCAATTGAGAAGTAAAGTCGTCTCTCGACGAACAAAATCAAAACTCTATAAGTCGCTCATAATTCCCGTCCTGCTACACGGTGCAGAGGCTTGGACGATGACAACAACCGAAGAGTTGACGTTGCGAGTTTTCGAGAGAAAAGTTCTCCGAAAGATTTTCGGTCCTTTGCGTGTTGGCCACGGCGAATATCGCATTCAATGGAACGATGAGCTGTACGTGATATACGACGCCATGGACATAGTTCAGCGAATTAAAAGACAGCGGCTACGCTGGCTAGGTCATGTTGTCCGGATGGAAGAAAACACTTCTGCTCTGAAAGTATTCGACGCAGTACTCGTCGGAGGAAGCAGAGGAAGAGGAAGACCTTCACTTCGTTGGAAGGATCAGGTGGAGCTTGTAGCTCCCTGTATTAAGTTAATACCCCTTTATTAACCACAAAGAACTTAACTTGAACGATAAAAATTATTATTACAAGACTCTTTGTTTTGTTATATACTTGTAATATATGAAACAGTAAACATGTGCATTTATGTATAAATATTTTAATCAAATATACATATACATATGTATATATTTGATGCATATAAATTCCCTCGCAATTCATTTACATTTCAGATATTTCTCTCTTTCGGTGAAATGCTCTATCTTTTTTCCGTATGCTCTTTTGTTGTTATTCATTTCGAAAATCTATACTCAGCTTTTTATCAAGCTTGTTTTTTTTTTGCTTTACTGCAATTTCTATTTTTTTATGCAACCTAAATCCGTTTTATTGTCTTCAATCTTCCAGAAATTCCTAAGCAATGCTGCAGGTGCCGTTATATCGATTGATTGTCTGTCCGTCCGTTCGTCTGTCTCTCTGGCTATACACTCGTAATGGCGTTAGTGCTTTTATTTGCGCGCTCTCGTTGTTGTTGTTGTACTTGCTGCTTTGTTGGATAAATAAGCGCTGAATTTCAAGTTTTATTGTCGGAAAATATGGAAATGACAGGTGCTACTGATGAAATGTGATTCAATCTGCCAGAGGGTGTTAGTGTTGTTACGAGAATTCCTAAATATACACACACTGCTTGCTGTTGTTCTTGTTGTTATTGCTGTTGCCTCAGCGCTGATCTGCTGATGGCCTCAATGTGTGGCACACAGCTGCAAGCCAGCAACAATACTGTCTACTTGCATATGTCCCGAAGATACCAACGCTCCCATGTGTCTATTTGTTTGTATATGTGTGTGTGTGTTGTCTCACACCCTCACATTTTGATTGTGAACAACATGATGTATGATGAATTGCTGATTTATCGCAGACAACAAAGGAATACTCGCACAGCAGCAACACATAGTAGCAACAACAAGAACACACGCACTCAAGCACATGCACACTATCGAAATATAAGGAAGCGCCCATTTGGTGGCACGCAGCACACATATATGAGTATATAAGCAAGCGTGGTTGTGTGCAATGCTCGAAGTCATTGTTATCGTGCTGCAAGGACGCTGAAATGCTGCAAAGCACGCTGACGAAAGGATACTGCTGCTGAAGATTTATGTAAGTTCGCTGTTCGTTTTTTAGTGCAGAGTTTTTAAAGCCCTTCGCCGTTTTTTCTATTTCATTTGCTTTCCTTAATGTTTGCTCGATGAGTTTGAGCTGAGTTGAATGAACCAGCAAGCGTGAAGATAATAAATGATGACTTTGAGAAAAGTTTAACTATTGCGAGTACAAACCGAAGCTTCAAAATATTTCTCAAAATACTACTGCTTAAAAATGCGAAGATTTGTGTCTCTGTTTTAGGATAAAGTTGTGATCAACACAAAAGCAAAACCAGAAGTTCTTTTCAACATAACCTAAAAAATATATAATTGGAGCGTCAAAAACGGTCACGAATCGAGCTCTTTAGTGCTCTGAAAATATCTCCAAAGAATTCTAAACATTATTTTCTTTTACAAAAGAGGTAACAGATTAAATAATAGAGTCCTCTAGTCATTTTGAGGGCACCCTTTATTACCAACTATGAATAACAGAATCCCGGATTGGTCTACGATGTCAAATAAGTGCTCAAGAAGCAACTAATTAACCACCATTGAATTTTAACACAATTTGTTACTCATAACCTAAAAAGTTTAAAAACGTAGGAGAGAATCGAGCATACAGCGAATTCAGAAAATCTAACCTAAAATGATTTTAGTTATTATTTTATTCAACATAAAATCTAAAAGCATTAGAAATAAAGCTTTCAGATTTCATCGAAACTTTCTCTTTTTGTCAGCTATTATGAAGCTTTAAAGTTGATGAACTTCTAGTAATTATTTAGTACGAAACTTTTTGGGTAGCGAAGTGGCATTTAGAAGTCCAGTAGCGATGAAGTTTTCATTGAAAATGGGAGAGGGTTCTTTAAAATAATAGTACATGATTTTAGAGTGTTTCCATATAAGTACGTCTGAGCGAGTATCCAATTGACAGAGAACAATTGAATTCGTCTCCCCTAGTAGAGTATACCTTTAAGGTTTTCAAACAATAGGATGTCTCTTCCTAGTCCTTTCGATTTTAGAACCTTCTGTGGCATATACTATTTTAGTTCCTGCGAAAAACTTGAGTTCTTAATAATTGTCAGAGTAAACGAAAGAAAATTGGTTATACTTCAATTTCTGATCTTAACAAATCACAGCTCTCGAAATCTTTGGTTGATGGTACAAGGCACTAGAAAAATAAGTAAAAACTTCACTATAAAAATAAAATAACAGAACTCAGCCTCATCTTGTTTGGCTCGTTAAAATAGTTAGAGTACTTTTGATATAAAAAAGTTCATATAAAATAGAAAAACAATAACTGTAGCAGAAGCCCCGAAAGTAAGTCATAATATCTTCCTCCTGATTCTTGAGGTTTTTTAAAGTCCACTGAAATAAACAATAGCAACACTTAAGGCCGACAAACACTGGAGGATAACTAAGTATCATACACGCAGGACCGGTGATCTCTTGATAAAATAATGTCAGTCTTTCATCGCGGTAAACCAGCAAAAGAGTGATACTTCGATATACCATTACCTCTTAAAAGAAAAAAATAATGCACTTCAAAATTATTACTTAACTTTTATATATTTATTTGTTATCTTGCATAAATCAATAGCTGATTTACATAATAAGCTGAGAGCGGAATGGAATTAGTTCATGGATTTTATTCACCAGCCAAATCGCAATGCACAAGTAAGTGAAGTAAGTGCGTAAGTCGATATAATTGCAACAAACAAACACATACCCGTTGCACACCCATTTCATTCAGTGTTTTAGTGTGTCTACGCGTCCTTGCATGAACTGGCAGTCGCCGCAAAGGCGTCACATTTCCACTGCGAGGCTGTCAGGGAGGTCAGGGCGAGCAGACGGCAGATTCGTAGCCGCCATGCAAATCCAGTGGCCATGAATGTTGGCTGTTAGCGCTGCAGTTGCTAAGGAATGCTGCCGGAACTACGGCCGTTATACAAAAGAGACACAGCCCCCTTTGTGCTTTTGGCAAACGCGCCAATTTGCGCGCAAAGTTGACTGCGACACGCATGCCAGCGGACAAAAAGGCCGCGTGCACAACGGTGCCACCGACAATGCTTTGGGTGAAAGCAACTCATTGCTACTGCATACATATGCTTGTATATACATATATGTGTGTGTCTGTGTGTGTTCAAAAGCATATTTGTAATTATATAAAAGCGTTAGCAAAGCGTTGGCCATTGGCAATGTGCGAAGTGCGCACAAAGCATCGGCGGGCTAGTAACTACTGACTTTTGAAAAGTTTAGCCTAGCGAATAGAAACAAAGCGCCCAATGACACAAAACAACGAGTAACGGCACTAGCGCCGCTAGTCTACGCTTTCCGCTCTGAGCATTGCGATAATTGTACAAAGAGCGTGAAAACTGAGAAAACTCATACATGGATGTTAAATATTAGTATGAACTCACTGCGGTGAACTAGTTTCGAAGTAGTTTCAATGTAAGGATTTCGATACCAGTCATTGTATTTGCAAAATTTAGTGTTAAAAATCGTTTTTTTTTTTATTGAGATGGTTGAAAATGTTGCATAAGTGTTTTGTGGTATCTATTTTATAAGAAACAAAAGTCTTTGGGAAGCACAAAAATAGCCTTATGTGAGTCACTTACATCTGTTAATGACGATAATATCGGAAAAGATAAGGAAACAGTAAATGAAAATTGACATGCTGACATTAGAGAGATAAATATTTGTTATGAATCAACTCAACTCATTTTGGTTCATGCTTTGGGCCTAAAGCATATGAAGGCTAGACTTCTACCGAAAGAACTGGGTGTTTCGCCACAGTCTAGCATGATTTTGACTGACTTTTTGGAAAAACACAAAACGGGAATCATGGCTCCGTATTCGCCAGATTTGCCACTTTGTAACTATTTTTGAAACTAAAAATCTGCTTCAGGAAACCCACTATGTGTCCATTGAGCCTTATAACAAGAATAGGAGCATAGTATTGGCTCAGAGGAAGCCTATTTAGACTGAATGACATTTAACTGGTAGTATAAAATTTCATTAAAAAAACTTAAGAGTGAGTGTATATATATAAGTACATATAAATGTACTATTTGAAGTACCTCCTAAGGCCAGAGTGCCCAAAAATCCATCTAATTATATTTCATCAATTGATTTATATTTCTCCCCAATATTTTTTGCGTCCTTTATGTTGGTGAACTCTAAAATATTTTTTTTATTTGCGGTGTAAAGCACAGACCAAATGATTCTTTCATATTTGATATTCGGTGAATTGCATATATTGTAACCCTAGGGTGCCTTCGAATTATATTTTCTGTTCTGGCTTTAATGTTATTGGTTGCAGTCGGTTCTGTCCACCACTCAATGTTCTTCGCCTTTAAAAAGTCCACATGAATGTCACTTAAATCAGCTTCAACAATAATTTCTTCTTCTTCACTAGCAAAAGATTCGCCATCAGATAATTCTTCCAATACATTCTCATCGTCCTCTACATCGCTATACACATCAATGTCCACGTCTTTCATTATTGTCTGCAGTATTTAGTTTTCTGCCTTTCGACGAGTCTGCTCAATCAGATAATAATCCAATGAAATCAAATAAAAACAGACAACAACGAATCCTAAATATTCACCGATTCTCTATTTCGTTGCATTTTACAAAATATCCACAATCTCTGACGTTTTACAGAAAAATTAATTGGCGAAAATGGCTAGAAACTTCCACTTGACGCTTTAAACAGATGATGGGTACTGAATAACCTTATTTTGGTTTTGATTGTGCTACCTTTTTTATAAAATAATGAAAAATATTTTGGACATTTTCGAAGCAATTTCTCTTAATGCAAGATTTCGTAAAAGGTTTTACCAAACTTTAATGTCTTTTATGAAATATAAGAAAAAATAACATTAAAAGGTCAGGAGATGACCTTAAGGTAACAGAACTGATTTCTGACGAAAAAGCATATATTTACTTTTAGATTAATCATTTATGCCTCTTTTGCTAATCGGCGTGATTACAAATTCGACAAAGTTAGCTATTCATATGCAACCCCCTTTCATTGCCACAGTTTAAGCGCCAGTCACCAGGGCTTGCTTTACTTTCGGCACTTTTCTTCAACTGCAGAGCCAAATATTGACTTTCTGTCGCGCAATTTGCATTTATATTTTTGTTGTCTCACTTAATTTATTCTTCATTTCATTTTCACAGCCATCTCGTTTTGTACCTGAACTCACCGATTAACCGGCACTTCGCTTATTGTCGTACACTATTTTACCTGCCGTCACCTACCTTACTACAACAAATACTATCTGTGTGTATACAATTAACATTACCGCTTTAACTTCACTCGTGCTGCTTCCGGCTCATCCCACCTCAACTGCTACCCACCCGCTTGCCAGCAATCAATCACCGGCCAATGGGCCCGCCATAAGTGTCAGCCCACAAGCCATTACAGCCGCTTGGACAATTCGTCGCTAATGAAGTCCTGCCCTTAAAATTGGCTTTTAAAATGCACACAAATGTACTTTTTACGAGCAGTCTGCGCCCAGCCACGCCCTCACACCTCCACACCCAGCAGCTGCTGCATTGATGAATTCACGTTTTCTCCTAGTTGCCATTTTGTTCGACGAATTCGACAAATTCTCATTAATTTGCAAGTGAAATCAAGTGAGTGTCAGGTGCTTTCGGCGACGTTCGTGCGCCGTCGTAAGGGTGCAGCTGTGTGTGTTCCGTTTGGGATGGCAGTGCGCTGCGCTCGTCAATTCAAGGATCCCCATGGACCACTAACATGCCATGTGAGCGCTTATATAAGCCTAATTGGAATGCAGATATATATTTTTTGTGGAGGCTCTTTTCCAAACAAAACAAAAACGTATAAACACCGAGCAAACTAAAGCGCCTCTTGTGCTCTTGCAAGAACTGTAGCGGGACCACTGAATGAGGGCATGTAAATCAAATTCATTTAATTTTATTACATTTCCTTTACTTTTACGGGCGCTTGCTTCAAAAAATTACCATTTACTCCCGGTTGTCTTCAAGTACTTGAAGTATGTATATGGTCCTCGCCATGAATGACCAGCGGCAAAGCGACTTCTTTTTGACATTTTTTCAGCTTGGCATTTTAAATAAATTTTCGTTGCTGCCGAAGGATATTAAAGCGCCAACAACAGCAGCAAATATGGACAACAAAGTAGCACAACAACAACAATAGCCATCATCAATGCACGTACAGGTATCGACAACGAGGCTACAAGGACACTTCAGCTGTACTGGTGGTTTAACGGTAATACCAGTTGGTAATAGTATCTGATTTACTTTGCGGGGATTAGATTTGATTAGATTTTCGTGTTTTCCATTTTCGTCCAGCATTCGCCGCGTGATGCGCAGCAATGTAAACAGACAACAGCAACAACCAATAGAGAGCGGTTGTTCAAATAAGAGATAGGAGGTAGTGGAAATGCAGAATAAAGACGCAATAAAAATTCAATACAAGGTACTCGTAGTGCGCGCACAGTCGCTGTTTTAAAGCGAGGTGAGCTGGTAATTGAAGAGAAGCTGCTGTACATTGACCTGCCTATTGACATCAATTTGAATGTTTCATGACACAACATACCATTCTTCTCTAAAATGTCAATTGAAATTAGGCGCTATTTGTTGTTTTATTTTTATTATCTCTCATTCATTCCTTGAATTGATTTTTCGGTTTTCTTATTTTGAATGATAATGCTAAATTTAAAATTCATTCACGAGCGTATAAGTGCTTGCATAGCCAATTATTTATTGAAGAAATATGAAAGAAAATTAACCATAATATTATAACTGGATTACAACTTAAGTAATGCATTTATAATTAGTTTTATTGTAGAAAAGTTGTGTTCAGAAATATCGTGCAAAAATTTTAGATGTCTTTAAATTTTCCACTAATTATGTAAGCTTTCACGTTAAGTAAGAAAATTACTTCCTTAGATAGAACAAATTTCAACTAGATATAAACGCGTAGTGTCGCACCATCTGCAAATCTAGAGAACATTTTATAGATATGTGGGTGGATAGAAACTTCATATATCCATAGAGTCTATAGCCTTGATGAAAAGCCAATATTTCAAGCCGGACTTAAACACTTTCAAGTTACAACAACATAGTCGAATATTCTTTTAATAGGCCAGTGATGAGCGGTTAAAGCAGACTTTATCTGTCATTAATATTGGGTTAATTATGATGGGTATTGATTCTGAATACTTTTATAATGATTTTTGTCAACACTGCCTATCTAAAACTGAATAACTTACCTAGATCACTACAGATCACTTTGCAATGCATTTGGGAAAACTCACATCTTTCAGCCATTATTTAGGCAGCGACGAAATAACATCGAGCAACGTTCGGGCCGCTAAAACAAATGAGTTCTACCCCAGGTTTTTACGCTGCAATATATTTCTTTCTATCGTATAAAAATAGAATGAGAATAAAGAAGCACAGCAATGCATGCTTCTTAGAAGAATGAAAAAGTTCTCAAAATTACACAAACGCAGTTTTTCTTATGTCCACCATTGTTTGGTGTGCTCTATGGGAAAGAAATCATTTTGAATTGTGTCGCCGTGTCACAGCTTTTTTGAATATCATGCAGTGATAAAATTCTTATTTTTGGAAGTTGTAGCACCAAAAGAAATTCACGAACGAATGTTAATAGTGTATAATGATCGTTCACCTACAATTAGAACAGTAGAAAGATGGGTTGGTGAATTTAAACTTGGTCGTGCAAGCCTTGAAGCCGATCCAAGGACGTCCAAAAAGCGCATCAACACCAGAAATTATAGCCAAAATACAGAATATGGTTTTGGGAGATCGTCGATCTACTGAGAGAGATTTAGTAGAGGCTCTACACAGCTCAATAGGCAGTGTGAGCCATATGTCAATTGAAAATTTTGGGTTTTGGAAAGCTGATTGCACAATGGGTGCACACCGGAACAAAAGCACATTCGAATACGACTTTATCAGCAACATTTGGAGCATTTGAAAAAGGATAAAGTGGCTTTTGTGTATCGATTGAATACTATGGATGAGACTTAGTTCTATCAGCATGATTCTGAATCAAAACAAGAGGCTAAAGAGTGGCAAGTTCCCGGTTGTTCGGCTTCGAAACGAGTTCGTGTCCGGAAATCGACCAAGAAAGAGAGGAATTTTATTTATGGATTACTTGCAAACTGGTAAAAGAATTAATTCTGAATATTATTTCAACCTTTTTGACCAGTTGAAAAAAAAATCGTCAAAAACATGGTTTGCAGAAGAAAAAAATTATTTTTCATTAGGACAATTCACCATATCACAAGAGATTGTCAAAATCAACGGCTAAAATCCATGAATTAAATTTCGAATTGTTGAAGTATACACCGACTTGGCCCCCAGCGACTTCCATTTGTTTCCAGAAATCAAAAAATGTATGCGTCACAAGCGTTTTTTTCATAGGGCGAAGTCATAACGGCTGTTGAAACGTATTTTGCAGACTTTCCGCATTCTTGCTTCAGGGATGGGATCCACAGATTGCTGGATCATTGGAGCAAGTTTATTAATACTCAGGGAGATTATACTGAATAATAAAGTGTATGTTAAATCATATAATTGTGTTTTTCGTATCAAACGACAAAGCTTATTGAACAACTTGTACTGTTGACATATGGTCCCAAATGTTGCAAAAAGTGATGGAAAATTTGGGCGCCTGGCTGGACTTTAGTCGATGTAGTTGCTGCGGTCACTTGCCGGATATAATTTACATAATCTAATCCTAAAAACACGTTTCGTAAACTAGCAAAAAGCTAATAAAACCTTAAAACTAATTTGGAAGGAAGCTTTGAGAGAGTAGACTTTAGTTTTATCCGTTATCGAAATTTTTGAAAAATATTATATTTGAAAAATATTTAAAAACTGTTCCCATACATTTATCCAATGAGGCATGTGGGCTTTGTTAATTTATATGTCTACTGTGCCTACATCAAACACCACCAGCAAGTTAAAAGCTTTCACACTAATGCAAAAACTAAGATAAACAATGCTAATTAAAACAGGTAAGTGCGTGTTTCATTTATCAAATGCGTACAAAAATATACCCCCGAGTGCCATAACATGATTTCATTTATATACCAACTTATTAAAAATGCAAAAAGAAAGCAAAAAACAAGTTTTAATAAATAGCTTACCTAAGCAAATATTTCCCATGAGAACAATAATGGCAAAGCGAGTGGTATAAGTGACGAGAAAATTACATAAATGCGAACTTTAGAAATAAGTTTGCATAACTTACTTGGAAGTGGCGCCACAGCAACGTGGAGAAAGTAAATTAAAAGATAAATTGTTACGCTGGAAATAAATATCAACAGTTGCCACATAAAAACTAGTAAAAGCCTAAAAACTACTACTGTTTCTTAACACCCTTAAAGTTATATAGATGCCTTCATAACCTGAAAGAGCTTTTTTTTGTAATTTTCAAACTGGCTGACCTTATAAAATTATATATTAGTAGTTTAGGAGGTATATACACTAGACTTGTTAGAGGCATGCCCAATTTTCCAAATTTTTAGAGTTACCTTAATAAGACGATAATGATATCATATTTGCTTAATTATGAGGTCTTGACTTAAAATTGAAGATAAGACAGAAAAGAGGAAGCACTTGTATAAATAGTACAGTGATTTTCATTTTTCTAGATTATACCGAACAGTACGTATGATAACGACCGTTCAATATGGGATATATGTACATACTATAATTTTTTTTCGAAAATCGGTGTGTTCTGAATGCATAAACCGTCTCTTTAGGTCTCGAAGGATGTTGATCTCTTGGTTTAATTGGATTTCAACAACGTTTTCATAATAGAGTTTTGGTAGTAATATGGTATGTCATAAAAACCTTTGTCAGCAATGCAACCTAAAATACAACACAAACATAAATCCTAATTTGCTTTATATACATATATAACTTCCCGCTTGATGCAAACTCAATAATTGTTTAACAGCCCACACATATCCTTAATTACTTTTTTATATAAAAAATTGTGAAAGGCAACAACTTTGCAAAACCCAAAAAAGAGGTTGTAATATTGGTAAGATAAAAAATTTAGTCCCGACCCAACAAGAAGTTACAACAACAACGAAATAAGGATTCCGCACGGCAGAAAATTAAAAGTTAACTCACTGATGAGGCACGTAACCGAGAAAAAATTGCAAATGGCATGAAACTAGCTGAAAAACTATAGTTTATTTACATAGCAACAACAGAGCCAGCGGCTTTTTGCGCAAAAAGCTTAACTACACTTCAGCACCGGCTGTCTGCTTGTCTATCCGACTGACAGCCAACAGTTTTTTGATGGATTTCAACAGCAGCCAACGGTTAATTTGTGCATAAGCGCGGAACAGCTGGTTTGAGTTGGGTTAACTTAACGCTTGTTGATGTTTTCAAAAACACTTTTTTTGGAGGGATTTTAATGCGTGTGCGTTACTCATACGCCCCGTCACCTCATTTAATTCCCTTAAATACTGTAAGTATGTAGTGCGCGCGCTCAAGTGCTTGCCTTATCCATGTTGTTATAACTGTTGTTAACGCTTTAGTGCTATGTCTTGCTGGTCTCGTTGTTGTTGTTGTTTGCAAATTTGTTTGCTTTAAGCGTTCTGCTGTTGATTCTAGCTTAAGCGCCCGGCATTCAAATGCTGACCTTTTTCAACAACCGCGCCCCACGCGCCGCATACTAATCCCCCCTCCGCGCCACTGCGGAAGCCACTTCACTACCGTTTCATTATTTCACGCAACTTTTATGCCACTTTTGCTCGACTTTTGCTTTATTACCGCACGCAGCCGTATTGTGTTGTAGTTGTTTTTGTGCTTGTTGTTGCTGTTCTGTTGTTGGTTATGGCAAAAGTCGAAAATTAAATTATTAATTTGTTTTGTGTGTCTGCCATGCCAGTTGGTTGGTTGCCTCGTGGCTTAGGCGATGTTCGTGGGTGGGTGAGAGCCCACAGTTAGAAAACCCTCTATAGGGAGTGCTCAGTCGGCTTTTGGGTCGCTCCGCATGGCGGTCCGCTGTGCTAATTAAGTGCCTGTAGTTAGATACATTTATATATTATTTTTATTTATGTTGCGTTGAGTGGAAATTTGTTTCGTTTGTTTTGATGGATTTGATGCGCCTTTGGCGACTTAAGTGCCGAATTCACCCACTGCTCGCGTACCTTCCTCTCGTCACCCACACACATACACACAGACACACACCCAAACGGAGAGAGAATTCATCAGTTGTGTATGCTCGTTTGATTACTCAGGGACCCAATTCGTTGGCTCGCAGCGACTGTTAATCTACTTGGGAGCGCTCGGTTTAGGCGAGTGGGAGGGCGGCTTCGCTGCGGCTTACCATCAGCGCGTCAATTATTCATAAATTAAGCATGCAAACGGGGAAAGTAGCAGCAAATAAAAGCAAAATGCAGAAAAAAGAGCATACTTGAGCTAGAGAAGAACTTAGCACAGTTAAAATGTAATGCATTTGTATTTGTATTTGTATGGAATTTGACTTTTTCATTCATGCCAGCAGTTGGCGCTGTTTGCAATCCGCCAATGCTCGCCGCATATTTCACCGCTAAGTTCTCCCTATATACATACAAACATACATATCTATACGCACATACCTATATACATAAAAATACATATGTATATACACACATACATACACACGCATTTAGTATGCCAGTTGTGCTTAGCAAATGGCGCAAAATGCTCTTTGATGGCAACTGGTAGCAGCTGCAATACTCCGCCATGCCTCGGCTTTTTTATGTTGGTTTTGCTTTTTCGTTTATTTTATTAAATTTCCTTTGCACTATTTGCTATTCGCCTACATTTTTTTTTGCCATTCGTTGTTTGCTGCTGTTAATTAGAGCACATAATTAAAAGTTATTCAGGCGCAGGCTTGTCTTATTTGTATAAGCAAATCGTGTTTAGCAAAATGTTTATTTGTTGTTATTATTTCTTTTTTATTTTTGTTCTTTTTTTATTTTTTTCTGCTTTCCAAATTCGATAGACAGCCTGGGTGTTCTTTGTGCTGCAATAAATTATTTAAAGGGCTTGGAGAATACGTTGAGCAGCTTCTTTCGAACCTGCACCCTCGTTTATACATGTACTATACATTAGAAGGACGATATATTCGTTGTCCTTCATGGGTTATTTATTCAAACATTATTGAATGCTGCTTATAAAACGAACTCACTATTTTCCGCCCTAAAAGATTTGTTTGCCTAATTTTAGGAGTTTCACTCTTATTTCATTCGCACAACACGAAATATGTTTGTAATTCGCAAGCGATTAAAGGTATACAATTTATATAAGAGCAGGTGGTCTTAGAAAATTTCGAACTTTATGCCACAATGCCTTCTCTTCACATGACTCAAACTATTAAAAATTGTAATTATTATCAATTACTCCCGGTACTTTCGAAAACATATATAGGTATATGTATTTGAACCGATGCTAGTGAGTAAAGTAAATATGAAAAATACGTTTCCACCACAGTCGGGTCTAAGTAACCGGAGCAGCACCAGATTTTTATCCGTCCAAGGACTGTCAACTCGGCACCATGCCTCAAATTTATTGCAGGAATTTTTTCTGCCACTACAACAACAACACTGAAGTAAATATTTGTAGAATAATGTTAAATAAATAAATATATATACTCGTAAGAGATGGCGAAATTTGGATATTATTCCATTAATCCTATTAGAGCCATTAAACGTCATTTATATGTAGCGAAACAACAATATTTCTACCCAAATATGTCGAAGTTTGTGACTGAGCAATATTTTTTCTGAAGTTTTTTCTTCATTACTTTAAGAATTACATGGGTTTCCTCGGTTAAAAGCAGACTTTGTATAACAATTTTTTTCCATATAAAAAACTAAATATTTTCTTAGAATTTTTAATTGTTACAAAGACACACTATTAACAAAAAAATCTGTAATTGTTGGAAAAAAATACTCTAAACTCTGCTTTGCGATGCATTTTCCGGAGACCCCTCGAAAAGAGTAGTGCCTGTCTTGGCAGGATAACTCCTTACAAGATAATCTAAAGTGAAAAATTTGTTTTTTAGTTAAAATCTTAACTTCGAACTTAGACGAAGGAAAAATATGGAAAATTTGAATTTTGGCAGACAGTTTTACATAGAAATGAAAATGTCAGTGAAAAGTTCTTGACTTTTTTATTCAAATAATTGTAATCGAAAAAAAAAATACTTCATCCAAGTCTTTACGAATTGCATCTCACAGACTTGTGTGAAATTTCATGAAGATCGGTTGAGTAGTTCCCGAAAAATCTTGCCAACAGGCTTCAAAAACACAGTTTCGAGGAAAACGCGTTTAAAGACGGCGCACTTAGTCTAATCAGCTTTGAGCGCATAAGTTCTGAAAGCTGTATCTCCGAAACTTTTACTCGGAATAACTTGAAAACTTAGGACAATGTTCTAGAGGTGTTGTAGAATTTAATAAGATAATAATTAAATAGGTTTTTTTAAACACGTAATCCCATGTAACCCCTTAATATAAAGAAAACATCAGCCGAAAATCGTTTTCTTGTGGAGAAAATTTATCGTTAATATGCTCCAATTGAGCGAACGTGGCAACACTGTTCTGCACGATTTCAAAATGATAATTTTGGTTTGGAAAACGACAACCGTGCTAAGCGTTCAAAAAGGTTTGAAGTCAAAAGAAATTAAAACACAATTTTGCATGTCAAAAATGCTATTTAAACGCTAAAGCGGAAATAGTTTTGGCATCGAATTGTGACTAGTGATGAAAGATGGATCCATTGTGACCACGTTAAATTCAAAAAATCATATGTGCAACGATGAAGTAGAATATCCTGATTCAATCATGTTCCCTAATCTCGCGGAGTTCTTTTGTTTAAATAAAAAAAACGCCGGTGTACTATAAATATGAACCCAAAATAATTGATCCCGGATATAAGAAATATTCTTTCCATATCATCTTTTATATATCATAATGTTAGCTTGATCTAAATAAAAATATGCGGCTGTTGGTTTCATGATAGAAGATAACCATTTAGTCTTAATCTCGCAAAAGAACTGAAATATTTTCTTTTTAGATGTAATGCTATATATAGAAAGTTATATTTCTAGATAACTAAAAGTAGAATGGAAACTTATAAATATTTATTTATATTCAGGCTTTGCCCTAAAACCAGCAGCATCATAAAAGTTCCAATTTCTGAAAAAATAATATCTTTTTTTAAATATCTAATTTTAGAATTTGTGGAACATAAAAATATTACAAAGTGTTGGAATTTGGCTTATTTGACTTCTTCTTGAAATTCGTCAAACCTAAAAATTTTTGTTATAAGAAAGCGGCCAATAGAGTGCACTCTGACGAGCACAGCATGAAAACTTACGATTTATTTGATAAAAATACATAAAATATATCTATTATAGCAGATATTTATTACAGTCATTAGTCCTGAAATACATTTTAGAAAATTTATGAAGTTTTTTTCAAATACTTTTTTTTTATAAATTTATCTTAAAAACTTCTATGTGCTTTAAATATCACACTTAACAATTTTATTTAACAATATTTATTACTTATAGTAGACTTACGATATTTCTCCAAAGGGCGTAAAAGCATCTTTCAACTGTTGTGTTTCAATTTCTGCACTTAAATCACCAACGAAAATATGAAATTGCTCTGAAAGGAAGAACAAAATTAAGAAATTAAATTTAAAATATTTCTATTTTTCTTTCTTGTATAACATATAAAATTTATGATAAGATTAAAGATTTACTAAAACTCGAAACCCCACACGCGTTTAATGCAACGACTTCACTCATTTTATTCGTTTGTTTGTCTCTCTTCTTTTTATTCGCGAGAGCAAAATCCGGAAGGTAGCAACGGCAACTGCAATTCAAGTGCAAACACTTCAAAGTGGCCAAAAGTGACATACGAAACGTGCAATTTCGGTTGACATTATCAAAACATAGTTAATGGCAACGCCAAGTCGCCAAAGTTGGCGACAACGAGCCAAACGAATCGCCAGCGGCGAGACAAGAGGCACACTTGATGGCAAAGCACACGCTGCCGGGAGGATGTGTGGGCTGCGCTGGTGGTTAGGTCAATGTTTGTGGTTGTGTTTGTACCTGTCTGCAATACCCAGTGATTGTTGGCGGTGTTGTTGTTGTTGGTTGTGCACTTGTGTGCAAAACATGTGCAATTGTGCAGTTGTGTTGCATGACTAGCGGTGATAGTTGCCAGTTAAGTGGCAAGATATCAGATATGCTACTTCCCGGTTTGTAATGACGAGCGGCAACACTTGGACAGCAACCATATGAGACATGACGACGAAGTGAACATACACACACACATATACGAACTTATGTGTACATTTACAGTTATGTCAAGCAGTGAAGAGTGAAGACAAACTGAAGCGTTGAAAGTTTTTGTTGCCCATAAGTGGCGAGCGTTCGAACGAAAGAATCGCATATACCTACATATACAGGGTTGTGTAGGCTTGCGGGTGTGTTGGAAATTTGTGACATTGCAGTCTTTACCGTTGACCGACAACAGCGACAAATGACAATGTTTCGTATTACAAGGAAATTGTACTGGAATTCGAAAATCATGCAAGCCGTCAAGCAATACAAGCACACACATATATACATACATATACTCACTCATTTAGCTGAAACTTTGTAGCAGCTCACATAAAGCGGCAAGCATGACGTTCTAAATGCGGTAAGTGGCAAGCGTCAAGTGGCATGTGTCAGGACTTCGTGTGTGTGGCCGGTAGGGTGAGGGAATGTGAGCTGAGAACCGTGTGTTGGTGCACTAGTCGGTCTACTCGTTTCGCTAGTGGCAAAAGGAATTTGTGGTTAAGTTACATATCCGTGGTTTTGATTGATTGCAATTGAGATGGCAGATAAAAGAAGTGTGTGGCAAAGTAATCACACCTTTTGTCGTGTCACGTGTTCGGTTTGTTAACATTCATTAATATAGATATATATTTTTTTGTATGTGTTACTTTGCGAGGTAATTATGACGCTGCTGTTATACAAGGGCATGACTTTTATTTTGTCGATCGTAATTTGAAAATTATATTTTACCTATGCTTCAATATGTGTAAGTATAATTATATGAGGCATAACTCATTCATTCTTCATATTTTAATCATATTATAATTCGCGTTGATACGTGTTGAAATGAGGAAATTGAATTATTATTATTGCGAGTATAACATTTGTATAAAATACTTATTTTTACCAGTCGAATGTAGATTATTTATAGGTTTCTTGTTAGGATACTATTTATTAAATTTCTTTGTGGGTATACATACATGTGTATGTATATATGTATATATGTACAAAAGTTTGAATATATCCTATTATTCGAGAGAAAATTTAATTAATTACAATTCAGTATCATCATACTAAATCATGAAATGAATTAAGTAAAGCACTTGGTGAATAAATATGTATTGAGTTGAAGTATGGTGGGTTTTAGATATGCCTATAGGTGGGCAATTGCTTAAGGAGTTACATAGTTTTTCTCGGATAAAGATAAGCTTTTTCAACAATTTTTTTCTTATATAAAATGAAATGTCTTGCTAGAACATACACCATTATGCTCCGATTGAGCGAACGCCAAAACCATATGATCGAGAAAAAACGCGTTTAAAGACGGCGCTTAGCCTAACCAGCCTCGAGCGCACAAGTTCTCAAGACTATACCTCCGAAACAGTTACTCTAATCAACTTGAAAATTGAGGACAATATTTCAGAGGTATTTTAGAAGTTAATAAAATTTTTTTTGAAACCCTTAAACCCATATAACCCCACAAAGTAGGCCTAAAATAGTAATCATGCTAAATATGATATAACGAATTTTGAAACTGGTAAATATGTTTTGACTTGAAATGTGGTGAATTTTAAACTTTGGGTTAGGTGTTCGTAGTAGGCTAAAAACTGTAAATCATTTTAATCAATAAATTGGTGACGGAACAAGTTTGTGTGTGGTGAGGTGAAATATGGTGAATCACCTTTCAGATATAGGTCTCCAAAGGTACTGATTTATTTACTTTTAATTTAGGTTAGTGTAGATCTTTACATTATTATCTCTAGTTCACAACCCATTTAAATCGTTGAAGTTCCTGGTTGTGGTCGAGTAGGACTCCGCTTTGACAGCAAGTAAAGATTTGTGTTAACATTTTTAGAAAGCTTGTATACATCGTCACGAAAAATAACATAATTCAATAACCAAGAGCTTATAGTATAAGCAAAGGCGAAGAAATTAAATAAGAAGTTTTTCGATTTTTCTATGTGGAGTAGGAATCCTTACAGCTAATGAAAGACTGGCCTTACTGATGGCGATGAAATCCTTAGACCTCTTGCGATTCAGTTTCAGCCAAAGAAACCCTGATGGTAACCCAGCGCTGGCAAAGTTCCCGTGAAGCACCGTTATACAGTAGTATAATGCACATAGAGGGCTGTACTTTAACCTATTACCAATCTATTGACAGTGATGCTAAGCTCTCATTATTTTCTATCTCTTCAGCTTTGCAGTTTCCGGTGATTTCCGCTTTGGCCAGCCGCCTCTCTTACCATAAAGTAACTCGGTGCCGTTAATAGCGAGACTAGGTATTCCTAAACATTGAGCGGAATGCTTGTATTGCCGTCCTACCATAAGAGTAGTTAGTTATTTTTCTAAAGTAGGCTGAGAAGTAGCTCTATTGCTACCTAATTTATTCAATAGCATCACAATATCACCCATCGTAAGACCTAGCACTACGTATTGGAGTGTACACAAAGACCGTGGAGAGTCGATTCGGCTCTGTTCGCAGAAACTCGGACTGACGTATGGAAAGACTCGGCACATTTTACGTTGAGATCTTAAATTGAAAGCGTACAAAGTACATTTACAAGAACTGAAGTCGCTCTTCCAAGCGACATCGCTTCACTCAATAGGCTGTTCAAAAGTTCCAAGCAGATGCGACTTTTTCGAGCCTTATTTTGTTCAGCGATGGGGCTTTTGGCCCGGTAAAGATCGTGTCATATCACACGGTAGAACTTTGTGGGGATGTGTAAACATTTACATTTACATACATTACATAAACATTTGAAAGAGATAATTTTCGGAAAAATATGTATGCCAAAGAATGTTCTTTCGAATGATAATAAACATTTCCCATTTAAATTTAAGTTTCCTCATTTTTTCTTTAAAGAACCTCTAAATGGTTCACCCCCTATTTGTGAAGGGTTTTCTAGCTTCGGCGTAACCGAAGTTCATGCTTTTTCTTCTTTTAAATTGCAGTGACTTTATATATACTTTAGGGTAAATAAGCAAAATTACACTGGAGTAACTGGTACTTTCTTATGCATTTGTCAGTATTGAGTAGTTTCCGTAGGAAAATCTACTAATTCGTATAGTAAAACCGTTTTGTTTTCAACTAACAGCTGAATAAACAACAGGTAATCGTAACTAGCATAATTGCACATGAAAACATGCGAGTGCTTGTACGAATGAGCGCATAAGCACCTGCATACGGTTATATGTGGCACAGTCGCATAACAAGTTGAAATAACAGATGTGCACACTTGTTTTGTCATAACGGAATTTATGACTCTACATATGTACATACAAAGTACAAATAACTATTTGCCTACACAAACGCTGACAGCAAAGCATTGTGTGGCAACTTATATGTACATATATATAGAATTCTATATATGGAAGATATACCATACATATAAAATGTAACAGGACAACATAAACTTACAGATACTAATGTACATACATATATGTATAAGCATATAAATACGATTCGAAGTGGGAATGTTTACATTTTGCTCTTGACTGAATTGAAGTGAAGTGCATTGAAGTAAAAATGTTGCACGCGGGCAGGATGGCCACTTCACATCGAAAGCGCGCACCCACACAAAAATATACATATATATGTATATACTTGTATGTGTGTATAAGTACATGAAAAACATGCTCCATAACTATTATAGCGCTTGAATATCCATGCCGACATACAGGCACACATAAATAAATAGATGGGGCGCCACTGATTTAGTGCTTCGCAACCATCATTTTTTTGGATTGTGGCCAACTTCTGTGAGCGAGCGCGGCAAGGTGTGCGCTGGTACGCGGCGAACCGCAAAAGTAGTTGTGTAAATACGACATTAGCACATGTGTACACAGGCACACACAAGGACACACAGCCATGGAATTATTTCAGGATATATTTATGCACATTTTTGATGTATCTTCCTGCATAAGTGGCATGTGGCATGTGGCATGCGGCATGCGGCATGCGGCCAGAGGAAGTATGGTGTATAAATTGTAGTTTGAGTTGCCAACTAAACGGCAATCATGTTTGATGCATTGCTTGCATGTTGTCCGTTATGCCGCACAAGGCCCAGTCGATAATTTGATGGTCAATGGAATGTTCATTCAGCTCGTTCACTATTTAATAATAAATTAATGAAATTTTTTTGTATGGGTATTGCATAACAGCTGTCTTCGATTTACGAAGCTTTAGAGAGTAGTGAATCGAACAAACTAAACCTATGTTTCAAAGTGATTGGCAGGTTTGCGGTATGACCTTGCTCGTTGTTTTCTTTACATCCCAATTAGTTGACAAGAGAGCAGCGTGGAAGCGTAGCGAGCTTAGAAAAGATGAAGTGAAGAATTAGCTATTTTAAAATAAATGAAGAAATAGTTCAATGCCAGGTTTTAGAAATTCAGAAGAGTTATATAAGAAGCTGATTTTACTAAAGTATGAAAAACTAAATAATAAAAGTTCCGCACCAAATCACTTTTGGCATTCTGCAGGGCAGCATCCTATCCCCTGGCTGTGGGTCTCCTCCATTAACAAATTATTACTTTTTCTTCTCTGAAGAGAAGAGAGTTTCAAGATTGTCTGCTATGCGAAAGATCTCGTTGTTCTCTGTTCAGGATGGATCTTAATCGCATATCCCGGAGCGTAGAAAATGTTTTTGCGTACTCCGCCGGCTGGATGGAGGACCAGGGACTAACTGTCTATCCGGGAAAACTGAAATCTATTTCTTCACAAAAAGGACGAAAACTGTGCAATTCAATCTCTCTTCATTAAGGGGCAGAATCATTTCAGTCTCGAGTTCGGTCAAATTTTTCGATGTTATCCTTGATAAAAAACTAAACTTTCAAAGCACTTCGAATCTGGAACAGGAGTGGGCTTGGTTTTGTAGTAGTTTGTGTATTTCGTGGTGCTAATACAATCAAAGGAAACACAGTAAATATCATCTGGTTGCCTGGTCATATAAGAATAGAAGGAAATGTAAAGACAGACAGGGTGGCCCGCGCGAGAGCAGCTGGAACAATCCCCTTAAGCTGTTCTAGGCCATTCAGCTCCAAAAGTTATTTGAAGCAATGGAAGATAGAGGAACAATTGAGGCATACCACAAAGTTACTTTGGCATATTGTTAATTTTGGAAAGACCAAAAAGCTCCCATTTTTAGGCAAAACTGAGTTCAGAAACATTCTTGGGGTCATAACAGGGCATCTACCCGTTAGATCCCATCTTCAGAAAATGGGAAAAATGAATTCGGCAGAATTCAGGGCATTTACAGAGGATGATGAGACGCTGTGTCATTATCTATGCAAATGGCCAGCTTTCAGCCTGATGCGAAGAGACATACTCCACGGCTTCTAATACTCTACACTAAGAGACATTTAGTAGCTGAGATAGAAAATAATCAGGTATTTTAATAAATCAGTAGAGTTGATGGTTAAGGCTTAAATTGGAAAGGAAGTCCTCTAGAGCTGATAAAATTTGAGTCCCATCAATTGCCGACTTGGAAGGAGAGAGACAACACTTAACCTTGCTGGATACTCTACATGCCTGACAAATAGTAAGTTGTATGTGTTTTCTTAGTCGCGTGGTTTTCAATGTGACAATGTTTTGTTGTTTTGGAGCAGAACAACGAAGAACACCCTAAAGTTTGCATCCGCCATCGTGCGTAACATTCAGAGCAGTGCCCATCCACTTTATGGAAGACTTTGCGTGTGAATCGCAGTTTATTTCGAAAAAATATCACAACAACTATCATAAATAGACGGACAATAACTAAACGCTATGGGCTGATGAGAAAACTTTTCCACAAAGTGTTTATTCCTTTGACATCTGCGCTCTTCTCTACAGGAAGCGCAAACTACGTAGGTTTTTTTAAAGCGAGTTAGAGTAATTTAGAAAAAGAAAATATAGTAAGGTATAAATACTATAGACTGACGGACAGATAGTAAGATATGGCATCCGTCTAATTTTTTTTCATCGTAAAGGGAACTTTCACCTTATGACAAACAATTATAAAAAATCAGTTACATTTCTTGAAAACTGTTTTCAATGCTCCAAAAAACTTCGGAATCCTTGTAATCATCTTCATATCCGAATATGACCAAACAGAAAACTTTATTTAATTTCTTATTCAAAGTTTTCGAAAAACTTCCTTATTAAACTGGATTGAGAAAAACAGATTTCTCTATTTTACTGTTTGCTTTGTAGTCATGCCTGTATTCCAAACAATTTTACTGCAGCAAGCGGTAATTTGGCTTCCACTTTTTGTTAATTTCCCGCAAAAAGGTAGATAATATACGATGGGCATACAAAAAGCCGAAATAATCCTGTGCACCATTTGATTATGGTAGTGCATCATTACCTGCAACATTTCCTGCCGTTGCTCACACACTAACCTTTGCACACTTGATTTGATTGCAGACCGTGGCGCATTATCGGCCCTACGCATCGGGACGTGTAAGAGATTTGAGATTTCCGCAGAGTTAGGAATATTCACCGGAAAATCCGTAATGTGAGCTTAATTGCGCTGAACAGCAGGTGTTTTGCAAAAAATTTTAGATGGATAGATATAGAGGCAACGCAGTCATACATACATACTTGTATGTATGGTTTATATGTATATAGTATGATTCTAAGTACCATGCAAGGCAGACCAATATCTATAAATATTTTTTAAAAGATCTTATCATACTAATTTGGACAATTGGCTCTAATTTTTAATAAACATAAAACTAGGCCCAAGATCAACATCTTTTAAGCATTTAAGACAGTCTTCGCTAAATCACCTTTCTAATTATTATAACAGTTTTTTAGTTTATAATTCATTTAGTTGGTGACAGGTTTTTGATTATAAATCGTCAAAATTGTCTCACTAAGGTTTGTATTTTCATTTGGTAAGTAGAAGTATTCTTTCTAGTACAAATTTTTTGTAATCTGACTCCAGATAACCTATGTCATAGTAACGGTACACCATGCCGAGTTGTGATATATGACTCGAATTCAGAGATAACTTGCCTCTTCCTGTTTCAAACATAAAGATTAGAGTTTTTTTGACATCAGTCATTTTCTGATAATATCAACCACCTCGTTAAGTCAATCGAAATTTCATCACACACCACGATAAATAACAAGGTACTAAGTTACAAAGTTGAGCTCTTATACCAAATACTTCTTACAGTGAACTTGCGATAGAAAATTGTTGCTTCGATTTCAGGCTTTATAAGAGTTAGTTAGTACAGTCCCTATAATTACCGTTTTTCTTGAAAATACCTATAACCATTGAAAATGAGTATTGGAAATAGATTGGAAGATAATATGCAGTATTACTACAAGCATTGCTGATGGTCAAAGTTTTTGAATAACAAGTATGGCATGTACAGAGTTGGAAAAAGTATTGTCGAGAATTAGAACTTGTGACTATATCTCTGGGAACTCGTTAGATTGCTACTTTAAACCTGTTCCTAAAATTCAACAACGAGCTTGCTTGATATTTTTTATTTCTAGCGGAATCACGGAAAAGTAGTTGTTGAAAAATTTTTTCACCAAAGTCTTTGTATGGAATCAAGTATTCAGTGAAAGTCGCAAAGTTAGGTTAGGGAAAATCGCTGATCTAAAGAGATTGCACGTGGATTGCTACATGTAGTACTTTGTGAAGCCACAGAAATGAAGAACTCCTGTGTTCGAACTTACAAATTAGCAAAATGCTTAGTATCCAATACAAATTTGCATACGCGTTTAAACCCCATTCCAGTTCGATGTGAAGTCGGAAGGAAGGCGCATCCAAGTGTTTATGCCCTGACTATCCAAACGCGGAACAGTCAAGATGGAAGTGTTGAGTGGTTTTTTGCATACACTTTTTGCAGATGGACTCTGGTAAGATTCCCAGGCTTACAGCATGGTGACCAATAGGGCTAGAAACTAGACTAACTGAGGTGAAAGTTGCAAAGTCATCGAAAACTTGCCGCATGTGAGTCGTCCATCTCCCTCTGTTAATGGCGATAACATCGATAAAGTTTAAGGTTACAAAGCGCGTAAACTTTAGACTTGTACTAAAAGACGTACACTTTTTGCAAAACCGACGTCGAGCAGAGTGCTTGATGACGAATCAAAGGACAATAAGTTCATAAAACGCATTATTGCTGTTGACGAGAACTTATGTTTATGAACAAGACGTCGAAACTATCCAATAATCTAGCGAATGGCGCTCCAAAATGACCAAAAAAAAAATTAAACAAGAAAAAACGTTAACTTCGGTTGCACCGAAGCTAAATACCCTTCGTACATATACAGACGGACGGACGGACATTGCGAAATCGACTCAGCTCAACATACTGATCATTTATATATATATTTTAAAAGCGATAATACTAATTTGTTTTGAAATAAGTGAAAATGTTGTTTCACTTTTTCTTGTGAGTCCGGCTCAAAACGATTAACAGTTGGAAGAAAAACATAAAAATAAAATAATAGTTTGTAGATAATTGTTAGCTTGGGAAAAGATAAAAAGCTATGTATGATTATAGATAGTAACCAGCAAACACTAAAGAGAAGAAAATATAGTTTTTGAATTATTACCGATAAAGTGAAAAATAATAGCTTTTACATTCGCAGTTCATTTGAACGGTTAGTTCGATTCACTACTCTCTACCAGTTGAAGAATTGAAAGCAGCCAATGATTAAAATACAGCTATTTCACACTGTGTCGTATTTTGCATAAAGATAATTTATAATAATCTATAATGTAATAGCTTCCAGATCGCAAATATATTCCAATACAGTTATTAGTATTCGTATCGCCTTTTGGAATGCCATTATCAATCATTCAGCTCGTTTGTGAGCTTGCATAATTTATCAAATTACATTCATTTGCCACTAAAACCCGAAAATATCATGCAGTTGCTAACAAAATCGATTTATTTTAACAACAGAATGCACATTTATGCAACAAAATAATGCTTGTGTTTGTAACACATATTTTATGTGTATATGTGTGTATGTATAATGTGTGTAACGGCACATGAATAAGCATGCCAGACACTGTGGCACATTTAATAACGCCAGCACCGACGCTAATGTGCCACATGCAAAGTCGATAATGTACAGAAATTATAAAAAATTATTATTCAATGACATTTACATTGGTTGCAGACGAATACAGTGAGGGTGTCGTGCATTTACACACATACACACATGCATGTGTACTACCACCAATACCCATACACTCCTGCCGCAGTTACTTTGGTGGGCGAGCGCAAAAAGTTCCCTTGATAGCGGCGATAACCAACACACACAGGCACGCACACATTTTTAAAATTTCACTTCGAAGTGTGTGAAAATCGTCAGCGCTGGCAAAAATAGCATGCAATAATGATGGCGTATTGATGATGGTTCATGGCGAAAGCGCTAATAAAATACTGCTCGGGTGGGTGTGTATGTGTGTGTGTGTGTGGCAAGTTGGTCATAAATACGAGTGCTTACGTGGGCGGCGATAAAACCCAGTCACAGCGACAGACAACGTGCCTCATTTGCCATATTTGCCACTGTGGCAACACGACTGCCGGCACTACGGTGCAGCTAATGATGATGACTTTGACATTAAGTGCCAACCAGCGGCGAAGTCACGGCACCTTTGCGACGCTGCTGCAGTCGCCACCAACTCGCAGCGTTTCTTTTAGGTTGCGCGAGGTTTCGCCATTGACGAGCTAAAAACTTTGTTAGCTAAAATGTGGCGTATGACAAATGTTCAATGACATTATTTGACTCGAAATGAAATGCCATGCAATGAAATGGTTTATAAAGTGTAAATGTGTGGAGTTGTATGTGTGTGCGTGTGAGTGTCGCTCCATTTGTTTAGGGAATAATGAAATTTATTTGCATTTCGATGGCATCAAAATGAATATAAAATGCTTTACAGTGGCGATTAGTGAGCGCCCAATAACGAGGCTACACTTTCGACTGCCTACACAGTGCAATGTATGCCATAAGTGGTGGCACTAATAAATTTCAAATTGATTTTAATGAATTAAGAGTTATATTATATATACATATGTATACTGACATATACATACAAATATATATATATATCTTCTTCCAAGTAAAGATAACTTTTATATTATGTTTTAATTATTATCTTAAACTCATTCAACACTGCCTGCAACTATGTGCATTATGCATGTTGCAAACGAAATTGTGACCATTTTCGGTCTGCAAACACTTCTCTAATATCTCATTCCTCACTCTTTCTTGTGGCTACCATTTAGTAGCCGTTTGACAAACACAAAATTTATTGGCCATTGGGCAATGACTTCTCTCGAGAGGCTGATTGACTCACGATTGTGCCATAAACAACGTTTTAATGTGGGAATATTGACAGCGGAAGCTAGGCGATTGTCAAGGTCAAAAATGAGGACATAAAACGTGAAAGGGAGATAATTTAAGAACGCCTTCTTCTCCTTTTTTACTGGAGAAGACACAGCTTACGCGGTTATAGCCGAGTGAACAACAGTCGTTTCTTCTTTTTTAAAGAATGGCTGCTAGGATTAAAAATGCTCTGTGGCTTTACATTGATGTTGGGCTTTTTGACATTTTGCATTAAGCCATTAAACCTGCAGCTTTGATTCGTCATACATAATTTTCGACCTTAAAAACGGTCTTAATGATTTTTTACATCAAAGCATTTCCTTTAAAGTTTTCATCATTTAAAGTTATGCATTAAATGTACTGAGCGTTCATATAAGCACTCAACGGACGAGTTATCATCGTTCTATACCGCTCTCCACTGCCAGTAACGGTGTGACCAGCTTCATTACTAAATAAGTACTGATCGATGATTCCACCAGACCAAAAACCACATCAAACTGTCAATTAAGGTGAAACTCTCAAGTAAGAGCGTGGTCGACTTTACCGCCAGTTAATGAAAGATTTCGCTCTAATTCCTTCGCGAGCCGATAGAGGGCAGCTTTGTCCTTGATGCTTTGTAAACAAAGGTTCAATTGTCGTTGATCTTTTGAAAGAGAATCACGTTAAACGCCATGTGTGCTAAGTACGCGTAGCGCATGAAGCTCCGTTCCTTTGCATTCACCCGAAAGGTCCCAAAATGTCGCAATCAGCGGCTGCTAAATATATAAAAAAGTCGAAGGCATTTGTACAGAAGTGGATACAGCGATATAGAAGTATAGTGGCTAAAAATGCCGATGATTTACCAGAACGTGGTTCCATGGAACATAGAATAAAGATTCATCTTTGGGGCTGCTTCTCAAAGTAGTGATTCGGTACTTTGTACCTCTTTACTGACAACCTAAATGCAGAGAAAATTATAAAAATCTACAATAAGGCTTTATTGCTATCTGCCAAACGATGGTTCATCAGAAAAAATGAAGGTTGGATTCTGCAGGAGGACAACGATCCTAAACTCCGCAGCAAGCTCTGTACTCAGTGGAAAACTCAATCTGGCATCGTTATATTGGATTGACCGTCGCAGTCGCCCGATGCAAACTCTATTGAAAATGTGTGGGCATATATTAAACAGAAGCTTCGTGAAAGACGCACATATGTACACTTTGAAGCAGTTGTCTTACGAAATTCGTCGGATCTGGAGATCCTTGCCACTAGAATACGCCGTCGAATTAGTAGAAAGCATGCCTCGGAGATGCCAGGCAATTATCGACGCCGGTGATGACAGAACATATTATTGACCAAATTGCGTTATTGTTTGTAATATGTACAACATATGTATATATAAATGTGAAAGTTTCATAAAATATTTTTTTTTTTATAAATTAACACCACCACGCTCTTATTTGTCAGACTGTAATGATTGTAATGATTGTTCATAAATAATTTGTGCCCCATCAAAGATGGTGATTTTCGTAAATAAAACGGTTAACGTTTACAAGTTCTTCCAAGGTAAAACCAGTAAAATCACGACGTTGACGGTGGTCGAATGGCTTCAATTTTTGAGTGAGAACAATTTTATATAGATGCAAGCCCAAATCTTTTCTCAAAGTCTCAACGCTTAAAAATGTCTTGGAAATGAAAAATCACGGTCTTCAGCAACATTTGCCTGAACATCAGTAATATTTTCATTACTTCGAGCGGTTAATAGAGAAATATAAAGAAAACATACGCTCAGAATTTACAACAATTCGACGAATAGCGAGCACAGGTGGACGATTATTACGACCATAAAAAAGCGCACGGAAAGGTACAATTGGAGTAAACGTTGTTCTTGCGTATATCTATCCTTAATGAAATTGTAAACATTATTGAATACAATAAAAAAAATTACAGACCATGACATATTAAAAATGACGGAAACGACAATTAGAAATATTATCATTCCTAGAAAATCTTTCCTGTTAACGATCAGACGAACACTATGACCATTTACACAAAATATGTAATTTTCTTGTGTGGAAGTCATGGAAGAGCCAAACCACCACCTCAACTTTACTTAAATTTCAGAATCGCTGTACATGATGGAAAATTTTAAAAATAAATTTCCTAATCAGGACACATAATAATAATAATAGAGAATTCTGTTATCGAATCTTTTTTAGTCTAAATTAAAATGCAAGTTTATGTGCAACTTACTCATTGAAAGATAACCTTTTAAATCGGTTGAAAGGTTTGTTTCAAACACAACTTTTAAACGTTCCTAATAAGTAGCAGATTCTCCTCCATTAGCTTTTAAATTATGAAACTTCATGTCAAAAATTATCGCCCTTTAGTAGACCTTTTCGTCATTAACAAGGTTAGCAATTTACGAGCACTTCAGATGCAAATTTGTCACTGAGATTTTCACTCGTAAAAAAAAGAAAATGTGAAAACAGCAAAGCAAAAATACTAAGTAAATAAAAGGAAGACAAGAAATTTCGTCTACGTCCACCGCCCAATTAACGGAAGATGACGGTCGCAGGTCAACGGTGTGGCAGCGCCGCGCTTGTTTAGGTTAACGCGATGTCAATGACTTTATTTATGCTGACACCGGTGGCTGGCGCATCGGCCATAGCGCGTGTTGCGTAATCGGTCAATGAATGGCCAGGACCCTACGGCGTATTGTTTATGAGTTACATTTTTATGTTGCACGAAATTAATTGAATGGCAGTTTTTATAGTATTTTTTACTTTTTGTTTAACGATTAAAATCATTGGAGTGCAAACTGCTGCGTTGGATGTTTTTCTTGCTATTGTTGTTTAATTAAATACATATAAGCGGCATTTGAGTTATGCGAGGTTCAAATTTATTGCTTTGTCATAACGGAAATACACGTGCGTCACGCCACAAATGCTGATATTGATGTATATATCTACATATGTATATGTGCTTATATATGTATTTCTCTATATATATATTATATACTTGCATACATTTATATATTTACAAGATTTATTTGTTTTGTGGCGATATATTTATTTATTTTGCCGCAAAATTACAAATAGGTGTGTTCAACCGTTTCCGGCGTTTCATTTCCGCAGCTTTGTTCCCACACAAAAGCATTTGTTTATTCATTTTGGAAATATTACGCAATATTATTTTAGTTGGTGAACTTTTCTTTTCAATTCCGTACATCAAATTTGTATGCATTATTTATATTTAACAACTGCATTTCAAATATTTGAACCAATAAAGCATCAATTAAAATATATTACAAAATTTTTTTAAATTCCAAGTAATTTTTTGTTGTATTTGAGTAAATTCATTTGACTATGAGTTTTTATTACCATTTCATATTTATATTTTCTATTGTCAATACTCCCCACTACCGTTAGTTATTACTTGTTTTCAATTAACGCATATTTTTCGAACTATTAGCAATCAATTAGAATGACGATGATGAAACCACACGAAACCGTTCTTTATTCTAGATGAAATAGCAGATCTCCAATGTTCGATTTGGTTGCTTTTTTTCCAAATGCGCTAATTTTGCTTGTTCACATACCCATTGAGCCAGAAATAAGACCCATCGCTGAACAAAATTTTCGAAAACGGTGATCTTCTGAAAACTTAAGAGTCCATTCAACGAAGCGATGTCGCTTGGGAAGTTCGAGCGGCTGCAGTTTTTGCACAAGCGTTGACTGAGTTACGAAAGACCCAAGAACACAAATTAACGACAGCCATTCCTAATCTGTTTACGATGAGACGAACACCATGACCATTTACACAAAATCTATAATTTTTTCTTGAAAGGAAATTAATTTTTCTTGTCAGCTCTCGACAGCAACAAAAGAAATATGCTAACCAATATCGCCACTAGTGATAAAGCAACAATAAAAAATAACATCAACGACCGAATTTAAAGCCATGCGTGCGACCCACTTTCAAGTGTTGAAAAATTGCAAAAATGCGAGCGACTTAAAAACGTGTCGAAACAAGTGAAAGCTTTAAACGAGAAATAGCCTAGCTATTATCGTATACAAGAAAGAGAAATTGCGCCGGGATATTATTAATGATTTCGTTATGCTAAACTGAAGCGAACTAAAACGACGAGACATAAACGGCGACAACAGCTCGTGGATAAACCGCAGAGTGTTAAAAATGATGCGTAGAAGGGCAACTGAAGGCTGTGGAGCGGCTTGACTTGGACTATAACTTCGGCTTCGGCGCTCATGATTTTTGCTGTTGCTGTCAACGTCGTCGCTGTCTGATGTCGCCTGCAGCCGCTGACAAGGCAGCGCAGCGTGTTTTGTGCTACAACTAGAGGCGTTGATGATGAGTATGAGTAGAATGGTATGCTGAGGGTGATGACAAACCGGCCGACATTAATTGACAACCCTGTGACGAGTTGCGATGCGACACAACCGAAGCTTGTAAATGGCTGTGACGATGACAACCAAAATGGTGGCAAGATGTCATTAACCGGGTACGCATACTGTATTTGCTTTTTATGAGTGAAGAAAGGAAATATATATAAAATATTAAATGCACTCTGCTCAATAGATTACTCAGTTGTATCTAAAATCCTCTCTCGAAACGCGTGTTAAGGCAACGTTTCGAACTCGTTTCGTTTGTTCGCTGCTTTAGATTAACCAACCTGCAAACGCTTTCACCATATCCAACACTACTGCCAACAGACTTGTACAAAAATGGCATAAAATAAAACTACAGCATTGCGAAAAATTAAAGTTGACAACAGAACACAACTATAACTGCAATAACAACAAAAACTTCGAAAAAGCATAAGTGATTCCCACAATCTTGCAAGTTGATGTGCAAAATCATAAAAACTAAACTCTGTGCGTACAACACTGGCGATATCAGAAATTAAGACACGAAAGGCTATCATAAACACGAGGTCTCTTGAGACGTTGGACGAAAGCGACAGACATGCCACAGAGCTCGCGGCTAACTATTTTACGACACGCTGGCAATAACACAAGCAAATTGCCGAAATAGCTTGCAGGTCTGGCCACATAGCCAAGCGTATAGTCGCACGTACATATAGAAAGGCATAAAAATATCAAACAATATGCGAGTGTTGTCCTGCCATCACTATTATTGTTGCTTCATAAGCACTTGTGCGCGGAAAAGGGATACGAGTGAGTTGGCGAAAACGCTGGAAACGCGAACGCCACAGCGAAACAAAAATCAATTCAATCGCATTTTTACGCTTATGCGAAAAGTTTTACTCAAAGCACATTACGTTAACACACAAAAGTTTAAGTGTGCATTTACAAATATGATTGTGTTTGTGTCTGTCTGTGTCTGTGAGTATTTTATTGAAACGAGTGTGAGCAGCACTAAAATCATCAAATTACATGGCAAAACAGTACTTGAGAAATCAGCGGAAATTGTCTCAAGTGTCGGAGATAGTAAATAGCGAAGAACAAGTAGAGACCCCGTGGGAAATACGAAAAATATTTTAGCAGTTTTTCGAGTTAAAGATGGCGATTTTTAAAGCAAGTTACTATAAAGAGTAGTGACTAAAGAGAACAGAGAGCGTGAGGTTGTACAAGGAACACATATCTCGGAAGATTCATAGTTATAGGACCCAATATTTAGCTAGATATACTTTAACTACTTATATTATTTTTATTTCAATTCTGACCAAAGCCACATGGTGTGGTCTCACAGCAGTTTAAGATATTTTTGAAAAATCACTTCTCCGAAGCAGACGCGTGACTCGCTGTTGACACTATTTTTGTGAGGATTTTTTTGCGTAGGATTTTTTGTAATGAAAAAGTCATGTGATTTTTTCTGACCTTTTGTGTATTAGATAGAATAGATTGTAGTATTTTGTTTCATAGTCAAAATTTTCCTGTGTCCTATCACTCTGTAATATCTTTTATTGTGGCTAAAATTTCTATTGGTTTTTGTATGATCGATCGAGATATATTTGAGAGAGGTATTTTTTAAGATGAAAACTTATTTTTCGACATTTATTGGCTTTCGTAGAAATTTTGAAATGCTCGAATCGATCGTCAAGGCAGCTGTTCATGCTTGATTGGTTAGTAAGTAAAACTACTATCTTAGGGATTTTTCATGAAAAATGCTTCACCAAAGTATTAGAATTAACATTTTTAGCATATCTAACAATATTTATTTTAGAAAAGTGAATAGAAACTTCGTTAATTTTTTATTACAAATAAGTCGAGTGATTTTAAGAACTTTTTTTGAAAATAGTTACTTATATCTTAATATAATTTTTTCTGTTAACCTATATATATTATTAAGAAGATACGACAACTTACCAACTTCAATGTCTGAGTTGGTCAAAAAAGTGTTTCTAAAAACCACAGCTAAAATTTTAATCTCAAACCAAAGATTTCATTTTTAGTTTCCTGGAGAGTTTTTTCAAACGCTCACCTAATATTTCTCCGTAGTGGCTCTGCTATCGTCATTATCTCCGCCAGAAAACGCTTTACTTAATATCCAATCGCTTTTTTCTTCGCCTATTCCAACATTAACAAAACACCAACAAAAATATCATCGCACTATTAAAAGAAAAATAGGAAAACACAACAACAAATATTCAAGAGCAACAATGTTGCCGTGGCAGCAGCGCTCAAAGCAATAATAAGCGCTGTGGCACAATGCAAAACTTTTAGCACCCGAAATGGAGAAAAAACTACAAAGCAACAACAAAAATGCATATACACAAGTGCAACTCGAAATTTTCGTATATAAATTTTTAGCACTAAGGCACAGCGCGAAAGCATCAAAAATTTACAAATCAGAAATATGCTACTATAAAAATTTTGCATATCAGCAACAGCAGTAACAACAACAATAATCATAATAATAACAGCAAGAAAGTAGAAAATATTGGCGCAATTCTGCGAGCGCTGAAAGGCAGCACCCACTTTCTGCACAATCCACATGTCGCTCGTTTCCCCCACGCCCGCCTCTTCGCTGTTGAAACGCACTAACCGAATGACATTATCCTTTATAACTTATCCTTCACTTTTTCCTTATTATGTTTTCATCTCCATTGCAACACAAACATACATGTTTACATGTATGCATGTGTGTGGGTGTGTGTGTGTGCGCATAGCTTTCGCTTTCGCTTTCACCATCTAAGGGCAAAGTTTTCGCACTTCAAGTGCTGGCGCAGAAAAAGTATTATAACAATAGTGACAAAAGAATAACGGAGAAAGAGAAATGAGAAAAAAATTGAAAATAACAATGTCTGTAAAGTAAAGCAATTGAAGAATTTTCGTGATTCTTGGTTAGGGTAACCAGGAAACGAGGCAAGTGGCAGACAAGTTAACAGCGCAGAGAACAGTCGCGTGTTAGTTGAGGAGCGAGGGGCGATGGAGCGCAGGCGTCTGCCGCTGGCTCAAGTGTGCTGTTGCATTGCCCGGAAGAATTTCGAAGAAAAAGCTAAGAAATCAACAGGAAAACTTTTACATTTCCCCGCGGTATGGTGTTTGTTGTGCTTTACGCCGAACTTTTATCTTAGTTATTGCATTTTTATTTTTGGAAGAATGAAAAAAAAAAATTTTTTTGGAACTGTTATGATTTGAAGGTCTCAAAGAGGGTATCGAATGGTGCGTTTCAAGCAATAGTTTCACGCTTTGACTATTCCAAAGCTTCATATCAAATTCTGGGAAGCAAATGTAGAGCAAGGTTAGGTGGTTTCAACACCACGCAGATTCCTGGAATGACAGAAACAATTTTT
This sequence comes from Bactrocera dorsalis, assembly GCF_023373825.1. Lineage (NCBI taxonomy): Eukaryota > Metazoa > Arthropoda > Insecta > Diptera > Tephritidae > Bactrocera > Bactrocera dorsalis. The sequence goes on along the minus strand of NC_064304.1, from coordinate 28,892,970 downwards.
AAATTTTAAAAACTTGTTTACATATTTAAATTAATGTGTTTCGTGAAGGCGTTTGAAGATTCCTTACAGTCTTGATTAATGAACGATATTCGTCAAGAATGCTTTCAGTGATAATTGTTTGTAGCGAGCAAGTGTTTTTGATTGGTACAATTTATTCAAAGCGGGTCGAGAACGTGTTGACGATGAATCACGTCCTGGACGGCCATCAACATTAACTAATGATCAACACGTCAATAAAATAAAGGAAATGGAGCTTGAGAGTCACTGTTTAACAGTCCAAGTTCTTACTGGCATCGTTGGAATATCAGAAGGATCAGTAAAATCCATTTTGAAACCATATGGACCTAAGAAAAGTGAAAGTGTGATTGATTTTAAAATCACTAAATTTTTTTCGAAAAACAGCGTCGCTTAACGTCTGTGAAACCACTACCAGGATATCATGGAACGTGCTATAACTAACGACAAGTCTTGGATCTATGCTTACGCCCGGGAGATTGACTATCAATCGGTCGAATATCGTCGCAAAGGTGAACCAAAGCCGAAAAACTCGCGTCAGAGCAAGTCAAAAATCAAGGTTATGTTGATAGTTTTCTTCGATTATCGTGGTGAGGTGCACTCCGAATTCCTTCCTATCGGTCATACTGTCAACAAGGAATAGAGGGATTGGAAAAAAATAATATGTTAAAGAATCCTGAAACTGTGAGCAAAGTTTTACTATATTTTGCTCATAGTATGAGTAGTATGTGTCTGTATATCAAAAATACATTCAATATATTTCTCACTGAATGTCGATTGATTGCCTCCTTGCATATTTTAGGCCACTCCCTCCTCACTACTCATTTTTCTATTATTCGACCATAGAATACTCCTGAGCACATAATTTAAGCGAATTTTCTCTTCTACCTACGACCTGGGTTTGAAAGAGAGAATTATCATGACAATTTTTGAAAAATTAACTAATTAATCGCCTATAGTAAAATTTTATTTGAAATAAGTATATCAGAATATTTTTCAGCCATGATCTAAATGAGACTAGTTTCAAGTTGTACTGTTTTGTGTAACTTTATTTTAAGCCACTCATCTAATTATATTTACTTTTCTCAGGATTTCATAATGAAACATTATCTACGAGTAGTTATTCGATTTCAACGACCATCTATAGAGAATTATTCCGAATATATAAGCGAATTGGAAATAAAGTGTTCTCTACTATATTCACATTATTCTTCTTACAAGAACTTTCTCCGACCCTACGGAACTACCCTCTGACTAACATGAAACGCTATTACAGAGAAGGATTATTCGGAACGACGCACAAAAGCGAATTTATGCGAAATAGCAAACATTCAGCAATTCACGAATTATGTGGACCAAATTGGCACCGCTGGGAACCCTTCTAAGTCAATTGTTGATCATTTATCTTTACCGCCCACAATAGTGTTGTTGCAGACACTGATTGTTACATTTCTGCTGTACAGTATGGTTTTGCGATTTTTCATAAATTTTGTACATAAGCACACACTTGTATGTATGTATGTGTGTGTATAATTTTGCATGAGTAATTTGCGTATTTATTCGCAAGTGTGCAACATTTAGATATATTTAATTGTATCTGTGTGTTTGCAAGAATAAATTAAGCACATGTGTGTGTGTCTACTTTAACAACAACAGGATATAAGTGGTTGTATGCATTTATGACGGAATTCGTTAACATTTCTAGGGCAATCTTCCTATTTGTGTTTTATAGATATCCTCACACACACACACACTCAACCGCATTCTCAATTCATATTGACACAAATAAAGCACATTTACATATTTTCTGCAAATGTGAGAGTTGGAATTGGCACCATTTATGACACAAACTCATGCTCATGTTCATAGCGAACGGTAAATATTCTGCACAATACCAACGGTTACGATTTTACTGTGAGAAAAAATAGAATAGAAAGAGTGTCAGAGATTTTTCAATTTAGTCCAGTACTTTTCTTATGTAATTGGAACTGGTTCATTTTAGACCAGTCTATAACAAGTACAAAACCTTTCGAATATGCATTTGAATACAAGGTCATTTACTAACAATGATGTTAACTGGTCGTGTGTAGCAGAGGTATATAATGTATTGAGGATTGTTATCTTCAAGTCCTGATCTGAATAAAGCTTAAAAACTCTATATTTCTATTATTATAACATATTTATTGGATTTGTTACTGTCTATCTGCCACATCCAACTTCTATCAAATTTTAGAAACTTTCAAATGTAGTCTGAGCTTAGTGAGAGTCAAAAACCAAAATAAATCTTTTTCGCTAATAAAAAATATATCAAATATTTATTTCAACGAAACAGTCACAGGAGCGAAAAACCAATAGCTTAGAAAAAGTAAAATTTGCTACTGGGTTACATGCATACAAATTCAGCACTGCATGTGTCTACATACACACACATTATATAGATGTGACATCAGTGGAATTGTTATTAGAGGTAAAATTAAATCTAACAGCTGTGAAATTTACATTTTACTGTGAAAACAAATTTAGGCAAATATGAATTTTTAATACCCAAAACGAACATGCGACACGGGCAACGTATCAACTAAATTCTCAAAATTAATATATATTTTCTATTTCACTATTCGCCTACTTTACAGCGAAAATAACACTTTAGTTAATGTGTGAGTGGCTGTTTTTCAGCTAATTAGCTAACTTACCGTAAATGTATGTGTATTTGTATAATCAGTTTTTTGTTAAGCAGTCTAAATTAATAAGCGGATTTTAATGTGAGTTCCCATTTAAAGAGCATCGACACGCACAACCTCTTTGTGGATTTCACAGCTGCTTTTGACAGCACGAAATGGAGTTGCCTTTATGTCGCTTTATGTATGAATATGGTATCACCGCAAAACTAATACGGCTGGGTAAAGTGACGTTAAGCAATCCGAAAAGCTCTGTCAGGATAGGGAAAGGCCTCTCCGATACCAAACGAGGTTTCAGACAAGGAGACTCCCTACCATGCAACTTCTTCAATCTACTCCTTGAGAAGATAATTCGAGCTGCAGAGCTGAATAGAGAGAATCTTTTATAAGAGCCGATGATATTGATATCGTTGGTCTCAATATCCGCGTCATTAGTTCTACTTTCTCCCGATTGGATAAGGAAGCGAAGCAAATGCGTCTGGTAATCAACGACGACAAGACGAAATATTTTCTGCCATTAAAAAAAAGGTGTCGCACTGGCGACTTGGCTCCCACGCCACTGTTGACAACGCCCGGTGTGTTTAACGTAGGTACCTGCTGACGACAGCCTTACCTCACTACACTCAAAAGCACAGCGGATCAACTCAATGTGTTTATCAGCATCCTGAGAATGCTAGGCCTTTCCAGTACTAATTGGCAGTGTGGAATGGACACACTAACCACCTTGTTCGGGTTTGTGGTACATCTAAAACCTCTGCCGTGCTTTGAGTCCGGCACCCGGCGCAGAGGCATCTCATGAGTCGACGTTGCGAGTTTTCGAGAATATAAATGAATTCCCCAATGAGTCAATCCGTCGCATGCATCAATTGGTTCTGTGTCAAGGAGCTCAAAACTTTGGGTTTAATGTTTATGTTAATAAACTTAATTGTCTTGTTAGAACGCTATAGAGCCATTATGTTTTTTTCATGATTAATGACTTTTTTGTGGCTCAATTGGAAGATATTGATTCGGTCGACCTTCGTTTCCAACTAGACGGCACTGTATGTTTAGGAAATGAAACAATCACTTTATTGAAATAAATGTTTGGGAAACAATTTATCTCGAGTCGTGGAACTGCGGCGGAGCCTCTAAGATCGTGAAAGTGATGGACTATTTTTTGTCGGGTCGCTTGTCTACGCTGATAAGCCAGAGACGATTGATGCCTTCGCAGAGAATATTCAGCGCGTTGTTGCTAACATCAGGTCATATCTGCTGCAGGAATTGGTGGAAAATTGGGCCTTTCGGCTGGAATTTGTAAGAGCTATATGAGTTCTAATTTAAGGTGTAATCCTCAATTTCCTTCATTTCAAAGTCCAAAGAGAGATAAAAGTTCACTCTTTTAATGATCAAACTTAAATAGGTTTTTTGTTTTGCTGGAAAACTGATCACACACCCACTCATAAATCGAATAAAAGCACTTGATATAAATGCGAGCTCGTTAAAGTTGCCACTTAGCAACTTGCTCTAATGCCAATGAATTGGTGCATCGATAAGTACAACCAACAAACGTAAAAAACAGATCAAATAAAAATGCGGCAAGGTAATCTGTAAAAAAAAAAATTACAAAAAAAACTGCCAACGAAAGTTATCCACTTTTCCACGAACCTTTTATATTTGCCACCTATTTATCTATGTATGCAGTAGTATGGTTGTATGTGTGTGCGCGTGTGAACTGCTGTACGTGTGGTGCGCTCAGCCGACACAATGAAATGCAATTTGGTGTTGCCATCAAGTGTTGATGACAACTTGTCGTGGGCAAAACTTTCTAAAACGCACACTTCCATCAACTCTAAACCGCTTTTTTGTGCACAAGTACTTACCGAGCCACTCAAACTCGACACCTTTTATGCGAGTGTTGCGGCAAAAAATTGAAAATTCAATTGCAACTGCAACAGCAAATGCACTACACTATTACACTTACACACACACACACACATGAGAGTGAGAAGAGGTAGTGTGAGGGTGGGCGAACGTGGTCTGTTCGTCAACCTGCGTGGGCGCTAAATTCTCAAAATGCGACTAGTCAACAATTGCCAATTGCAAATAACGGTTTCAAAGAATTTTTTTCTGCAATTCCTTTCTTATTTTTTATTTGAAAATATTTAACCAGAGCTAAAAGGATGCACATAACGAAACCAACGTTCGGCGACAATAACTACAAAGTAGAGTGAACCGCGAAAGGTGGCGATCGGATTAGATGCGCACACTGAGAAAAAGAAAGTTGTGTTTGAATAAGTGAATCCATGGATACAAATAGTATTGTCTTTTGATACTTTTTTTATTAGGGTCTTCTAAAAAATTTGTTTTGTGGTCTCCCTATGTTGCCATACGTAATCATCAGTGATCTGACAAAAAACGGAGCAAGCTCCTCTCTCAAAATTTTCCGGAGAAGGGTTTTATAACATTTCAACGTGCTAATAGTAATAGATCCAGAGTCCCTATATCAACTGACTAAAAATATTCTCAACTAGGCTTCAGGTTGGTACAGAGCGTCATCTACAAACGAGAAACATGATTGAGGGAATGTTAAAATCTTACTTCCCATCTAAAAATGTGCAAAGGGTCGACTAAGGTTTCAAGCTCCGTTATTCCCAAGAAAGTCAGGTCTTTGAATTTGAAGTTTTTCTGGTTTGGATCACTTGAGTATTGTTCGGTAACATTTTCTGATACTTTTTGTAAAAATTTTAGGCTATAGCAACAATCACAAATTCTAATAAGTTTAGTTCGTACCTTCCTTCTTAAGACAAACGATGCCCCGAAACTAGAATATACTCTTCAGATGTCTTGAGTGAATGAGAATATATGGATCGATGGAGAAAAAATTTTAAAAGTAAAAATTTATTTACTCTTCTCATAACTAGATAAAAAGTCATTGCTAAAGGAAGGATATTTAGATATTCGGACTACCTTTATTCTTAACAAAAGACAAGGTACTAAAGCTATATAGTTCAGTGGCGGACCCAAAGTTCCGTTTTCGAGGGATTCTACAAAAAAATTGTCACTAATACTTCTCCTGTCATGATATAATAGATCAATATATGATTTGGAGGGCTTAGTTTGATCCCCAAAACCAAGCGTGGATCCGCCAATGTTGAGGTGATACGAAGCAGGAATGTCTTCTATATATATTGAACAGATTCAGCCATGATCAGGCGAATACTTGAGCAGCCGTATTACTGTAGTCTCCCCTAAATATTTGTACTATAGCTGTTAAACTTTTCTGCATGAAAACATACTGAATAATGTAGTCACTAACAGTGCTATTATGATAAACAGACAACTGATCTGCACAATTTGTATGCGAAAAATTCTGAAGTTTCCAACTAAAGCAAAAAAATAAACTCTTACCGAATTTCCCTAATTTCATGCAACAATTTCCAATAGCGCAACTATTATCTAAATACGCCCGCGTATTCGCGACAAGTTCGCTGCATTTGACTATAATTTTACAAATACACAAATCGCTTACGCAATACACCTGTACACCAACACACACCTGCAATCGAACTGAGGCACTTTTATTGATGTTTCAATTTCCTTTAAAGTCAGCGTTACAAATCGGTTGTGCCACACACTTTTTTTCTCACACTTCCTTACACACACCGGCTCACCTCAATGCCATTCACTCAGCTATTCATTTGCTCACTCCCGCGCCCTATCATTTGCACGTTCACTCTATTCAATCTGGCATTCAGTATTCAGTCACCCGGGCATGCCACACAAACACACACACGCATACACACATCAAATGGCTGGGTATAATATGGGTAGTCCAATCGGTGAAATTCAATTGCCGTGTTGTGACTACCTCAATTGGTTGCGGTGTGCAAAGGAGGCAGCTGAGGGCGATTGAAATGAAATTACTAGTTTATGTGTAGACGATTTTGTGACTCGTCGCCGCTGGCAATTTGTGCATTAGAAAGCGCGTGTGAAAAAATACCAAACTGACATGGCAGCAACACATGTATGAAATTATAGTGGCAGCAATATGACTCTGTTAGCATTACATTATAGTACAAGCTTGTAATTAGTAAGAAATTCCCAACATGTCTGCTGTGATAACGTTTTTATAGTTATAACTATTGATATTTCAGATGATAGAATTTTAGATGTTGAGTCCAAGTGCTTTCAGAAATACAGTCACACGATCACAATTTGGTTATTTCAGTCTAAATGGTTGTGATTTTGGGTTCGCAAAGAGCTATCGAAAAGTCCATAAAGATCCATAGGGTGTTCAAATTTCCTGCATCAATGTCTTCACTATAACAAAAATAAAGGTGCTATATTTTACTGTCGAAATTAATAATAATTGCAATAAATATCTAACATTGCTCTACAAAAACAATAATTTTTTTGTTCAGCAAATTTTGATGATCTCAAATATCAGAGTACCGCCTCATCCATGGAAATAGTGAGTGTGTTGTTAACTTTAAGATAATAGCATATCTAATACCGGTTGATGATTTGATTTGCCACTAATTTACTAGTTTTTATCAGTACCGTTATATGGGAAGTGAGCGGATTTATCATCCAATTTCATCCAATAGGTTATAGTATTTTCCTCCAGGCGAATATGGGTGTTGTGACTTTAGTAGTTATGGACTTCGAGGGCTTTTAAAATTGGATGAGGTATACATACATACTCATAACAAATGAACCAGGAAAGTAGCTGCCAAAGAATTAATGTTAGTCCATATTTAATTTCAAATACACGTATATTGTATTTTAAACATTGAAAAAGTTATTTCCTCTCTTTTTAATCACAAATACGTAATTGTAATTAACCAATGCAATCAGCCGAAACAATTTAATGATTTGTATACATTTTTTATCACTTTTGCAGATTTCTTTCGAAAATTTCACATTTTACGCGTTGATTCTGATTTTTAATTAATTTTGTAATATACGCGGAAGCGGAAGTTTAAGTGCGAAAAAAGTTTATGATATGCTTGGCAATCAAAAAATTAAAATGCAAATGAATTCGTCGAAAAAAACTATAAAATGCTATTTTGGGGTGGTACAGAATGTATACCCAGTGTTAGTTGTTATAAATGGTATTCTTGTTGAAGGAATGAAGAGGCTTAGACGAAAAAAAATGTGCAAAGGGAATATCTTGCATCCAACTAAGTTTCTGTGTAATAGATTTCCAGATGGAAACAAAATTTCAAGTTTTATGGCAAGTTTTTTATAATTTCTTTCAATGTTTTTTGTAAACAAGTTTACAGTTTCCATTAAAAATTGAACAAATTGGTATTATTAGCTGGCAGTGGAACAATGATTGGCCAAAAATGTACTAGGGTACACTTGTAAGCACCGAGAATGAGATTTGTTAAAATATATAAATTATTAAAGGACCGTAAACTACTGGCAATCAAGCATATCAACCGAAAAGTAAGTGGTGAATTTAAAATTTTATGAAATGCAATGAGTTCTGAGATACTCTTCGATACATAGTTCATTACATTACTCGATAGATCATACATACATAACTATGGGATGAGTTTCCGTTTCTCAATAGTTGGACGCCGCCGAAACCGCCTCTTACTAAGCATCCATTGACATCGATAACAGTATTTAACCTACCTTTCTATCAAACTAATAACATGACCGCAACATATGTATCTATAAAATTTAAAATTAAATATATATATTATATTAACTGTAATTAAACGCTTAGTGGAAAAATGTCTTCTTGATATAAAGTCAATCGATGGGAATACAAGTATATCTGGAAACCGTCCCCAAAAATTTCCAAAAGATATAATCTCTTAACAGGGTTCTCCTAACAATTACATACATATTTAAACGAATCGGAAAACGACTTGCTAGCTTTTCCTAACCACGTTGTTTGATATAAGTAACCTTCCAGTCGAATTAAGGTTACTCAATGGGAATTTTATAAATATCTATATTTTCATTTAATCGGCTAGTTTGTATGGCGGCCAGGTGCTATAGTAATTTGATTAGAATAATATCTTCGAGAATTTTGGCGTTGCCGTGAACAATACTTTATACCGAAATATTGCGTAAAATAAAGAAAAATTTCAGACAAAAACTCGGATTCCGACAAATCATAAGCTTGTTGTAGCGAAAAGTAGATATCGTCACCTGAAATTCAAAACAACGTATCATCAAAATAATAGAAATTAACTTTTTTATCGCTTAAGATCCACTACATCATAATACTCGTAAATATGCAATATTTTTAAATTTGACGCATCCGCTCTCAGATATAACCAATATATAACCGTTTTATAACCAAAACCCAAATTTTCTTAAATATTAGGTTGTTAAATATCTCCTTCCGCCTTTTTGGTCTTTTGAATTTTGCGGCTACTTCGAAATGCGGAGGAATGGTTTCGAGGATTCAGAGCGGGTGAAAACGAAATCATGGATAAGCCGGCCGGCGGAAGACCTGTGACGACGAATACATATCAAATCATGGAAACACTGAGTTAGACCGGCATGTGGCATCTTGTGACATAGCCCCGACGATGAGAGTTAGTCACCAAACCATTTTAAGCCATCTGCAGAAGGCTGGATACATAAAAAAGCTTGATGTTTGGATGCCACATGATTTGACGCAAAAAATAAACTTCTGGAACGAATCAACGCCTGCGATATGTTGCTGAAACGGAAAGAGCGCGACCCATTTTTGAAGCGGATGGTGACTGGCGACGAAAAGTGGATCACATACGATAATATCAAGCGAAAACGGTACGAGGGGTGTATTATGAAGTTGCCGTCTAGATCGAAACAGATTATCGAACTAGACGGCACATATTTGCACTAAATACGATCACTGTAACACTTTTCATAAAGCATTGAATAAAGATTTTCTCGTTTATGGGTTGTCTCTCTTTGTGGAAAACTTAATATAGAAAAGTTATCATAAGTCCACTAGTGCTAAACGCAGAAGAGGCGTCGAATGCTTTCCTTTTATATTGAACTCTGCCATTATAACGAGATCAACTTACTTAAGAGCGCTCCCTCGTAACTATTCGCTTATTTTATATTTACTCACATACAAAACTTTTTGTAGACTAATATAAGTTTGTAATTTTTCGATTATTTAGTAACTGCGCCACATTGCATTCGAGCCGCCACCAATCCACTAACAACAACACAAACAACATGTACATCATAATCTCCATCATCATCACTATAAACTGCATCACTATTGGCAATATTGCAGCGCCCTTGCGTTTATCATCATTATCAGCAGCATTGTGATTAATCAGTTGCATGCCACACATGCTGCCGCCATTATTCAACCAGCTTGCGCTAATTTAAATGCTTTTTGCCAGTTTGCTAAATACGAATGCACACACTCACACACACGAATATGCACTTCGCGCCACGAACAGTGGAAGAAGTATCATGTTCAGCGCTGGCAACAACAACAACAGTAATACTACTATGCAACAAAGTGTTGGTATGCAACCGCTGCGCTATCTGGCGGTTATTGGTGCATGTATTCGCGGCAAGCATGCGGTTGATTGGTGTAAATATTCACACACGCACATACACAGACACTCACTCACAAACGAGTACATTTGCGTGTTGCTGTTGTTGCTGTGTGCATTTGCGCTTATTTAAATACATAGAAATGTGCATAAATATTTGTCGGTGCATTGCCAATAAATTAAGCGCATTTATTTCCAGCGAAAAAAAAACAGACAAAAACAAATACAAACAAGCGAATGGCAAAAGTTATGAGCGAAAATTTGAGAAAGCAGGGTAAAAGGCAAAGCCAATGCAACGCGAACATACACACACACAAAATGAAAAAAAAACATGAAATTTATGAAGAGAAATTTTCCATTTGCTTTGCCAAAGCGGATCACACTGATTTGAGGATTACACATATTGTTACAAGTGCGAATGTATTTGCAAGTATTTGAGTTTGTGTAAGTGAGTGAACGTGTGTGCGTTCGTTTGTGTGCCATGTAAGCGCTCATGCTTGTATTTGTTTACACAGCATAGTACATAAGCAATAAATTTATGTTGTAAGCTGATTGCCACGAAATATGTCACTGCTGCTAATAGTTCGAATAAGTACGAAGAGAAAAATTTTTGAATTTTTTTGATTTTTGCTCAATGGCACTTATTGTTAAAGCCGCACTCGGTTTAAGTGGCATTTTAAATGCCTTTTGCATAAAAATTAGTCAGTGTTCAGAGTCAGCTGCAATCATATATATTCGAATTCGGAGTATATCATTTTTCAGCTATTAGAGTCGTCTAGCGATCAGTTTAGGTTAATAGGTATAGAAAGTGCATTCAAGAATCCTGATTTAAGACTCGTTTAAAAAACAGATGAAGACTTAAGTGAATATTATAGTCTAAAAATAGTAAGGATTCATTAATCAAGCACATGTACGCAGGATTCTTCGAGACTAGAAATGTCTTGAAAATTATAGGCATTTTAAAGTCGTGGGAAAAATTTCACACACATATTTCTCGAAGCAAGTCTTTTCGAATCGTTTTTCAGAATAACTGAAGCTGTAGTTAATCATATTTACTTCAAATTTGACATGTGCTTTCTTTATACATGCTTTTACTGTCATTTTCTTTAGAGAAATATATCAAAGTATTATAAATAAGCGATAAACTAACGAGTTCTAAAAGTAATAATTTTTTATAGAACGCCAAAGAACTACCAAAATTCAGGTCTCTAGACTAGAATATCTCCTTAAGCACGTGTCTGCTAAGCATGTAAGTGCCTTTTTACTACTCTTAGTTTCCTACAAAATTAATCCGTATAAAATCTTGGATATTGTGGATCTGAATTACAGACCCAGTTTGAACAAATTCCACTTACTAAGACTAAAGGTTTCGATAGCAAGTTTTCAAAGTGGTCAATCTATCAATACTGGGATTACAAAACGAACAAAAATCTTGTCCACTAAAGTTCATCAAATAACAGGACAGATCGCAAGAGATCTAGTGATCTCTTTGCCCTCAGTAAGGCTAACCTTTCATTAGTAGTGGGACTCTTAACAGGCCACTGCCCTATTGGCTTACATGCGGTAAGAATGGAAATCTTACCGGTTGTCGACAGTAGAAGCTGTTTGAAAGAAGATGCGGTAGAAATAAGCCAATGCTTCCTTCTAGACTATCCCGCGTTTGGGAGGTCAAGACTTAGACACCTGCTCGTCGCATACCTTCGGACATCTCACCGAATTGGCGGGTGTTGAAGTTAGGCGCCTTTGTAATTATATATTGGCTACAAAGTGCTTCGCCAATCTGTAAGTCCGAATACGGGAGTTCTTTTTCAATGGCTTCGCAAAGGACTACATTATTAGTCTACGTGTGATCTTTATCTAACCTAACCTAACCTAAAGTTCCTCAAAGCTGTGCTCTATAAAAATCGTAAAAGTAAATACATTCGCTCTTTATCAGTACAAAATCATTAAGTTTTTTTGGACAATAATATTTAGGTTAAACAGAATGATTCTAACATGACAAAAGAAATGAAAGAATAGGAAATTTAGGTTTTCGATGAGTCACTACTTTTTGGAGTTGGTTCTTTTACGTATAATAGTTCCGTTTTCAGAAGATATCTTGTTCAGCGATGAAACCCTCTTTTAGTTGAATGAGTAAGTTAATAAACAAAATTGTCACATTTGAACTGATGATAGCCTACAAGCCATGTAAAGTCGGCATTTCATTCTCAAAAAGTCACTGGTTGGTCTGCACTATGGGCGGAGGGAATCATTGGTGTATATTTCTATAAAACTGAAGGCAGACATAGTGTTAAATTGAATGAGGACCTCTATAGAATCATTATTAATGACTTCTTTGTGCTGAATTATAGGACGTTGAATGACTTTTTTCCAACAAGGCGGAGCTACGAGTATATGTCATAGCCAAAACAGCAATCAATTTATGGAAGAAAACTTTTGGTAAGCTCACTAACTCACACAGACCGCCTGTCTGTGACGTGGCTTTCAACATCGTGCGACTTAGGACTGTTGGATTATTTTTTGTGATTGTCACCTTGGAAGAGAACATTCATGATTGCAGCAAAAAGCGGCCGGAAATTGGGCTTCTCGTATGGAATTTAAAGGATCCAACCACGGGGATCACATCCCCCAAATCGTTTTTGAAACATAAACTAAGCACCTATCTTTATAGTAAATTTTTCCAAAACTCGAATGAGAACAAGGATATCACATTTCCCACCCCTATCCTATTGCCTTTAAATATGTAATTAAATTGTTCTGAACCCGAAAGCTTAATCAACAGCCTTATTTCTAACTAAGAAACACTGTTAATCCTAAAAAAAATAAAAATAAATACTTTATTCATAAATAATAAAAATTCTCTGTATTATTAGGAACACCACAAAATCCTTGGATGTCGGGTCAAGAATTTTATTTATATACTTGGAAGATGTTGCTACAGAGTATATTATTTTATAACTTTTCTTAAAACTCAAAAGTTAATATAGAGCCGTAGGAGAGTACTCAACTCCACTCTCTCCCCCGGATGAATGAAAAGAGTTAAGAAGAAAAAATACGAAAACGCTTCAAAAGCACAAAAAATTGTTCACCATTTCTGTGATTAGTTTTGTTCTCCTACACACCGAAAACTTTTCGATGCAACCGTTAATTCGCTATTGGGGCAAGAAATAATTTCATGACCAACCCAAACTAAGAGACAATTATTGCTTGAAAACTCACTTTTGGTTTGCAATCGATTATTCAACTTTATTTTTGCAAAATATATTAGATTTGAGTTTATAAAGTGTTCTTCTACTAACAAGTCGTGTCCCTTTATTAGTTTAAAACTTTCCCCCTTAGTTTGTTGCAACTAGTTTATTGCACTCTCAGTTATTTGTTGCTGTTGTTGTTGTTGCATTTTGATTTTTAGCTTAAAGTGCATTTATTTCATACTAAAAAGTTAAATTGAAATATATTGCTGTTATTTCGGTTACCGCTAACAACCGCATTTGCGGATACTATTTACGCAATTTGCGCTTCTTTGTTGCATGCAATTGATGTATCATTGTTGCTGTTGCCAGTGGTGCGTAGGTGTTGCAAAATTGTGGTCAAATACGCGGTTTAACGCAATGTAATGAGCTCTCACGCGTTTGTATGCGAGATTAGATGATTTTTCAGCGATAAACTCAAATGGAGAGAGTGCATACAGGGTCTGCCAATAAGAACGATGTGATGTTAAAATTAAATAAAATATTCGAGTTTGGTCAAAATGAGTTCTGTTTTTTCGTTATGCAGATAATTTTATGCCATTTCTTATTTGAACCAAATGTCGGGCAAATAGCCACCATTGCTTATCTCTTGCCATTTACGTTAATTTTCGATAACTCGGTGGAGCATTTCTGTTAAATTTTTTTGCATTGCACGCTGAAAGTTATCTCGGTTGCTCGAGCGTTGCTAGTAAAACTTTGAATTAACATACCACCGCAGAAATGAATCAAAAGACGTTGAAACGCAGGATCTTGGTGATGATTTTTTGATGAAAACAAAATAATCTCGGACAATTTCCAATCTTTTTACCAAAGTGAAAGGTGGCATGATGAATGACAAACCTTTCTGAAGACACTGTCAAAATATGACTCATATCCGTAAGCAAACATGGCTGCCACGAGCTATCAGAAGCACGTCATCCCCATTGATAGCCGCTGTACATATCACATTTATCTGTATTTAATTGTATAAGTGATTTATTAGTATACCTACTATATACTTGTCCATATATAAAATGTATATATAATTGTTTCACACATGCAAATTTCCACCGAAAAAAATTTCAAAGCAATAGCGATACTCAAAATACAAAATGGCATGCCTCACAATCCATAGTACTCATGTTTTTCCATGCAATGAGCATTAAATTAATGCCCTTCGGCTGGAACAAATAAGTCACATGTGTCGTAATACTTAAAATTTGTCTCAGCTATGTATGATATCAGCAGATCAGAGTTGAAGAAGGAAGCAAAACTTATTTGCAGACATCAGAGAGGGGCGTAAGTACGAAGAGCTTGATAATCTGGCCGCTAGCTCGAAAACTCTACGAAAGGACGCCCCGTCTAACATAAGATTTCAAGACCGGAGCACACTTTTGTATAAACCCCATTGGTGATCTAGTGACTGATGCTCAGAGCATACTAAAATTTGGAGGAAACACTTCTCCAGTCTGCTGAATGGCAGTGAACGTACAACGCCAGGGGAAGGCGAACCCGATTCCTCAATCGATGACGATGGAGCAGTCGTTCCATTGCCCGACCATGAAAAAGTTCGAATAGCAATTACCCGCCTGAAGACCAGCAAAGCGGTGGGGGCCGATGGATTGCCGGCCGAGCTATTCAAACACGGCGGCGAAGAACTGATAAGAAGCATGCCCCAGCTACTTTGTAGAATATAGTTGGACGAATGCTCTACAATTGGAATTTAAGGGTGGTGTGCCCAATCCACTAAAAGGAAGACCCCACAATCTGAACCACCACATAGGGATAAGCCTCCTCACCATCGCATGTAAGGTTCTATCGATGGGACTAACATGTATTCAATATTGTATTTGACTGCAAAAAATCCGGGCTCCTCATTCCAATTAAAGCAATACTTCTAAGCTCGGACAAATAAATTGCTTCCACAGAAGGTAATTTTAGCTACCACAAAGATGCTTTTGCATTAATTTAGTGCCAAGTTAAATAGTTAAATGACGACTAAATCCCTTTTGTACCAGACAAATGTTTGGTGGTACTTAAGTTTCACCGCTTAAATTGGCTGCCACTTCATTGCGATGTTTATTGCCAAAGAAGCAGAAGCAAAGCTGTTAAAGTGGCAGCAAACAATAGGACTCCGCTATTTCAGCAATCAGAAGTGCAACTGAAATCCACAAAACAAATAAAAAAACTGCAAGCCGCAAACAAATATCTTTATTGTTCTATCATTACACTTTTCGTTATCAACATTATTGCGTTTTTTATTTTATTTTATTTTATTTTATTTTTTGATTTTCGTTTTCTATTTCTCTCCATAGAACTCAACAGATTTCTTCCGCACATTGGTTGTGGTACGCTTTTTGTTGGTGTTTGTATTGTTGTTTAGTGTTGCCTTGTCTTCTTTTTGACGTTTTTTTTTGCGGTAAATTGTTGCGCATTGCTGCCACTGCGGCTGCGGCTGCGTCCGCCTGTCATGCCTCACCACAAATGGTAAACTTTTAACTTTAGTACTTAGACAAGATTGCAAAATTACAAGCCGCTAACAACAAAGCAAACAACAGCGGCAGCGCCACCAGTAAGAAACAATAGAAAGTGCTATAACAACAACAGCAACAACTACAACGTCTCAAAGAAATAGGTAAAGCAAAGCGCACACTGCGAGACCACAGACAGCGCGTGACCAGCCAAAGCGCCACAATCGCTTACGCTACTACCGTTATTGTTTTAGCTGTGCACTTGCGCTTTCTTCGGCAGCCATTTGTTGTGTTTGTTTGTTGCTTGCAACTACTTTACTGCCGCAGCATAAAAGTTTAATTCAAAAACTTGCACAAAAATGCGCATTTAATGGAAATTTACTACCTTTGCGCAGCACCGATGAAACTACAACTACAAGCACACACACACATACAAACTTATAACAAAATTTACATATAAACCTTTTATTTATAGATCTTCACACCGCCGTCGTAGCATGCCAACAGGCGCGCAACCAACATGCACACGACTATGCTAAGCGTTGGTGTTGTTGTTATTTGTTGGGCAGCTGCAGGTGTTAAAATTTCGTTTAAAAATTGCCTGCAACACCGTTAGACTGCAAGAGGCGCATAACTAAAAGCCATGCCTGCCACCGCCAACTGCCGGTCGAAGCTCGCTCATTACTCACCACTACTTTTAGTTACTTTTTGCTTTAGTTTTATTGTTGCTGCTATTACTGTTGCTTTGATAAGAAAATATTTTTGCAACAATAAATGCATGGCATTGTTGCTGCCTTGTTATAGATAACTTTTCGCACTCCCACTGGTGTTGCTGCTCGAATTGCACCTAATGAACCGCCGCCGGGCTACAAGCGGCACAGCTGCTGTGGCTTTATGCTAAAAGCCTTTAGCTTTTAGTGACCTTCAATATAAATTTCACAAAAGGTGGTTTTATAAGAAAAATTAAAAAAAAGCTTATCATTTTATTGCTGAAGTATTTTTTATTTACTTTAAGGAGAAGTAATGCTTACTTGATCGATGATATGGTAATTAGTTAAACAGAGAAATAGAAGGCGAAAATCTTACGTAAAAGTTGAAAATTAAGTCAAAAAAAACATACAAACGAAGAATTTCCATTACAGCAATTTTAGATTTCAACAAAATGTTCAATTTACTTTTACCGAGTACTTTTATTCGAGAATTTTTGATCTCTGCGGAAGTATTCGGTAGTAGGTTAGCTTAAGGGATAGGCTGAAGGGGACAAATATGGAAAGAGAGCGCTGCTTGGGGTAATACTGATAGAAATAAAATTTTATATATTAGTTTGACTTTCTGATCATAATCATTAAAAACAAAGGATTAAATACCATCGCAATTTTTATAAGAACGAGTACTTCGTTAGAGTTAAAAAGAACTCAAGGCAATGTAAAGCTGCGAGCACTTTAGAGAACTGACTGGCAGCTGCTTGAATCTTTAACCATAGTTTATTAACGACGTGCCTCACAGATACAAAATAATGCATAAATATATGTTAGATTTAGTTATACAGCGGATCCGTCAAGATCGTGGGAAATACTAATTAAAACCCTTTGTGCAGCCAGTTGGGTATTAGCACTCGTCAAAGCGTTAACCTATAACAAATCTGCTTAGGCACTATATTTCTATTTTCGTTAGTTCACCTGAATGTCTAAAAGAATGGGATCCAAGGCTTCAATTCGGAAAGAAAGTGGTAGCATGTTTCTATATCATCTGCTTTCAAGCAGATTATGCAAATGGCTTTCGGAAAAATTTTACCGCATAAATCTCGATCGGACAGCGTCCAGGTAACTACTGAAGAGCGAAATTTGGTAGACCTCCAAAGATTTACCCTGGACCAGAAAGACTTTGCATTTGCAAAGTACTGGTATCGATTTGCCAAGCTTTGCTTTCCAATCATGAAGGTCAGACACTTCAATCGTATGAATGGGAAGCCTACTTACTCTATCGACTTCTTGGTGTTCTCATGAGTTATGCAGTTTCTTCCGCTGTGGACAGACTACTTATGAACTAATACTATGCCAAAGGTAAGTAGTCGAGACATATTTAAGCAGGTCTCGAGGATTTGAAATAAATTTTTCGTTGACTATGTGGCATCAAACAAAAGTTGCCATCATTTGCGTCGTCTGTTTAGTGGCAATGAAATGGACGCTGAACGATACTGAAGAAATTTTTCAAGCCTCTTTCAAATCATATCATTGTACAACTGGAAATTGTCAGTTATGTCTACTGAAGTTTAATTATTCAAAGGTTTTTTATTCTGCACTTCAGTAATAATAGTACAATATGCAACATTGCAGTGAGTCCTATTTAGAAATATGGATCCAAGATCTTTAATTATACGCCTACAGACTGCTGCGTAGTCCATTAGTAGGTAGTCTTTAGTTTCAGACTCTAAACCGCAGAACCAACGATTTACACAAGAAGCTAGGTCTATGCTAAATAAGTGCTTCTTGAGCTTTTGAGGTTGTAAGCACGCATTAGCAACTAGGCATGGCGCATACCTGGGAGTTGTTGCCAATGCCTCTCCTTGCCCACTTCTTCATTATTGCGGATCAGCGTCTTTATAGTGTGGGGACCAACCGCAATGAAAAGTTCCTGTCCTACCATATTGGTAGATGCTGCAGAGGTCGCAAGCTCATCAGTCAGTTCATTCCCGGCTATACCTTTGTGACCAAGCCAGGTTACGTTCTGATACACTATTCAGTCGTTCTATACACTCCTGCATCAATAGCCAATTGACCTCGTTTGAAGAAATTGCTTTGAGTGCCGCTTGGCTATCTCTTAGTATAGCTATACGTTCATAGCAATAGTTGCGTTGGAGGTTTAACCCCACATACCGACCTATACCAGAGACCTCCGCTTGGAATATGCTCGGAAATATACACATAAGTATCGAGAGTCCTACGACTCCTGCGCCAATTAAATTGATGTGGTGAAAACCAACCATTGGCGGGTTAAAGTCGACTATGTCGAAAAATGATGAACAATTGAACTGTCGAAAGTAAAGCCCATCTTATTATTAACACGCCGCACACCTCTTTTATTCTGAAAAAGCACTCTTTAAAAGTATTAGTGAAAAAATTTCGTTTTTCTTTGTTCGATTCATTAAAGATGTCCACTTTCACTTTCGTTCCGAATAAATTTGTATTTAGTTCTATGTTACTTGTAAGTTGGCAATTTTAGTAATCAAGTGTAATCAATTATAATTCAAACTTTTATTCATTACATAACTCTTACTTGGGTTTACGCAAACGTTCTCACACATTCATACACGCCTATGTGTGAGTAGACGCATCCGATTCTCTTGTATAAATGTCAACGTGTCACAGCTTTGTAACTACTTTTGAATAATTTATTATAACAAAATGTCTTCATTTAGTTTGTGTTGCCCTCGAAATTGTCGACATAAACAATCATTAGTTTCGTATGACAAGCTCGTATCCCTCGTAGCCGCGTGCGAGCGCCGGCATGCATTTGTGGATACAACGAGTGTGGTGCGCTTGTACGTGTATGTGTGTGTTTTGTAAGGTATCTTTTACATAGGTTTGCGGTATTTCTGTAAGTTTGGTGCGCAAAAACTTTGCCACGCCACATTGCCACAGTGTACAAGTTGCACATGAATGCTTAATGCTAAATACAACACACGATGTATACCCGAAAAGGCGGCTAATAGTTTATAGAATCAACAACAACAACATTTTATGAGATTGTGCAATCTATTTGGCTTAGTTAAATTTGTTTTTGGTTCTTTCAGCAGCAAAAATCCCGCTATCAGCATGAATTTACAATTTAATTTTAAGTCAAATATTTTGATTAATGACGCCATATAAGATATATAAATGTGTTTGTGTGTGTATGTGTATATGTGTGAATGCACTTGGCCGTATTATTTTCGGCTGCCAATCGTTGATGCCCTCTGGTAATTACTAAATGTTTATTAACAAAGATGACATTTGTGAATGCTGCTGGAAAGTCGATAAGCACAATATTGATGTGGGTTGCCGAGTCCATTTTTGGTAAGTCAGCGAAAATGGTGATAATTTTACGTTTTAAACTTCCAATATAAGGACAGAATGCAAACTAACACTAATGCTATCTAAAGTTACTGTGAGTTGCGATCGAAAAAAAATACCTTTTGTGGAAAAACATTGAAAAAATATTTTATGCAAGAGCCCACTCCATATAAATTATGCATTACCTTTATAAGTACTAAGAGTTCGAGCAACAATTTGTAATCTCTTTTGGAGCTGTATACAAAACGAAAAGGTTATTTCCACTAGGGAATGCTTAAATAGTAACTTTAATCCTCAGAAGGGTTGTACGTTACTAGAATATTTAAGGGAGCAGTAAATTTGCTGCAAAACTATGAGTTTTCTGATTTATAATAATTTTTTGTTTTGAGTTAAAAAATTCATAAGAAAAAAATGTGCCTTGAAATAATAAAATTAATAATGACAACAGCAAAAAAACATAGAGAAACAGTGCTTAAAAACCACCGTGTTGGAATCAAAGACATAGTTGAGAATCTCAACAACTTTTATGGAACGACTCAACAAGCAATGCTAGACTCGTGAGGAATGACTTGAAACTTTTGCAAAAAACAAGCGCTTTATTAATCCTAAAGAGTCTGAGTTTATAAATATTACGTTGAAAATGCCGAACAATCTAGCGAAGGGCGCTCCAAAAATGAGCCAAAAGGAATATACGCTGAAAGCACTGAAGATCATCACAGCCAAGGCTTATTACAAGTGTATGGGAAATTAGATTTATCCTTGGCATGTTTGTAGTGCATCAGAAGCCTACTTTAAAAGCGATAGGAAATACTTACTATTTCTGTATTAAACTATGTGAAAATGTAGTTTTTTCAGTTCAGGATCAGACATTCTACACTCCATTCCTTATAATAATACGAAGAAATAAGTCGGATTTTTAGTTCATAAATGCGAGAAGGAAAGCAAAGAAAAATCTGACCATTTAAGAACATATGAGTTATCCAAAGCTTAGCAATCACTGCGAACTCTAATAAACTTGAATTTTCATCGTAAATTACGAAGAAAATATTAAGTTGACCTTTCAACTGATTTTGATCCATACAGTAACACTGTTATTTGAGGCTCATGAAACATATTTTTACAGTCCAGTGTATTACACGGTTATCTTACCAAGCAAATGAGATTCCCATGCACACACTTAAACAGATTAATAGTTTAATGAAGACTTATAAATTTTCACGTATATATACTTATAAAATTATCACTCCTCAATTACAAATTTCGGACTAAAAGGAATTGGTCAGAAAGGCAATTTTTCAGAAATGCGTTTCAAAAAGACAGCACAGCTGCATAAGAATTAGTACCTTTCCAATAAAGAGCCTGAACAAAATTTAAATAAAAATACCTCCGACAATGTTAATTAACAGTTAGTAGCTAATGTAACTCCTTGAACTAGTGTAAGACTGGCATATTTTGGGTCAATATCTGACCGTTGACAACTCATAGGACAAATGACTAAAATGTATCTGCAGGCGATCGCTTTTTTTAAGTCATAGAAAACAAGGTTGCACCGAAGCTAAATACCCTGTACTGTGTGCATTTTCTGTTAGTAAATTTTCTGTTCAGTTTGCATGGCAGCTATATTGCTATAGTAACCTGATCTTACAATTTCTTAGGATATACATTGTGTCTAGAAATAATCTATACAAAATTGGTGAAGATACATTCTCAAATGTCAAAGTTTTCTATACAAGAACATGATTCCGATCGTTCAGTTTATATGGCAGCTATATGTTATAGTGGTCCGATAGCGCCGTTCCGACAAATGAGCAGCTACTTGAAGAGAAAAACATCCGATACGTTTGGCAAAATTTCAAAAGGATATCTTGAAAACTGAGGGACTAGTTCGTATACATACAGACAGACAGACAGACGGACGGACGGACGTACAGACAGACGGACATGGCTAAATCGACTCAGCTCAAACAAACTGATCATTATATATAACTTTATAGGACGAATTATCTAAATGTTACATCGTGACAAACTTAATATACCCTGTTCAGGGTATAAATATAGTCGTCCGACTGGTTTCGCTCATGGATCATACTAGTTCTAAAGTAGTTCATAATTGCTTGAGTTCACTGCTGGGTACATATGTAGATAACAGAGTATTTGTATTACTCATTAAAGCTGCACTTTGCGTATTCTTAATTTCGATTAAAATTTCATTGTTAAATTGTCAGTCTGGTCATGCGGTCTGGCTGAGTGTAAACTCGTTTAATTTTACACTCCTTTGTATGCTTGCTTACAACAAAATCATCGTATGTGTGTCATCGTTATTATTTTATCAACGGACCCGCGAAGCATTTGCAACATAAAACCGCAACGATAAACAGTTTTTCAACCATTAATGATTTATTGGTTATTTATGCGACAAATTAAAAATTCCTCAACAACAACAAATGTGACCGCGTTGCTATATGTATTTACTCGTAAGCCTGCCCTTATTTAATAACAATAATGAATAATAAGGCGGCTACAACTCGCCAAGTTGTATTGAACTGTGCTTCCTAGCTCTTGTTAAGGGTATAAAATACAATATCTAGGGTCCCCTACAGTTTTCAGAGTTTCATCATTGGCCATTTAAGGTTTGAGAGACAAAAGTTTTGACACTTTGTAGTTGTATAACAGCTGAGCGCCTTAACTCCGACTCACCGTCTTCAAATAAACTCAACCCACCATTTTTTAAGTGTGTTCCTAAGTTAGGACAGTTTTTTCGTTTTATTTTTTTACAAAGGGGAGAGTTATTCGGTTGTGGGTTAGAGAGATAAAGTCTTTATATTTTAACTATGAAGCTGCTTTACTCAGCTTCTCAAATAGTTTTGCTCGGATAATCTTCAAACCCCTTGAAAACATCCCCTGAGTATTAAAACAAGATTCCATTATTCAAAAGTCTACACGGACTATTAGCATAAAGGCTTCGAATAAAAACTATATACAAGTATATGAAAAGACAGCTGGTTATGGACCGGTAGAGTTGATAGAATTAAGCTTTTATATAGAAAGTCGAATTAAACTTGGACAATCATAGCATTTTTGGTAGATAATATCCATTTTAAAAATACCTCTAATAAAGGCTACTAATAATTTTTCGAACAAGGGTACTTTGCACTCATTAAGTGTCTTTCTACTAACTACATTTGACGATGTATTCGCTGCTACGAGCCCACTGTGCGTGCAATGTCAGCATGGAAAGCGCACAGGCGATCGATATTTAACTCATATTTTCTTATTGTAGTTGTTGTACTGTGTATGCATTTTATTGTTAAGAATTTTCGCTGTGGCGGCTCAACACGCAACCTGCCTACCGCATAGTTGTGTGCATGCCGGTGGATTTTTAAATTTTATTTTTGGTTAATTACAGTTATACAATTGCGAAAGCGGTTAACACAACTACAGGCATACAAATTCATTTGCCGCTTACAAGTATGAGTGCCATCACACATATATATTTTCATGCATTGCAAACAAGCGGTGAACGCCCAACGGGTGCTGCCGCACATTAACGCGCATTCACTGTTTAATGATAATAAAATTAAAATGCCATTGTTGACAAAAACCAACAGCGGCTCAGCAAGAAATGTCAGTATGACGTAAGGAAATATACAAAATAACAAAATGAAAATAAAAAGCTGATGGCTTGAATTAAGTACACGAAAAGATTTGACATGAAAAGGTCTATAATTTTAAGTGAGTGTCGTGAAGGGTATGGAATTCTTTCACTGCTTTAAAAACGTTCTTTATACGCGCCGTGATTGTTTACACAAAATAGTTATTTTACTAGTGACATTTTCATGGCAGCAGGTATCACATGTTATTATATATTGATAATGAATATATTAATTTTACTTGTCAGAAGTACTGACCGGTTGACGTGGGAAGCGTGTTTGATAACCCGAAGAATTTTTTTCAAGGAATGAAAACACAAAATTTTTTTAGACAAGGAGAACATTAGGTGGGTAGTTAGAGTGGCTGTCTAACGACGTACCTAAGCCTTAAGAGTGGTACCACTCGGGCTTAAATTCATTCTGAACAACCCCGTGCTTCTGATGAAGTTCATCAGTACAAAAAGCTTTTTTTGGCAACTTCTGAGACGTCCTAAAGAAATCCGCGACCGATAGTTATTAGTTTTTCCTACATAGAGCTCCACAATCACATAATTTTTTCCTCCTCAGGAGGTAAGCCAGCTTCAACATATTCATTATATGGCTTTTCTAGTCCACTGACTTTTCTGACCTGCAAGTACTCCTACTAAAGCTCTAATATCATTTCTTTTCAATTTTAATAGTCGATATGTGCGGCCCATATACATACCTTTCATTCATTCTTGTCGAGAAAGTAAGGAATTGATTCCAATGAGACCCGGTTATATTTATAACATACTTGTCGATTAAATATCTGCAAGTAGCCAGTTAAATACTCTTTTCTCGGAGTCAAATTGTAAGTGGTACCTGTTCTGGCTAAATCATCGGATTCACTATTCCCAGGGATATTATTATGTTTTATAACCCTTTGTAGAATTATCGTAAAATAGGATGTTAGACATCGAGAGATTCTTTCACTAAGTTTGAAGGAACCCTAAGAGACTTTAGCCGCCTGGCTGTCTGTATATATAAATATAGTCCGTATCCGATTAGTCCACGTTTTGTCAGAACAAGAAGGCTTACTTTAACTGCTGTGGATTCCGCTCGGAAGATACTGCGGTGATCTAGTAAGCGGAAGGCGACTTTGGTATCTAGCTTTGCGAAGAACACCGCACCTTTCTAGCTTGAATCCATCCGTATGGATGTTTATCCACGCACCTTTGGCCACTTCGCCCCTTTCCCACTAAGATTTCGAAAATCTGTGGTGGTTAGAAGAAATGGGAATTTTTTAATTATCATAGCATGTAACGTGTTATAATCGACTAATAGTCGCTTTCATTTCTCTAAAAAATAAGACTCTTGGCAGTAAGTCTAAGATTACGTTTAATGCCTGGCTTGGCCTCAAAACTTCGATGTACAATCAGTGAGCTACCCGAGGCGTTAATCCCTATTTGACATTCCTTTGAAAGTGGAAAGCACTGTACTACTTTGTTTACCGCTACCGACCAAGTTTGGTTTCCATAAAGGCTTCCAGCCTAAAATTATTCCAAAGTATGTTGGCTTATCTTCTAACGTGTTAATAGCCTGGTACCATTTACTAATGGCGGAGTTAGCCTCAGAGAGATAGCAGAGGATCTCAACATCAGTCATGGACCAAACCATAGAACTTTGGGTATAAAGCATGTCCATGCAACACTGTTACCAAAATACCTGAATCTTGTACAAAAAACTCTTCGAGTCGAGTTCGTAAAAGAGTTGCTTGACAATGTTGCTGAATACCCTAGAATCATCAAACGCATCATTATCTGTTGACAGGTTCTGGAGTTCTGAAAATGACTTTGAAACTATTCAAGACTCTAGTGAAGGGTGACCCGAAACTAAGCCGAAACCGATACACCCAAAATGAAAAGCCATCCAAGTCATACGAGTATATGGGAAATTAGATTAAACATTGGCACGCTTGAACTGACTCAGGAGCTAAATTTGACTAACTTGATTAAAGATTTTTTCAGCAAATTGTAGGAAAGAATTTTGGTATAGATATATTAGAATATGCATGACCATTGCTTAATTATAATATCAAGAGAACAGAGTGTATAGTCGCGAATGATTAGTATGACGCAAGAACTTAAAAATACTTTTCTTTCTTATGATTTTCTTGAAACTGTCGAAAAGAAATTCTTACATGCTCAAGCTAAACTATATATCTACATTTCGTATATCTCAAATTTCGCATGCTTAGCAATGCAGTAAGAGGAAAAAAGTAGAGTAACCATAAATTTGCGAAAACACTAAAGACAATTTACATACTTACGCATACTTTTGCAGCATAAACTCTCTACTTCGCTCGCATACCACATGCGTCCTTAACACTCCAACAGACACATATACACACACAGACGCATTAACACGAACGCACACGAGTGAATGCATAAAAACCAAAGTAGCAACGTTGCACTTTCCTCTCTTCTGCTCACTTGCTTTTCTCTGTGCTTTGTCCAAAATTTGTTTAGACTAGTCCCAGCAAGTGCATGTATCAGAATGTGTGTGTGTGTGTGCGTGTGTTGGGAATGTGTTTATAGCTCGCGGCATTTTTACCCAAGCTCTGCTGTGAAACGCTTTTACTCCTGCACAATGCACGCCCTGGTGGAGCAAGCGGTTTCTAGTGTCCTAAGAACATAACTTCATGCTTTGTAATTTGCATATTTCTGCTGTAGTTTCAAAAATTTACACACCTACGGCTATACAGGGTGCATGTATGTATGTGCGTACATACATATGTAATACTGGCACATAACTTGTTTGCTTTAGTCTTTTACTTTGCCTATTTTACATTTCATTGTTTGAATTTCCATATTCGCTTCAAGTCTCAATAGTGCTGAGTAGTGAAAGTGACAAACGAACATGCGTATGGGTGTGAGTGGTTGCAGAGCAAATTTGTTAACTAATCACTGAAGGATATGCGTGCAAAGGAATAGAAAGGAAAGCTTAAATAAAGAGAGACTTTTTTCGACATGAGCCAATGCAATGCTTATTTGGTTTTACAAGGAGAATTATAATTGACAAGGTTGTTAGTAGATAGATTTTTCTCCCTCTTTGCAATATATGATTTCAGGCCATTGTTAAAATAGCCAATATCATTGGCCCGACTCAGCTATTTTTAATCCAAAAGAAAGCCGAGGTGATTGAATTAATTGTCACTCTATTTTCTAGTGATATTCTACTAAAAAAACAATTCAGTTTTTGCTCACAAAGTAGTCTAATTTAAGCGCACTATTCGGACAATGGTGCTTGATGTGCATACTGGAAAGTGTAAGAGTCAGATGGAGTTTAAAATTGTGTCTTCGTGTGGTTGTAGTCAGATTTTGTTTGCTTTTGGAATGGAACATAAGAATGTTAAGGTTAGTTTGTGTAACAAATTTGGCCGATGTCGGTCGAGTAGGTCGTGAGATATGGCTTCTCACCAAAATGTGGTCGGTGCGATACCTATCTTCCATTTCCGACTTTGCCTCTTATAAAGTCAGCTTGTATCACCATAGAGCTTAAAATATTATATAAGTCTGTGGATATGTACTTTTGATTTATCGTGGTTTCAGTAGTTTTGAACATAATCATTATAGGAGAATGCAGTCATATGTGCAAGTTCACGCAAGTCACGATCTTTTTACATATGGCTCAACAACTCACGGCTTCCGTTCTTAGACCAAGTATCCTCTGGCCAAAAAAATCCTCTTTGAAGGCGAGCTAAAATGAGAAGCCGAAACATTCCTCCCCAGGGTTATGCGCTGGGTTTGGCACCCGCCATGGCAATAACAGCCTCAGATAAGAAATCCCTTTTGAGGACAACCACTGCAAACATATTAAGGATTATGATTTAACGACACGCACCAGGAATGTCCGATCACTTAATTGGGAAGATGCCACTCAGCTGGTTGATGTCCTCGTAAAGATAAAAGCCAAGAAATGCTATGGCCGGCACAAGGACTAAGACCAGACCTTGGTGAATTTACTAAAGTGGACATACAAAGAATCGCAGATGCGATGTTGGATTCGTGGTGGGTGAGACTCTCCAGGGTTATGCGCTGGGTTTGGCACCCGCCATGGCAATAACAGCCTCAGATAAGAAATCCCTTTTGAGGACAACCACTGCAAACATATTAAGGATTATGATTTAAGGGCATGCACCGGGAATGTCCGGTACCTTAATTGGGAAAGTGCCAATGCTGCCCAGCTGGTTGATGTCCTCGTAAAGATAAAGACTGACATCCCCACCGTCTAAGGGACCGTCCGGGATAAGGAGTAAGACGAGTTGGTCTTTGTGGCATTTACTACAGTGGCCCTACAAAGAAGCACAAATGCGTTGTTGGATTCGTGGAAAGCGATTCCATCGTCGAGACTTGGCATTCACCCCGGTGGATAAACGTCTAGCCACAATTCACATCAAAACGAAGTTCTTCAACATACCGCTAATTTGCGCCCACGCCCTGAAGGAAGAGAAGGATGATATGACCAAAGATGTCTTCTGTGAGTACTTGGAGCACAATTATGACAGCTGCCCCACCACGATATCAAAATCGATCGGGTGTGTTTTTAGTATTCTCCATCAATCAGTTTTATATACAATTTTGACAGAGATGGCAATATACTTTTTTCTTTGGACATTTCCAACTTAGTACTCACAGCATTGTATAGATTATAATGTGGTAACTTAGAAAAGAATTCTTAGAATTAGAATTTTAAGCTTACATAATCTTTTTTTTTAAGTAATACATACGTTTGGTTAGTGAGAGTCATTTTTCATCCCAAGTTCCGAGTTGATTAAATGAACTGTGATAATTACCTGAAAATAAAAAAAGGAAAAAAAAAAAATTAGAATTTTTTAGAACAAATATTTGAAAGTCTTTTGATAATAAAATTATTATTTGTTTTTTCAAACCCAAATATTTAGTCAATTTATCTACAAATCCTTACAAACCAAATGCAGAAACTTTTCTGAGAACATCAAACTTTTCTGCAAAATTCGGGCAATAAATAATTCCAAGTTTTGTATATGTTTCAAATTAAATAAGAATTGCTCATGTTGCTTTCTTGATACACATTTTCTTGTAATTTTGTTTTGCACACATTAGATTTCTGTAGAAAAGCGCTTGCAGTTGACGACTTCACCAGTGCTGTTATACAGATTTAGTAGTAAGTTGAGGACACAGACCTAAATATAAACTTATATGTGCGGAATAAACATCAATACAAATACATTCCGAAACTCAGACCCACACAAACCCATATACACAATATACATGAAAAATATATGTTCATGTGTATATACATATGTACATATGTTGGTGTGTGCCTCGAGCCTCGCATGTTTGGTTGCGAAACATTTGAAGAAGTTGACACTCGCACACAAACAACATTTTCATCTCGACCGGCACTTGGCGCTGCCATTGCAGCAGTTGCTGTTGTTTTTGTTGTTGCTGCCATTACTATTGCTGTTTCCGGCGAAATTAGTAAGTGTCAAAGATAAATAAAATGCAATGCCAAGCAGCTCTACCGCTTCATTACCATCAACGCAGCTCCTGCGTCCTCACCTGCTGCCTCTGCCAGCCGGCGCTTCGTGCAACCAAAACTCGAGGAGGCCTGAGCTAGTGATAAGCATTTGCAATTATTTGCCTAACGAAAATTGCTATGGCAGCGGCGCTCAGGGAAGTGCAGGCGAGGGAGGCGCATGCAGCGCAGGATATGAAGACGCAAACGAATGAGTGCAAGCGGCAGTCTTGTGCGAAGGCGCTGTGCATATATATTTATACACTTTTGTATATGCATGCTTGTGTGCGTGTAGTATACAGGCAAGCGTATGTGTGTGTTGGTGCGTTTACACATGAATGTTTATGCACGTCGCATGCATTTGACAGAAATGTAAAAAGTTTCCCGTTGGCCTTGCACTGCGCAGCGTCTAACAACAATAGCAACAACAAAAACGTCTACTCCTAAATCAACACAAATACAAACATAAACGTGTCAAGTTTAGTTTAGTTTCCGTTTTACTTTCGCCAGCAGTTTCGCAGTTCAACGCATTTGAGTTTTCCTCGTTTGTCTCCCTGGAATTGCGTTTTGGCTGCGGCCTGCTGCGGCGTCTTGCAACCATGCGCAATTGCAAGCGCCACATCAACAACAACAATAAGATGTTAGCAACAATAACAAGCGCATCTAGGCGAACGCACGTCGCGCGAGAGTTGTATGAATGAAATTAGACTGGATTATTTAATTAAAAGTGCTAATCAAATAGAAATTTAAGTCGCCGTATTTAGTCTGCCATGCGTGGATGTAGATATGTATGTGTAGGCGAATTATATGCTTTTTGCGTGAGATTTAAGCGTATGTTTAGTTTTTGATTTTAAGCTTACTGCTGTAATAAACAGGTATATTTCTTACTAAATTTTTAGGCATGGATTTCCCCCGCGGCTAGAATGGATCTATTAATCTGAATACAAACTGTATGTTATACTTCTTTTACAGTGAGGGAAATTTTTTTCACTTGATTTCGATGGTGATTCAGTTTTATCAAAAAAAAACAAGCCTACGAGTTTTACAAAGCCTTCAATGACGAGTGTTCATTGAAGGCATGCCTCGTTCTGGACGATCTTCACCTCTTCGACTGATGAAAATATTAAAATAATGAAGAAACTAGTGAGTACATAGATATTTTTTCAAAAAGAATACCGTAAACAGGTCTCTTTGGATATGCTTGACCATGCGAGTACCGATCTCACAGAACATTATAAATGCCGATGAGACACGGGTTTAGAGTTTGACATACAAGCAAGTCAACAGTTAGCGGAATGGAGAGAAAATGAGAACCAAAGTTAAAAAACCCCGCCAAATCCGCTCAAAGATTGAGATCATGCTCAATGGTTTTACTTACTAATGGATGTACTTTTTTGTCACAATATACTTATATAGATAGACATTCAAGGTTTGGTATGTGAAAGTTTCCAAAACCCCCGGTATCTGATTTTTGATAAATCTGGGCACTCACAGAAGTAGTAAATAACCGTTGCTTTGCATCGTTCGAGTTTGCAGATACGGAAAGTGCTATTGTGGAGCATTCCAAATTTTAACGCATATTCTCCAAATGCTCTATTATGGTAGCTATAAGTCTGTATATACATTTTCTGGACCTATGTGTGAAGTTGTTAGTTTATGTTTTGTCATGGTTTGACCATATCTGTTTCGTTATCCTGCATTTTGTTGTACATCTTCATCTTTTTTCTTGCTGCTTGCCCAATTTGCATATGAAGCTCCGTTTTGATTGACCCAAGCGATCACGACACTGTTTCTGCCTCGAATTCGTCTAGAGAGGCTCCTCACTTAGCCAACCTGTCCGCTCTTTTGTTGCGAAAAAGTTCCCCCGACCGAGAACCCAAATTGTGGATAAGTCAAGTTAACCTAAAAGTGAAGTATGCTGGGGTTTATCTTTGGCGATGACAAGTGCCGCCTGGTTGTCTGTGAAAATGGTTGTTTTTTGTTGTTAAGCAGTTGTTAAACAGAACTTTACAGGCCTACTTCCGCTTGGAAGATGATAGTTGATTTTGATAGACGGTAAGATAGAGAGATATCAAGCGCCTCGGAGTATACTTATGTCCGTATATCGCAGACCATTTTGGACTAGTCGATATCGATTGAGGTATTCTTCTCTAATACACCTTCCCTCCATTCAAGTCTAGAGAGTATTCTCATCTGGAAGTCCCTATTGAAGTTCAACTTTGGCAGGATATAGTATAAATGACTTATACTATACCGGGGCGTATACCTCTCCAGTTTAAGTTTTACTTCGCGTCTAATGTATGTTATAACTATGAAATAAGATATGAGGGAAACCGAAGAAGCAAAGCATACGCAGAATTATTATATGCCTTAATCCCTTAATCGACGAAAAGCAGACTATGCAACGATAAGTCGACAGCCGAAATTAGACGAATGATATCAAAAGGTAATAATTGATGGACGAGGAAGAGCTAATGATTATAAATAACAGGAAAAACGACGAAATTTTTAAACAAAGAAAATAAAATCTTCCTATATCGAGATTCCTTTCTGTAAGAATGAAAGAGTTGACTTGGTAAACAGTATACAGAGTTTCGATATGGATGGAAAAATATTTGTTGATAATACGATCAACTTATTATATCTGAAAATCAATAATAAAATATCTCTGATGAAGGAACACAAGTTGAGCTCTATACAATGCAAACTTTCCTTTTGATCTAATCCTAAATCAATATGGCAACACTGAATTTAATATTAGGGTGATAGTGAAGTGACGATTAACGTGCTTGGTTTAATATGTGACAATAACAGTAAAAAATTTCAGTTAAAACATTTTAATTTTTTAATTTACATTATTTTATTGCGCACATCGCAAATACAATTAAAACAGCCTTATATAAAGACATACATGCGGGCGTTTGGATAAGAGCTGTAGTTATTGAAGTACATATTAAGATAGGGAGAAAAAGAGTTCAAAAACATACTTGTTTATATGTATATATACATACATAAAAAGATTCAGGTTTACTTGGGGTAAATCACATACACATAGGAGCAAAAAAATTATTTGCGTATATATATTATATTGAAAGCATATATTCATGGGAGTGTATATATGAATGAGTAAATGATTTTCATTTTATGGAAAGCTCTTTTTCAATACCCAAATAGAAATGATGGAGAATGGAGCCATGCGTAGAGGAATATGGAGCCATGTGTAGAAATTTACATAAAAGAAAAGAGTTCTCAGAGCGCCATTCATATGGGCGTGGCTAGATTTGATCCACTTACACATGGCTCAAGCAGCTCATGACTTCCGGTCTTTGACTAAGTGTCATAAGGATACTAAAATTTTTTGAAGGCGAGCAAAAGTGAAGTGAGTAATATCCCTCCACAGAGTAGTGAGCTGGGTTTGAGGTCCGCCACTTTAAACACACGCATAATGAAAATCTCAAAACAGCCTCGGATGAGAGACCCCTCTCTCCGTCATCCCTTTGATGATGAGCACTGCAAACGTGTTAAGAATTAGATTTCATGATCGGAGCATACTCTTGTAGAACCGCCAGAGGTTATTTAGTAACTGATGCACAGAGCATACTGAAATTATAAAGGGAACATTTCTCCTGCCTGCTGAATGGCAGTGAAAGCAAAACACCAGAAGATGGTGAACTCTATTCCTTTATCGATGACGATTTAGCAGCGGTTCCATTGCCCGACCAAGATGAAGTTCGAACAGCATTTACCTGTCTGAAGAATAACGGGGCCGATGGATTGCCGGCCGAGCTATTCAAACTTCTTTTCTCCTTAGGAAGATGTTCTCCTGTAGGTCTCGCCCATATCAGATAAGTATGGCATTTAGATGTCATACAAACTGACCGCTCAAAATCAGGTTCCTATAGTTAAACTTTTTTCTTTTATGAAGATTAATACAGCTTTTGTAAAACCAAAGTAAAGAGTTTTCTTGTTTTAGAGAAACCATTTCCCGAAATATATCAAATTCCGACTCAATGCTTTTAAAGCATTTTACAAACAATCCACATAATGTTACTTAATATTTAAAAATATGCAAAATTTAAAAAGATTTAAAAAATAAAGCCCGTCTAAACACCGTAGAATAAATTTTACAAAATTGTAGATGGGATTTCCTATTGGCATGACTATGCATTTAATATCCTCTGGGTGTTATCTTACAAATATATTTATTTTAATATATTTTATGTACCTGCTTTTATACTATAATGTAACCCTCAATCAGCAACCCAACATGTGGGGTCCTCTAGCCAAGGTCCGCTCTCATAACGTTCATTGTATGTCGCTTCAATTAAAAATTAAGGTAAAATTAATTTACATATGAAATAATTAAATTCTGCGCGGTTTATTAAAAACGCCGAAACAAACGACACATTAAAAAAGGACACGCACAACGGCGACGCTTTATTTAACGGCGCGGCTAACGCGTGTGTCGTAAAATTCAAATAAATGCAGGGGCAAGCAAATACAGGGACCTGATGATGTCAGGCTTTAAAGCGCTCGAGCAAAGATTTGCTGACGTTGAAGTTTTATATGTGTATGTGTGTGATTTTTTTATAATATAAGTGTAAAGGATCTTCAGAGGGACTTAAAATTTTGGGTCAGTTGGGAAGCAGTTTAGAACAAAGTTTTTTGTTTTTACAGCATGTGATATTAAATTGCAGCATAAAATATATGTATCGTCAACTGAGAAGCAAATCTGAATAAGCACATATACACATACATATATGGACTGACGTTAATCTGCATGTGTATGCGGCGCCTGTAAACTTCTCGGTAAGTAAAACGCTTTCCGCATTTGACAAATGCGATTGCATTTATCTGGAATGCAGTTGTTGTAGTAATAAAAAGTTGCTGTAGTAGCAAGAAGTTGTTGCAGTAACAAGAGGTGGCATTAAACGGAAATACATCAATCGGAAAGTTACAACACAGCAGTTATGAGTGGGCACAGTGGGCACTTGTCACGCTACTGTGGTTTGGCCTCGAAGTGGACACTTTTCACGCTACTGAAATTTGGCATCATGTAAGTTACAGCGACAAAAAATGCACATTCTATGTTTCTCTCTAGACATAAGTAATTTCATATAAATTTGGAAATACCGAAAACTCTGTTTTTTTCATAATTTTGGCTTTTTTGCCTTTCTAAAGAAAAATATAGAAAATTTACCATTTTGTGGTAGTCACGAAAAAAAAACTTTTTTAAAAATTGTGCTCATAAATCTCAACACATACAATGCTCAAAAAATATGATAAATGCGAAAGTGAAACTTTTCATGTGCGGCAAGAGAGTGAAATGTCACTCATACGCCCTGTCATACCAAAAAGCGATGTGAAGTTCTGCACAAAAGCGTGCATTTATGATTTGTGGTCAAAATGTCGTATATATGCAAGTAAATAAAAAAACACGGTCGCTATATATTTCATTGAGATATTTGCATTCGCCTAATAATATTCATAATCACCATTAGGTTACGTGACGTTAGGTGAGTCCAGTAGGCTTCTACGCACGCATAGATCAGTTTAGGTCCTTGGCGATATCATGGAGTGCAGTTACATTACTCATGAGAAGTGGTTGTCCTTCAAAATGCCAGCGCTTAACGCGCATTTCAAATGACTCTGTTGTTTTAATATCGATACGTCCTTTAGTATTCGAAGCATTGCCTTGTTAGTGCGAGACAGATACACAAGATATGCTCTTTTGGATCTCTGATGCTTTGCACTTGAAACCTCCTGTAGTCATCTTGTTCTGGTAGCCTCATTCTGCAGGCGTATGCCACCATCAGACTGTGACCAATGCATATTCCAATCATATTGCTACAGTCTCTTCTGTCAAGAGCAAGAAGGAGCTTTGTGTACCGCTTTGCACATGACTTTTGCAGTTTTGCTTCTCGATAGATCGTTCTTTAGAGCTTGAACCTTCTTTACAATGTTCTTGTACAGATTGTTGTAAAAGCAATAAGTAGGTTTATTAATGTTGGGATGACACCCGTATACCACTCTGGGCAATCTCGTTCACCATATCATTGTTTTCGATGCTTTTGTGTGACACCTAATAGAAGTGAAGTTGCTTGATCCTGGCGGCACTACTGCCGCCCTGCTTAACAAGACATTTCTGGACAATATGCGAAACGAGATTATTGCCTTGATTGCTTTTTGACTGTCTCATTTTAGCTCTGGATTTAGATTAACATATTCAATCAACAAAACGTGTCTTAGGGAAGTAATTTGCTCTTTGGCTAATGTCACATCAAAATAATAATAAGGGTTTATTTAGTAAGGCTTGCTTTCTAAAGTACATAAAGTAAATTTGGCAATTTTTACTATTAGTGACATTATTCAACAAAGAAGATTCATTAAATTTTCTGGGCGGAAAAAAATTTCTGGTGCCGAGGCGTTAAGAATGTTGGAAAAGTGATAATTGTTTGTCGCGAAAAAGAATTCTTGATTGGTACAAATTATTCAAAGAGGGTCGAGAAAGCGTCGACGACAAACCACGAACAGGACGGCCATCAACACGTTAATAAGAAAAAAAATTGGTGCTTGAGAATCGACGACTAACTATCAGAGGTCTTACTTGCATCGTTAGAATATCCGAAGGATCAGTGAAAACCATTTTGAAAGATCATTTGGGCTTGAAAAAGTGAAAGTACGATTGGTTCCAAAATCACTACATTTTTTCAAAAAACAGCGTCGCGTTAACGTCTGTGAAACAATGCTTTGCATCACCAGGATATCATGAAACGCTTTGCTAATGGCGATGAGTCTTCGATCTATGCTTACAACTTAGAAACAGACGATCGGCCAAATATCGTGGCAAAAATGAGCAAAAACCGAAAAAAACTCGTCAAAGAAGGTCAAAAATCAAGGTACTCCGAATTCCATCCGACCGGCCAAGTAGTCAACAAAGAATAATATTTAGCTGCTATGCCTCGTCTGTGGTAGGGTATACGTAGAAAGATGCCGGACCGAGTACCTTTGGTCTTTGCACCACGATAATGAATTGATTCTTCGAGAGATTTTCGCCAAATTGGCAACCAATATCGTGCCACAGTCACCGTATTCGCCTGATTTAGGTCTATGTGATTCCTGGCAACCAGATTCAGCAAACTCACCAACATTTATTTAACATTTGTGTATAGAAATCTATGGACATATGAAAACAAATTTATATGTAACATGCTGAGCAATGCTCGGAAAATAATCAATATCAAATTTCGTGAGAATAATTTGTCAAATCAAAACGTTTTCCAGACAAGAATTTAATTATGATTCCCCAGTTTGTATGACACTTACTTCCTATAGTGATCCGATACGGATATGGAATATCGATTCTGACCAATAAGCAGGTTCTTGGAGAGAAAAGTTCGTTTCCGAAGTTTCTAATCGATATCTCATAAACTAGACTGGTTTATGTAAACTAACATGGTTACATCGACTCAGTTCGTCACGCTGATCATTTTTAACAACTTATTGTAATATATTTGGCCAAAGTATAGCAGTGGCGGCTTCCGAACTACTTTCTGGCGGGATTTCACAACATATTTTAAATATAGATCATAAATATGAATTCTTCCGAATTTAAAGAAAACTCAGCAAATCCCATTGAATACGTCGCTGCCTTGTAGGTTCTATAACGTTTTCATCAGACTCAGTGTATAAAGTAAGATACGGCAACTACGAAAATATGTTGTTGTATATACTAACTGATTTTATGATATTCTTTTTATACAAAATCATACAGAAATTTTATTTAATTTAAGACACCTGGGATTATGTAGTACAAGTATATTCTAAAAAGCTCAAATTAAGCAATTTTCCTTTTAATTTTTTTTATTTAAACTTATATTTTTCGCAGAATTTGAGGGAGAGTAAGCTGAAACTAATAAAGGTTTGTTTAAAAAATTATGGTATGCCATGGATTTAATAACATTAGTATTTAGGTTCCCTATTTCTGCGGTATATTATTTGGCAAATTTTTTATTATTGTTAATTTTTATGTAAAAGTTTCAAAACATGAAATTGAACTTGGTACCAATCTTACTTTCTTAGCCAAAGCTCAAAAACACACGAACAAGTTTTAACTAAACTATTAATATTCATTATTTCTAATATTTCTTAAGGCAGTTCCACAAGCACTTTAGCAACCGAAAATATATAGTAACATATAATGTACAACAGCATATTAAATTTCATTAAGAACACCCGAAATTTCTTTCAAATATTGAAGACAAAAACACAGGCAAAGCGTCAACATATGTTTTTAGCTTGACAAATTTGTGTATTATCTGTAGGTGGTGGCACCCCACCACCGCGTCTGGCACACGTGTCCGAGTGACGTGTGCTCATAAAGCGTTGAACATCAACGCTGACACTTGTACTCAACTCCACGCACTATTTTTATGCGCACATGGTACCCACATACAACAACAAAACATATATTTGTGTGTATGCGAGTGCGTGTGTGAGAGGGCATGCACATATAAATCAGCGCGTATGCACTTTTATACTTTATGCACTTGTGCTCATGCAATTTCACCCATTTCTCTGCAATCAGCCAACAAAAGTTACAATAACAACTATACGAAAACAACAACAGCAAGCATCCCACACAAAAAATTGCAAAAATACCACACACTCACATTGGATAAAAGAAATTGCATTTCATCTGTCATTCAGACACTCGCTCATTTCAATTCCATTTATTTTGCATGTGACATTTTGTGTGCGATTGCGATTGCATTGCGGACGAGTGGCAGCCCGAGCATCGAGCATCAGGCGGCAGTCAAGCGCGTCATACCCGTTGACCGTATACGGTCAAAGTGCAGACCAACACGGTCGCTGCCGCGCCCACACCGCACACTACAGTCACCTCACCATCAGCCCCCCTAGCAAACCCTGTCGACAGGCAGTCAGCCAGGCATAGAGTAAAAACCGCCACCACCTACCTGCAACATATGCAACGTCAACGGGTGCATGCCACACCGCAACCCTGGACGCCCTCACCGCGCCGCCGCTGCGCCGTCGCTGCTGCTTATGCCAATGCTTGACATTTTTGACATTTGTAGCATTTAAAGTTCAATGGAGATCAAGTGTGTGTGTCTGCATGTAAAACACACTCACGCGCGCACACATGAACACCAGCGCATTTGCGTTGGCTGTGCGCGACACGTACAAATGTGTTGTTGAAGCAATTGCAACCAATTTAAAAAGTTGTCTCTTTTTTTCTGTGTGAATTTCAGATTTTTCATTTAGTTTCTTCCCCTCACCGATTTCTGCCAACCGCTTCACTGCACTGCGTTTGTGAATTGTGCGCATGTGTGTTTGTATGTGTGTGATATTTATTTTTTATTGTTGGAACTTTTGATGCTTTATGGTTTAAGCTGAGTTAAAGGACTTTTTTGGCGGCGGCTATAAATATAAGTTCTGCGGCGGTATTGAGTTGCGTTATTTTTGTCGCGTAATTCAAAAAGTTGCAACGCGTTGTTGAGATTATGTAAAATCCCAAAGTTAAATTGCACACTCTGCTGACAGATTTGTTATTGTTTTTACGAAAAAATTGTTCACTGTTATTGTAATGTTGCGGCGAATTGCTGGTTTGGAAACGAAATTAAATTTTGTGCCATTCAATACAGTGCAGAGAATGTACAAAAATGGGTTGAGAGCTTACTTTAAAGCAAGAACACTTAACTGTAATTTAGAAGAGTCTATGTTAGGTGTGTAGAACAATTTTACTAATTATTTATACTGAACCAGTAATCATTACGTCTCTAAAATCCTTAGTGTATTACCTCGTAAATTAGCTTCTAAATTCTTAAAAGTAACGTTTAGGGTTTCATACTCTAAGCATATGCCGCCCAGAGTACAATAGTATACCTGACAATTAAAATAAAAAGAAAACATTTTCAAAGCGACTAAAATGACGAAAGTCAAAATTATCTCGAGTTGACTGTTTTTACTTCGTTTGTATGCCTTAACTGGTTTAAAATTTAAACATCTTTCTCAAGTAAAAAATACGAAGTTCGCATATAACTATACACACTATAGTAAAATTTTCAAGGTGCTTTCAGGTATTGATAAACCTTTGTATTAAAAATGTTTTGTTAGAATTCAGTATTCATTGCTTAACGAAAACTTTGATGATCATTATATATTTTGAACTTTTTCGTATATAATACAGATCTCATAGACTTATTTGGTTTTTATTCTACATTTTGCTTCGTATCCGCGAGGTTTTCTACCTGACTAAATTTAAAATACTGGGTATATAAGAAAAAAAAAACAACCAGGGAACTGGAATTATATTAGGGATAAGAGGTTTAGTTCAACGTTTGGACCGACATCATCAGATTCATATTAATGCCACTGGAGTAGTCGCTTGAATCTTTCCGACGTTATTTAATTCAAGCGCGTTGTCTTATGGTAGAGACCATTTCGCCGATGTTAGGCTAAACGGATGGAGATCATCTTAAATAGGTCTTCACATTGATCTGGTTTACATATCAATTTCCCTTGACATAATTTTCTGTTTTTAAGGGGGCTTCTGTGAATGTAATCGTCAATAATACGATTTTCTTAAGCTCCCCACTCCATTGCTAATGAGTGAATCCAAGAACTAGATTTATTATGAAGTATAAGTGAGAAATATGTAATTTCTACAAATTTGTATTCGCTATCACCATATAAAGCGCTATTTTGGGTTTCGCTAAGACAGCTCACATATTGACCGATATATAATGTATGTAGTGAAAAGATTTCGCTCATTTCTAATAAAAGAAAATTTTTTTAAAGAAAATA
The DNA here is from genome assembly GCF_023373825.1 of Bactrocera dorsalis. NCBI lineage: Eukaryota > Metazoa > Arthropoda > Insecta > Diptera > Tephritidae > Bactrocera > Bactrocera dorsalis. The sequence goes on along the minus strand of NC_064304.1, from coordinate 28,853,025 downwards.
TTATGTCTAAATTTTTAAAGGAAACCTCAAAGATTGGCTTATGGTTTCGGTAAGAAGTCAGGCATAGCCTTTTAAGGAACATGAAATGTAGGTCCGATTTCGACCTATTTAAATGTGAGATAGCACACGTCAAAGTATAAAGCTTTTTTCCGATAACTTCATTTGTGCTTAATTTCTTTACAGTAAAATTAAAAAAAAATATGAATTGGATTTTAAAACTCGAAATCCGGTAATTTTTTATTCAATTTTGTTAAATTCCACCTACAAGTGTTCAGTTTGTATCCGTAATCAATGAAGGGATTCTGTAACATATTCAGTGCGTTGCTTCTGAGGTACTATATTTATTAAATGAGTTTTCAAATTTTTAGTAGTTTTCAACATAATTGAGTTATGCGGAGTGGGGGTGATTATTTTCCGCATTTTAAATGGCAACTTAATTGAAGAAATGACGACTAGAGGACGGCAGCTTTATAAGTTTCCTACATGTACTTATATATTAAGGTCTCGCTGAAACACTTTGATGGACATTTTTTAATATTTTTCCTTCTCCTTTTTTTCCTTTCCTTCTCCAGAAGGAAACAAAGCAAATGGGTCTGCTAGTGAATGAGGGCAAGACGAAATATTTCCTGCCATCAAAGAAATAGTCGTCGCATTCCGACGACGCTGTTGACAGTCATAAATTCGAAGTCGGAGAAAATTTCTCTTGAAACCAGTATTAACAGCAACAATAATGTCAGCCTCGAAATCCAATGCAGACTAACTCTCGCCAACAGGGGGTACTTCGGACTCAGTAGGCAATTGAGAAGTAAAGTTCTCTTTCGACGAACAAAAACAAAACTCTATAAGTCACTTTTACTTCGCGTCCTGCTATATAGTGCAGAGGCTTGGACGATGACAACAACTGATGAGCTGACGTTGCGAGTTTTCGAGAGAAAGTTTCTGCGACAGACTTATGGTCCTTTGCGCGTTGGCCACGGCGAATATCGCGTTCGATGAAACGATGAGCTCTATGAGATATATGATGACATCGGCATAGTTCAGCGAATTAAGAGACAGCGGCTGCGCTGACTAGGTCATACCATACGTGAACCAAAACACTCCAGCTCTGAAAGTATCCAACACAGTACCTCCACCCCGTTGAAAAGACCACGTGCAGAAGGTCCTGGCTTCGCTTGGAATCTCCAAGTTGTTACTCGGCTATAACCGTCGCATAGCCAAAATTGCAATGTAAACATCTGGCATCATCCTCACAATACGAGTATAATACACTGGAGGAGCCGTTGATAGTGTGACCGCAGAGTTAGTTCAAATTCGCGTCAAACGCAGGTGTCCTAAAGGATGACTAGTCTATGCGTATTGGCCTACCATAATAACCTAACCTATGTATATATTATTTTTGCAAACGGCCTTAAAAGCTCAAACACATTGCATGGCAATATTATACACATATCCATATGTATGTATACATAAAGTTACTGTCAGTAACGCGCTTGTCTCGACTGAAAGGTCCACCGTGTATTGCTGTGTCTTTATTGTGAAGAATTTCTACGCGTTGGGTTTGTTTGGCAGAAATGAAAAATACACTTTACATTAATTAAAAAATATAAACAAATGTACGTATATAAGTATTATACTCATGTGTCTAAAGAGTCGCCTACCTCGTCTTTGCTTCTCGGTGCAAAAAAATATTTATACACTTATGTAAATGTAGGGTTGTACCGCCAAGGGATTTCACTAAAAGCAAGAAAAAACATGAAAAAACGTTAACTTCGGCTGTACCGAAGCTAATATACCCTTCACAAATAAAAAAGTGTCCATACATTAGTATTCATATACGTACTATACTTGATTTTGATCGGTTAGTGTTCGTGGCAGCTACACTATAGCTTGTTATAGATGGTTTTGACAAATGAGTAGCTTCTTGAGGAAAAATGGAAGTGTGAATAGATATCTCAAAAATTGACTAGTTTGCACATAGAGATGCAGACAGATTGTCGTTTATGTTGTATGTACTTGTATATTGGGTAGTCGAAAAAGTCTTTGTCAATAGATGTCGCTCTAGTCGTATCTCCAGTTCTACCAATCACATTATGTCATACCACATAGTGTTGGAAAGGTGAGATGAACTTCATTTAACCTTAGAATATTAAATTCGGGAAGTTGAAAAAAAGTTACAGCTGTTCAAAAACGACCTCGCTCTGGTCGACCTATCGTTGAAAAAGTCGATGAAATTATGGAAAAAATTGACCAGGACCGTCATCGACATCGCTAAGGAACTTAACATCATTCATTCGTAAGATTATGGTGGGTATTTAGTGGGATTGGAAAGGAATCATCCACCATAAGCTGCTCCTGTTTGGTCGAATGATTGATTCTACATTTTACTGTCAACAATTGATAAGATTGAAGCAAGCAATCGAAAATACGGCCAGAATTGATCAACAAAAAAGGTCCATCAGGATAAGCTAGACTACGAACATCTTTGATGTCATGGCAAAAACTGGGACAGCTTGCCTGGGAAATTTTTTTGTATCCACCATATAGTCCTGACCTTGCACCATCGGACTATCACACTTTTTCGAATACCCAATATGTTATTATACTGCAACTTTTCTTCCTATGTGTTGAAAACTTCGTGGCAAACTTCATACTATATATCCTGTTCAGGGTATAAATATATTTATTGCAGATGTGGTTGTTACCATTTCATTACAATATGCCAATAGGCGAGTGACGGCTGAATAACATGAACTGCGCCATGAAATGTTTACACCTACCAAATTGATGTGTTTAAAATAACATTTACCTACCACAATCGCCGCATTGGTGAGTGCACGTGGTTTTATTAGGGTGGTACTAAAATTAAGAAACATATTTTGCGCCGATTTCTTTAAAGCTAAAGTATTTTGTGAGGGTGGTACTCAAATGAGAAAAAATATTTTGGACCGATTTCTTAAGATTAAAGCAATTTTCGAATTATTATATTTGAAGAAATTTGACGAATTGAAGACATTTTATATTTATGTTACCAATTTCCAAGTAGCTTTGAGAAAAATGTTGATTTTATATTAGATTTTTGAACATTCATTGTGCTCTAATTCTGTTCCATTGACAGAGACTGAGATACAAAAAGTGGTGTAAACATAGTTCTAAGTAACTCAATTTATAAATATTACGCTAAAGCATTTTGTACTATTAGCTAAAGCGCTGAGGCTTACTAAAATCAACGATCAATTTTTAAGTACCGCCCTAATGTTTATCTATATTCATAATTGACATCACTGGCCTCAGTACCTACAATTGCGTAACCGAAACTGAAACATTTTAATTTTTTTACCGCCCTAATGTGAATATGCTACCATATACAATATGTACATATGTGCCGACACTAAAAGCTCAGCCTACACAGCGCAAAGTATCGCAAAGGGACGCTTGTGAAATTGATTTGAGTGGAACAAGTTTTGTTTACAACTTCATGCCTTCATGATTCCAATATCAGCGCTGGAACGGCAACAACAACAATAGCAAAACCACCAACAACCACAGTTGGACAGCAGCATGCCACAGTCTCAGTCGAATAAATGCGTGGTAGGTTTTGAAAAATAAAAAAGTTCAAGCAATGGCGGCACGAACAACGGCGCGAACATGGCCGCAAATAACGGCAGTGATGACGCGGAGCGGCGTGGAAAGAGCGCCAAATGCATGACATTAATTTAAAATGTTGTAACTTTTTTCAGTTACAGCATGCTTTATAGCTGCAAACTGCTCGTTGCGCAATAAAAAGTGTATGTGGTTGTTGTTATTTTCACTTTTTTTTTGATTCGGTGCAAACGTAACTAAATTGGCTTCCGTCGGCTCCGAAGTGCGTCTGTGTGCGCCGGTTTGTGTATGCGTGTGTGTTTGTGCGCGCTTCGCTGACTGTTATTTTTTCACAAACTTTAAAGTTTTTTTCTCTTTTTGTTGGTTGTTTCATAAAAAGCTGACGAAAATAAATAGCTGATATAAAATATATCATTCATTCAATCTGGCAGCGTTTGCGAGATTTGCGCTCGCTTCATTTCATTTATTTATGTGGCGCTTTCTTTGCGCCTTCATTTGACGCATAATGAAAAGAAAATTAATAGCTGGCTGACGACCATTGAAGAGGAAATTTTATGAGCGCAACCGGCATTGATGATTGTCGGCCATACGCTCGAAATGTGTTTTTGGCCTTCCAACATAGCAATAACAAGCGTTCGTGTGGCATGTGTCGGTTGTGGTGGCGCAGCCGGCGAATTGTTGTAATGTGGCAATTGTGAAAGGTCAAATGAATTTATTTTGCCATTCCGCAGTGGTGCTGAAACTCGCAAGATCAATAAAATTGCGTTAATGTAGTGATGATGAAGTGTGCATTGTAGATGGGGTGATGGTTGTTAGGCTTTACTGTTGTATAACCATTATAAATTAGTGTATGCGTTTCTGGTTTTGTAAGAAAAGTTCAGCTCATGCTTAACTTTAGTTAGATTAGATAGTTATACTCAAGTTTACATCAGAAGACCGTGAAGAGTCGATACGGCGCAGTTCGCAGCAATTCGAACTGATATATGAAACGGTTTGGCGCATTTTACGTCGAGATCTTAAAGAAAAAGCTCGACCTTCTCAAGCAACATCACTTCGCTCTATGGGCTTTTTAAAAGTTCCAAGAAGATCCGAACCAAATTTTGTTCAATGATGAAGTCCATTTCTAGCACAATGGGTATGTAAACAAGCAAAATTTGCCGCATTTGGGACTATCAATAATTGGAACTTGAATTCGTTACGCCTGTGTTGAAAAAAGCAGTTCCGAAAAGAAGTATAAAGTTTCCCAATCTGAAGAAATTCAACACCTGGCATTTCATCCAGAAATCAACGGTTTGGTGTGGGTTGCAGACCGATGGAATCATTGGTCCATATTTCATCAGAAATGATGCCGGTGTAACGTAATGGCGAAAACGTCAAGGGCGACTGTTATCGGGTTATGATAACCGACTATTTTATGCCTGAAATTGAAACCCATGATCTCGGCGACATTTGGTTTCAACAAGACCACTTTCACCACATCGCAGCAATCGATGAATTCGTTGAGAGAACGCTTCGGTGAGCGGTTAACTTCACGTTTTGGGCCTGTCGATTGACCACCAAAATGATGTGATATCACATAGTTAGACTTTTTCCTGTGGGGATATGTAAAGTTTAAAGTCTCTATGCGTACAATCCCGCTTCGATTCAGGTCTTGGAGCAAAACAACACTCGTGTCATTCATTAGATATCTATAGAATTGCTCCAACGAGTCATCGAAAGTTGGACTCCTCAGAAGGCATCATGAGGCATCGCTGCGACCAACATTTGAAAGAGATAATCTTCAAAAAAGTAATGCCAAAGAATGATCTTTCGGATGATAATAAATGTTCTCCATTTAATTTGAAGTTTCTGTGTTTTTTCTTAAAAAAAAAGTAGGGAGCCTCGAAATGGATCACGCTTTATATACTATCGGATTTGATCAAAATTATTCTATTTTTTACTCAGGCCAATTTTTTAAAGCAGATGCCGCTTATTATATAAGTTGTTAGTCCAATTGAATTAGTAAAAACTAATCTTGAAATTGTTGTAATTAAAAAAAATCAAAAATCGAAAATTCACTGCTGAGAATAACACAGTTACAGAGATTAAGTCGAGAGTATACTACCTTAATTTATGCATATGTATGTATATCATCGAAGGCGATCGAATATCATATATATATCTTTCATATTAATTGTCCGTCCATTTTATATTTTCCTATGAAAACCTATAAAGTCTTCTGTATCTTTTTAATGAAACTCTTACTTGCACTTGCTCTCTTAACCGAAATAACCAATATCAATCGAAATCGTTTGAAATGCAAAATCTGTGTAGAAGTATGTGTGTGTAGGCATGTATGAATGTACTTGCAATATTAATGAGTAGCCTAATTTTCAGGCAGTCATGGCAGCTTTGTATGCAAGGTATTTATTGGATGCGTAGCTAATTAAAAATTTTCGACAAAGTCCAAAAGGCTTACTTATCTGAATATCTGGCAAAACGAAGTAGAGTGGAAAAGTAACAAGCAATAACGGAGTGAGCTTGTTTGCGAATAAATGTACCGTAATTGTGAAATAGTTTTGCGCGTTTTTGAATCATATCTACTTGCAACATGGCCACCTTTGTACATACATATGCATATCGTATACAAGTATTTACCATAGATGTGTGTACATATGTATTGGGCTCTCCACAAAGTACTTTAGCAACATGATTTTATTGTATGCATCAAGTATGCTCTTGAGCGCAAGCGATACAAACGTGCAACGGTGCGTGCAACTTAGAGTGTCTGTGTAGTGGTGCAAATATGCAAATGATTTTCAGATGATATCAATTCGATCACTAATTAAATTCTGCATCGCCTACAACCATTGATTAAATACAAAATTCGTAATTGTAGTCCTCCGCCTGCATGTCCGACTGCGTGCGCGCGTGTGTGGGTTTATGTGTGCCTGTGTTTGTGCATATTTCATGAGTGCTGTTTGTTGTTGCTAAGTTTGCTTTTCTGAATTGCTCTTACTGCTTGCAGTTACTTACGAACTCTTACTTTGCATTGCCTTTGTTCTTGTTATTGTTGTTATTGTTCACATACTACATAGCCTACCGATAACTGACAACAGTTATCTTCACTTTTGATATGTTGCAGACACAGCCAGCTGTCTTTATATATATGCGTGTGTATATATACATATGTGTGCGTGTATAGATGTATGTGTGTTTGTTTGTTCTAGGACTTTGCCCATATCAAAGCAAAGAGTATGTTTGTAATTACATAATCATATGAACATTTGTTCTCATGTACAGGGTGTGTAGTTATGAAGTAATATATGTAACGGTACATATACATATGTATGTGTATGGATTTTGCAAATTCAATTTCAATTTAATCAGACACACTTCACCTTCAAGTGGCGTCAGTAGGCGCAATTCGCACCGCCTACCTGTTCTATGGCACACATACATATACATATATATTATTTGTTCGTGTGTTAGTGCTTACGAACCGGTGATGCGTACTAGAAGTTTATGAAACACACGTACATATATACCATATACATATATAGGTGGATGTATGTATACACATACATATGTGTTCAACATATTTATTAGTACATGAAGTAGCTATTAGTTTATGCTCGGCGAGTGCATGTAATTATGGCACTTGGGCGCTTACAAAGCCTTGAACATATGTAAATAGATAACAGTGTATACATTCTGGGCAAAAAGTTCACGAACATTAATTGGTGCAAGCAATTCTCTATTCCATCTAAAGGATTATATTTTTAGAGAAATGACAATGATTTTCAGTTTTTTTATTGGAATATTAGTATGTAGTATAAAGAAGGGTGAGAGCAATCAAGAATTTTCAAAAAATCTATTTTATATTTAGATTAGAGTATCATTAAGCCTGTAAAACATTCCATTATTAGAATGGAAGGTGTTTTCTCAACATAGTAGTTTTCAATTCTCGTAATTACTTAAAGGTTTAACTTTTTAACTTTATAGTATCTTAAGTGAACCAATTTTATAGTTTTATCGATCAAAAAATAAAACTTTTTTCAAAGACAGAAATTTTTCGAAAAATATAGTAGTACTTCACCAGTACATTTTCAGATGAGTTCTTACTTTGGGCCTACTCTCCAAGGAAAAGAAATGCGATAAATATGAATTCCTAAGACCACTGAAGTCCTGTTGGAAAATTGTATTCAAAAAATGCTACAGTCGTCCTCATTTTGCATCAAAATTGCAATACAAACGATACTTTCTTTGAACAACTTGCAATAATACCACTAAGGAACTGTTAGGCATTCGACCAAAACCTGTTGTATCTCTAAACTGGCGGTCCAAAAAATTGCGTCACGTCCAAAATACAGTAAGTGATTGCTGATATATTTACCATACAATTCGGCCAACAAATTAAATCGGAAGATAAGTCATATTATTCATCACTATTCGTATGGAACCGAATATATATCAAGACAAGAACCAAGCAACATTCCAAAAAGCTATTTTGATATATTTTTTGTAGCTATACAAACTGTTTGTTACTAAAAAGCCCTTGTATCGTAACACTTCATAACATAACACCATATGTAGACAATGTGCTACATATAACCAAGTTGGTCTCGAGGTAATAGAAAAGTTACTTCTACCTTATTCATAATCCTTGATCTTTTAAGAGAGTAGAAACCATAATATGGAAACAAAATTTCTTGGACTTTCTTGATCTACAGGCAAGCCTTGAAAAGTGAAAAATATACAAGTATTTAGCTTTGAGTTCAGGCTCAAAACAACGAATGTGCTTTAATAAGTGATCTTCTTGTTGGTGTTCTCCGAGGAATTTCTGAAGCTTAACTTGTAATTTAAAAAAGTATCCTTTTGTTCCAATTTTGACTGTCAATTTAATAACTAAACCATTTCCAGTCACGTTTGGCACAGACTTTACTAAATTTACATACATACATATATGTATATGTGTGCGAGTATGTTACATTGTGTATTTATCAGTTAAGCGCATACGTACAATTGTTTCGATTGTTGCTACTGTTGCATAGCGCACTAACAACAATTTAACTCACTTAAAATAATTAGTGGAATTAATTTTGCATACAAGTTTGTAATTTGTGAGGTGCGGCAGCACACCTACGCCGATAGCAGGACGTGTACACCCGGCCGTGCATACAAATGCCGAGTAGAACGCGCTTTTGAATGGCTAGTTAGCGCTTCTAGGGCATTTAGAAAGCCCCCTAGACGTCGCCAAGGTACAATTAAATAGATATGGCAGCAATGACTTAATAGAGCAGCATTTTACCGCCACTGTATATAGTAGATAATTATTATAGGTGTTTATTAGGGTGCGTCTTTAGTAGAGGAAGTTAGCATATTGTTCATTTAACTAAAAATGTTATTAAAGAGTATAGATGCATGATTTTAGAGCGTGGAAAGATGTTATATGCTATGGTAGTGTAAAAGTTCATTGCTCCAAATTTATTGGATGATAGTGATTTTCTTATGAAATAACACTGTGAAATAGTTCCAATATGAAAATCGCTATCAACCAATAAATTTTGAGCAAATTTCAGAGCATAAAATCCTTACGGAAATTTTGAAAAAGTCCTTTAACTTCATGATATAGGAATGTTTGGTAAAACGTAGTTGAAAAATAATGGTCTTGAAACTTCTAAATATTTTAGATTTCGTTGCAAAAGCTGCTAATGTAAAAGCGCCGTTGCTAGGAGGCTCCCGCATGCATGATAGTCGAAAATTCAGTCAGTACCTTAAAATTTAGATTTTAAGTATTTCATTTCGTGAATAACTGAGCAGAACAGCTATGTACTACTAGTATCTGGAACCAGAGAGAAGAAAATCACTATTGACAAGGCAGAAGGGAATATGCAGTCGCTCTCTGAAGGGATCCGTCCCTATGCCTTTTGCCCTATGATGAATGTGTGACTTAACTCATCCACCCTAATGAACACATTCACATCAAATTTGCATTCATAGCGTACGTGCGCTAGATTTAGCTGATTAAAAGGCAAACGCATTTCGAGTCATTCCTCCAGTTACAGCATACACTTGCAAAATACGCGTATTAGCATAAAATAGTAATTGTAAATTTAATGATAAACCGCCCCAACACACTAACTGACTGAATAAATGACCAACTGATGGACGGATTGATTGCATTATTGGCAAACCGAATGACTAAAAGCCGTCACTATCGATACAGTTAGTCTGTAATGTCTATGTATGCGATGGCCTCGCACAGCTGACAGCACACAGCTGCACACTCATTCACCCATACATTTATGTATTCGAGTATATGGTATATGTGGCTGGTACGCGTTGGGCGAACCAGCGAATGGCAGATTTTGACGCAGCAATTCATTTTGTGTAATTTAATTGCCACACGCGTTGTCTATAATAAATGGCATTCTCGCTACGGAGGCGCCAAAGTGCTAATACTTTTCCACTACTCATTCGCATATCCATTATATGCTTGTTTTTGTTTTTTTTTTATTTGTTGCCATTCGCTTTTGTTTGTCCTTGATTTGATTCATAAAATATAAGAAAGTTTGGCGAATCACAAAATAGAAGAGGCACTCGTAACACATACACTTATACAAATTTGTATAAAGATATATATATATATGTATATATATTGCATATAAAAAGTATATAAAAGTGTATATATATGTATAAGTTTATGCATTATATCAAAATGTCTTTATATGAGAGCCCCTTAAAATTTCCTTAAATCTTTACACCACCAAAAATTATGAAAATACTGAAAGCTCATTTTTTTAGTCTGCGCCCAAAACACATGCTGGCCCACTTGATTGAATACCTAAAGGAAAATATATATGTATGTATGTTTACTTAACACATGCACGTGCTTATAACTCTTGCATAGTAAATTTAATATTTCAAATTTGTTTGCATATGATAGGTGCCAAAAAGAAAATAAACGTTCCACAACAACCAGCCACGAAGCCAGAAAGGCAAAAAGTGCGCAGCAAGCGCAGGAAAAATTGTGTATATTTACTTAAAACTTTAATGCAACAAATACGCTAATAAAACATGCCGCATTACATGGGAAAAAAGGTCCAAAAGGGTAGCTGCAAGTATTTTAATATACTCGTTTATTTGTTGCTCGCAATCGACCCATCAAGCTATCAGCTCTAAATCAATCAACTGACATGAGACCCAAACAGTCTACGAGCGCAACCAGCGCCCGAGCTTATGGGAGAGTAAATATTTAATGAGGAAAGAAAAAAAGGAGAAAAGTGCAGAAAATGATGTAACATACTAGGAAGTGGCAGAAGGTAAAGACAAAAAATTGTTTCTTTCAGCAATGTAAAATATAAAATAAATTTTGCTTGTGAATCTTGCACGGCTTTAAAATTACAGATGAAATTAACTTTAATATTTCTCTCATTAGAAAGTTTTTCATGACAACTGAAGCCACTTATTTGTTATCTACATATATGTTTTTTACGTGCTTAGACATATTTTATATGAAGATAAAATATAGAAACACTTCATATATTAAGATCCAAAAGGAGAAAATTTCAACCAAAGGCTGGGAGCTTTGACTCCGATAGCAATACTTTTAGAAAATCTTGCAAAAAAGGAAAGAAATTATTTGATAGATTTGCAGATTTGGAACCAAATCTTATATGAAACTTTTATCTAATTCTTACAGTCCACTGTTCTATGTTCTGTAAGTTCTGTGAGACATATTATCGTCATCGTGAAAGATAGTGGTAAATTGCATGTAAATTTATTAACTTTCATAAGTAACTTCTTGGTATTAAATTTAAGCTAAATTAAAAAAACAAATTCTAAAAATTCGTTAAGGTTTCTCCACTCTTTTCCATGTTTAATCTGTAAGTTCCCTCCAAGGTCTAGCGATTCGTTAAAAGCTGATGTAAACTTACATAACTAGTTTCCTAGAAACAATCAATGGTTCGGCTTAATCCAGATTTCAAAATTGGACGACGGACATGGCAACGCCCACTTTTAGTTTTCATATCTCGGGACCTGCTCGACTGATTTCAACCAAATTTTATTTATATACTAACTTAAGCTCAAAAAATATATAAGACAATTTTATTTAACTTCAAAAATTATATTAAATAAATAAATTATATTAAATATTGTAATAATAAGGTGGTCCTCAAGACCTACATACAAGATTTAAATTTAATTTTTTTTTTATTGTTATATTTAATTATTTCTTTTACACTACATTCTTTTTCGCAATGCTTAAAAGCCAAAAATGTCAGTTATATTAATCAGCATATCATTCCATCACCACCAACACCTCGCCTTGCAAACCTATTGCGTTCAATATTCAAATTGCATACACGAACTTCAACGAGCAGCGAAGCACGAGCACACTTTACTCATTTGCCACTTAACCGTTTGCCATCAAATGCAAAGAGTGCATGCATGACATGACACTCATACGCCCGGTTAGACCAGCAGGACCTACCCCCGCAACGAAGTCGCCGCAATTGAATTCGCATTTACTTAACTTTTATGCGAGGGCTCAGTGAAAAAGTTAAATTGAAACGCAAACTAAAACGAAAACGAACGAACGCAAAATGGGCAAATGCACAGCGAAAACGGTAGAGGAAGTAGGGGGTAAAGCGCAACGCTGAGCGTTGAAAATGAGCGAAATATGTAGACCTCAAAAAAATGAAGGAAGTCAGTCAACCGCGGCGAATCGGCTGTGAGTTGACGTAATGAAGGAGAATTTATGTAAATTATGACACGTTTTCGGGCTTCACAATTTTCTCATTTTTTACTCATCCGCATGCCACCCATACACACACACACACAAAGAGACGACGACAAATACAGTTGGCAGCAGCGAGGTCGCGTTATTTCACCGTTGCAACACACTCAGTCGCGCATACACTACCAGTCACAGGCACTCAAATGTCGCCTCCTCGTTGTGATGTAACGCTCAAGTGGCTGGCTGTCTGTCACACAGTGTATCATTATTTAATTTAATGTAAAATAATTAGTACGAACGACTTGAGCGACACCCAGCTGCCGGCATTGCCGCAATCTTCGTTAACTTTTCCACTCTTTCGGCTCTTTCGCTCCGTACGATTTTGTTTTATATCAGCATTCACTCGGCACATTACTTTTATTGGCATTCTTGTGTATGACACTTGGGCGCGAATGTTCCACTTTCGCGTCACAACATAGCTGTTGGCGCTACCTTCTTAGCCGTCGCGTTCCTTTATATGCACAAGCACTCTCAAATACATACTGTAGTTATACTTTGTATGTGTATTTGAGTTCGTATGTGTATGTAAGTCAGTATATTTGTGCTCGCTTCAATAGCTGTCGTTTATGCTTTATTGATGTCAACTCGGCACTGAGGCGCTACTATTGTGCGAATAACTGACAGCCTCAAGGAATCGGGTGTGTTACCTCGCATGTTGTCGCGCCTGTATATGTATGCGTGTAAGTAACTGCTACCAGCGGTTGCCTCCGCTGTTACGCCTCAATGATGTCATTGTGGGACGACCTGCGAATCGCGATATTCGCACATATGGATTGCAGAAAGGAAAACAATTTTAATATTTTAAGCCGATGGTTTTCTTCTTGTCACTTCCTAACCGTATTATTCTTAAACGGAATAAAGTTTGCTATGTAAATTACACTAAAGAGTTTCGCAAAATTTCTTTCTTCTTTATAGAGTTGCAAATCGATCAAGCCATACATACTCTTACCACTTTCGGTATAACCTTGCGAGCAGCACTCAAAGATATAGAGCAGAAAATTGCAAATCGAAAACGGTGCGATATTTATCTTACAAAAATGGTTAAAAGTGATAAGGACCCCTTTTACTGAATCGTTTATAAAAGTATTTCCACACTCAGCGATATTCAATTTGCCTTTCAGGCGATCTCTGCTTACGAGATTAAATCGCTATTGGTATAGGCATGCATATAATGGTAAACAAGCTTATCAGTTTGCATTAAGTACACCGTATCTAAGGGACAGATCGCAAGAATCAAGGAGAGAGTGGAAAAAGTATTGGCAAAAACTCACACGTATGCCATTACAACCTTCGTAGCTTTAAAAATGTTATCAACCTCCGGAGAGACAAATTCCGGCTACTATCCGGCGCATATTACACTTGACATTGCAAGCTCAAGAAGCACCTATTCCTCTTTCTTCTGAAAACTGAATATTGATATTTCAGAATTTCTCTCAGTTTCAAAACTTTATAATCTTACTTAAACTGGCTTTTGAACCTCATCATAGAAAAGTATTATACTTTCAGTTCACCTATGGAAAAATTCTTATTTTTAACTACATAAATTCAGGGGTATTGCGATCTTAAAAGGTAAAATTCAACAAATGATTTATCGTTTAGAATTAATTAGTTCAATGTAAGATGCCAAACTAGACCCGACTTTGACCCTGCTTACTATTAGTAACAATATAAGTAAAACTCTCAAATCATGACACACTCTTCATACAACAAAACATTTCAATAATATCTAACATTCAGTTCCGCCCGTATACCAGGGCGTCCTTCTTGATATTGCATTACTTTATTAACCATTAAAATGTCTACCTCTGCACCGTTATTCAAATAGTATGATATGACATTTTAATTCCCATCCATTGCCCCGTTGTCTTCACATACCTTCATCACATACACACCTCTCATATGTATGTATAACATGTATCAATATAAGTATTTAAGTACTTATAAATATAAATGCATGTGCGTGGTGCCGCTGTAAACGTTAAGCGTGCTAATAGCTTGTTCATAGCCGACTTGACACTATATAGTTCTAAGCTTTGCTGAGGTAACTACCAACCATAGCCGACTTAAGTAAATTGAATCCAACGCAAGTATGCATACTCATATACACACATACATACTTATACGAAGTTAGTGCTTTGGTTCGTGCACCTCTTTTTTCCCTGCGCTCAACTTTTTCTACCCTGCCGCCTGTCCGTTTGTCTAACTTTCTTATTCATCACGTACTTATCAATGTTTGCGCAACGCAAATATGTGCACAAAGCCAAGAATACACGCACACCCATACATTCACATGCTCACACACATGCATACTGTTGCAATTATATATTCTAAATGTATGTAAGTATGAATTATATGTGCATGTGTATGTAAAATGTACATGAATATACTTGTACTACTAACGCCTGCTGAGTGGCTTTGTGCTCATGTGGAGTGCGATGATATGCCGCAGTCTGCTAGTGCTATGCAGCTACAAGCCGGAGTCAAGGACTAGATGACAGCAAATAAAGTAAACAAAAATATTTGCTAAAGTCTCACCAGCGCCATCAATGGATTTTCGCTATTAGTTGTCTTGCTTTTGGAAAAATTTAACGCTAATGTTTGTTGGTATATATTGTAGGTATGACTATATATTGATCTGTGTGTGTCCTATAAATATATTGTATTCTATTTAATATAAAGATTAGCTTTATAGCGACGCCAAGGTAAAAATATGACTACGTGTCAGTCGACTAATTGACTAAATCAAAACATTTATCCAATTTTATTACTCATATTCATAACAAATTTTAGTTCATTACTAGTGACACCCTCTTGGCAGTTTGGAAATCAAGGCAGTACAATACAAATCAAATTCAAATTCTATGTACCAACCAAGACCCATGTTGCATAGAACTTCAGAGACATCATCAGGCTTTGCAGATGGGTAACACCAAAGCGGTGGTCGACTGAAACCTTAGTCGATCGGCGTCAACAAAACTGATCACTAAATCTCATATTTTAAAGTCTACATTTATCTTGTGCAAGGATTAAGTTTCTTTGTTGGTATATAGTGGAACTAGTACCTGATTTTGGGCGATATCGGTGTGAAATCATGCATACGTCCTCTACTCCTCAATTAGCATGTAGCTGCTAAACAATACCTACATATATGAGATCGACATCTAGATCTTGCTTGAAAAACCTTTTGATTTGACGAAATATTTTCAAGAAAGGCAACAGTATAAACTTTAAAAAAAATTGTTCAGATCGGATCACTAAAGTCATATTAACTGAACAATCTGAATCAAACGCTTGTATAGAAAACTTTTCATTTGACGAGGTATTTCTAATAAATTTAGCATGTTGTAACAGTGTAATCTCAAAAAAGCTATTCCGATCGGATCACTATAGCATATAGCTGCTATAAAATGTCATGAATGAATTTTTGGTTATGTAAAACAGACATGACGATGCTATAGTGCATACATATCATTCTCGTTAATCGAAATTGCATACAGGCTGCCCTCAAATATAGGGTGGGCCATATAATGTTTTAAATTTCGAAGATAGGGCGTAAAAGGTTGAGTGTAGCGTTTTCTTCAATTTGCTTGAAGAAAAATTTGGTTAACATTGCGCAATATCGCTCACCATTGATGGTTACGGCGGTTCCTTCTTCATTTTCGACCGCCTCATACAGTGATTCGTGCTGGGTGCATTGGCTTCTCGACGATTACGTGCGAGGTTTCTGTGCCCTAAATGCGACAATTCTGCTTGTTAACGTAACCATCGAGGTGGAAATGAGCCTTGCCCGAAAAGATGATTTTTCGGTAAAATTGACCTTCCTCGGTCAAACGATCTTCTGCCCAATCTGCGAACTGTAGACGGGTCGGGTGATCAAGTGGCTTTAGCTGTTGCACCAATTAAACTTTATATGGCTTCATAGCGAGGTCTTTTTTCAAAATTCGTCGCAAAGTTGTTCGCGGAATGTTTAATTCTTGCGATCGACGGCGGGTCGAGGTGGATGGATTCTCACTAACATTTTCAGCCACAGTAGCAATATTTTCGGTTGAACGCGCGGGAAATGAACATTGACGTTTTGGTTTATCCCCCAACGAGCCAGTTTCACGCACACGCTTGACAAATTGTTGCACAACTTGAAGTGATGGCAGTTTTTGTCTGTCCATTTTTTTTGCCAAATTTCTTTGGGTTGAAGGCTCACCACTTTGGAAAAAAGATTTCAATATTTCCCAGTTTTCTTCTAGTGAATAGCGACACATTTCGTAAATTTTACACTTTTTACTGAAGATCTGTCACTTTCCGAATGGTATTTTACGTTTCTAATGTCGAAATATAGATAATTCAAATTTAAAACGTTAGATGGTCCATTCTTTATTTATTAATAAAATTTTTGATTTTTTTTATTAACCACATAAAAGAATCTTATGTGATTAGAACTTTACATAGCTGTCGTTTACCTATCTAAAACTTTGCTTCCGCCGTTTTCCAATAGATGTCTCTAGGGTCAAGCACTGGTCAATTAAATCGATTAAATCGTTTTATATCGATCTTGGACATTTGTGTCAACATTAACCCAACAAAATATTTGTAGAGATCTGTTTGCATCCCAAACTTATTCTCAACTGAAAATGTCACTTTTTGAGTCGAATTCTCGATATTTGCGGGAAATTTTGCTTTTCTTTTTTAATTCCATGAAAAGTGCGGCTGAAGACCCGTCTACGCTTTACTGAGGCTGATACATACATAGATAATACTATTACTCTACGACTACCATCTATATGATTTTTATTAGGTATTAAAAAAATATAGAATTTTTGGACAGTAACTTGTGTTAGTTTACAAAAAAAATGGAAACATTTCGTGTGTTAATTAAGCATTGCTTTTTGAGGGAATAAGGGAAAGCACTTTTGGGCCGTTTTTATACAATAAATCCTTAAATTTACAAAAAAACGGCGGAAACAAAGTTGTTGACAAATGTCATTTGCACTTCAGCAGCAAATTATAGTTGCAATTGCCTTAAAACGTAGGCAAACGATTAAAATGAGTGACTACATTCATATACTTTACGATATATAGTATACAACTATATATGTATAAAAATATTCCTACTAAATATATGCGCAATGGTATGGGTGTAATATGAGTGGCAATAGTAAGTTGTCAAGGTATTGTTACTTGGTAAAATATTGATAAAATCGCTGACAGCAGCTGACTTCAAGTGTCAAGCAGCCATTGTGACGACACGTTGCGTTGTGAGTAAATACTTACATAGCTATTATGAAGATAGTTATATTAAGAGTTTCGTTGATTTCATAATATAATTTACCATCTTTTCATTGAAATATCTCATTTAGTTTCGAACCTCGATATAAATATTATATTATAACTTATTTTGACACCTGATCATAACGAAATTGCTGGAAAGTGGAAGGCTGATGAGTGTTGAAATGCCTCTTTAATTGGAAATATTTAAATATTCATACATTAGATTATATGGTGAAGAAGGAAAAATTCTCAAATATTCTCCTAAGTATGCATAATCATGTATTATACACTGGCATGTCAATAATAATGCATTTTTTTAATTTATGTTTTGAAAAAATAAAAAAAATGTACATTAATGGAATTGAATGAACTTTAACCTTGATAGCGTGATCGATCACTAGAAATACCTCTACCTTCTCTAGAAGAGTTTTCTACTTAAATCTATCTCAAATTCAAACACCAAAAAAATTGTTTTGTAATTATAGATGAATACGGAATGATCGAAGGTTTAGTGAAAAAATAGATTTTTGCTGATTTTGATAATAGTGGTTTCTTGTGAAAATATGTGTACTTAAGAATTGCTTAAAAATCAAAGATGCTATCAAAGTCATTTATCTACGAAGATCGAATGAAAATTTCAAAATGGTCCAGTGAGCTTGGAAAAATTTTTCGCACCGACAAAACACGTTTCAAAGAAGCACTTTTCAAGTTTTCGCTGCCGTTTACGGTAAGATAAAAAAATGGTTTTCGGATAAATTTCAAATTTTGGAAGAACGCTCAAATATATGCAAAGAAAAATTGAGTTTTGAAGATCACAAGTGGATAAAGACTCCTAAATTGCGAATATGAAGACAAAAAGTTCGAAAATAAAAAATATTCAAACATTACTAAAGACATGGTTTCTTCTCAACTAAAAAATGTAATTAAAATTAATAAATCGAAAGAGCACAGATCGAACCTATTCGTAGAGTGAACAATTTGCTAATAATCAGAACTACAAATGAGTTATACACTTACATCGAAAAGTACAAAAATTTTTATCCACTATGTATATACACAGTATACGAGTATAGTCGTACCTCAGTGCATGGTTGTAAGCTTGTTTGCCAAGCGCTCGCGCGCCGCCGTCGTCACTATGTCTCCACAACGCAGTGTACCCAACGCCGTCTCCATCTCCATCACTGTCAACGTATTTTGTGTGCCGTTTCTATGTTTTTTTTTTGGTATTGCAACAAACACAGTTAAAGTTAATTCAATAATCGCAGCCAATCGATGTGAAAGCCATTTGTGCAAATAGAGAAATTATAACAAAGCTTGACGTACACTGAGCGGAAATGCAAACGGCAAGCTAGCTAAACAACAACAACACCAACAACAACGACAGCAGCAGCAGCAACAATTGTGTGCAGCGTTGTTGAGCGACGACGACGATGAGTAAACGTGCCACATTGCAAGGCAAATGGCTAACAGCCATCATCAGCAAATGCAAGCAGCGGCAGCAAGCAGTGGCGGCAAGCACTGGCAACGCGACGACATTCAATTACGCCAAAGTGCAGTTAGAAGCAACGAGATGATCTACAAAAGCACGCGCACACATACAAATATACACACCTACCTAAATACATACATACATACACACAAACGTTGTTAAAAGTGTCGCTAGTTGTAGATTATGGTTGCACGAGCATGTCTGTATGTATGCCGTGCTGTATATACATAAATATGTGTGTTTGCGTGTACGTATGTATATGCATATACGACTGCATGTTTGTATATATGTGTTGTCAGCGTCATTGGGCGCTTCGTTTAGGTGGGTGATGAAATTATATGCAAACAGGATTAAACAGTCTAAAGCTTTGCAAATTGATTGGGGTTTGAGTAATTACATTGAAATGAGGCAAAGCGATGGATATTACAGATAGTTTGTTATGAATGTCTGTATAATAATGCATGCGCTGCACATGCTCACGCACATACATACACATATATATTATATACAAGTGCGCTTATATTGCAACGAGTATTTGAGTGCAGGCGCTGCATTGCTGGTGTCTTCGGGCACTTTGCAAATTAATATTCACCAACGGCGATGTTGTAGAGTATTCACAGATAGTTATGGCCATTGGCTAATTAATCTATTTTATGGGCTATCCAGTGAAAGTAGCTTATGTTTATGTTGTTAACGTACATATTCGGTGGCTGGTGGGAGAGCTCGAATGATGCTTAAGTACTTATCAAGAAAAGCCAACTACGATGGATTCGAGGGTTTAAAAAGCTTATACATATATAATAAGATTTACAATTTAATGATGAAAAATCGATTTAAACGCTTACAAAACCGATTTATAGTTTTAGATAGGGAAATTATTGAAAAATATGTTCGAAACATTTTATATGAAAATTCCGATTTGTTCTATTTTTACAAGCCATTAGGCCAATAATGTGTAGTTGTACATCTCGTCTCAAGAGAAATATTTTTTCAAACATCTCTGAACTTTTTAAAACTTCGTAAATTTTTAAACTTAAAATACTAACCAGTTTAGAAATAAAAGATCTACTTATATCTTTGGATGTATAAAAAAATGATAATTCAGTGGTTGTTGTTTTTATAGCGGGTATCTAGTCCCCGTGGTAATGATTAGATAAAGTGTCATAGATGTCATCCAACGGTAGACTCGGTACACGTGCTGTTTCAACGGGGTCGGACCTTAGGAAGATGTGTAGGGTTAGCAGGCTACGGAAAGAGGTGGTTGGTGTCATGGGGGCACTCATTGCACGCTGGAAATATGTTCGATATGTCAGGTTCTATTCTAGATAAGTAGGAGTTTAACCTGCTATAGTATACAGAACGAAGCTGCGTAAGGGTCATTCTGGTTTTTCTCTGCATCTCAAGCTCTTCGTTTGCAATGGGTTGTAGTTTAACATCAAGTACACCTTTCACTGAGAAGGACTTGGCGCAGATGTCAATGGCGGTCAGTGCATATCTGGAGTTTGTTGCGTCAGAGGTATTGAAGAATTGTTTAAATGGTATTGGGTACCCAATTTTTATTCTACATAATGAAAACATATAAACATCAATTTAATTTATTAAAAAAAATTCTTCAGTCCGACATTCTTTACTTTCTTTATAGAATATTTCTTATGGCTTCAGTCAGATTATTTCAGTTCAGATAACTTGGAAAAATTTACCGGATGCTCAGTTCGTTAAACATGTAAGCGATGCATTCATTTATGTTTAACATTTACAGGCTCAGGAGAATGAATATTGACATTAAATGAAAAAAACCTGACTTAAGATTTAGATAGATTCGAATGCACTGAGTTATGAACCCAAAAAGAAAAGTTGCATAAAATTTAAAAACAAAAGCAATACAACTCAGATATTCAACAACATTTTCTTATATCTTTTCCTCTATTGAATGCAGTAGCCCTACTATAGATTCGCTCATTGATATCAACAAAATTTGCTGTAGTATATTACATAAGGTACGATTATGCGTATTTTTTCCGTGCCGCATAAGTTCACTATATTCTTACAAAATATTTACCAGCCAAGCGAATTTCGTGCACTACAAATAACTATGTATTCCAGCCACTTTCACTTGCACGCACTTGAATCTTCAAAAAGCACAAAAGCCTTTGCAGAGCCAAAGCTATGCAAAATATATACGTAAGTTTATACGAGTATGTTTGTATGTATAACGATATACCTATGCATACGCAAACATTTATTTCACAACATTCTGTTAATACTTCAAAAATCCTCGTAGAGCAGACAAGAATTTTCAGGGCCCTTGATTAAAGCATTTTTCACCAGCCGCAGCGAAAGGAAATTATTTCGCAAAAAAGCAAATATGAGGATTAAAATATCCTTCAGTTTGCTGCGCAATGCTTTGAGTTCAATATTTTGTATTTATCGCTCATATATTTTTTTAACCGTAAGAAAGGTTAGTATTAATTGTTCAGCTAATAATTCTTTGTGGCGAAAAAAAATCGAAATGCTTTTATGAAATGTTAAAAATCGACTGACTTCACTTAGTCAGATTAGTGACTAACTGACATGACTGACATGCATGAAGTTTAAACTTTTTGAGTAGACAATGTTTCGATAATAAGCGATCGATCGATAATTAATCTTACTGCCTTTGGTTTATTGCATATTACTATCTAAGCGAGTTTTTTGATAACTTGGTTAAAAGCTCTTTTTAATATTTGTGTTAATACATTGGGTATACCGGTATTCTCCTAAGACTATATTCATATCATTGGAAAAGTTGTTAAAGCATTATTATGGACAGACAGAGAGTCACCCCAATCTTGACTCGAGTCATCGAATTGCTGGTAAATGTAAAAGCCAAATGGAACAACCTCAATTAATATACATTTAATGTCATAATTTAGTTATATTTAGAGATTTTAAAATATGGCTAATTTAAGTACCCCAAAATGATTTTAAGCAACTTATTTGCGGTTCCATCCGAGTGTGGCGCCTTCCTACTTGCTATTACAGCTTTATTTTTCTTGTTGTTGCCGGTAGTGCTGCCATTGTGTGCCAAAAACTTAAGTACATGTAGCTTTATAGAATATAAATCATATTGTAAATGAAAATGTTGAGAAGGCAACAACAAAAAGTGCACGAAAGTGGCGAAAGAAACGAAAAAAATGCATAATCGGCACAGCGGTAAAAGAATTTTTAACTACAAAAATTAACAAAACCGGCAGAGTTAAAAAATAAAGGCACACGCGCAAGCAGTTATATGTATACATATATATATGAAAGTATTTAAGCATGTATGTGTATAAGCAAAAAGAAAACTATATGTCAGTTATGTAGATATCCACCAGTACGCTTGAGAGTCTGTGTGTGTGCATTCGCACTTAAGTTAGTGTGTAAGTAATGTACTGGCGTAGTCGTGTCTATTTGCCAAGCCCTGTGGCACAGAGCGCTGGCCGAGACGCTTTGTTGTTGTTATCAAGTTTTTGTTTTTTTTAATAATTTTTATATTTTTTTTAGTTGTTGGGCTTTCATATTTTTTCAGGGGAATATTCATTTTTTCGCCGCTTTATTTAACTGCGAGTTAAGTGAAAAAGCCTTGAAGCGCACTTACACACTCACACTCGCGTGCAAAAGTGCATGCAGTGAGCAAGAAGCCGCCATATCCATTGTATTTGCATATTTGGCAGCAGCGGCCGAGTCCGAGCCGAAAAAAAGAGTTCAAGAGGCACTGCACGCACACGCACACACACACAACACTACGAAAGCACATGCATATTTATATATATGTATATGTGTATATGTGTGTGTTTGCAGATTACTTACACTGCTGTACATGTGTTTAAAGTTATAACGAGCAGAGGATGCGCTAATGCACACGCTCACGAGTAATGGGAGTGGCCAAATAAAAAATGTACTGCCGGTCAGCGCCTTCCAAAAACTCAGCCAATGCTCGTTTGCAGGTTCGTTGTTGCTATTGTTCTTGTTGTTGCTGTTGTTGGTGCGCGCTAAATAAGTAAAATAATGTTGAGTGTTTTTCACTTAAAGCGCAATATAAGTGGAAAAAATTCACACAAAATTTGCAGCAGCTGAAAAAAATGCAAAATATAATATACAGCAGCAACAACAACAAGCAATGAAAAAAAAAGAATTTGGAAAAAAATCGGCAAAATATGTGCCTGAAATGGTTTTAAAAGAGTAATGGCGTTTAAAAAAGTGTGTGCAAGTGCATTTGCACACATACATGCAAACATAACTATTATATATACTAATGTACACAGGTATATACAACTGACCACTGCATTGTATATACACTTGCCACGCAAATTGGCTGTGTGTAATGCACTTTACGGGCAATATGTGTAAATGCGCTTATTTAAAGGCACTTATGTACACATGTACTTACATACACATACATACATATACATACATACGTATACATATATACCTATATACATATGTACGTGTATGAAATATATGTATATTTTGACATATAAAGCACACAAGCATATATACATATATATGTATCCACATGCAACGTAATAAATATGCAGCAGTGCCGCATTACCTGTCGTGAATAGCCCAAGCGTTGCCACAACAAATATCCTTGCTGTTTTTTTAACATTTTTTAAATTTTCCTGCCTTTATTGTTTTCGCTGTGGTAGTTTTTTTTACATTTTTTTCTGCTTGCGTTTTGGCTGCTGTAACGGTCGTAATTTTTGTGCTTGGCTAATTAGCACAGCCGGTTGAAAAAGTTTAGTGAGCGAGAAAAATTGCTGCTAAGGCAGGCAGCCCACATGCATATACATATATACAATTAAACATAACTACATACATACACATATATTTGCATTTAATTGCTCTGCCGGTTAAAATACAATATTTTCCACTTTTAGCCTTACCTAATTTTTGTTGACCTCGTTTAATATGCCGTTTTTCGACAGAGAAATTTAAACTTTTTCAACTTAATACGTAACGATAATTTAATTTTTTTTTAATTTTCAAAGCCTTACTCGACTTTCTTTTGTGATTGTTAATGTTTTTTGATAATAGTCATAAAAAATCTTTTTATTAAAATTTTAAAGTTGGTATAGTTGCAACATGAAATTTAAAACTAAATTTGATTATGTTAACTGAAAAAGAAAAAGTGCTCCATGTAGGTCGCCACAAAATATAATGTAAAATTCTAGTGTCAGTCTTTTCTAAATGAATTATAGTTTCGTTACAGCAATAAACTACTTTGCATTGTTTTGAGAAGAGAGATTTTATCAATAAACCGAACCGAAATGCAAAGAAGATTTTAGTTAGAGCTTGAAAGCTTCTCAATAAGTCTTATAAATTAATTAATAAATTCAAAGTGGAAGTACTCTAGTCTAGACATTGGAAGTGACTAAAGTTTTTACAGATTTCAATAGTTTGGACCTCAAAAATATCTCCACAAATAAACACAAATAAATTTACCTAAAGCTTACCTAAAGCTGTAAGCGACACTACCTTTTTCGGTGCGATGGTCAGGATATCTCATGTTCTAATCAGTCGATTTAGTTGAAATTTAGTGCAAATATTTTCGAAATATTACTTCATTCTATGTACAGGGTGGACTATATAAAATTTTAAATTTCGAAGATAGGGCGTAAAAGATTGGGTGTAGCGTTTGCTGTATAGCACGTAGCGCCGTCCTGCTGGAACCAAATGTTGTCCAAGTCTTCCTCTTAAATTTGCTTGAAGAAAAATTTGGTTAACATTGTGCGATATCGGTCACCATTGATGGTTACGGTTCATTCTTAATTTTCAAAGAAAAATGAGCCGATGATTCCACCAGACCAAAATCCGCACCATACAGTGATTCGTGCTGGGTGCATTGGCTTCTCGATGATTACTTGCGAGTTTTCTGTGGCCCCAAATGCGACAATTCTGCTTGTTAACGTAACCATCGAGGTGGAAATGAGCCTCGTCCGAAAAGATGATTTTTGGGTAAAATTGACCATACTCGGTCAAACGATCTTCTGCCCAATATGTGAACCATAGAATAGTGAATAGCGACCCATTGCGTAATTTTTTGGACTTTTTACTTTCCGTATGGTATTTGACGTTTCGAATGTCGAAATATAAATAATTCAAATTTAAAACGTTAGATGGCCCACCCGTTACTAACAAAAAAAAAATTAAGGGATTTTAGAAAGTGAAAACATGAAAATTAAACTATAATTTCCAAAGTCGCATCATTTCATACGATTATGCCATTTGTTGTAATCAATAATCCGTCAATGTTTTATTTTTTGAATAACCGCAAAACTTTTCCGCTATTTTAAGGACGCAATCAGGCCTATAGACCAAAATACTTTCTTAAGAATAGGTTGATTTTAAGTGTGACACCGAAAGAATTTCATATATATTGATATCAGAAATATGCCAGACGGCATTACCTCGAAGCTTTCATCACCACACCATAGCTGAGAGTGTACACGAAGACCAAGGAGAGTCGATTTAGCGCCGTTCGTACTAGCTCAAACTGATGTATAAAACGACTTTGCGCATTTTACGTCGAGATCGTAAACAGGAGGACAAACAAGCAATACATTTTTTTTTAAATAATTGTTTGCTTTTAAATTTATAACAGTTCGATAGGAATTTGTTCGGAGATTGTCAAACTGCCTCGGACTATAATCTGTGTCTAATCTGTCGATAAAAAAGTTTTCCGCACAAGAACTTGATTTTGATCGTTCAGATGGTTGACTGCTATATGCTATAGTGGTCCGACATTAGCGGTTCCGACAAATTTCAAGCTTCTTGGGGAAAAACGGCTGTATGCAAATCATTACCTCAAAACCTGTGCTGCAGACACACAGATGTTATAAACATTCTTTCCGAGAATTTCGTTAAAGTCAATAAGTGTAAGGGAGAGAATTTACAGCTCAAATTTATGTAATGTATCTAAAAAGCTAGAACTCTGATGGCCGGGTATCGAGTTTCTAAAATCCATGTCAGTTTTACTATATTTGCTAAATTAACCCTTTCAGCCCCGAAGTTGCTTATAAGCAACTTCTATATATGTTTGACATCGTTTAAAAAGGCCTTTGGGGCTGAAAGGGTTAAGTATGGTAAAGGATACACGAAATAATATCAATTATTTCACAACTAAAGCCATGTGTACATACTTCATTATTGATTTTAATTGTATTAAGGTTCACATTATTATTTTTCAAGCTTTAAAATTAGACTCAAGAACGATTAAAGATAGTGGTCAGTAACAAGAATATTTCAATATAACCTTACTATATCGTCATCTGCACTAACCACATGCTGACAGAGGCAATGCAAGTAAATACATATATAAGAAGTAAGATATATAAAGAATATATGTACATGTAGCATATATATTTTAAAACGTGTCCTTTTTGCGCTCTTATACGCTTTCTCTTTTGCTGCCGCTGCCAACCGTTGAGTTGCTGGGTATTTTTGCATAAAATTAAAAAGTTTAATTTCCTGTTTCGTGGTGATTTCAAAACAAAACTCTTGAAATTAAACTGCTGCGGTGTTGGTTGGGAAAGTTACTGATGAAATTCATGAAATTCATTACACTTGCGCGTATGCAAAACGCTCGTAATGAGCTGCAGTAAGAAGCAGCGTGAAGCAGAGACAGCAACTTAGGGGTGTGCAGAATGAACTTATTTATTGTTGCTGTTGGTATATAAAATGACACCATTTGATATTACGCAGTGGCAAATAAAAGTTTTTGCTCATAAAGACAAGTGACAAGAGACAGCGCAACAGCGAGAGTGTACTGGTAGTTGCAATGAACTGACGTAGGCGGAAGTGTGGAACCGGTGTTGGGTGAAGAGGATGTGGTTGATTATGTTCTTTGTTCAACCCCGCTTTTAAATTGAAAGTTATTTTTGGAAATAATTTAATGCAAAAGCTTGCGACCTTATATTACATGCGCAAGAGTGGGAGACTCACGCCTGGTTTGGACATAATCGAATGTTATATTATATTATCATATTCTGTGGATAAAGAGCGTTCCCATAGAGAGTACACAAGTAGTATTAAAACTAAAAAAGACGTCAACTTTAACTTTGCATTAAAGCTATAATACCCTTCACATATACGAAAACTTCAAGAACTCAGTTGGCTTAGTTTGTATGGCAGCTATATTCTCTAATGAGCCGATCTGAACAACTTCTTCAGCATTTTATTCCGATCGTTTACTTTGTATGACAGCTATATGCAATAGTGGTCCGCTTTCGGTCGTTCCGATAAATAATGAGCAGTTTTTCTAATGAAAAAGGGCTGGTGCAAAATTTGAGATTGACATGTCAAGAACTGAGGGGTTAGATTGTATCTATGTATATATGGATGGACAAAAAGACATGAATAAATCGGATTGACTCATCATGCTAATCATCCTAAGTTAGTATGTGTCTATAGATGTCACAAAGCTTGCCCTTGTTCATAGAGCAAAAATAATGCAATTTAAAATATATTGATGGATTTCATATAGTGCAAGGCTGAAATGAAATACACTGAGAAACTTTACACTGGGCCCAAGAATGGTGTGGAAGGTAATGTTTGTCATATTTCAAGAAAAAAACTCTCCATAGCGCGATAGCGACTTTCTTACAGATTAATAGTCTTTTTGAAATTTTTGTTTTAATTGAAAATTATGACCAAAATCGGGGACATCGTACTGGACCTTTTTTTACTTGTTATTTCAATTACTATACACCCAATAAATAAACATAAAAAATCATTTTGTATTTGGAATGAATTCATTTATTTATAAAAACCGGACGGATTAGTTAATTGCTGAGACACTGAGACGATCACTTAATGGCTTCGTTTGAAAAATTGGACCATTTGGAAGATCATTTGGGCCTAAAAAATGAAAGCACGATTGATTTCAAATCACAAACTTTTTTTCAAAAAACATCGTCGCCTTAACGTCTGTAAAAAAATGCTTTCCGACTACCAAGATGTAATAAAAGGTATTATTACTGGCGATGAGCCTTGGATCTAAGCTAGTAACCCGAAAACCGACGACCAGTCGGCTGAATATCGTAGCAAAGGTGAGCCGATGTCAAAAAACGTCATCAAAGCAGGTCATAAATTAAGGTTATGTTGACAGTTTTCTTCGATTATCGAGGTGTGATGCACTCCGAATTGCTTCCGACAAGTGAAACTGTTAAGAAAAAATACTATTAGAATGTTACGCAATATTTACGGCAAGCGATTTGTAAAAAGAAGGTTGGAATTATAGGCCGACAACTCTTGGGTGTTGCACCTCAGCCATCGTATCGAATACTGATCTATCTCCGTGTGACTTCTGGCTATTCAGCAAACTAAAACGAGCATTCGGGGAAACCGTTTAGAGTCCATTGAAGAAATTAAATGTAAGAACTGTTTCGTTTTTACATATATCGAAAACCGAAAGATTTAGCCCAACCCTAACGCTAAGTTATTAATATACAAGTACATATGCATACATATCTCGTAATTAATGAGAGTATGTTAAATTTATGAAGTTCATGTTATATTTTGATTTCTAGAATGAGCAAATATTTATTTGCCTCTGCAATTAACAAGAGACTTTATGATATATTGCGGTAATCACAGAGAAAATTTTAATAAGATATCGATACATAAATACATGTTTATGTATTTATACAATCAAATGTCTTGAAATATTTGCCAAAGTTTGCCCGGCGGCTAAATAATTGCAAATGAACTTGCCATCTATTTAATATTGAATGTCAAAATACTTTGAATTGAAATTAACATTTCAAAAAGTAAACAAACTAACTAATAAAATTATGTACGAAGGTTTGTATTCATGACTATTTATATCAGTTGACATAATTGTTATGCTTTCTGCATTTGAGGTTAAATAGTATTTGATTTTGGTACTAATAATAAATGATTTTGAATGAATAAATAACGGAAATATGCACATTAAGCAAATATTTTGCAAAGTACGTTTGAAGATTTTGACAAAATTGCGCAGAAATTATGCTATAGTAAGTCCTTCTTAAGGATATGTGGAAATGTCTTGAAAAGTATAAAAATAAATATGTAAAGGCATGCTTTTGTGGGAACAGGAAAGCTTGAACTAAAAAATATATACAATACAACAACAAATAAAAATGTGATTTTCCAGTGGTTTGACTCAAAGGATAATTTCGTAACATTTCTGAACTATGAGCTTTTTACCGAAAGCTCAGAAATTTTAATTCTTAAACTAATATCATACATATATTGCTTGCAAAAAATACTGGTAAATTGTTGTTGAATTAAGTATAAAATATGAAATAAAATTTTTAAATTAAAATCCAACTTAAAACCAGCTTTAATTCTTAAAGCCAACTGATGATGTCATCGCTTCGGGCAGCCTCGGTGCCACAAGAATACACACTTTGAAAAGGCGAAAAGTTTTATCTCTCGCAAACCATAACGGAGGCGTGTCCCTGAACGCAACTATGGTGTACGATATCAAAAGTGAACTGCTATTACAACAACAATAATGCTAACAACGTAAATGCATTGAAAATGTGTAAGAAGCTGAAACGGTTGGCTGTGTCAGTTCAGTAGCGTGACGCTAATGGAGCATGTCTAATGAGTGTAGCTTAAAACGGAGAAAGCACCCAAAATTGATGGCATTGGCCAGAGGAGCGCTGGCGAACGTAGCATGGTGGGAGAAAAGAAAAATCCGTGTTCAAGAAAATCAATTTCAAAAATTTTCTATTATTTAGCTATGTGTAGCTGTTTGTTTGTGTGTTGCAGGTATGAGTGTACATGTGTACATATAAATATTTGTATGTCTGTAGATGTTTTGAAATCGTCATACGTAGTTATTTTTATGGTGAGACAATATCTACAGATAACTTGGTAGCGATGGTAGCGGTATTCAATATAGATCTGCTACTTATATATAGATGTATAATGGTGTAAGATTTTATGCACTCGCAACATGTTGCATGAAGTATATTGTGGGCGAAAAAATCTATTATTCTACAAAGATTAAGTATTATACGCCAAAATGATGTAAGAAGAATCGAAACAGATACAAGTGAACATAAGGAACCAAACAACCATTTATGCTTAATCTAAACCACAATACATGTATTATTTTTGCTCTAAATTTTTTAAAAAGATGCTAATATAAAAATATAAGATATCAAGTACCAGTTGCATAATGCCCTAAGTTATATGTAGGTGCCTAACCAAGTACAAATTTCTTTTCATAACGGTAAAAGCGAAGCTAAGTAGTAGATATTATGTTGTTTTCAATATAATGCGATGATAAGTAGTCGAGCAGCGTCATCAGTGGCGTGCACTGTCTCAAAGAAGTAGCATTCAGATGACTACAGTGCCTTAACTCTAAACAAAACTTCAAGCTGAGTCACATTGTGCAGAGCAAACGTCAAGGGTTGAATTACCTTAATAACTCCTATGAATATTTATAAATATATTTTTTAATATTCAAGAAGACATTTGAACTCAAAAAACATCCTTGAAGATTGATCAGATCGTTTTAAAACTTCCAGAGTTAAAACTAATATCAATTTGAAAATCGCTTAATTTAAATAACATTTATATTAATTTCCCAGAAATAAATTGAAATTATTGTCCATAAAACTCAACGACTGTATGTAATATTTTCAAGAAATTGTGAACAAAACTGCAGTTTTGAAGTTGTTGATTGTAGGACTGATGTTGTTGGACTCCAGTACCGAGAGGTTTTTCAAAGAACCCGGGGAACGTTCTCAAAAGACGAAATCACTTATAAAAATATTGTATCTTACATTTAGTGAAAGAAAATTTTTTGTAAGCCTAATATTATGTAAGCCACTAAATTATTTTCTACCTCATTTGCTGTGAAAAACAATCTTAACTCAGCGGAGCGGGGTACAATTTCCTTGTAAAGACTATTTAATCCACTATGTAATGCATGTAATGAAAGTTTCGAAAGGTATTTGGAATTATTGGCACTAAAGCTATTAATAAATATTTAAGGGTGTGCCCCATAATTCCTTCCGCTTCCATTGATAACAAGATTACTCTACATAATACTCCGTTCCGGGCGGACCTAAACTACCTTTCATGCTGTTAATATCTTCATAGAGCATAATGCCTACTTAAATAGGAATTTAGATACGTATACAAATAATTTCTCTTGCTTCAGTGAAAGAAATCTAGCAGAATGCAACGTCATCGGACATTCGACACGCCTCGTTGGCTGACCATATGCGTCCAATTCGGAATCAAGCATTGCCTCTGAATCTCAAAAACACCAACATACAAACAAACGTAAGCACACCGTTTGATAACGTTTTGTATTTCGTATGGCAGCAACAACATCAAGAGGAAAGATATAAATAAATAAAATGAAAAGAAAGACAGGAAAAAAATCTTAAAATGTCAGACATATGTTGAATTTTCACACAACGCCTTAGACAGCCTCACTTAATGGCAATAAAAAGTAAATTAAATCAGTGTCCTTAATCCCTGAATTGATGTCGGCGTTTTTCCTTCTACGCTGCCATGCGACCACCCGACATTATTTTATATTCGTTTTCCTATTCAGTTTGCGCCTTACAATATTCTTTCAATTTCTTACTTTTTTGGAATTTTTCTCCTTTCTTTTTGTGTGTTGCCATCCACTTTCTTTTCTCCGCTTCATTACATCTGAGGAGGCGGGGTTTGGTAACGATGACGATGACGCCGACAACGCCGGCAAAGCTGGGGCATTGTTGTGTGCCGCCACGTCGCCGGCAAAGCTTAAAATGTTGAGCAGAGGCTTCAATTTAGTTAGTTGAGAAGCGGCAGAAATCACTTTGGCTGAGACTATGCGGCTCAGAGGCGTGCAATGACAGGCGCACATGCCTACGCGCGTACAAGCATATTTTTACATACACTCACATATATGTACATCCAGAGTACTCGATATAGGCCGCACTAGACCTTTTGTTGGTTGCCACGACCATTCGAGCATATTGGCACGCAGCACTTCGAATTGGAGCGCATAGTCGCAGGAGACTGAGCTGCTATCGGCACGACTCGTGTAACAGTCAGCTGTTCAACGCGCTTACGATTCAAATTATTGGCGCGTCTTACAACATGCCAATGCCCACAGACATACTTACATACCTACACACTTACTTGAGTATGCGTGTAATAAAGACTTCAATGGCAAATTTAAAAAGATTACAACAACAATAATGGTTACAAGTCGGCGGCAGAAGCGCACTTTGAGCATTTAATATGCGAGAGATTACGATTTTGCAGAAATTCTTCGCTGTCTGCCAGAAGTTTTGTAAAATTATTTAAGTTTCTTTCTCTCTGTCATAAAAATTTCTCTGGAACTTATTAAATCGATTTGAACCAATGGAAGCGGACTTTATCTTTATGATGTGGTATAAAATTGTGGTTCAATATCGCAAACATAAGCTGCTTAACTAATTTATGTTGGATTTCCTAGTCATACTCTCAATGGTTGAATATACAAAAGATGTTGGAAGCGCGAATTGTTAAATAAACTTGAAATGTTGAAATTGTTTTTTTCCGCAAGTCAAAGATTTTTTAAATGCCATTAATTTGAACAAATATAGAAACAAAAATTGTATTTAATAAATTTCTTTAAGTTCATTTTGAAAAAGGTGGCAACATCCAAAAGTATATCCATTAGAATACTTTTTAAACTGTTTTTATTTGAAATGTACAATGCAATATTCTATTCCTTTAAATAATTTAATTGTATACATATAAACCTTAAACATCTGGCAACTCTGCTCAAAAATATATACATACGTATATGGCGAAATTTTTTCGCAAGTCAAAGATTCCCCTAAAGGCCTATAACTTAAACAAATATTGAAACAATAAATTTATTGAATAGATTTTTTTCAGTTAATTTTGAAAAAAAAGGTGGCAACCTTCTAAAAGTATTTGCATTAAAAAATGTTTTGGTTAGTTTTATTAGGAATTTACAGTGTTATATTTTATAAATATACAATCTAATTGTTTATAAATTTTAAGCATCTGGCAACTCTGTTCAAAAATAGTTACTACTTTAGGCCTTTTCAGTTTGATATCCATATTGAAACCAATGATTTTTTAATCAATTATATTTAGGTAAATGAAAAAATTCAAACAGGTGGCAACTCATAATTCAAACATATAATTATATTATTAATTATTTTTAAATACAATTTTTATTCAAGTGGTAACTTATTAAACTTTTTGTGGTCCAAAATATATAAAAATTTTGTGTAAAATAAGATTTATTCAAACCCTTAGGTGAGGTGACTAGCGCTCTCAGAGAGCCTGATATAAAACGTAACTGCTACGAGTTAACGACGATAAAGGAGACACATATGAGAAATCATTTTCGATAATGGGCGAAGTCCCCAGCATCTATTAAGCGACATTTAAACGCTTTTTGTTTAAAGCAAGTCGTCAGCACCACCTCTAACCGAAATATGTATTTAGTTTTTGTTTAAGACCTTATGTGTGACTTCAACAAAAAAGTTTGGCTAAAATTTCTCTTCTTGAAACACACATTTGTCTTCGCATACGAAATATGTCTTCATATATGTATGTATGCATACATTCTAACAATCTGAAGGCCCCGCAGTGGCATAAAGTTTTAAAGTTGAATCAATCATTTTCACTTTGATGCACATCAACAGCAACAACTACAAAACCAGCGGTAGCATCGTTTACAATAACTGTTAGTTATGTCCAAAAAGTCTAAGAGAACGACATTTAGCAAACCCATTTGCAGTGAAATGCTATGGCAACCATTGCAAATCTACGTTCATATACAACATACACATATGCATATGTATATGTATGTACAACACTCAGGCACTTAAATTCCCGTTTTCCAATATTGCCAGAAAGTGCAAGTAGTTAAATAATTCGAATTAAAGTATATACAATATAAACTACTGAGCATTAGGAACATAAAATAATAATAATAATTTTTGTATTTAATAATATTAGTCTATAATTTAATACAATAATACTTTAAATACATGTCATTTTTTTAGAGTTATAAATAAAAACTCTCTAGAGAGAAATTGTAACATTGATCGCCTGTAATTGATATTAAAACTTATATATGTACATATAGTGTACATTGGATTAATATTGTATTACGGAAGCAGGTTTTAGGGGCCACCTTAATATAGATAACATCCTTCTGTTGCCATATCCTTTTACTATTCCAGTTTTTATTATTGAAAATTACAGCAAAATCTTTTAGTAGTAACATGGCATTTTATAAAGGTTTCTTAGAATACTTTTGTTTCGGTCAACGACAATTTCGTAGACTTTTTATCAGACCCATTTTCAGTTTTCACATATTTTTGAAACCCAGCTGAATTAGGGTTCTACTCGTACTTATTTATAGTAAGTGCATATAAAATCATGATGAAACCCGATATCTGCATTTCTTACTACTATAAATAGCTCAACGTTGATAAGAAATGAAGTAGGCTGTATTTAATTATAGGCTTAGTGGACGTATCTCATAAGATACTAGAAATACATACATATATATGGTAAGTCAAATTAGGTGGGAGTATATGCGATTGTCATCATAGTCTTATTACCGAAATGAGTCTTGTTTGATAACCTCGCTAACGTACAATAAATTATTATATTCCATATCATCTGCTTAATGAAAAAATCTTTCATCAATTGACATTAACACCTTGACCGACACTAATAAAATTAGTGCATTTTGATTATAGCCCCGCCCACTCTCAATATGACTATGCGTACTTGAAGTAGAAGAATGAAGAAGTTGTAATAGCTCCCTAGTCGTCATGATTTATGAAGCTTTGCACTCATCTGACATATAAAACAATGATTCTTGATTGGTGCAAGTATCCATATCTTCAAAATCCTTGGCAAATGACATATATTTTTCCTAAAACAGCGACTATTCAAAAATAGCTAATTTCGGATTTTGTTAATACATAGCATAGACAGATATGTTGAGAGTATTCATATGAAATTTAAAAGAAATCGAGTAATTGAAACTTGATATATCATGACGACCACATCGAAAATCGTTTCGGGAAAAGTGCGTTTATTGTTTCGTCTTTTACTCAAAGTGCTTCCTCAACGCTAAAACGGCTAAAAATTTGAAAATAAAACTATACTCCAAACTATTGAGATATACAAAAAAATTTGAGTTTTTTAACTTTTTAGATTAGAGTGCCTTCTTAGAGTTTGTGAATTGATCAAGGAAATGCTAAAAATTATTTTACAGATTATATTAAGTCACGCAGTTAATAATACTTCGAAGTAAACTCCGCAGACCTTATAAAATATATCCATATATGTATGTATAAATCATCACCGTGACGAACTGAGTCCATTTAGACATGTCCTTCAATCTGTGCGTCTATGTGACCGTCTGTCCAACCAGCTATAGCCTTTACCTGTCATACAGATTGACCGATCAAAATTAAGTTCTGCTACGGAAATTCTTTTTTTTTACTAAAAGTGATATTTAAGCTTCGGTACAACTAAAGTTAGAATTTTTTTATTTTGTTTTGTTATTTCTCTCAGTGATGGCTTTAAGAGGTCAAAGGTTTTCAGATAGAATGTACACATTTCTACAGTAGTCTCATGCAGACCAAGCGTATTTTGTCATGCCTTTTAACATATTTTATATATTTATTATATTTATGGAATATGTAAAATTTAAACAAACAATTTGATTCTTTTGTCGACAATTTGAGCATTTTACTTTTAGTAAGAAAAGTGGGGAAATTGATTTGATAAAAATAGATTCGTTCTTGGTGGTGCCATTAGCAACAAAATATTATGTATTTGCGCATTCAGAATTTTCTTAAGAATTTGTATTGGAATATACAATTTTTGTTTCATTTGTGCAAGTGATATTTTAAATATATATATATATATATTTCACAACGAGTTTCCTAAAGTCCTATTTGTGTCGTCAAACACACATTTTGCCCACCTAGTTAAATAAGAATATCGGACAGTATGGTGTATGATATGCAGATGTGAACTGAAAACCGTATATTAATTGTTTAAAATTTCGAAAACAATCAAATATGCCTAGTTTACTGAAATACTCGTGAATATAGTACTTTCAAAGAAGTGCAAATAATGTTGTGAACATATTTTTAAGTACATATGAATACATGAATAAGTTTCTAGCAGCTAAAGTTTGCCAGGCGTGAAAGTGTAACTGTATTTAAAGCTAGCATATTTCAATTGTTTCTTCCAACTCTATTCACACCTACACCAATTTTAAACGACTATTTATGTATATATGTGTTTTTGCGGGAAATCACAGCTGTACATATGAGCGCAGCATTGTGGCATATCCCGAAAACGCGACAATCAACTCGTTAATTCCGACGCAAGTGCATGTACATATGTGTGAGTGTGTGCATAACGCTGTATGAAAGCTTTTATGGACATATAACTATATATGTTTAGCGTTTACGCTTCAAATAATACAGAGAATAAAGCATTACAATAAGTAATAAGAGAACATTCCATAAATGCAAAATCACTGAAGCAATTGTAATTTTATTTCATGCCAGCCAAACTTTTCCCACACAAGATACTCTGCTTTATGTAGCCGAATTTGTTGAGGAAAGAACGCTGCTTTTCAACATAACTTATACACACATACACACTAATATGTACATATAAAAGAATAAATATATATATATATATATGATATTTCACTGAAATTGAATCGCCACAAATATCAAACATGCAAATAGATAAATATGCATATGTGTGTCTGCGTGTATCCCAATGGAAAGGATTTGCAAAAGTTTGAATGGCATCACTCTCAAAAGAAGGCATTTGAGACTGTTATGTCGTTTGTTACGGCTAGCAAGTTACATATGTATGTACATTTGTATGCTCATATTTGTAGTTGCAACAATTCAGCCGCTGGCGGTTATATAACGGATATGTTCGTTTGCGCGTACTTTGAAAACTTTTAACAAGAAAAATTGTTTCAAATGTTTCAAAAATGGTATGCAAAAGTAAATTTCTTTCAACACTTTGCGGTCGGCACAATTTAACACAAAATATATATTCATATACAATATAGTACATTAGGGTGCTTTCTTTTATTGAATTATTAATTTTTTTTCAGTCCCCTCACGAAATTTCCTTGGTTAGCTCTTAATATTAACATTAAGTTCACTCTACAAAAGTTCCCAGTGCAACAAAGTCGTAACTCACACCGCGATGCACCGGCGAGGTAGTACGGTACTCTAAACCCGATTTTTCAAAGAATTTCCCATTTTTTTGTATATATCTCGAGGTCAAAATCGCTATCAATAATACTTCTCGAGATATTCGGCTTTTTAAGTAAGACTTTATGGAATATTTATAGATGGTACGTATTAAAAATGTTAATAATGTTCAAAAAAAAAAAACACCCTAATATACATATACATATATTTGAGTGTATTGTATATTATATATTTTCTATAGTTTGTATAAATTTATTTGAATCCTATGCCTTTGTAGATATGTAAGTCATAAAAATTGTCATTTTCCAAAATGCCTTTGAATCTATCTATCAAGCAGTCAATAGGATTTTCCATTTATTTGGTTTCAAAGCACATACTTTTTCTGGAAGCAGCAAACTCAGATGAAATCCATCAAAGACTCCTCTAGAAAAGCGTGTCGTCAAATCTACGCCAATTGTATCCAACAAAGGTATGTACACTGAGACCCTGTAGTATTCTTCGCAAGCTTTCACGCAGAATTTTTCACGTTTTGTTTGTCGGCCGTAGATTCTTGGCTTTTCTTCGTCAACTTACGGTACTACCGCCATTTTTTCGTGAGATAAATGGATCGAAATGTTCCTCGGCGTTTTGTCTTCGATTTTGGAATATTACAAACAGTGTATCCATCATAGTTGATGCCTTTGTTAGATCAATCGATTCTTTCTGAAAAATCACGCTGAGTGAATGAGATAGAATATCACACAGGAAAAATATCCAATCATAAATTGAAATTTGCACTCGGCTACGCTGAGTATCGTTGCTTTTTTATGAATAATAAACTTCTACACATAAGATTAAAAAAAATAATTCTCCTTTAATAATTGCTCTTTCTTGCCGCCTTACTATTAATTGTCTTACAAGATATTTAACAAAAATGAATAGCCGAATACAGTTATAAAAGAAACCAGTGGAATAAAAAAACTGTATATCTATATATTTAACCCTCTAGTACCATAAATCTACTTAAGCGCTTGGGTTCAATTAATTTCTACAAATTTTTCTCATTACCCGCAGTCAATTCCAGTCAGAGCGCTTTCTTTTCCTTCCCATTCTTTCCATGTATGTGTATTTGTTTCGCTTAAGTGAATTCTCTGGTCTAACAGCATGATCCTTACTTAGCAATAGGGTCAACAAATAATAATAATCCAATCATATAGCAACATCCGCAGCTACTAAATAGCTGCTTCCTGATTGCCCAGCTACAACTGATATCAACGGCAACAGACCAAGACTAGAGGGCTTGTACTTTAAGGCAACCATGCAACCGCTTATGTCTTTGTCGCCGTAGCTGCTTTTTAACCCCCCCTCATATTTTCCCCGCTTTTGTGCCGTCAAGTGACGTTTTGCTATGGCTAAAAACCCAAAGATGACATCCGCCTCGTTGGCGGACCACGTGCTGTACGTTGGCGGTCGAGATTGATCTGCCAGCGGAGTTCGGCGGAGGGGCAGTGGCGTGAAGGAACGCAGCGTTTCATCAGCTAAGGAGATTAAAATGGTTGCTCATGCAGCGATGGAGAACAACGAAAGTTGGCTGGCTGGCTGGTTGGTTGGTTGGCAGCAGCAAGCTTGAGTGCTCATTGCAACATGCAACATGCATCATGTGTTGGCGTCGACGATTTATCGCTGCCAACGCTATACTTGAAGCAGTTTTGTTTTTCTTAGCGCTTCTTACTTTATTTCTTCTACTTGCAGATTGTCTGCTGAGCGCGCTTCTTGAGTGGCTGCAATATTTAATTTATTTGTTGGTATGTGTGTGTGTGGCGGTCTTTTCTTCATTTTCGCTTGCTGCACATTTTTCAGCATATCTTACACCTACGCTCCTTCATAGCGATGGGTTATCATATTCCAGCGACAGCGCTGGCATCCGCTGCTTGCCACACTGTCTTTATTTCATTTAGTGGCAATTTTTTTGTCGTCTCTTTTATCCTTTCGGTTTAAATTTTCATCATTAATCGATTAGTGCATGTAATCTTAAGTTGTTTTTGCAGCTTTTTTTGCAACTTCTTCCTACATTAAGTTCGCCTACAAAGACATTGCTGCCTCCTGCTTTTTTCGGTTATTGTTCCAACATTGTGCCGTTAAGCGCTACTTACAGCATAGTATAGCTACTTTGCTGTACCGTAAGTATCGTGTGCATGCGTTTTTTCGCTTTAAAATTTGTAAATATGTATTTGAATGCTCAATTCATGTGTTCTGTTAAATTTTAATGACTTCTCAGCCACTTTCAGTATCGATAAAGCGCTTATAATTAAGCATAATGTTATATACTAATACATACACATGTGTGTGTAAGGTAATTACGCAAATATAAAAACTTACTACTAGAGTGTATACACATCTACCCAAATATATATGTACAGTATGCATTGTCTTTGTTTCATCCAACAATAAGTTGCAAGCTTTATGATCTGCGCAATAGTTCAACATATTGATGATGATGAGGTGCATTACAACATTGTTATCGCATTCGTACTTGAAATGTGGCAATAAATGGGCAGTAATACCAGCAAAAAATCATTCTTTGGCCTGAAGTGCAATAATTCGGAAATAACTAGTTTATAAGGCAACTGAATGGGCAGTAATCCAATAGATTACTGCCTTGCATGGTTAGAGCTCTGGTAGTCGATATATCTTTGTAGTGGTTGCTATTTTGGCCATAACATACAGTGTCATGCTTTTGAGCCCAATTCAAAGACCCAATGTTCATCTTAATGTACATGAGAATGAATGATAACGAATTTGGCAATTTAAAACCTAAGTTAAAAAAGAGATGTCGGCATAATGTCACTTGATATTGAAACATTACTCAATTACAATGAGTATGTAGAAGTCAACTAAAACAATAAATCAGTAAATTATTTCTTACGGTAACTATTATATTACTCCGAGTCCAGAAAAAATATCCGTCCAATTTTTAAAATAAAAAATGTGTTGGTTCCATGGACTTATCTAACTCCACGTAGCTTAATTGATAGTCAATTTGTGAAGCTTAAAAGCGACGATTCGCCCACTCAGTTCAAATTTCTTTGACGTTTATAGTACCAATAAAGAAGAAGAAGAAAAAGCGAACTTATTTATTGTCTGGGAATTTGTAGACAAATGTTTGCATAAGACATTTTTTCTGGCTCGTTACTCGGTATTCAGTTATTCGCAGAAGCTTAGAGATCATTTGTTATGCAAGGCAAAATATATGGAAAACTAGATTAGGTGTTGGAGTTGCTTGTATTGACTTAGGCAACTATTGATTGATTATTTTTATATGATAAATCTTTACTAATTTTTTTATTTGAACATTTTTCTGTATTTTTATGAATTTCGAAACAATTCGATGTTGGATTATTACAGATTTTCATCTAAAATTTTTTAAGTATC
The DNA here is from genome assembly GCF_023373825.1 of Bactrocera dorsalis. Taxonomy (NCBI): domain Eukaryota; kingdom Metazoa; phylum Arthropoda; class Insecta; order Diptera; family Tephritidae; genus Bactrocera; species Bactrocera dorsalis. Next base: position 28,812,215 of record NC_064304.1, on the reverse strand, counting down.
TTTTTCTAGGCATTTGCTCTTTTTATGTTTTGCTGACCGGAAAATTTATTTTAGCTAAGTACAATATATATTTTTCTCTGTTTTGACCCTGCTTCATACGCAATAAAAAATTTAGTTTGAAGCAAATACACATTTTTATTGATCTGGGCGTAACTATGGACCCAAACTCAATTTAATCTTCAGGCATCTTTCATGGTTTCTAAAGGTAAAGACGCACTTAGTTTCGTTAAACGCTGGTTTAAATAATTTAGTGATGCGCAAATTACGAAAATTCTTTTACATCAGTGGTAAGGCCTATATTAGAGTATATTATACTCAAAGCAAATTTCCAACAGCCTATAACTCCTAAACCAATATTAATGGATTACATCATTTCCTAAGCAACTTCGGAGTTTTGAACATTTTAGATTTATAAAAATATATGTATGATATTGATGCAAACAGTTCCCAATAAAAGCCATGCAAATGAATATTTGTGTTACGAGACTTTATGAAAAAGGCCTTCAAGGCCAAATGAAAAGTAGATGTGATACTAGCGAACATACAAGTTTCTATCTAGAAAACTTAATGAAAAAAATGGATTGCATGACTTGACAGTTAATGAAGATAGAAACATTTCACTGAAACCATTGAAAACACTGTGGCCAATTGTGCCCTCTGTGTCGAGCATGATCGAACAAAATTTTGTAGCCTTGCTAAGTTGCTAAACGAAAGTTCACCACTTGTGCCAGAAACGGGTAAAGTGCAAACTATTCTGATAGTGAAAAAAATTTTGCTAGAAAGTAAGTCTTAGTTCAAGTAAGAAACTGATTCGTGAAATATAAAAAATAAGACCAAGCTATTGCTTACTATATGTATTTATGAGAATGTTGAGTTTATGTAATAAATACTAAAGCACAGCATTGAGTCGAACCTTCACCTGGATCCTTGAAATACTAAAAATTCTATTTTTGGAATTGTGCAGTCAGTTAAACCTGATCTGGTTCGAGTGTCCAGCATTTCCTCGATATATTTAAATACCCAATTGAAACAACATCTCAACGGACACCCAAGAAGCCTATATGTATTTCTACCATAATTGCTAAATGGATATTAAAAGCTTCAATTTACTTTGATAGAATAGAGAAAATAATTAAAAATGCGTTAACTCAAAGACGACAACTTCAACTAACCATGCCAGAGCCAGTGTAGTAAAAACCGAAGCTGTAAAATTAAACGATTTATTTGACTAAGTGAAATACTTTGCGCCAAAAGCAGGCACACATACGCACACAATGATGATGAAAAACGAAAAATACTTATGAAAGTTGAAAAGAAATTTCTCAAATTTCAAAGCAAGCGTAAAAGTTAATTTTCCAAGCAAACAAACAGACTGTAAACCACGCAGATGAGTGCCGCCAAAATGTGGATTAAGAATACGGCCTGCAAAGGTAAGCCGAACACCGCTGCCGGGCGGAGGGTCGGTGATTAAAAGCTACAAATAACAAAAAGGTGAGCTAAAAGTTACAAAGAGAGAGGGAGGTGGAGAGAGAGAGAGAAAGGTGGCACACTGGTGTGCACGTTTGTTGGCATGACGCTGGTCACAAAAATAATGAAAGCAGGACTTGAAATAATTACGCTTGAGAAATTGTCAATAAAGTAATTTGCCTTTTGGCATTTGTCCTTGCCGGCTACCGACTGCCGTGGCAGGCACATAACTGCATATGTGTTGTGCAGACACACACACATATAGTTATATATACGTATATATACATAGTTTTGTGTTTTTGCGGCTGCGTTTGTATGTGAGAGTATATATGTATGTTTGTGTGTGTGTGTGTGTGTTTGTTCGCACATTTACCGCATTTACCTTTATGGCATGTAAATTTGTGACTGTGTCAAGTAAATGAAGGACTTACGAAATGAAATAATTCAGTTTAGCAGCTGGGGAGCGTAGAAAGAAGGTTCTCTGAACACACACACATGTACACATACAAACACAAAAGCCTTCTGAAATGTAGAGGCCAGTCTTTGCGAGCGCTTAGAAAGCTTTATGCTTGTGTTAGTGCAACATTATATATATCTACATATATATGTATATTAATGTGGTGTGGGTATATATATAAATATATACTATATATTGACAAAATTCACTTAAAAATAAATAGCAAAACAAAGGCTGGTAAAAACTCATAGCAAAATAAGCAAAAAATGTTGAGAAAAATAAAAAATAGTGAGAGCTCGGCAAATTCGTGCGATGGCTTTAGGCGCACAGACGACGCTTGCTGCGTCTGTCGCAGAATATCGCTCACCCTTGTAGCGCAGGATTTCCACTTGCGCTTTGTGCCAGCGAAATAATTACAACGACTTATATAAAAATGCACACAAACGTTTTTTTTTATTACAATTTTTTTTCTCAAGAAAAAAATATTAAAAAGTAAAATTGTGTCAGTAGTTGCCACAAAGTGGAAAAAATTCCAAAAAATATAAGAATAAATGGCTTTAAATATTTATTAAAATATCTGCTGGAACCTTGTGCGGCACACACACATACATACACTAACATACTTTCACACACACTAAGACACACTTTCCTGTTCGCTTAAGTGCGCTGCCGCGCAACGCGTAATTAAAGCATAAGAGTCACATAATTGAAATAACTGTGCTTAAGATTTCATTCCACTTCTTCGTACGTCGTGATTGTGGTCGTCGTCGTCGTCAGCGTCTTCGTCGTAGTCGTCGCTTTCGTTCGTTTATGACGGCGCTTGCTTTGGCAACATCGTTATTATGAGATGTCCTTGATTATATGCGATGTACTCGCGTGTAAGGCAAATGACATAAAAAGACATCAACGGTCCAACCAACAAATATGTGATTATGTACACATGTATGAGTATATACACTTAAGTATATGTGTCTATGTAAGTGCAATATAGAAAATAAATATTCAGCTTGATGTGCAACCACATGTAAACTTGTTTTACTTGAACTCGAAGCCTTGGCATATAACTATGTAATTTCGTATGTAAAGGGTGTCGCTTTCAGAACACTTCTTTCTCAAATGAATTACAGAAATATTTATAAAATTTAAAATTAATGGGGTTTGTATAAGATTTAGGGCATTTCGGTGCATGGTATCCGCCTTATGATGCCAATGATATCCGAAAGTTTGGTTTCCAACTATATTCTTATCAGCATAGACCATTAACTGGACGTCAATTAACCAAAAATATGTTAATGGTCAAAGCTTACATTGATTTGCCTTAAAATTCATTTTTATAAATTTACCCCCCAGTGTGCCTGTTTTGGCAATATTCGTCTATTTTTCTGTCTGCTGTATGATGATTTAAAACGTCAAAGCAGTTAACTTCAACAGCTGACTTGTCTAAGAAAGGACTTGCCTCTAAATGGATACCTTGTTTGTATGTATTTAAGAATACTATACCATATTAGATTTGAAAATAATATTTTAGCAGTGGTGATATGGCATCTTATGTAGATTTGATCTTCCTATTTTTTAAGTTCATTTGAAGCTATCAATTTAAAATTATATGATACACTCTTACTGTCATAATCCAAATACTTTCTAAGTGCCTTTTATCATAGCAATGTTGCGTTTACCTGAAAATAAAGAGAAAATTTGTTAAATTTTTGCTAAAAGCGCATAAGCTTAAAATTAGTATATATATTTAAAGTCCTCATCGTTCAGATATGTGAAAAAAATATTCCATGTCAAAGGTTAAAAAAAAGTTAAGCAATTTTAATAAGATTTGTTGAACAAAAAGTTATTTATTGGCAACTATCGTAAATATCATAAATGTCCACAAAATAAACCAAAATTGAGCAAAATGTTATTTTCCGTGAACTTCAAAATTATTCATGCATTTTTGTGTAAAAAGGCGTAACAATATTTCACGTGAAATATTGTCTGGTTTAATTTAACAAGTATGACACATGATCGAATTTTATGCTATCTCGACCATTAGCACAATTCTAATTAACGAGATCGATTTCTCTTGTTTCAAGATTGCAGCAATCTAGCTTGTCTTTCGTGTGAATTTTGTTCGAAATTTTACAATTAACATATGCTTCCTATCGTTTCAAAATTTTCTTCTAAGTTTGATACAACAGTGTATAAATTTCTTCGAATTTGCTGCAATTATGCTTTTCGAATGAGATGTGACGTCACAAAGGAATTCATTTTCATTGGAAAAACAAATGAGAAATATCGTTCAGCAACCCAGTGGCATAAACAGTAATATATGCATTGGTTATAAATAACCATTATAGTTAGAATTGTGGTTTCCCAAACGAATTTCATTAGGTTAGCAAATTTCGAAGCTATCTCACAGCTTACATACATGTCAACAATAAATATTTTTCTTATCTTTTAGAAATGTAGATTTAATTATTTTATTCTCAGAAATTTGAAAACGTTTAAAAAATATTTATAACCTCAAATTTTCCTAAGAACTCTTTCCAATTATCATATGTTTAAACCAGCCTTCCTATAAAACTTTAGTTCCAGGAAATCAAGTATATTAAAGAGTTTTTCAATTTGGCGCTACAAAAGCAGACCGATAGGGGCAGAAAACGACACCATATTTTGCCCGCTCTTTTCACATTTCTCTTCAATAAGGTTCGCAGTTTTATCATGGAAAGACATACGATTCAACAACAAGTCGAAATTATTCAAATGAACTACCGGAGTTGGTAGCCTCAAGTTTAAGAGCGGATTTTTTAATAAACCGCACCATACCGTAATTTTGTCGGGATGCAATGGTGACTCATAGAGTATGTACGAATGTACTTTCACAGGAATAAAGAACTTCACCTTTTATCTTAATTAAAAAAAATTCTTATTGCAAAACCCTCTATATACAGTGTGTTATTATTTTGGTCTTTTTACAATATTCTTCTATCCAACTCTTTCCAGTGCTTTTCAGAAACAACTTCAGAGTACCGTTTTGCTAACAGTGGCTTTGATAATTAGAAGAGAAAATTTTTTTCAAAATCAACATTCAACATTCTTCAAAATCTATATATTCTCCCTCTAAGAAATCTAAGGCTTGTGACATCATCTGTTCAATCCTCCAAAGTCACACAAATTCAGTGCAGTAAGCGATGGTGCTTTATCTTGGCTTGTTCGGCCGATTGATTGGTTGTCATGGCCGGTATCAAAGCGTCGGAAATTATTGATATTAACACGACGCTAGTTTTCGAAAAAAATGATAGTTTATGGAACCAACCGTACTTTCACATTTTTCATTTAAAAAACATTTGGTCGCGACAAAAAATTATTACCGATGGTCCTTCTCAACATTCTGAACGTTTCGGCACACAAAATTTAATGGAAGTTCTATCTTGAATAGTTTTACTCATCTTAAAAATTGCCGATTGATGTTTATATACTTCAAAAAGACAAGCTTATACTAAGCATTAATGATTATTTTGATGATAGCACTGAAACAAACAAAAAAAAATATTTCGTGGAATGGATTTTCGTGTGAAATTTAAATTAAATTTTTGTCCTGAGCAGTAAGAATGAACATAAAATGATTTATTGAATGCATTTTATGTGTCTACATATATATGTATATCCAATTAATCCATAAATAACAATGATATCATTTCTTTTGATTTTTTTCAATTTTTTATATATTTCTAAATACCCTGTAACTCTCAAACACGTTTTGCTTAATCTGTACTATATTTCTATTCAATCGATGTAATTATTCGTATTAAGTCAATCACTCAACCAAAAAATCGGAGGGTTACCATCGCTAGCAAAAAATTGTTCAATATTTATTTTGATCGCGCGATCCGCGCAGGCTGAGTTTTATACGGAAAAAATTAATGTATCTCGTTTTCCAGAAACCTTCAATTTCTACGATAAAAGTTCAACGACAACGTTGTATCTAATAAAATGATTTAAAACTTTCCATTTAAAACGAAATGGTTGTACACTACTCAGAAGTTACTGTTCTGCGTTGCTTCAGCGGTATGATTGCGACATGACAGGCAACCATTTGCTTTAAGGTGCGCCTTTCGCGTACAACTTTTATTGAATCCAGTTTATATAGATGAACTTATACAAGGTGCGCTCCAAAGTAAACAGGACTTTTTGAATCGATGATATGTCGACTAGTGCGTTAAAATCTTTATCGATTTTCCAAAGAAAATTTCATGACATTTCATTTATTGGAAGTGAAGTTATTGCGTTTTAAGTGTCAGTATGTTTGTGTCATCGGGTCGAAAATGAGTTTCGAACAAAGAGCCAACATTCAATTTTGTTTTAAAATTGGTAAAACTTTTGCCGAAAAGTTGCAATTGATGAAACAAGTTTTGGCAATGATTGCCTATCCCATAGCAGAGTGCATGAGTGGTTTCAACGTTTTCAAAGTGGTCGTGAGTTCATAAAGTACGATCAGCATGTGGACCAATAAAAATCCGTGATCAGCGAAAATTCCATCGAAACTGTGCATCAAAAATCGGCCGAAATTATCGTTGCGACTCATGGAAATGGAATTGAACATCTCTAAGAAACATCGATTTATCGCATTTTGACCGAACATTTGGGCTTGCGAAAGGTGTGTGCACGGTTTGTTCCGCACAAATTGACTGACGACTAAAAATTGCTCAGAATCTAACATTGGAAGGACGATTATTTGACCAAAAATCACACTTTAACCATTAATCACTCCCCGAATTCAACTGATATGGCACGGTGTGACTTTTTTCTTTTCGGAAAAGTGCATTTGGCCATGAAGGGAAAGCGTTATGCAGACGTAGAGGCCGCTCAAAAGGCTTGCACCGGCTTATTGGCGGCCATATCGGCCAACGAGCTAAAACATACATTCGATATGCTTTTTTGGGCGACCTTCCAGAAGTACGCCATAGAGCGATCTACGGTTTCTACTGAATTCAAAATAACATCGATAAACACTGGCCTTTGATGTTAATTGTCTAGAAATGGATTTAGTTCATTTCGTTAAAAATTATCTCTTAAAAGTGTTTGCGGTTTAATTCCTTTTTTTTAACCGAAATGAGTATTTTAACTTACCATACACCACACAAATAGCGCTCTTATGTCAACACGTTCTGAGTTTATATAATATCAAAAATGTCAATATCTGCTATGAAGTTGTGGGTTGCCACATTGCAATTCTAGAGTTGCCAAATTTTTAAAAATAATAGACAACCAATAAAAGACAACCCACAACAAAAATCTCACTAAGTTATGTGTGTGAGAGTTTTTTATCTTAGTGGATTACTCACTTAAACAGTTGTCCGTTAGTTGGTTCCCTTTTATATTCTGGCCAAATACTGCAAAAGTTTTGAAGCTGCTGTTAAGCAGGGAACACTGTAGCAGTTATGTAAACTAGTTATTGTGTGCAAAAATCTATTTTCAAACAGGAAAGTTTGTTTTTATTGCTGTAAATGCCATTTTGGTAATCATCAGATTGCAGTGCAGCCATGGTGACACATGCAAATACACACACACGCTGACACACATACAAGCATATATTACCAAAATAAATATAATTGACGCAAAAAACACATTTAATGCAGTTCAATGAATACAAACAATGGCATAAAAGATTTCGCTGGCATGTCTATCAAATATTTGAGCTGAATAAACTGAAATGTGAAATTACTAAAATGACGGTGCAGGCTACAAAAACATAAAAAAAAATGGAAACGAGACAAAAGGACACAAAAAACCCTCGTAAAAGCAGCGCTTTTTGTACGGTGCAGGGAAATAGCACGCGCAGCTAAAATCAACAAAGCGCTGACAGCCCTGAGTGATAACATGCGAGCGTCAAACCGCTGATCTGGCACGTTGCAAGCCCGTGTGCTGCACTTTTATGAGTGAGTATGTGTGTGTCTGTCACAAATGTGAGCAGCTGTGGCCTGGCGGCGTTTAAACGCCACCGTGAAATAAATTCAAGGCACTCAGAAAATAGTAAAATAAAATTTCTACACACACACACACAGCCGCAGAAGACACGTTGGAGGCGGAAGACAAAAAATTAGCAAAAAACTGTTAAATTGCTGTTGAAATGCCGTTGTTTACGAGTAAATCCACAATCGCTGTGCTGTCAAGCGTGCACGCTGCTGCTTCGTGTATGCGCACTCGTGTGTGCGGCAGACCGCGCTGCCTGCCTGCCTGCCCGCGCGCCAGCAATGGCCAGAGTAGCAGCCGGTGCAACGGTGCGTATACTTAACATTTTTTTCGCGCTCACATGCAATCGGCGAATTTTTCACGTTTTTTTCTCATTGCTTGCACTTTTCCCTTTGCAGTTGCTGCTCGCGAAATTGACGCGCAAATGCACGTTACGTGAAAAATCTTGGCACTTTTCTTTTTTGTCCTCCCCGCAGCTGGCGCACGCATGTGTGCGTGGCGCTATTTGCATTCGTCAATGCCCATTGATGTGTGCGTATATGCCAATGGTTTTGCTTCCGGTATGGCAATAAAAAAATGTGAAAAAATCAAATAAAATAAAAGGAGTAGGCTAAGCTGCTTGTTGTTGTTGTTGCTTTGTTGAAGTTTACTTGCGTGTGGGCAGGAAAAATGTTGACAGAGTTATAAAAGGCTGTGTGCCCCTTCCAATTGTGCATGGTTGCCGCCACTTCGCGCTCCTTTTTCGCTCCTTTTTCAGCGTATTTGCATTTACTTGTGTGTGGCCTGTGCGGCGTGTATTACGAGTATTGGTAATGTTCGTGTATGAAATCGGTCGGCTGCCTATTCGGTCTAGTGTTTGATTTTGTTCGTTTGTCGTTGTTACTGCCTGATGTTTGCCATTGCCATTGTTTACTTTTCCGCCGCTGCTGCAGTCTTAACTTTGTTTTGCTGTAAGCTAACGGCTTTTTGGGTATTTTTTCAAAGCCTCATATTGGTATTTCCCTCCTTTTTAACCGTGGATTATTTGAAAGCTATGTGTACCCATATAAACTTATATTTTTCTTGCCTATTTGTTTTCTTGCCGCCATTTTTATCGAACTGGTGCCCGCATATGTTCACATCAAACAATACGTGCCAATTGCAGCCCATCAAGTTCTGTGTACAGTCGTAAATTGTTGTTCTTTTTAAAGCGCAAACAAAGGGCTTGTGATAGCTGGGAACCTTTTTGTACCCATGAACAATGCTTTGGGCAAGGATATCGCAACTAATTTCCCTAAATGCAGTGGAGGGAATATACAAAATTTTAATATACGAATAATATGAATAATAAAATAAATTGAAGCCTCTCAGGCTATGTATATGAGCAGATTATTTTGAAAATTTAGTTATGCAAAGAAAAATCTGAAAAAATCAAAAGTCTATAAAATCAATTTGATTGATGGGATCAATTTTCAAAGTCTAAAGTATTTCAGAGTGAGAAATTTCATCAACAATAAAAATATTACAAACGATTATACTAATGTGATAAAAAGTGGCGAGTTAAATAATAAATTTTAAAACATGAATAATCAGCTTGAGGCTGAGACTGTGACTCGATATCAGTGTGTAACGCTGAATTATATTACCAGATATGTTCAGAAATCGACGGAAATTTTGCAATAGTAATTTTCTCTTCAAGAAGCTGCTCATTTGTCGGAATTGCCGATATCGGACCACTATAACATATAGCTGTCATACAAACTGAACGGATTCAAGTTCTTGTACGGAAAACTTTCACATTTGACAAGACATATTTACGAAATTTGGTACAGATTATTTTCTGAGGAAATCATGTAATCTCCGAAAAAATTGTTCAGATCGGTTTACTATAGCATACAGCTGCCATACAAATTGAACACATAGTTTTTAAAAGAAAGGCATCTGTGAAGGGTATATCGGTGTAACTGAAGTTAACGTTTTTTCTTGTTTAATTTTGAAATTCACTGGTTCGATAGGTCCAGAGAATTTTTATTATGTTCGAATACATTTCCCTGAAGTAAAATAAAATTGTCAGCTGTGAATACATGCTTAGATTGTTTACTAAGTATAGACATGTTTTTATGAGCTTGGCTGTATCTTAAAAGCTCACAGTTCTTTGCTTGTTAGTCAAAACTTGACCCCAGCCCCCAAAACCTTAAAGGGTTATTCTAGATAGAGGAAAGGGTTGAATGCTATCCTCAAAATTGAGTTTGAGAATGGGGATAAATAAATATTTTCTTCAGAAAGCGAATATTCCGTATTTTTTTGTACAGTCAAGTGCTAAGTAAAACAAAAAGTGATTACACTGCCTTTAAGATGTTATTTGATATAGGTATTACTTATAGAACGTACAAAAAAAATTTTTGGCACTAAGAATATAAAACATTTGACTAAAGCATTTTTATTTGAGGAGTTCTATACATTTATTTTCCGAACAAATCGTTTTTTTTTTTATAGGTTTTGGCGAAGACGGATAATTTTTGTGGGTTTAAAAATTCAGTTTTTCATTTCCAAAAAAAACTCTTGTTTCAAATAAAAAATTTGCGTTTAAATGATCGGCACGTACTCGGGGACACAAGGGAAAAGCGCGCTGTTGACGCTCAGATCTTTGTGAAATTTGGAAGAAAGTTATATCTTCTCTTCTCCTTTACTGCCGTAGACACCGCTTACGCGATTATAGCCGAGTCAACAACACCATATAGCAGGACGGGCAATAAACAAAATACCAATTTTTCTAACCCACATACATCCCTTAAATTTTACTGAAAACTACTGCAGACAATATTGAAATTGAAAAATATTTCTTGATTATGCTGGGACTCTTAAAAATATTCGAAAAACCTGAAAATCGATTGCCCGAATATCCGGTTTGTAACTGTTCGTATGAACATTAACCGATTAAGGGCATTCTACTCTAGAATTTTTGAAAAATTCGATTTTCATATATTTAAAGTTTAGACCCTTAAGAACATATCCTCCAAACGATTTTTAAAAATTAAAATTATTTTAAGAGCTACAGTTACTTTAGTGACGCAGTACCAAGCCCGGTAGATAGGTAGACCCACTTTTTTAAACGCGTTTTTCTCGAAACTACTTTTTTCCACACGGTGCCGGCATTATCACAAGTTCTATACAACCAATTTACTTGAAATTTTGTGTGAACCTTCTTTATATAATCCTTTATCTTGATATAATCCTTATTCCTTCGTTTTAATATTTTAATAAAATTCAGGAATTTCAAAAAAAAGCGTAAAAATAATATTTTTTTTCAGGCAGTCGCCATTTGTCAAAAAAAATTTTTTCGTGTTCCCTGAGCGGGACTATAACAGCATCCTAACTGATTAAGAATTTCTTTTGATTTTTTTTTTCAGACCACCAGGAGAGTCAGGATCAATGTCATGCGCCATTTTTTTACACCTGTCTCTGAAAGCCAAGCTGTTTTTGAAAGCCAAGCAGCCTTTGTTTGCTTGGTTTATATTTATAAAAATATCATTTTAGGCATATGTACTGAAAATTTTAAAATTTCGCCATAGTAGAAACAAATACCTAAATCTGTAAGGTATTGTCATTACAATGACCTGTCAAACAAAATGTTAGACTTCAAAATAACGTCAAGTTTTGCTTAAAAATTTAATTATATTTGCCCTTCCAAAATTACATACATATGTATTTCACAGTCGGAAAACTAAAGGATCGTTGTGGGGAGAAATATTTATATACAAAATAAGCAAAAAAAACAAGCCAAATTTTTTAATGATACATTGTCAACTTCGACAAATGAGCAGCTCCGTGGTGAGGAAGGGATGTGTTCAAAATTTCAATCGAAATGTCAAAGCTGAGAGACTAGTTCCATTGTTCGATTTGCTTTCGATTTACAACCGCTGCAAATTTAAAAACTAGTTTTATGAAAAAGGCGATTAAAGATATATCGATTAAATATCCATTCGAAGTGTTACTATGGTATTTTTAAAGGTATAAGCTATTGAAGAATGCAAAAAAAAATTTTTTTCTTTTTCCACCATGTGGTTGAAAGTGATATTCAACATAAGTGCTGTTAACAAGGAATCTGATGAGAAGTAAAGATATTTTCTATTCCCCACATTTAAAAGCCTTTATGTAAGTCTAAACAATGAAAAAAAATTTAATTTAATATACTACTTTTAAAACATGCCTAGAAATTTTTTATGTTTGATGTAAAATTCCCAGCATGTTTAGCCTTTAAATCAAAAAATTACTTATATATTTCAAGAGAAACTTATGTTAGTCCTGAATTAGATCAATTGTGTATATACATATACATACATATGTACAATAATGATAACATATTAATAACCTTTTAAGCCACATATTTCACATTAAATGTATGAATGAACTTATTTATGCTAAGCTCATTCATTTGCACATAAACATATATTATATAATCATAAGTACTATAATCTATGGCAAAGAATTAGTTGACTTGTTGTTACAACACGCATGTACTCGTATCACAAGTATTTAGTACTGTGTGTTTACATTATCTTAAGTTGTATTTACTTAGCACTCTCAGCTGCGCTTTAACTGTTTTATTTGCTTATGTAATATGTTTATTAGGGTAACCGTTAGTTCAATAGTTAATGTTATTTTTGTATGTGTCGTCTAAACTTTAAGTCTTCAGATCAAAAAATTACGTTCCGACATAAACAATATCCATTTCATTAATGCAGTGAAACTTTTATCTCCAACAAAAATAAACCTATAATTCCAAACAGTTGTATTCCAGAAAAAATTGCCACTCTAAATAAAAAGATTTAAGCATTTTTTCACAAAAATAAATTTTTAATTTTTAATGGAGAGTTATGGGCAGTCAAATTTATTTATCAAATGTACTCCGCATTCGCAGTACACCATGTCGTATGAGCAACACAGCATGTGAAAATCACTTGTGTGAATGCTAAGTTCATTTGATGTTAAATTTTGACATGCTTTTAAAATTAATACTTTTTTGAAAAAAAATTAAAAGTATCTTTCTCATAGAGCGAAAACTGCTGTTTTCGAATATCACTTTTACGAAGTTGCAGATTTACTTTTTTAATGCAGAATAACCAAAAATCACAGGTTATAAATGTACATGAGGAAAGAAATATGATTTAGGCACGATTTAACTTAACTACAAAAAAAAACATAAAATTCGGTTGCATCGAAGCCTTCACCAATGCAAAAGATTCCTTGCTGGTACTTGATTCCGAACGTTCAGTTTGTATGACAACTATTTATAAGCGGGCAAACAAATAGAAGCGTCTTGAGGAAAAACAGAGGAAAACATACCACCAGTTTCAGATTGATATCTAAAATCTGAGGACATGATCGCGTTAATACAGGCAGATGGAGATGTTTAACTCGATTCAGCTCGTTAGGCTAATCATTATAAAAAGCTTTTTTACATTGCAACCTGGTTTCAAAACAAAAGTTCAAACTTCAGGGTGCGTTTGCAAAAAAAAAATCAACTTGGCAAATAACGGACACCCTATTATAGATGAACGTTTGTAAAACAGCAACTGACCACGGTGCAATGACGCCAATGTATATATGTATGCGTTGTCATAAGTCAGACATTATACAGGGCATTTAAAGTTGACCCATTTGTTTCTAAGAAGAACAAAGAAAACAATGTTTTTTGTTCATTTCAAAAATAATTTATTTTGGTCCAAGGGGATTTGTTTCAGCTAATATTTAAAAATTAGATCGCGTAAATGGGCACCTTTAGCTTTGACAGCTAAATGCACTCTTTTTTCGACAATGTTTCGGATGATATGGCGGCTGTTTCACGTCGAATGTTGGCTTTCAGTTGAGCTAAGGTCTTTGGCTTATTAGCGTATACCTTGGATTTCAAATAACCCCACAAATAAAAGTCTGGTGGCGTCAAATCTGGTGATCTCGGTGGCCAGTCAACATCACCATTTTTCGATATCAATCGCCCGGGGAAAAATGGTCGCAATAAATTGATTGTTGGTCGAGCTGTATGGCATGTAGCCCCGTCCTGTTGAAACCAGAAGTTATCCATGTCATTTTCGCGAATAATGGGTATCACAAAATCCGTTATCATGGCTCGATAACGCTCACCATTGACTGTTGTCGTGGCTCCATCATCGTCTTCGAAAAAATACGGTCCGATGATCATATTCGCGCAAACACCGCACCAAACTGTTACTTTTTGGTCGTAAAGAGGCTGTTCTTCAATTAATTGAGGATTTTCGGTGGCATAAAATCGGCAATTTTGCTTGTTTACGCCTCCATTCAACGAGAAATGTGCCTCGTCTGACATGATGAGTTTTCGCCAAAAGTCAAGTTCGTTTTCAGCCATTTCGATGGCCCATTTGCCAAAATTAAGGCGTCGCGGATAATCAGCTGGGTTTAGTTTTTGTGCCATTTGAATTTTATATAGAAACATCTTCAAATCTTTATGAATTATGCGTCGGAGAGTGGTGCGAGAGATGTCTAATTCCTGAGAGCGGCGATAACTCGATGTCGATGGAGTCTCCTCAATACTGGCTCGTACAGCTTCGATATTTTCATCAGAACGTCTTGTGCGTTGTCTGGTTGCATGACTGGCATTACTGAGATTACCGGTGTTCACAAATTTTGCGTATAAAGACTTAATTGTGTTCTTAACTGGAGCACTTTTCACTTTATTTTTTTTGCGAAACGCACGTTGAGTTAACACAATTGAAAAGTTATTTTGAATATAAAAACAATTTCAGCGCGTTCTTTTGGAGTGTACTGTTCCATGGTATAAATTGTCTTCGAATGACGCTTCTAACGCGGTATGACATTAGCCGATTTGTCAGCGCTGTTAAAAGTTACAGCTATGCGTTGTCATAAATGACATACCCTGTATATACACATATACACCATAAAATACGGAAAATAATAACCAAAATGGCACCAATACAAAAATAATCACCACTACACATACACACAAACACAGCCACATTTGCTGGAGTGTAAATAGCAAAAACAACAGTCAAGCACTTAACATTAAGTGCGCCAAAAGCAGCATGTGTGCTTGTAAATACACACACACGTACATATTTTTATGTACTACACGCATATGTTCATTTGTATTTATGTATAAGTACGTGTATGGGTGTGTGCGTGTGTTTGGTGAAAAATATTACGCTAACATAACATTTAATCTTGGCTCTTGCTACTTTCGCTACACTAACCATCACTGAACGCCGTCAGCGATCGCGTTAGCCCGCAGCGAGTCAGTGGGGAGCAGGCGCGTCACTAGTGGCACGCCTACACACACAAACCAACAAACATTTACTAGTTTATATAGCAGCACTTGGACGCAACCCAGCTTCGAGGTTAGCCATACTCACCCACACACACACACCCATACACGAATATGTGCGCACGCACACAGCTGCATATTAACACCACATCAACTTATAACTTCTCAACTGTGCTGCAGAGCGTATGAGCAATTTTCGCAGTAGGAAGGAAGAAATAATCATAAAAATTATTCCAACATCAAACTACACACACACACCCATAAGCAGTTATGTATGTATGTAAGCAATGTATTTTCAAATATGTGTGCTCATATACTCAGCTGCACATGTATTTAGCCGGCGCACATCCGTCTAAGTGTGGATATTGCAAGCGGAAGAAGCGCCTTGAAGCTTGCAACGGCTTAAGTATATGAGTGCCATATACGAGCAAGATTATATATAAGTGCGTAGGTGTTGCTGTGATAGCTAGCAGACTTTGCTTTCTTATTGCCGCACATATAAAAAGCACTTAAGCGCACACACAAACGCACACATGCATATGAATAGTGGTAAATACCAACACTTCTTAAGCTTCTTCGAAAAAAAGCATATCCCCCATACACACTCACATATGCAACGCAATGCCTGACTTTTGTTGCTCACTTTGGTTTCCAGCAAGCATGTTGTGATTCCGCATGATTCAGTACGCACACACATACATATACAAACAAATAGCCTTGCATCCCTGCTACTTCACTACAGCACTCGCTTGGCATTCTCTTACACACTTTTATTGTATTTCAACTATTACTAGCTTCATTTCGCTATCACACCACTTGCATCACTTGTAGTTATCACACATATTCATTAGTGTTGGTGCGTGTACTCGGACATTTCTTATTGCCTGCGGTAATCGCTTCATTACGATGCGAACATTAAGTTGTACACACATATTTCCACATACATATATACGCATGTGGACTAACCCAACATGTACTTTAATGGACTTTAATCCTTAAGTAGGCGAGCGTACTTCTTTAACCTTGAAGGTACATTCGACAAAGCAAACAGCGGCCAACAAATATCCCCACTCATGTGTGAATTTACACAGAGTACGTTTGTATGCGCCCAACCGGTTTACTGCCCTATATACTCTTCTTATGTATGCATATATGCCTTGTGCTATATGCGCACTTAAATGCATGTCCACTTATTTGCTTAGATATATTGTAGATAAATCCAGTCCAAGAAACTCGAAATATGTATGTGTGTGCACATATACAATATTGTTCCTCAAACAAGTATTTATGTACATATGTATGGTAGTGAAGGCAATCTCTAAGTGGGCGTGTTCTACAAGTCAAATAATTCATTCAGTTAATTTCGCTTGCTTCTTCTTTAATTTTACATCTTTATTTATTAGTTTATTATACAAGTATGCGTATAAACTGAATACAATTGGTAGATAGTGAAAATTAGTAGTTTATTGCAAGCATAAAAATCTCAAGTAGGCTACCGAATCGGTCCACTTATAAACAAACATACTTATTATAACCATTCTTTATGTCCCTGTGAAGTTCGAGCAAAGACATATGTGAGTCTTTCACCGTCTGCTTGTTGTCCAATCAAACATTTGGCTTGACGATTGTGATTAAAAACTTTCACGGGAATTTAACACTACCGGCAGATCGATTCCACTCATTTTACTTGAGCTAAGGGATATGGGTAAAGGGACGCATAATAAATACCCACGAATTTTTTCTAAGATATATCAACTAAGTTAGGATTAGCATTGTTTTCATTAGGAGCTATATCATTCCTTCTGAAACTAAAGTATATTAAAACCAGTTATTTTTTTTTTTCACAATCTCCTTTAGATAGGTTTCCATAGGTTCTGTTACGAGTAATAGCTTTTGAGCCACTGCTGGTTGGGTTTCGTCTTGTGTACTGAAGCAGAATCTTACTGGAAGATCCAATGATCTCCACCGAACAAAATATTACCTTACCATGCCTTCCTAAATGAACACATTAGTATAGATTTAACTCATTTTTCAAAGAAGTGAAGAGGAGTAACACATTTAAGTTAAATCTTTCAGCCACCATTTTGATGTATAAGGAAGCTGGTACGTAGATCAGTAAAACGGATACCTTCACAGCCGTTGAGCGCGTAAACGTTTGTGCATAATTTGGTTCAAGTGGGTTATGAGAAGATGATCAGTTGACTACCAGTAAGTTTTCATGAGTAGATTATCTCGAATATATCTTTGCATTGAACCAGTCGCTATATCCATTTCCCTTGACATAATATTCTGAAGGCATTCTAGATATTCTGTGTATGCATACGCGAAAATTTTTGAAAAACCACGTAATCATGCATGAGAAAAAGTCTAATTGAGTGTAGCGTTTGCTGTATGGCACGTAGGGTCATCTTGCTGGAACCAAATGTAGTCAAAGTCTTCCTCTTCAATTTGTTTGAAGAAAAATTCGGTTAACATTGCGCGATACGGCAAACGGCGGTTCCTTCTTCATTTTCAAAGAAAAATGGGCCGATGATTCCACCAGATCAAAATCCGCACCATACAGTGATTCGTGCTGGGTGCATTGACTTCTCGACGATTACGTACGGGTTTTCTGTGCCCCAAATGCGACAATTCTGCTTGTTAACGTAACCATCGAGGTGGAAATGAGCCTCGTCCGAAAAGATGATTTTTCGGTAAAATCTACCATCCTCGGTCAAACGATCTTCTGCCCAATCTGCGAACTGTAGAATAGTGAATAGGGACCCATTTCGTAAATTTTAGACTTTTTACTGAATATCTGTCACTCTTCGAATGGTATTTGACGTTTCCAATGTCGACATATAGATAATTCAAATTTAAAACCTTAGATGGCCTGTGCAATTCTATCATACTGGTGTGCCACGAAAGCAGCTAAATGCTAACATGAAATGCAACGTTTAATATTAGAGAACCTAAAGCGAATCTCTAAGAAAGTTTTTCTAAGTATTCACTGGCCTTTTGCCGTCATTTATAATCTGAAGAGATAAAAGACTAGTTTAAATATCTGTCAGATAACTCTTCATACATAAAGAGTTTTCCACACCCATGAGCATACCATTTGCACCATATCTTTGTTTAGAGTACCAATTATATTTACCACAATTAAAATACCGCTCAAGCTGATTTTTCCCAATAACTTAAAGACATTTTTACACTAGCACAGCCCACTTGATAGCAAATGTTCGCATTAACACAAGGGTTTCAGACCATGGTGTGTGTGACATAACCGACCCAACACTCAATAAATGGGCTCAACGGCAATAACCGCAAAGTAGGTTGTTGTTGTAATGCACTGAGAGAATATCGGCACCCAAACGAACAATGAACGTAAACTCGCTTATAAAATACATTTGGGGAAATTGCCTCTAAAATACATTTGAGTGCTAAGAACAACGAGAAATGAAAACAGAAAAGGAAGTTAGGATTTTATTTCTGCACCCATGTGAATATACATATATAGTAACTGCGAGTACAAAAGCCCTAAACTATTACGGATTTTATTGTGCAGACCAAAAGACGTTTTAAATAGCAATAAATGCGTGTTGTTGTTATTTTTGGTTAGCTCGAGGTATTTGTAACACAGCACTCATTGATAGCCTTACCCAGCATTTACACTCGTATTTTGCTAAATTTTCGTTACTGCTATTCACATGGTGCTTGCTTTTGCTGTTGTTGATGTTGTTGTTTTGTGCCCTTCACTTCATTTGTTTTCTTGTCATTTAAATTTCATGCATATTTTATAGACAACGATACCATTTTAAAATACCAAACAAACCAAACCAATCGACTAAATGACCAATACGACACAGCAGGCAACCAGCCAAACGACCGACCATGTGACCCCATACCACACATACGCACACACGCATAACAGTACATTTTTCTCCATATACACATACATATGTACATGCAAATGCATGCTTATGGTCACAAAATGTTGACTCTGAATATTTCCAAATTCCTATGCATCACATATTCCCTGTGGCTGTCAACATAGCAACAACATCTCTACCGGCAACAACACCAACACCAACACCTAAGAATGTGTTAATTTTTTGTGTGTGTTCCATATCGTAAGGTAAGGACCCAAATGCGTTTCGATTTTATATTTGCCATTTATTAGATATTTCCCATGTGTATTTGGAATGATACCTTGGGTGCCGCTCAGGAGAGGAGGAAATTGTGAGAAATTTCGAAATTTTTCGTTTACTATTGTGGATGAATTTTTCTTATGATAGAGATATTCAGTTATATGGTTGAGATTTTTTATGGGTTGAAAATCGGTAAGGTACATATTTTCTTGAAGGCTACTTTAGGTCTTTGCTCTCTCTTTCTCTGAAACTTCCACTGTAAGAAAGATGATGTGCGAGTATAAGTACGTGCATATGCTTCAATGTAGTTCACAGTTCAGAAAATTATTGTTTATTTTAGTTTATGACACAAGAAAGTTTAGACCTAAAGCTCTACTAAAGTTCTAACTATAACCATAAGTATTCTCAGTTACAACTTAAAGCAAAACTTTCAAACTGTCTTCATACAACACATTTTAAATTGGGTTTCAAAGTGAATGAATTATATTTTAAAATACGCATATGTATACATAATCCATTAATACAGCTTGCCTGAGATTTTCTTGGGAACTGCCATTCAAAGAGTACCTGTGAAAGCCTCGCTGTATCAGCCATTGTCATTATTTAATTATTTTTTAATTGGCAGTACAATTGGAACGCCTGTCAACAGAGCGGATTTGGTCAACAACCACTTTGATTGGATATTTCCAAGAATCAAAAATTGAAAGCATTGCAAGCAGCATACTCTTTGCTTTGGTCATATTCATTTGCATTCCACAAGTATTATTGTCCGTTTGTATGAATACTTTTTCGGCTCATTCAATACTTTTTACTTCTACACTTTATGATCTCATTCAGTCATATACCCAGCCTTTATTGGTTTTTAATAGCAACAATATAAAATATATACCCACATGCATTGTGTTGAGTCCCAATATTCCACAACATAACATACAATTTCATGCTCTTCATTCAAGTCGATATTATGTAAGGAAATAAATAACTCCCAAACTCCTCTTACTCACACTCACACACCAATACCAGGCACATGCGTGTTTATGTGACAACAGTTATTCGGCATTCCAATCAAGTATTTGCGTATGCCTGAAGCAATTTGGAATTTTCGATTTTGTGCACATTTTATTCTTATATTTGAAAATGCGTCCACTGAAAATGTCTTTTTCTCTCTTTCTTTTGTTAAATATGCATATGTATCTAAAAGATGTGAGCACTCAGATAATTGTTATTATATTCGAAAGGACAGCAATTGTGAAATCGCACAAGAAATGTATGAAGTCCAAGAAACATATGCTATTTTTTATTGTACGCACTTTTTTGTTGCTTTTTATTTGTTGTAGACTCTGAAGAGTTATGCATTGTTAATTTGTATGCAAAATTGATTTCTCTTTGTTGTTGGTCAACCTTTTTCGCTTTAATTGTGGTAATAACATTTTGCTTAGCTGGATAGAAAATTGATCAAAAACAGACCACAAAGCGTTACTTGGTGAATGTTCATTTTTAGTTCGTAAAGAGAGGAACTTTAGATTTGAAAATGAACTATTGTAAATGCATAGAAATGCGTTCTAATCGATTTTGATAAGAAGAAATAAGTGCTTCGTGTTTAAGTTTATAAAAGTTTAAAGGGTACATATATTCACATATCTTTTGATCACCGAAAGACAGAAAAGCGATTCAGTTAATTCCAGTTAATATCACTCTATTTTCTTGCAAAATAATCGGCTAATTTGTTATTTAAAAATTATGGAGTAGTCGAAAAAGTATTTTCGTATTTTTTCAAAAGATGTCTTTGCAGGCGCATGACTGCAGTGCTACCAATCACATTGTGTCGCGAGGTTGGTGTCGTACCATAAATATATATTAGCTCAGTACTTCTTTCGAAATGAAGCTGGTGACACCATGACTGTCAATGTAGAACGGTATAGATCGATTATAACCCACTTTTTAAAGCCACATATGGAAGAAGTTGATCTTGACAACATTTAGTTCCAACAAGGCGGGGGTACGTGGCACACTGCACGTGCAACAACCGAATTATTTCGAGAAAGGAATTAAATTACTGAAAGAAAAGTTTGGAGACTCGATTTTTTCAAGAAATTGTGCCATTGAATGCCCTCAAAGAAGTTGTGATTTAACACCATTAGACTTTTTGTGGCGTTATTTGAAGTCATTTGCCTTTAGCAATAAACTAGATGGTCTTTAAGCTTTAGAAGTCAATATTGAATGTTCCATTGGGTTCATTGAATTTGTTCCTGCAAATGAAGTCGTGGAGGCCAGTTGAATGTTTTGTTATATTACCCACTTAATTTTATCAATTGTACTTAACATGAAATAGAAAACATTTGAATTTCCTTAACAAGGAGTGTGTGCTCTTATTGGAAAACCCTGTATTTCGGCTCATGGTCTAATAATGGGTCTATAGCGTTCCCTGTTTAATGTAATATTATCTATGTGTAGCTACATTTTTTAGGAAATATGGATTAATGATTCACTTTGTGTATAGAGACCTCCAAACACGACTTTTTGAGGATGAAGTTCCGTAAAATTGTCCATGAAGTGGGTTATTGTTGCACGCGATGACGGATAAGCTCATTTGGAACTTCCTCTATACTCTGTTCCATATAAGAAATGGTGTCTTCGGTCCGAAACTAATCCACGGTTGCACGAATTACTAACACTGCTGGGAGATGTTGTCGAACCGAATATAGAACGTAGCGTGCAATGCGTCTCTCAAAGCGAACCATTATTTTGAAAACTTTGTTCCAGAGTAAGTATGTTGATTATGGCAAACTAAACTCAGCTGTAAAGCGAATAATAGCTATCAAAAGACTAGTCGGAACAAAGTAGTACCCCATTGAAAACCACACGACTAGAAAAACATCCGGTAATTTCGGGATCTGACATCTTGAAACTTTAATTGAAATAAAATATCTGAAAGAGAGGTTTCACAACAATTAACGACAATAGATCAAGGTACGCAGAGTAGTCGTACAGAACAAAAAGTTACCGTAGAGGGTCTTACTCAAAGGAAATAATGAAAGCAGCGACAATATTCACTACTTACAAAAAGTGATAAGCTCGTGACATAAATATTAAAATTATCAGTGCAGAGAAATCTTAACATTCTGTATTGCAGTGGTATTATTAGTCAAATAAAATGCTAAAATTAGTCAAATAAATTCCTAAGTGCTGCTACCTCGACTTCAGCATACGTTTGAGTAGTCCGATATTAGGTCACTCTGGCAAAAATATAAAAAAAGTTCACGAATTCGCAGGCAAATTAACAATATTATTTGTAACAAACAAAAAGGAGTATAATTGTTAAAAACTGCAAATCTCAAAGTTGAAGCAAATTTGTCACAATTGCAACATGTGACGAACATGCAACACGCACGAATGGCTACACCAAAATGCCAAACAACAACTATGTAAAGGACAATTGAATAAAAATACGCAAAGGGCGAAAAAATTGCAACTAAACTCAAAAGCTGCAACAAACGAACACAACCGCGCATAAGCATACATACTTATGTAGCATATAGTGAGGGAGCGGTAGAGGGAGGGCAATGCACACACACAAGTGCGCTGCAAAATGCGAAATGCGCTTGAATGTGAATGCCAAGTATAAATGTGGCAAGCAACTATTTCGATGCGCCCACATTTGTCGTGTTAGCGGCATTTGCCATACGGGGCGTATGAGTATTATTTTCTATGTCACTGCCAAAATGCCAAATTGAGCAATGAAATGTAAACTTTTCATTTACAGTGCAACATTTGTGGCATAAAGAAGTAAGACGCGCGCATAGACACACACACACACCGCTAACCAAATGAAATTGAAGTGGAAAATAAAGAAGACAATTTACGTGCAACTGTGTGTACGTGTGTGGGTGTGTGTGAATACACATGAAACTGCAATGCAAAAGGAGGTGCGGAAAGTTGCAACAGGCAACAAAAATACACACAGATATAATTGCAAGGGTGAATGCACATGAAAGGGTAGCCCTTTATAGTGTGTAGTCATGTGTTATTCTCTACCCTCACGCCTACACATACATAAATATGCAGCGCAATTTCGCAACTCGATTGCATTCATTTGTAGTGCATTCAATTGCAGCAAAACAAAGCAATTGACAAACGTTGCCGATTTGCTGTCGAAAGCATTGAAATGACAATCGACTAGCAAATAAACGCGTTAATTAAATCGCTTTTGAAGTGCTACTCGGTGTGAAAAAAACAGGCGTTATTATTTGTATTGTCATTTTAATGTGCACATTATTACGTTTTTATAATGTGTGTGTGAATGTGTGCATAATCCTTCTGCAAAGACAAATGAAATTTCCAAACGAATTATAACCCATTGTCTTTGTTAAACATCATTTATATTTTCTGTTGTTGCCTTAGGCGCCGTTTATTTAATGCGCTCAAGAGTAAAAACACTGCTTTTGACAAGCAGTTTTTTCACAGCTATGAAATTCGCATGCTTTGCAGCGCTTTGTATAGTAAAGAGAAATAGAAATAAGTAAGTAAAAACTAAGTTCGGGTGTAACCGCCATTTAATACACTTGCAACTTGCCAAAGTCAAAGCCAAGGAAATACTTTAAGCCGTAAACCGTCAAAGAGATGATCGGAATCCAAGTAATTATATATAAAATTAAACTTACTTAAATCGAACGTGTCTTCGAGTTATGGAAGGAAATTTCTTAACAATTCATCAGTTCGAGTTATGGAAGATCAAGTATGTATACATACTAGGTTGAGCAAGTCATGAGTTATGTGAGTTATGTGATTTGACCTAAAGTAAGCAGTGCCACGCCCGTTATCCAGTTTTTTAAATCGCCTCCTCTAAAGCCCTCTCGTTCTCTATCGGCGGTAACATTTAATGTTTCAGGTGAATTTAGCTACTGATTTATCGCCCTTTAAGTAGTTTTTAACAGTTATTTGGGGAAGGGCGGAGTTATCATCTTGTTTCATCCACTGTTGATAATAGTCGCTATGAGGATTATCGTAACAGAATTTGGCTAGAAGATATGCACATTAAACCTATTGAGGTCGGGGTAATTGCTCACTCTTTCAAAATCTTCAGCCGACAGATGTTCGTTGCTACAACCATCCCCTATGCAAAAATACAGTTTTACCTTTCTCTTAATTTTGTGCTTAGTTGCGGCACTTTGTAGGTTTTCCTTTAATGGCGTTTTGCGGCCGTGGCAGTGATCCGCCCATCTTTGTTTTTTGCCAAGGAACATGCGTACCAAGTTTCATCAATATATCCTAATTTTTACTCAAGCATGCAACGACGGAAGGACTGACAGGCAGATATTCATATGTACCTAACCCTATATTCACCTCGCTTAGTTTTAGGTGAACAAAATTATTATACCCTGTAG
Source organism: Bactrocera dorsalis (assembly GCF_023373825.1). Classification (NCBI taxonomy): domain Eukaryota; kingdom Metazoa; phylum Arthropoda; class Insecta; order Diptera; family Tephritidae; genus Bactrocera; species Bactrocera dorsalis. Next base: position 28,787,522 of record NC_064304.1, on the reverse strand, counting down.
GAACATGTGGCATGGGTATACATGCTTTAATAATTAAGTCTTGAAAATATTTGTTTTCACTTGTGACTCAGTTATTCGTGATCATTTCCGTAACCACCGCATTCGCTTCATTTACCTTTGTGTAAATTCTAGATATTTAGCAAAGTCACATGGCCACTCCGAGGACACCGTTTTGACTCAATTGAGGATATAAGAGCTGAATCAAAGAAGCAATCATGACGGAGGATTTTTTTTTTCCAAGTGCAATGATGACTGGAAAATTCGTTGTCATAAATGGACAAATTCGCCTTTCAATTTGATCACAGTAGTATACCATTCATTCATTATTCACGGTATTTTTTTATTGTTATGACATAAATCACACCGGAGATATTCTGCCTTGCGTTCAAGCAATTTAATGATTTTCTGGTAAAGAACTGCAAGACAAAAAAATATGAGTTTTAAATGCATAAATATTTGGTAGGATTTAATAAAGGGTGATTTTTTAAGAGCTTGATAACTTTTTAAAAAAAAAAACGCATAAAATTTGCAAAATCTCATCGGTTCTTTATTTGAAACGTTAGATTGGTTCATGACATTTACTTTTTGAAGATAATTTCATTTAAATGTTGACCGCGGCTGCGTCTTAGGTGGTCCATTCGGAAAGTCCAATTTTGGGCAACTTTTTCGAGCATTCGGAAATGTTGTCTTCCAAAGCTGGAATAGTTGCTGGCTTATTTCTGTAGACTTTAGACTTGACGTAGCCCCACAAAAAATAGTCTAAAGGCGTTAAATCGCATGATCTTGGTGGCCAACTTACGGGTCCATTTCTTGAGATGAATTGTTGTCCGAAGTTTTCCCTCAAAATGGCCATAGAATCGCGAGCTGTGTGCATGTAGCGCCATCTTGTTGAAACCACATGTCAACCAAGTTCAGTTCTTCCATTTTTGGCAACAAAAAGTTTGTTAGCATCGAACGATAGCGATCGCCATTCACCGTAACGTTGCGTCCAACAGCATCTTTGAAAAAATACGGTCCAATGATTCCACCAGCGTACAAACCACACCAAACAGTGCATTTTTCGGGATGCATGGGCAGTTCTTGAACGGCTTCTGGTTGCTCTTCACCCCAAATGCGGCAATTTTGCTTATTTACGTAGCCATTCAACCAGAAATGAGCCTCATCGCTGAACAAAACACGCGCGCGAAACACATTTCGAACCGAACACTGATTTTGGTAATAAATTCAATGATTTGCAAGCGTTGCTCGTTAGTAAGTCTATTCATGATGAAATGTCAAAGCATACTGAGCATCTTTCTCTTTGACACCATGTCTGAAATCCCACGTGATCTGTCAAATACTAATGCATGAAAATCCTAACCTCAAAAAATCACCCGTTATATGATTTCAGCTTAATTGCTAGACTTAGGAACTCTTAAGTTTTGATAAACTAGTTCCCTCTGCCATATATGCCGAATTTGGCGCTGTTTAGACCATAAATACATTTTTTTGCAAATTGTAAGATTTTGACGTCATTTTATTTCCGTCAAAATATTGATTATGGCAGAAACAATATCGAAGATTTGTCATTTCTTGCTTAGTAACTATCTTCACTTACAAAATAACCCGAACGCTCGAAAAACTTTCTATAATATGGCGGCTAAAAGAATCCGAAGGGTTATGATCCGATTTCATTAAATTTCACACTGTCGAAAGTAGTTCTTATAGGATTTATCTTGTGCTAACTTCGTTGTTCTGAAACGGTTTGAGGGATATGTACATTAAGCCTATTAGAGGGCGAAGCCACGTCCACTTTTTGAAATACTAAATTATGCCACTTTACAAATTCATACAGTAATTCATACAATAATTCAGAATTTCAGATTTTTTTTCGAATTTGCTTGTGACTCCTCCTCAGTTTGGTTTTTAAACAGCGAAAAGGTTCAAGACCTGAAATATGCATTTCAAGCAAATTTGATAAAAATTCTGAAATTGTGAATGCAGGGATGTTACGACATATAATTACCTATGTATATAGGGCTATAGAGAGAAAGACAGGCGTCAGTAACAGTGTAAACAATAAACAGTGTGTGGAAATTTTCAAAAATTCGTCAACCAAAACACAGAAGAATGCGCGTTTAACGCTCTACGCCAGCAAATATCCAGGCAAAATAATGAAACAAAGGCATGTTAACACATACATGCACTTTTTGTTACATCCCTCCATGCTTCTCCCGACAGTTGCGAGATAAATTGACTAACACAAAGCAATACCAGCAACAATAACAAAACTTGTCATCGTGTGTAACGCTGCAAAGTGTCTACAACAAATTTAAGCTTTTCGTTTGCACTTCACACAACTTAGAGCTAAACTTCACGCTATCACAGCCGCCAATATCACAGCATATTAGCGACGCCATTACATACACACATACACAGACAGCCTATAAGCAAATAAGACGTTGCGATAACTTATGTGAAGCGCACTGTATGAGAGCAGAAAGCGTTCGTAATCCGAAGAGTTTTGAAATTTAAATGTTAAATACATATTTAACCGTTATGTTATTATTAGAGGATAGAATCAACGGTGCTGAGGCTCTGAAGTGTACTCATAATGCGGCATCTGTTGCATGGCATTCGCTTTGGTTGCATGAGATGCAACGTTGCCGTCGGAAATTGCTTCTGATGCGCTGGTTAAAATAAGCAACTTACTTTCTTGTTGCGCTTTTATCAACATTTTGCGGTCGTTCTCTCCGTTTTTTCTCATTTTTAGCATACTTTTTTCTTATTACTGGTAAATATGTATGTGCTCGCATATTTAAGTATAAGAGCTGTTTTGTATGAGGCTTGGATACAGCATTTTATGGTATGCAGAGCGCTTCCTTTGGAACGTTTTTAAATTATTTTCTAAACTCGGCAATTGTAAGGTAAGATTTTCTTAGACGAAATCATCAACGGTCTACTTTACTAACGGTGGGTAAACGATATTTCCAGATACGAAACAAGCTCTGAAGTATTGTCACCAACAAGAGTACCCTTATTTGGCAAGTTTTACTGATGACAAATAAAAAACAACATAACAATTTGACAACAGTAACGTTTTCAGTTACAGTCTGACTCTATAGGCATTAAACTCGTGGAAGTAATCAGGAAAGCTGCAATGAGTTTGTTTTGTGGTCTCAAAGTTCGAACCCGAGCGTTACAGAGGTCTACATCGGTATTTTGCACAGAATTGCAGAGAACCTACTCTAATGTTTTTTTATAAAACGAGATTGGCTGTCTTTCTTTATGTGATAAGGTTTCTTAATATAAAATTAGTTCTTAATCTACTTGAGAGTCCAATAGCAATAACCTCGGTTTTCTGAATTAAAAATGCCGCTTCTTATTTCGTATCTGTATTAAAAGAGAACTGAAATTTATGGCCTAATTTGTTACAGCTACAGGGGGTCAAACCGAAGCTTTAAAATACTGTTCGTAGACAGTAAAAATAACTGAGTTTCAAGAATGATGTAAAAAAAAACATTTAAAAAGTGTGCTCCCACGGTAATCTCTGTAACTTTTCAGCATTGAGTACCCTTATCTCATGTTGAAGCGCTGAAAATATATATTTTGCGCTTCGCATATATGTATATGTGTGTGTTTGTTTATAGATTTAAGATTCGAGCTTTAATAACACCAAACCACCTGCCTGCATCCAATGATTCGCCACTATGCACAGCAAGCTGTACAATTTCATTCACAAGTAAACATGTATACCGCTATATACTCGTACATATGTTAATGTGTCTATGCTGTTGCATATACCCAGATTTTTTATGTGCCATTGCAGCTTGGATGTTCCGGTATTTATGTACGCAACAATTTGTATGCAGCACTCAATGGGTTCTGTACACACACACATATACACACCTGCATGTATGGGTGTCTGGGTGCAAACAAAAGTAAAGGTATGTGTCTGGATATTTGTCTGTCGGTTTTGCTTACGCAAAAGTGATGCTTCAGCGTACATCCACCGCATTTCCACTGTGAGCCATGCCATTATACACACATAAATCTATATAAAGCAATGTGTGCATTAGTATGTCGAAGTAGAATCTCGGATGAATATGCATGTACGGATGAATATGTAGGTAAATCTAGAGTTACCCAGTAGACAAACTATCTGATGCATTACTAGTACCACTCGTTGGATTTTGGGCTCGAATCCCCACAATTTTTGAAAAGTCATAGTTTGGATTTCTTTTTCGTTCGGTAACCATATCCTCTTACTTACTAAGTCATCATCTCCTTAGAAGAGTTTTCAACACTTCTATAATCAGCTGGATTAAGATAGTTAATCCAAACATAGAAGTTCCTCATCCTGCTTGGTTGGGTCTTAAATCTATTTCGAGATAGAAATTAAAGTTCTCAAGTAAGCAGTCTCGAGTTTGAAACCTTCTAATCTTTAAATTTCTTATAACGAAGTTCTGCAGTTAACATCAGTTAAAAGCACTATATAGTTCGGATTCCTTAATAATATAATATTATCACTAAACTGATCCATGATGCTGTTCTTTCTATCCTCAAGCACTTCCATCGTCATCTTGACAATTGCGTGTGGCATCCAGAAGGAAAACTCGGAGTGTTTATATAAGTAATCAGCGTTCCGAGCTGAGTCGAGTTTGGCATATCCGTCAGTGAAGACACTGTTTGTACATATGCGAAATGATCCCACAGTTTTCGAGATATGGACCTGAAATTTAACAAAGAAGATGCTAATTTTTTGAAATCGCCGATATCGCCGAATACAATAACATTTAGCTGTCATGCAAATTGGCCGGTCAAACTCAAGTTCTTGGATGAAATACTTTTCTACTGGATAGAACTGCTTAATGAAATGAAAACGGCATAAAAACTTTTTTATTTGACAAGATGTCATGAAAAACTTTGCATATTATTGAGATCGGACCACTATAGCATAAATTTGAATGAAAGTTTGTTTATCAAACACCATCTGTCCTTCACACATACTTCGAAAATGAGTTTAAGTGAACAATAAATGCCATTTTTCCTATGAACTTGGGAGCTGGCAGCGCCATATATTGTCAATATAAAAATTTTCATCTATATGTTGACTATTTGCACCCTCTCACCTCAACTTGCTTAGTACTAGTATATTCGCATACAGTACGCGGTGCGGTTGCACATATTTGTGTATGCCTATGCAACGAGTTGGCAGAGATCGTTGCACACAGCTTAAACTGCCACTCCACTCGTCTATGAAACGCTTTCTCTTTCACCCACTGCCACAACGCTGCGTATTCGTTGTATGTATATGTCTGTCGGCAATGGATTGCCAGCGAACTTTTAACGATGGCAACGCATCCTTGAAATATCCTTGTTTGTATTTGTATTGAAAATTGCACTCAAGGCAAGCATGAAGCACAGTAACGATAGAAACACCCACAAAGCAGAAGCAGCTAAAAACAAAAAAAAAAACAAGAACTGAACGTAGAGAGCAAATCAACGACGAACAGTAAAACAATTTCAGCAACTGATTTGATGATGAAACACAGGCAAGTTGCACGACATTTAGACATTCGGTGCTGTTGGTTTGCCCATTCAACGCGCTGGCTGACACGCCGGCAATTCGAAATTTCAACGCCTGCTAACTTTGCCGCAGACAAGCACACAGACAGCGTGTTTACCTACCCGCCCAATACCCGCCGCACACCGCAATATCCACATGCCACATTTTTTTTTTGCGTTGCCTGTGTGTATGTCTAGATTTCAATTCTGAAACCATTTAGCTATGTGCAACATGGCTCTAAATCTATTTAAAACGCAATGAAATTGACGTTGCATTGATCGTGTTGCAGCATCGTGGTGGCAACGCTGGCTCGTGTTTATCCGTATTGTAGCAGTTAGTCGTGGCTTTTTTAGTGCCTTCTGCGCCTAAAGCTATTGAATGTTTGTTGTTGTTGTTGTTCTTGTGTTGCTAGTGAAAATAAAATTCGCTATAATGGCTTTGGAAAGCCTAATACTTGTTCACGGCTTAAATGACAAATTAAATTTTGAAAGTTTATACGCAGCGCGTGTATTACGCAATACTCGTTGCAGGTTACAACATTCTCCAATTTTCCACACAGTCATTGTTTTGTGTATTATTTGTTTTAACTTCAATATGCCTGTGTATCTGCGCTTTTGCGGTTTACCGGCTGAAGTGGCGGTTAGATTTGCCTTGTATATGCATTTGGTGGTTATGCCGTTAGTGTTGCACACACTAATTTGCCGCTATTCATCAGAGTTTCGCGCCACGGCGGTCGCGCAACTTCTTGGAAAGCAAACTGTGGGCATTCAAGCACATCGGCGACCCAATGACGTTGATTTGGTGACCTTCTGGTGAAACATCCAATCATGCGCGGAATGCGCATGTTATTTATTGCGAGATTTTATTTAAAATATTTACTCAGCCTTTTAATTGGTTCTTACCTGAGAATTTGTGGTAACCATGTGTGATCTCCCTACTTTTTCGAGCCTCTAGCATTTTGACCATTAAAAGGAAAGGCGATACCCTCAATTATTCATTGATAGCATATGCAATTCTGATATATGTATATTTGAATGTTAAAGATAGATTTTTACGATGTTCATAAGTGCAATGAGCAACATTTTCTATTTTTAGTGTATGTTCTGTGGGTTTTTAATGAAAAAATATTAAGGATAAGGTGCTTGAAAATCGTTAGGTTAGGTCTTTAGTGTTACAGAGAAACTGCTGTGAAATTTTTCATTAACCCAGTACAGCGCCATAAGTGGTTTGTCATTTAAAAAAAACATTGCGTGATGTTAAAACGGCATTTTTGCGGTTTGTTATCATTTTTTTCGCATTACATTATTTTACATTGAAGTGTCAACTAAAGAGTTTTTTTGTGACTTTATTCCGTGTTTCTATGAGTTTTGTTCAAGGGTATCAGATAGGTAAGCGGAAGAAAATTTTCTTGAATTAAAAATATATGTATTTCCTGGATTTTAAATTTTTTGCAGATTTTTTTATAGAATATAATGGTTTTTTTTTATAAAAACTTATAATTCGGTTATATGATAAGCATTCTAATATTTACAAGGAAAGTACCGAAGTCATTATATGGCTGTTAATGCCGTGTATGTTAATGTCTTTGTAGGCAAAAAATTATTTTTCTACAAATAAATGTATACGTACAACTATTTACTGTTACATATGTCAACAAAATCAACAATTACACATCCGATAACTTTTTCAAAGTTAGACTTCACGGTGCTAGCATATAAACCATTCAGCACTAAGACTGAACAGTATACTCATTACAAATCAGTCTTTTTTCATTTCGTCTCTCTGTGCACTCACAACACCATTTCGCCCTTCCTGGTCAACAATTCCGTAGCAATTCCCATCAGTTGCCAGTCCACATCCATCTACGTCTTGCCAACTTGACGAGTGGTTGCCCAGCTTTTGCAGCAACTTCTATTCCAATTACCATCCTCGCAGCCAACTACTGTCAACCGCTGCGGACTGCTACTCCACCAGCTTCACCTACATACATACAAACATAGACTTGGCGCTTAGTCGACTCTAGGCAAACTACGGGCCGCTACCCACAAGAAATGCTTTAATATTAGAAAGTAGTAGGAAGCAATTATTTCTTCCCTTTATTTTCTTTTCAAAACTATTTTCCATTTTTCATAAATGTGCGCTCTGCTGCTTTGCATGCTCAAAGGCCGGCAAACCAAGTTCCTTACTCACCCACATCAGAAGTGTGGAATTTTTCACTCTGGCTAATAATTAAATTTCGTGTACATAGTTGTAAAATTCGCCACTTTCTCTGCAACAAAATCAGTTGTTGTTGTTGTGATTTAAGCTAACTGTTTTATATACAGTATTTGGCGTAGTTCATCGACTCAATTCCGGCAGCTTGGTGGTTTTCCTTTATATTTTTGTTGTTGTTTATTGTTGTTTGCTGGCGCTTGCTCTACTTCTGGTTCTGTTCATTTTTTCCAGCTTCTTGCGTCTATTTCACTTATTTGCATTCTGTGGCAAGCCACATCTCTGCGGTTGTTATTGTTACTTTTAATGTTTATTTATAATATTTTTGTGTTGTTGTTTATAGATGTCTGTGTAGGCGGCAGCTTAAAGTGTTATTACTTTTAATACTTTCATTGAGCTAACGAGGCTTCCTCACCCAACCAGCCTTAATTAGTCTGCTCGCCATTTGTGCTTCAAACAAACTACGAATATTGTTTTCTTATTGAGGCTTCGTTTAGCATAAAGTGTTTAACGATAATTTCATTTGCATTTCAGTGCAAAATTTGCGGTATTCAAAAGTTTTGGTTATTTTATATGAATTATATTTATTTTAGTTGTGATTTTATGAAAATAAATGCAAGTTTAGTCGGTAAGATTTAAGCTCTGTATAAACGTCATATTTCGGAAATATTTTTGGCATTGAATTCAAATAATACAAAACAAGTAAGGAAGACTAAGTTTGGATGTCACCGCAAATTTCATACTCTTGCACCTTGCAAGGATCAAAGCCAAGAAAGTACCTTGAGGTATATAAGGCTTGTTAGTTATATGCGGTCTAGGGCGATTTTTCAGCCGATTTTATACATTCTAAGCACAAATATGCAACGTTATAAGAAAAACGCGCTCTTTAAATTTTATTAAGATAAATCACATGTTGACCAATATGTGCAGTATAAAGTCACCAGGAAGTTCAAAACTCTTTATATTTCGTATTATATATGGGGGCTGCCGAGTATATTGACTCCATTCAAACCATTTGTAACACACATACATACCTTTAACAGTAAAGGATTCTCTCTGAATTTCTATATAAATCTGACATATGGACCAATATTTTCGCTAAAAGTTCAAGTACAAGTACTGGGATTCTAATCTTCGGTACCTGAGGTTTGAACAATTTTTAATGAACTTGGACAATTTTCGGTTAATGGCATACTCTAAAAGTCTTATTCGTGCTACGTTTTATACCGTTCAATTAATTGCTTCTTTATTTGTACACCCGAAGGGTAAGAATCAGACTTAACTCTTCCTTACTTGTTTCCAAAATATCTTTCAAATTAATACCTCTGGTTTTCTGACACTATTCTCGTTTAGTAAATTATCTACTATGAAATAAAATTCAGAAAAAAAATCAGAAAACTTCAGAAATACAAGTATATAATTTAAAAAGAAATAATTCAAAAAATTTTCTGCGAAAAATATCTTTAGATTTTTTTTTATGATTTGTTGAGGTTATTTATCGAGCTGGTACTATAATAAAATGTAATCATTTTAAATAATTAGACCACAAAAACAACTGAGATGTGTACATTTTGGTTAAGAGTCTAAATCTCATTATATGTATTTCAAATTTGTGAGAAAAGTGAGAAATTGATTTCTTCAACTTTCAGAACTAACTCATACCCGTAGATGGATAGGCTTCGTTAAAAGAAACGTGGTACTAAATGGGATCAAGTTCGATGATAACTACTAGAATTTTGTCTTTATTTTGGCCTGGTATTTTCTAAATAAAAATCCCTGAAAAGGTGGCGGCATTAAAAATGGTCTTGTATGAGAATATTTGCCATCTACAAATAGGCTGTGGATGTGCTATTCACCGAATTTACTTAAACTCAGTGTAATTATTTGTAATATGCGAAACATATAATAATAACTTTATGAAATCTTTACATTAAACCTATTAAAGGATGGGCTTTAAACTAAATCGTCATCACGGTTTTCTTAGTATTTTTTATAGAACGTGAGTGTTTTAAAAATAATAGCACTATATGAAGTTTTGTGTAAAATAATTTAATATATACGATGCACTATACCATAATGTTGAAAAGGAATAAATTTATTTATCTTCAACAAGGCTTTTTTCATGCATGGATATATTATATTTATCATTTATGGACAGAGAAACAAATAAACATCTGGAAATGAGCTTTTCTCCCTATCTGCTCGGCTTATCTCGGTTATGTTTAAAATTATTTTTGTTTTGTACCATATTCTGTAAGGTATATATGATATTTTTCTGCTAACTAGTTGCAAACATTTTTTTAGAATTTCAACAGAAAAATAATATTACCATTTCTAAATTTGAGATGATAAGAAAATTATGTATTCTCTGAAATATTCTTCTGTTGTCTAGTATATAGAATATTTAAAGATTATAAATGAACAAATCTAATTGAATTATTTGCTGAAAAACTAGATGTCTGAGCTTGAAAAGCTCCACAAAATCGTCGTTGGTGTGACCTCGCTGTCTGCATACGAGTATGTTTAGGTTTAATTATTATTAGGCCTATAAAATTATAAATGAAAAGCTAGACAATCTTTTGACAGTTAGGGGTTTCATATAGTCTTATAAAGTTATAAGATAGGACCTATCGAAAACCTACCGTATTTGCTTAAACTGAATTTGTATGTAATTCAACAAGAATTCTTTTAAATAAATGTAAAAATTTATGTGTCCGCAAATGGCTCTCTTATAATATCTAAAGGCAAGAGTTTTAGGTTAACCACAAATACCTCACAGGTCTCTCATCACATTAGTCGTGTTTTTTTTCAAAACGTTGTTTTCAGAGTCGGTGAGGAAAATTTCACCACAACGGTTAAAACGCAATCGTACAAGGTTTTCGATCAAAACGTACAATCTTCGAGTGTGGGATCAAGGTTATCCCAATTTTTTCAAAATAAATCGCGAAATATTGAAATATACATTATATAATATGTACATTTAATTTTTTTTACGCATTATCTGTGATATGTAATATATGTTTTAGATAATTCACTGAAAACGCGTTTTTTTTTATTTGGTGATGGATGTAAACTCTCTAAAATAAGAACAGAAATAGTTTCAGATGGAAACTTATTCAGTCTAGAAATAAAAAAAGAGGGTTTTTTATAAGCAGCTGAAACACATAACTTCAAAAATGGACCTTAGTTATTTTAAAGATGGAGACTAAATGAGACTCGCAACATTTTCCTAAAATGTACAATATGCCAAATAAGAACAAAATCACAATATTCCACAAATGGTATTGGTTTCCGCTTTCAAAATTTATTAAAAACAAAAAGTAAAAGACTGAAATTGGCCACCGCCCACTTTTTGTTGAAGGTCCAATACCTTGGGGCCCGACCAAACCTTTTTCGATAAAATTTGGTACGTGCAATTTTTTTTACATTCTTATGTCACGTTGTGAAAGTGGACAAGATTGGAGAACATCCACGCCTACTTCCCAAATAGCAAAATTAAAAATTGCCTAAATTCAATAAAAACAGTTTAAGCCCCTAGGTACTGGATATTTAGACCCCGATACCTATAGTTGACTTTTGATCGAAAATGCCGGTGAATGTGCTGTATATATAACTGAAACAATAACAGTATTTTTATTTTCCCCCATATACTTTATATAAAAATTTTCGAACTTCGGGGTGACTTTGTACCGCATATATCGGCCAACAGGTGAGTTATCCCAATGAAGATAAGATAGCGTGTTTTGCTCAGTATATACAACAGTGTATCTTTGTGCCTTAAATGAATAAATTTTAGCGAAAACTTGACCAAGCCGCCATATAACCAATATCAGAATTTTCGACCATCAGACGGAGTTTACCCTATATGATTGGTTTTACAACTTAAAATGTTTTCCTGGCTCTGATTTTTGCAAGTTGCAAGCGTGTAAAATGTTCGGTTGCACCCGAACTTAGCCCTTCCTTACATATTTTATGTAATTCTTTTAGACTTTTAACATAAAATGATAAAGCAATAAGCCTATGTATGTCCGTCCCCTGATTCTAAGCTACCTCCCCATTAAAATTCCGCCGTGATTTTGCAGGGCTAAAGGAATACCAGTTCATTTTCATGTCTTTCCGCGCTGTGGCTTGGACGCCACATAAAATATTAACAGAATTTTGATTTGAAAGACGTATGTTTACTTATAATATGTAAAATTAAAATTATAATTCTTTTTGTTGAAAATATTTTGTTCTCACTTCATTTATATATTTCTGGAACCTTATATAGGGTGGGTCATCTAACGTTTTAAATTTGCATTATCTATATTTCGACATTGGAAACGTCAAATATCATTCGGAAAGTGAGAGATATTCAGTAAAAAGTCTAAAATTTACGAAATAGGTCGCTATTCGCTATTCTACAGTTCGCAGATTGGCAGAAGATCGTTTGACCGAGGATGGTCAATTTTACCGAAAAATTGTCTTTTCGGACGAGGCTTATTTCACCTTCGATGGTTACGTTAACAAGCAGAATTGTCGCATTTGGGGCATTTGGGGCACAGTGTAATCGTAGAGAAAGCCCAATGCACCCAGCACGAATCACTGTATGGTGCTGATTTTGGTCTGGTGGAATCATAGGCCCATTTTTCTTCGAATATGAAGAAGAAACCGCCGTAACCATCAATGGTGAGCGATATCGCGTACCGAACCGAATTTTTCTTCATGCAATTTGAAGAGGAAGACTTGGACAACATTTGGTTCCAGAAAGACGGCGCTACGTGCCATACAGCAAACGATACACTTAATCTTTTACGCCCACTTATTAAATTTCAAATTTTATATGGCCAACCCGTTGGAAATTTTTCGTATTATTAAAACAACTTGTTCCAAAAAGTTTAAGATAAAATAAGCAGCATTTGGATATTACAACCCAATTGTTTTTATTCTAGAAATCCAGAAGTACTTTACCCACAACTTCTAGAAGCAAACAATTTTTGGTTCTGACGACTCCAAACTATAAAATATTGATCTTATTTCCTAGAGTTCCAAACAACTTATATAATGACCGAGCATAAGAGTACAATATTTATGACTCAGTCATAAATAAAAATGCAACACTTTATACTACACTCTCCGCTAAAGTCGGTCATGCAACAAAAGCGAGACACATTTTTTGCACGATAAAAAATTACATAATTTAAAAAGCAAACTTCTCTCCATGCAATCGATGCTTAAATTGCATTTATCATCGCTTATCTCGAGTATGTGACATATTAATGCCAGCGAACGAAATAATTTGTAAAATTTATTGCAGGAAACACAAACTTGGCACTGGCAAATGCATGTACATTAGGGTGATTCAAAAAAAAAAAATTTTTGTTTTTTTTTATTGGTACTCGGAAAAATGGGTTCCTAGACACCTCTAAGAAATCCTCTCCAAATATGAGTTTTTAATTGTAACGGGAAGGTCCTCCGCCTAACGGTTTCCTATTTTTTCTTATTATCAGATAGAAAAATTTATATCTCGCTTCCAACTACTTGAAAAAAATATCTTGTTAATTAGGTTTTGTAGGGAAATTGAATGCTCTAAAATATGGTCTCTTATGATTTTTTCGTAAACCTAAACCGTTTAAAAGATATTAACGGTTGAAAATTTGACTATTTTTTGGAAAAATTCTTTATTTCTTATTAATTTTATAACTCAATGAAAAAAAATTATTATGAATAGGTTTTTGGAGAGGATTTCTTAGAGGTGTCCTAGGAACCTGTTTTTTCACAGAACCAAACGAAAAAAAAAATTTTTTTTTTTGATCCACCCTAATATGCATTGATGTTTGACGATGAATATCTCGTAAACGCTTTAACTTAATCGAAAAATCATAGTAGACCATTTTTATAGAGCGGTAAATTTCCTACAAAACTATGTGTTTCATCATTCATAAAAAATTTTTTTTCATTCAGTTATAAAATTAATATGAAATAAAGAATTTTTTTCCAAAAATAGTCAAATTTCAACCGTTATATCTTTTAAACGGTTGGGTTTACGAAAAATCATAAGGGACCATATTTTAGAGCATTCAATTTCCTACAAAACCTAATTAACAAGATATTTTTTTCAAGTAGTTTGGAAGCGAGATATAAATTTTTCTATCTGATAATAAGAAAAAATAGAAAAACCGTTAGGCGGAGGACCTTCCCGTTACAATTAAAAAACTCATATTTGGAGAGGATTTCTTAGAGGTGTCTAGGAACCCATTTTTTCCGAGTACCAATAAAAAAAAAAACAAAAAATTTTTTTTTTTTGAATCACCCTAATGTACATACATATGTAGCGACATATATTTATATGTATATTATGCATTAATGCAATGCGTTGAATAAATAATAGTGTAATGAATCATTTGATTGGCTGGCGAACAGAAAAAAAATTAACAAAACAAAATAGCAATGCGAAAGCGACAAGATAAATTATGTTAAATGGACGTTGTGCTGCAATAAAGTAGCAAAGTCGAAAAGGCAAGATTTTAAGGAAATTAGTTTGGGTAAGAAGTGGAGAACCAAATTTTGGATTTCTAAAACCACTTTTGTTGCCTTCCACATAGTTTAGCTACTCATAAGTAACTGGAATTGCAAGAAACCCGCCTCAAAACAGAAAAGCCTACAGCAGTGACACCAATATTATAACTTTGATGGCAAGCAGTGACGACACAGTAGGCGTCAGTGTTGGCTGCAGCTCTCTAGACCTCCACCCAACCGCAGACAACCATTGGCCGCAACTGCTGCATATAATTTTCAAAACACTCAACAGCGAAAATCAGCAAGAAATAACTGCCTTGCTGGCTGCCGCCGTCACTTAAGACAATACGCTCATCCCCAACCCGCGCGCATTTACTACAAATGTGCTGCACTCACCTGGCTTGTTGCTGTTATTATTGCCGGCTGAGATTTGTTGCTGTTGCTGCGTCTGCTGGGACTGCTGCTGCTGCTGATTCGGTGGCAGCTGTTGCTGTTGTGACTGCGGATGCTGACCGTTATGCTGTAGATGCGACTGCTGGCCGACGCCACCAGCGCCATTTGCCGCAACAGCTGCCGGATGTATGGCGAGCAGTTTCGTTTCCGGTGGCTTATGTGGTCCCATTGTAATCGGCGGCGGCGCCCCCATCGCTATGGTGGGAGCTGGCATCATCAGTGTTGACATGGCCAGCATAATTTGCGAATGAATTTTGCCGGTTGCTACTCGAAAACTTTTAAAACAACTGCTATTGCTACTGCTACTGCTGCCGTTGCTGCTGTACTTTGGCAGCGTCAACTACTTAGTTAGCTGGGTTAGTAGTCGTTGCTTTGCTTGGCGACAACTGGGCGCCCGTTTGTTTGACACTATTAAAAACAAAAGAGGACGTGCTTAGTGGATGTGGTGCGGTGCGGTGTTGAAGGCCACTGACTGGCTGGCTGGCTGGCTTGCTGAGTGGCCGACTGGTTTTGGCGCGCCTGGACGTTTGGTTTCCGAAGCAATTCAAATATTTTGCTGGTGCTGCTGATTTTGCGCTTAAAACTGCTGCACGGGCGCACCACTCGCCCGTTGCATGTGTGTCTGTGTGTATGCTTATGACTTTAGTGTGCACCAAGTGTGTATAATTTTTATATGTATGTGTGTGTGTGTGATTGCACTTGTACTTTTCCACTTATTGATTTATCTTTAGTGAGAGTGTCAACAAACGGCGTCGGCGGCTCCGTCGCTGGCGCAACACCAGCTTGCAAGGTAAATCTGTTGCTAAAATACTGCTGCCACTTCTTCTGCACACATACACCGTCTCCAGCGTTTGCAACCGGCTTAGTTGTGGGCGTCTACGGCTGCTGTCCTTTGCTTTTGGCTGTCTGAACTTCGTTTAAGGTCGTCGTACGGTAATTTATAGCACTTTGAGCGTAAAAGCTGCTGTCGTCTGTTGCCGCCGCTGCTCCAACTGTCGCACCAACACCTCACTTTCTTACACTTATTGCTTTTCTATTGTTTTTTTGCCTGAATTTTCGTTTGCCGAGCGTCTGCGACGTTAGATTTATAATGACAATTTTACCAATATTTTTCTGTCTGTGTGTGTATGTGTGCGTGTGTGTCGTTTGCGATTCTTTCTCGACCCGTTTTACATTCGCATACAATAGAATTTTCACTTTTCTTTCGGTTTTCAATTGCTGCCTCGCGCTGGCTGTGGCATGTATCTTGACTTGCAACGAGCGTTGCGCATACAGTTATTCGTTTCTACTTGCACTCGTTAGCTTGACTTTTATGGCACACATGTACATACCCACGTGTATATACTTCAAGTGTGTAGAACACTATATATTTAGTTTTGCGTGTGTGTGTGTGTGTGTATGCTAGCTTTTCCGCCGTATTTTCTAGGTTGCTTGTTGCCTTAGCTAGCACTGCATCTGCCTTCCTACGCTTTTCGCTTATTCGCTTAGGTTTCTCACTCACTTTCTCGCACAAGCACTGTGTATACTCTCACAACTGTTATTTTTCTACACATATATATATATATAACGAGGGCAACAACATTGCCGCGTTTTATATGGTCATTCAACCGGAAGGAAGCTGTAGTTCGCAATGTTACGTATACGCACCGCCTCCACCAAATGCAACAAATATTTATATACGCGCTGCTCGCTTTTATTTTTATTAAATTATATAAGTTTTACTGTGGTTATATATGAAAATGAAATTTTTCTCTACACTGCTTTTTAAAATTTTCTTTTTCTTATTATTATTTTTCTTTCAAAATACAAAAAAAACCGTCTCTCCACTGTAAACGCGCCGCGTACACTTTCAAGTATTTTTTTGCCTGTGCTACAAATCGTAACACCACGTCATCACCATCAGCTGTCACTAATCACTGTCAGCACTCGGCGCGTGTTAATGTGAAATGCCGGAGCGTTCGCGTTGTTTCTCTCGCTTTTTCACACCGCAAGTGCTGCCGCTTTGCCGGTCAGCCGCTGCCGTTGTTATGGCGGCTTTTATGAAACTTACTGGCTTTTAATTTTTAATTTGTCTGTTGCGCTCGCTTTCAATGCAGCGTGTATTCTGCTGTGTAAAAAAATATATATAATTTAAATTAAAACTTTACTTGGGCGTAATGTATAAGCGCAAACACTTTCGAATACTGGTCTGGAAAGTTTGCGTATAATTTAATTGTTACTTTTGATTAGTGTGCATATAACAAAGTTTAGTTTTAAAATTAGTTTGACAGCAATATTTTTACAGGCTTTTAGTGTATAGATTCAGGCGCGTCACCTTAATTGACTTGTTTATGGAAATTAGATAAATATTTAAAATGCAAAACTTAAAAACCAAAAACTGCTAGAATAATAATAAAATTTAACAGTAGCAAAAAATTCGATAAAAATTAAAAAAAAAACAATTGGAAATTGTATTAAAAGGTACTGACTTTAATTAGAAATACCTAGAACCAAAAGGCGTGAAATTGTAACTTATGCGAAATATTGGAAATGTTCTTAATTTAAATTTTTCGTAATTACATTTACGTTTAAAAAGAATAGGTCTATAAGCTATAAGCTAAAGCAAACTATATTAAGCTTGATAAATAAATATCTAAGATTATGGGTTTTTAATAAAAAAATTGTGCTAGAACTCTATTAAACTTCAATATGCTTAGACATTTTGAAAAATTAATTTAATCAATAAAGTGTGCTGGATTAGAAACTATATTTTTTTAATTGATTTATACACCTTTTGTTTTGTCGTGGGAATTTTTGAAGTTTGAAAAGCCAATTTTGTGAGTGATGGTAATTTTTGAGAAAGGAAAATTATTTGGTGAAATTTTAGTTTGAATGAAAAAACGAAAAAAATTCCTATATTAAATATATGGGAGCCTAAAAAAAGAAAATAGCGACCCCTTAGAGTTAAGCTATAGCGTCTTTTTTGAGAGAGGATGTTTTGTTTGTCAATCACTAATATTTGAGGGGGTAAGAGTTGAAAAAAATTTCAAAAAATTTTTTGAAGCATCCTACTATAACAATATATAGATATATTTTACTAGAAATTTTTACTCCAAATTTAATACATTGCTGTCAATGCATGACGAGAGGAGACAACTTAATAATTTAAACTTGTGTTTGCTCGTTGAAAAAAATATTTTTAGAATTTTTAAAGTAGAATTCAAATTCTCGAAATTAGTTTTGAAGTCACGTGGAAAACCTATACAAAACTATATATTGAAACTACACTGAAATTAAAATTGTTTTTAAGATCTGACCTTATACTGCAAAATACTATTTTTAAGTCTTTAAAAGACTGATTAAATCAACTTTACACTTAGACAAAATTTCACATTGAAGATTATTTGTGTATCAATACTAAAACAAAACTCTATAATAATATTTTTTCTGTAGTTTTAGTAACACATATTTCAATTTCGAATTTAACTTCAACATCTTATTAAAGTTTAAAGAACTAAAATTTAAAAAATTCTTCAAAAATTTCTATATTACACTAAAATGCCGCGAATAATTTACTTATAATTAATACCTACACTTTCTTAAAACAAATTTTTTTGACAAAATACATACGCTATTTTCATATATAAGAAATTATTTAATTTATGAATATTTTTTTTTTTTAATTTAAATATTTTTTATTGATAAAATAGAAATATATTTAATAATAATTTAATTTTGAAATATATTTTATAGAAAACCCTTGCGATAAAGTTTTAAGTAATTTTCCCAATAAGCAAATTTATATTTTATGGTATATATAATAACCAAAATATATATAAAAAAACAAATCTGACTGAAGCTTTAAAAAAGTATTAAAAACTATTTAAAATAAAAATATCTTAAATATATTGAGTTTATAAAAAATATGACTATTTTCTTTAATACTACATAAAAAAAATATTTTTTATTAAGCTTAATTATTGTGGATTTGAGGAATAATTTTTTAAATTTTTATATTATATTTTATAAATTATATAAAATATTAATATTACATAAATATTCAAATTTATATCAAATATTTAAAAAATATTATCTATTCAGGTGCGTTTAAAAATTAAAAAAATATTTTACGAAAAAAAAACAAATTTATATAAAGTCAAAATACATGATTTATTTTAATTAATTATTCACCGTATGTAAACAGTTTTAGTACAGCATATCGCCCTTTTATAAAATATATTTATTTATATAACTGGCACTAAACTGATTTTCAGCCTTTAAAAGTATTAAACTTAAAATTATTTTTTGAATTACATCAACATAAAATATTTTTTATGAAAGCATTAAGGTGGTAAAATAAAAAAAAAAACATTAAAAATTCTTAAGTTTTTTGTAAGAATTTTGTTTAAGAAAGTTAATTTAAACGTTGTTTTTGTAAAAAAGTTAATATAGTTTTTGTTGTTTTTAGTTTTTATCGAGCATTGGGTATAGATTTATATTTTATGTATTTATTTAGCAAAGTAGTAAAAAGAATAAATATTAAATATAATTTTAAAATAAACTAACGTATGTAAATAAAAATAATAAATATAATATTATTGTTAGATTGAAAAATATATTTTTTTTAAGAAAAAAATTTTTAAAATCAAAAAATATATTTTTAAAAGTGGAAAAACATTATTTTGCTAATAGTTTTTTTTAATTTGATAATTTTTTTATTTATAAAATATAAAAAATAATAATTTTTAAATAAAAAAAAAAAATTATTAAATTCTTTCTTAAAAAAAATTAATACAAAATATTTTGTATATTTTTCAATAAACAATTATTTTTTTAAGAAAAAAAATTATTTTTATAAGATAAATATTTTTTTATAAAATAAATCTTATTTATTTTTCGTTGAAGTTGACAACGTATGTTTTCGTAAATTATTATTTTTGTAGCAAAACGTAAATAAATGGTTCTAAAATATAATTTTTGATGTTTAATTAATTCGAGTATTACTAAAATATTTTTTGAAGCACTATTGAGTAAGAAATAATTTATGGATTGTACTTTAATATAAATTAAACAAATAAAAATTAACATTGTTTATTGACCTAAGTAAAATTTAAGTTAAAAATATAAATTAATCATAATCATATTAATATTTATTTTTTTAAATACTTTACTTTGGCTGTTACAAATTTAATTGAAGAGTTCGTAATAAATTAATAAAATATATTTTTAATTTTTACATTATTATTAATGTTAAAATTAAATACAGTAAAATAAAACAATGCTGCCGGTATGCAAACAAAATATTGACCTATCAACTTAAACAACGGAAAAGTAATAATCTGGTCATTTAGATATTCAACTGAATCAGCGCTAAATTAATTGATTTCTCATTGAGTTTTCATTTCGTTATTTTACACTGCCTGACAACAAACAGACTATGTATTTTGTTGTTGTTGTTAAGCTATTGCTGCTTCATTGTTTAAATGAATTGATTTCCGCCATTGAAATGCAACCGAGCGTAATCACATTTATTCGGCGAAACGGCGTTGCAAGCATAAAACATATAAATCATAATAACTAACAAACTTCAGTCAAGTGTTACTTTTACGCGCTGTCATCATGCCATTCATTATTACGCCTTCTTTTGTTTATTTATGAGTATGTATGTATATTTTCTTTTTTGTTTTTTTTTTTTTTGTTTGCTGGCTGTTTTCAATTACAATGCATTATTTATATTTCCTTTGATATCGTGTGATAAAACTACGAACGCACGAACAAACCGCAAAATTACCCCAATTTAAAACGCAAAGCGTACGTACTAAACCGTTAGGCGACGCTTTTCTTACTGAAACGCAACGTATCGGCCAAAATTGCAAAATCGTCATAGCCAAGTCCAAACACACACGGTCTCAACACACAGCGGCCAACAGTCCGTGGCAGCAGCCAGTCAAGCTGCGAGTTGTACGTTCATCGTCAGCTGTGACGGCGACAGCGACGCCAACGATGCCAAACAACGCTTCGGCACAATACGAATGGCAATTCTGAATACTAACCAGTTGAGAACTAACAGCTACTGGTGAAGAAAAGGACTCTTGCAGCGCGAAGTAAGAATGTTGAAAGGCTTGAAAACGTAGATATTTGGATAGCTTTCGACAATGCGAAGTGTTTTGTAACGGTTTTCGAAATTCGAAAATGCAATTTGGTATCACTCTAAAAGCATTTGAGCGTATAATTTCTCTATAAAGTTTATTTTATATCTTAAACTCATAACTAAGTATTATTTGTTAACACTTTTGTTTTATTCAACATTTTTCCTTCTTATTTTTAATTCAACCAGCGCTTTTCGCTTTTCGTAAATCTACTTGGCGCTTTCTCATTGTTCGAAAATCGTACAAAATGCACAAGCGTTCTCTGTTCCTAGTCGAACTTCGACAACGTATGCTCAGATATGAAATACTGAGCCTCAGTCGCTCGCTCACTCGTCTCCCCAAGCACACACACACCAGCGCGCTCGCACTCTCTCCCCTCACCACAGTTTACGCTCATAAAATATTTACGAATTCTCGCTCTCATTCTCACCTACAACGTACTCTGCTCACGCTCTCTCTTTTGCTCAAATTCGAATAGCTCCAACTCGTGCATACCGTTACTCAACATCGTTTCGCTATTTCGCAGTTGAAATGTCATGAAAGTGAAACAGGCGTTGCATGTCAATACACAGTTGTTGAAGGCAACTTTCAACGTCGTGTTTCAGCTTCGTTGCCGCCAACCTCAACGGTTGGCTGCTAGCTGTCATTGTTCTCGTTTCAGCTCTCGCTGTTCGTGACTTCGGTTTTTTAGTGTGTGTGTATGTGTGCCACTGCACACATATGTGCTGTGGATTGTTGAATCCTTTCTGTAATCGATTTCATGCAGTGCGCCGACGCTGTGCCGAAGCGAAAGAGGCATTTTTACTGGCATCACTGATCCAACTGTAGTCCGTTTTGGTATTATGTGAGACAGCCCGTTTGCCTTCCGACCCCAAACGAATTACCAAAGCACAATCGGTCGCTGTGAGTGTGTGCGTGTGTGTGGATATTTGTCTGTGCTATTGGCGTGCTTTTACCTTTGCTGCTTTTGCTGGCTCTGTGGCCTGTTGGAATCCCCTTGGGGACCCATGCACACACATCTCTTCATATATACATATATTCATATACATTGAAATGTGTTTGTTTGTTTGTATGTAGACTTGCTAGGCTTCGCAAAAACGCGACTTGGTTTCGGCTCAACGGGTATTTGTTGAATTTCGCCTTTTTTACCTTTGACTGCCGCCGCTTTCGCTTCGTTCCAATTCTCTTTCATCGCACACTTTTCCCATTTGTGCTGGTTTTGGTTTAGTTTTGCGGTTCGGTGCCAAAAATTCGCAAACGAACGAAATGAACTTTTCGTCTTTGTATACATGCAACCCCATTGAGATCTATAAATGTTTGTGTGTGTGTGTGTTTCTACGTATCCCCTTTGTGCATGTTTGTATGTATGCAATTGAATATGCCACGCGAACAAAATAAAATGAAAATGATGCAATTCTCAGCAGATTTCCATGCATTAGCATCACATTTTGTGGACGTTCATTTATATTTGACATTTTCCATTGATGCATTCAATGATTTCTCACTTTGTTGATCTGTATACGAATGTGGGACGAAAATAAAATCGTTTGGCTAAAAGTGTTTCAGACATATATAACCACTAAAGCTTTGATTACTCGCATATCCTTCAATAACTATGATTATCTATAAAAAGGATTTTACTCCTTTACATTGAAACTTGCATTATTTCATGCATTCTCCATGTTCGTGGTCCATTTCCTTTTATTCCGTGCTCACCAAAACCCACCATCCAACACTAGTGTTGAATTACGGTACTCACTTTGAAATTCCCCGGTATTTTTGGTAAATATCCTTTGAAATGTGGCTGCTTGGGTGCATTTTTATAGCTTGCGGGTAAGAATTCCTGAAGCAGTATAACAGTTATTCTAAGAACTCAACACTTTTTTTTACGATATTAGAAATTCAAGACGGTTAAATTCGTAAGGTGAAGATTTCCGATATCAGTTCATAGATATGAATTATTGAAACATGTTTAATTAAATAACTTCTTGCATGGTTCTATGCAATCTGTGAGTACATGAGCAAACTTCCATATACTCGCGCGAACCTCAGTAGATAACTACAAGGTTTCCTCGCTAATTATTGCTTCAGCAATTTTATTATTATCTTACCTTGTGAAAAAAGTAGTGAATAAAATAAATAAATCAATAATGAAGTTTATTTTTGTTCCAAAATTCTCTGAAATTTAATTCAGTACTTTTAATGTAAAATTTTTACTAACCACCTAAAGCTTATTAACTTTTCTTATCTTATCAATAATTTCGAGGTACTGGTCTAACTATGCCTGGGCAGTATGTATTAAGTATGCCATGAAGTTTACAGCAACTAGAGGGAAACGATGGAGACCATATAAAATATATATATTACGAGCTGAGATGGTTTAACCATGTTCTTCTGTTGGGCTACATGTTATATACGCCAACAATTTCGTCAGGTTTTGAGATATCAATCTGAAATTTTGCAACCGTTCGCTTCTCACCATGAAGCTGCCTATTTGTAGGAAGTGCCGATATCGGATCACTATCACATACTTACCATACCATAAAAACTGAACGATCTAATGTTTTATCAAGTTGTTGTATGAAAATTTTTTATTTGACAAAGCAGGAAGGGAATATTGCCTATGGTAACGCTGCAATATTTTAACAATGTTTCCAAACTGATCTACCGTATCATTTGGCTGCACTAAAAACTGAATAATCAAACTCAAGTCTTGTTTATGAAGGGTATTCTTGCTTCAGTATAACCGATAATAATGTTATTTCTTGTTTTAATATTTTTATTTCAGAAATTAACTTTAATGCTTTAATTAATAATAACTTATGGCAATTTAGACTTTTGGTAGGTTGTACGATTTAAAATGAGCAAAAGAATTTGGTTCTGTAGACCCAGCCTTTTAATTACAGTTACAGTTAGTAAACTTGCCCCCAAACAAGTACCTAATCTGACCTAACCAAATTTCATGTGCAGAATCGTTGCGAATAATGGAAATAGCTTACAGTGATTTAGATTTATCAAACACAAAACCTATCAGTGGTACAAAGCCTTCAAAGACGGTCGGGAGATCGTTGAAAACGTGCCTCTTTCTGGACGACCATCGACCTCTTAACTGATAAAAATATTAAAAAACTAAAAAATATTGTTCTTGAAAGTCATCCGACAAGTATTAGAGAAATGGAAAGAGAGCTCGACATCTCTCCCGAGTCCCTTCGAATGATTTTGAAGAAAATTTTTTGGGTATGGAACGCGTTCTTGCTCGACTCGTCTTGATAAAACTGAATTTTCTTCAAAAAGAGTACCGTAAACAGGTCTCTTTGGACATGCTTGATCGTGCGAATTCCGGTCCTACATTCATGAAGAACATTATAACTGCCGAGACATAGTTTTATGAGTTTGATGAACGAAAAAAGACGAAACCAAAAAAATCACGATAAAGTCACTCAAAAGTCACGGTGATACTCATTGTCTTTTTCGATTTGGTGCATCATGAATTCGCGACCGTCCCGTTTCAACATATTTCTAGCACAAAGACATTGTTAATACCTCAATATAGCTTCTAACAATCCTTACCGCTGGTGGGGGAATTGAAAGTCTTACATTGAGGGAGAATCTATTCATTCTGATTTTATTATTAAATTTGTAAACCTTATATATTATTTTAGAAGCCTAACTTATCTAATTAAATATATATATTTACAGCACACCACATGGGGTTGTTTTCAACTATACAATACAATACATGTGTGTGTGTGTGTGCTGAAATACTAGTATAATTTTTATTGCTTGGTTTCGGTTGTTTTCAAGTGCACAAGTGCATTTGTAATCAATTGCCCAAAGTTAGTATGTTTCTTGAGTGCATGCGTATCACTTATTAATGCATACGTGCCTCATATATGTATGTTCGTATGCTGCATATCAATGCATATATTTTTATGTGTTTATTTGTACGTATGTTCAATATATTTGAACATAGATATCTATTAGTAGTGGACTGTATGATTCCAATAGCTATATTATTTCTTATCTTATTTAACATTGAAATATATAAAAGGTTTAAATATAATATTGTTGTCCGTGCTTTGGCAGCAACGAACATGTTCAATTTTGAACAGACATATTATTATCAGGAAAGGTTTCTCTCTGATTTTCAATAGATTTCTCACATATTGACCGATATTTTCGGTAAAAATTCAACTATAGATACTGGTCCCTAATATTCGATACCTAGAGGCTTGAACAGTTTTTGTTGGATTTGGGAAATTTTTGTACAGAAGGTGGTAACTGTAAAGTCATTATTCGTGCAAAGTTGTATCCTATTATTATAACTTTTCGGAGTCGAATTGAAGAAAAAATGGTGTAGTTTGTCAAACTACTTCCACAGGCAAAAGTTTCGGTGGAATGAGGCTACTCGATTTAATTTGCATATGTTTTGGGCCAGTTAAAGAAGTTGGATCATCCCTGGTTTAAGTGTAATGAGCAAATATATAAACTAAATGCTTCAAGAGATATATGTAACATTTTTCGTGTTTCTGTTGCGAGCTACATGAGTACTTATCGGACCGCTCCATGTGAAGTGATTGTGAATATACCATATTTTTAGCATATGAAAAGGCAATTAACCATTGGCAGTGGTTAAAAAATTTTTCCTAGAAATCTAAGCTCAAACATTTATCCATCATTAGATTTACGGTTCATTTGCTCGCTGCCCAATTATAGCTTTGAAATACCAAAGTTATTAATTAAACCATCATTCAAGGAATAACATTTCACATACTCGTATAAAGAAAAAATGCATATTTGCACATATATTTGATACGAGTATTTAATAAATATATGCATTTATATGTTTATATAATATTTACAAGTATCCATGCGTCTTTCACTTAACCCACAGTTAATTACCCAATTTGCTGTCAACTGCATAACTGCTGTCACACACTTAAATGTGCGTTGCATACAAGCGCACTCGCATACAGTCCTCATTATTTGCGTATATACATATATAAGTACTTATATAAAATGTCAAATAACTGATGAATTTTCGCATAGGTGCTTGACTACATTGTCAATTGTCACTCATACGTCATGTAAACCGCATCACATATGTGTGTGTGACATTATATGTGGGAATACAAATGTATTTGTGCGTTTGATGGGTTGGCTTTTACAGTTGCATTAAACAAGTTGCAAGTGTGAGCTTAACAGCGCACACTTACACATACATACATACATATATATGCACTTGTAAACAAATTCACACTCCAACGAAGGATTGCAAAGACATATTTATATATATACTGTATATATTTAAATGTAAATGTGTAAGTGTATTTGTGCGCTGTTGAAAATCACGCCCATGCATCGGTCATTGCTGACAGCGTCAAGCTGTACCATTATATGAATTTCATATATTTATTATAGTTGCAATTGTCGTGTGTCATTGTTGATATTATTGTTCTTTGTCACAGTTACAGTTAACTGTTGAAATGTTACAACAAAAACAATACTACCATTATAACCACAATCACACCCACAGCAGCTCTATGCATAATGGAGACTTCACTGTTGCATTTCGCCAATTTCTCACCCATTTCACCTCGGCTTATTGTCGCTTGTCGCCTTTGTGTGCGCATATGTGTAGGTGTGTACAGATGTACTATGGCGCTAGCTGGATTCTGAAGCCATTATTGCATTTGCTTATTGCCACATTATTATAATAATAATAATAACATAATTTCTTTAGAATAATGTACAGAGACTCACTCACAAATGTAACTGTATATTTGCCTGTATGTATATTAGGGTGTGTGATTCTGAGGCAACCTTTTTTTAACTGAAAAACAGGCTCAAAACTTTCGAAAATATGTAAAAAAGAAGTCACTCAAAAGATGAGCTCTTAATATTAATATTAAGAGGTGCCTATTTCAAATTTTCTGTTTTCCATATAAATTACATGGAAAAAAAATCATTTTCTTTTGTGGTGGTTATTGTGCGGAGGTTTTATATGTGCCCCGATAGCTGCCAGTAGGGATGGTAAACTCGATTCCGATTCTACTCGAGGCCGACGCTCGTTCAAAGACGAATTCCGTGAAGGTCGTCCAAAAACAGCCGTTGTGCCAGAAAACATCGATGCCGTACGTGAACTGATAATGCAAGAGCGTCATGTAACATACCTTCAGATAGAGGCATGCCTATGCATTTCTCCCACCAGCATACATTCGATATTGCATGAACACCTGGCTGTAAAAAAGGTTTGTTCTAGTTGGATCCCGCACAATTTGACAATCGCCCAAAAAAAGCCTCGTGTGGATTGGTGTAAAGAAATCCAGAAAAAATACGATCGAGGTGCTTCAAAAGACGTTTATAAGATCGTCACAGGTGACAAATCATGAATCTCTGCGTATGAGCCCGAAACAAAACAGAAATCGACCGTGTGGGTCTTCCAAGACGAGCCAAATCCAACGAAAGTTGTTCGTGAAGAAGCACTTCGAAGCAAATGGTCGCCTGTTTCTGCCGCAAAACTGGTCACGTGGCAATTGTTCTACTAGAGCAACGTAGGACGGTCAATTCTGAATGGTACACCACCATCTGTTTGCCTGAAGTCTACGGAGAAATTCGAAAAACGAACAAGAGAAGACGAATCATTGTGCACCATGACAATGCGAGCTCTCACATATCGGCTCAAACCAGCGCCTTTTTGACCGGCCAAAACGTCGAATTGATGGATCATCCGTCGTACAGCCTTGACTTGGCACCCAATAACTTCTTTTTATTCGCACACATCAAGAAAATAATGCGTGGTCAACGATTTTCGTCGCCAGAAGATACTGTTGAAGCATTCAAAAACCATGTTTTGGAGGTGTCTCAATCGGAGTAGAAAAAGTGCTTTGAAAAACAATAAAACCATTTTCGTTGATAAATATTCCTATTTTCATTATTAGGCCAGAAATATATATACCGGTCCTCGTATATGCTCTACCTAAGTAAGGTGGGCAAAATATTTTTTTTGAGCAATGGACAACATATTCAAAAATAAAAGGCAAATTCTATAAATTTAATTATTTGTTGTATTTTTAATAATTATAATTAAAAGTGAAGTAACAAAAGTAATTATAACGATGACTGCCACTAAAATTGTTATTGCAATAACAGCTGTTTACATTACTTTGCAAATACATGTATTGTAGTAATTACTGTAATGATTATTTTAAAATTATTAGCATTACCAAAGTAAGTGATGAGAAATTTATCATATAACAATAATGGTTGTTAGTATTACCAAAGTAAGTAATTTTTGTAGTGATTATTGTAATGATTATTGAAGGATTACTTTAAAAAATGTTGGCATTACTAAAGTAAGCTAGAATGAGAAATTTCTTACAAAGCTTACAAATTACAAATTACAAATTACAAATTACAAATTACAAATTACAAATTACAAATTACAAATTACAAATTACAAATTACAAATTACAAATTACAAATTACAAATTACAAATTACAAATTACAAATTACAAATTACAAATTACAAATTACAAATTACAAATTACAAATTACAAATTACAAATTACAAATTACAAATTACAAATTACAAATTACAAATTACAAATTACAAATTACAAATTACAAATTACAAATTACAAATTACAAATTACAAATTACAAATTACAAATTACAAATTACAAATTACAAATTACAAATTACAAATTACAAATTACAAATTACAAATTACAAATTACAAATTACAAATTACAAATTACAAATTACAAATTACAAATTACAAATTACAAATTACAAATTACAAATTACAAATTACAAATTACAAATTACAAATTACAAATTACAAATTACAAATTACAAATTACAAATTACAAATTACAAATTACAAATTACAAATTACAAATTACAAATTACAAATTTCAATTACATCTGCATTTAATCAATTCTTTAGTGTTTCAGAAAAACGCTATCCTTGGTCACGTTGCATATTCATACTTGTATAACTGCATATGGCTGGCCATTAAACCAGCTTGTCTCATTGTCGGTTCATATACATACATACATTCATACATATGTGTAAACCCCACTACATGCACATGTATGTCCCTGTATTTATCTCCATAATTATAAACGCCATTGCCGTAGTTACAATTGTTTTGGTCTTTTGACTATATGTTGTTTTAATAACACATTTTTAAATACATGCAACGCCTTGCCGTCGTTTCCTCCACTAATTACAACCTCTCATGGCGAAGTGTACAATATTATTTCGTATGCTCGCCACTTTACTTGTGACAATGTGTTGGTCGCGCAATTGTGTCACACTCACTTTAGCCACTCCACTCCTGCCCCACCGCTCCCGCACACGAAGCACTTCGTGGACAATTCAATTGTATACCGGCGCCTGCTGTGACACCGCTTCCTCGACTGCTTGTCCTGCAGCACTCTGCTTTCCAACGCGTGAGCATGTGTACGTGTGTGTATGTGTGTAGCATGCTACATTTCTTATTTTCCATTTATGATAAATATAGCAATGATAATGTTCCCCGCTAAATTGCATGCAATTATATACTTTGCATACACTTTTTTCCGTTTCGCTTTAACTTTTTTATTTTGTTTGAAATTTGCCTTTTTTTGCATTCTCACTCGGGTTTATTTTCAGCGGCAGCGCCTTTTGTGAAACATTTTTGTCATGTCTCTGCCCCACCGCACCGCAACGATGGGCTTTGTTTAATAGTGGGGAGATGACATCAACACTGCATTGCTGTTGCTTTCATGCAAAAACAGCAAACATATGCACACGCTTGCATATTAAACCTGATGTTTGTGTGTGTGACTAAAAAGGCTCCTTGTCGAGCTAGTCAGCAGTCAAGAGCAAGTCAACTAACGGACCTACCGGGTCGCATGCACACGAACACACACATTCCAGCAAAGGTGGGTTCGCATTGTGGCCAGTTGTTGTTGCGCTTGCTTTGTTGGCCGACTTCTTTTATTGTATTGCCTTTTTCATTGTTGCTACTTACTCGCATTGTGCGCATTGTTGTTGGCGCTGTGTCATTGTGTTTGCCTTCTTGAAAGCCATTGTAATGGCGTAAAGTGCTTCATTAAAATCAAATTGCATAATGTGCTAAATTTTCTTGATTTACCTCTACGTCGCAGGTTTCCTGAAAAGGTTAAGACGCTTTAAGTTGGCAAATACCGGCATAATTGAATAATGATGGATTTAAATGTCTTTTTTTTTCAACGGTTTTTATTGAGTATTTATAATTTTTCATTTGAATTGAGATATGGTGCTTCACTAAATAAAAAATTCTAGATCGTCAGTATAATTGGTTATGGAAAATGATATTTCTATTTTCATGAATCCTAATTTCTATGTAAAAATGAAGGAAAGAAATGTGCCGTTCTTAAACTATGAATAATCTAGGTACATAATGCAAAATCTGAGAGTTATTTCGGGCTGCAATAATGGTAACAGATTTCTATCAAATAGTGAAAAAAACTAGATATTTTCACCGTGCAGATTTGCTGCACTGATGTGCAGCCTTTGGCGAACAAGTCGATTTCGCTTGAGTTGATATTGACTAAGTCAATGGATTTGTATCTATTTACGAGCTTGATCCATAATTAAGAGTTACTGACATTACTAAAGAGTGTCATTCTTAACTGCCAAAATTTGTTCTTTCGTAACTCCTGTCACAAGAAGCGATCTATATCTTAATCCTATCTTAATCTAATCTTTTCATCTCTATGGATGATAAAAAAAAAATAAAGAAAGATAAAAAAATATAAGAGAAGTGTATAAAAATTCTGGTCGATGTCTCAAAAACTGAGACACTAATACGCGTATACATAGACATACGGACAAACATGGCAAAATCGATTCAGTTCGTTATGCTGATCATTTACATATATATTTTATAGGGTCTCCGGCGCTCCCTGCTGTATTTTACAAACGTCGTCGCTAACGTAATAAAATTCCATATACAATTAATATAACTATTTATGAAAATAAAATGAAAATTTGATTGACATCTGTACATATTTTAGTATTAAGATTTATTTTTAACTTTTTAGAAGCTGAAATTTTTATGCTACAGACGTTTACATATGTATATAACATGATCATAAGTAATAACAAATTCAATTTCGATTAAACTATTAAAAATACAAAAATAATGAATACATAAAATATAATTAACTTATTTAAAAAATACAATATAATTTGTACACAAACACCCTGTACTCACTTTTAAGTTTTAGCGGAAAAAAGTTGTAACTCTCCTGCACTGATATTATTTGTTTGTTTATACGAACGACGTTGTTGGTTAATTAGAAAACGACGGTAGACGAACATTGAAAAAACGAACACTAATTCACTACAGCACTATTTATATCATATTATTATATTTGATTTCCACTCACTCTGCTCTTAAGACCTTTAACAAGCATAAACATGTCATAGCAAAAAAATCACACTATTTTATTTCACTTTACACACATTTTTTGCTTTTGCTAGAACACTTACTACTTTTCACTTAATTTCAGTTTTTATTTAATTTCCACAATTCGGACTCAAGCTTATTAATTAAAAAATTATAATTTAAAAGGCACTTTTGCTATACATTTCTTACGCGTTTATTACTATTTCCCCGCAACACGAACTGACACGCAATTTAACCATTGACCGATCGCGATTGAAAAATTCCAATTGACTGACTCTGAGCAAATGTGACGTCAGTGTGTAGACAATAGCGACAGGTGATGCTGTTGTAATTGTTGTACGTGGAGAAGACGTTCGTTTTTTTCACCTTCATTTGCTGCTATGTACAAGCAGCATAGCGAAGGGGTAATTCACTCGCTATAGGACTACTATATTAGGTAGTTGTTGCTACTTGAATGTTGGTTTGTTTACAAATGATTTTAACAACTGAGATGACAAATTCGCATGCAATTTTTTATTTACTTTGAAAATATATCAAAATATTTATTTAATATTACATAAAATTTAGCAATATATTTAATAAAAATATAAAGAAATATATAAAATTGATTATGTTAAACAATATTGATTAAATGAGCATTTTATTCATAAAACAATTCCGAAAATTAAAATATGTTATAACAAGTAAGAAAGCGGGTGCAGTCGAACATTTTATTCTCTTGCAACTGGCAAGAATTAAAGCCAGGGAAATACCTTAAGATGTAAAACAGATGTTCGAAAATTCTGGTAATGGTTGAAAGGGCTCTAGGTCAAGTTTTTGCTCAACTTTAACCATTTTAGGCAAAAAGGTAAAATGGAAGTTCGAAAATCTTTATATTAAGCATATGGCTGCTCAGGGAAATATTGGTCCGATTCGACCAATTTTTGACATACAGACATACCATTGCTAGAGAGGAAATTATCCTTGAATTTCAATATTATATCTCACAATTTGACCGATATTTTCGGTCATAAGTCAACTATAGATACCGGGGTCGACAGGGTCTTGAACAGTTTTGATTGGATTTAAACAATTTTTGGTCAACAGATGGCATAGTTTAAATGAATTATTACAACAAAATTTTATTCCACTATATCAAATAGCAGCCCCAGTTCGGAACATGTATACCTAGTTATATCTCAATATCTCAATTTTTACTCAAGTTTTTCCTTGCACAAACAAACAGTCTCTCGGAATTGAACTCGTTTCGTCATCCTGCTTCTATATAAAAATATTTATTCATATTTTAGCCATATTTCGAAGGATTTGGAGAATTATTTTTTTTAGGTTGGTAGTACTGTCAGTCACATTTATGTCAAATTTCGTGTCAAAATATTCATTAGTGTTTGAGATACGTGTCGTTTTGTGAGCTGCTAAAAGTGAGTTTTTCTTTTTTTGCGATGTCGAAATTTGTTGAGCAAAGAATTTGAATTAAATTTTGTTTACGGAAACAATTTTCTGCTGCGGATACGTTGAGGATGATGCAGAAAGCCTTTGGTGATGAGGCTATGTCTAAAAAAATGTTTACAAGTGGTATAGTGAGTTCCAAGCCGGCCGTGAATATGTCGAAGACGAAGAGCGTCCAGGGCGACCATCAACCTCAACCGACGAAGCTCACGTTCAACAAATCAAAGATTTAGTGTTGAAAAACCGTCGATTAACAGTTAGAGACCTTGCTGATGAAGTTGGCATACCGAAAGGCTCAGCTAATACCATTTTGAAGGATGTTTTGGGCCTCAAGCGCGCCAAATCTCGACTGGTACCGAAAACATTGAATTTTTTGGAAAAAAGACGTCGCGTTGAAGTGTGTGAAACGATGCTTTCCGGGTGCCATGAAATGCATTATAACTGGTGATGAGACTTGGATCTATGCTTACGACCTCGAAACAACCGATCAATCGAGCGAATATCGTGCCAAAAGAGAGCCGAGACCAAAAAAATCGCGCCAAAGTCGCTCAAAAATCAAGGTCATGTTGACTGTTTTCTTCGATTATGTGCATTATGGAATTCCTCCCAACCAGTCAAACAGTCAACAAAGAATATTATTTGAACGTTATGCGTCGTTTGCGTAATGCTATCCGTCTAAAAAGTCCGGAATTGTTTAAAGACAATTCTTGGTTTTTACACCACGATAATGCACCATCCCATACTGCCCCCGTAATTCGTGATCATTTCGCCAAAAACTCAACCCATATCGTTCCACAACCACCGTATTCACCTGATCTGGCGCCGGGCGTCTTCTGGCTGTTCACCAAGCTCAAAAGACCGCCCCGTGGACACCGTTTTTATACGATAGAGGAGATTCACGCCGCAGCGAAGACGGAACTGAAGGCCATCCCGGAAAGTGACTACAATCAGTGTTTCGAAGATTGGAAATTCCGTTGGCATAAGTGCATCGCATCGGGAGGGGATTACTTTGAAGGAGATGAAATTGATTTGGAAGAATAAATAAAGAATTTTCAAAATAAATACACCTTATTTACATATATCTATCATTTTATTGTTTCACGTTAAATACATAACCTTTTGGTGCAAGAAGATAAAAATAAATATGAGGGAATCCTCATGCAAACACAGCTAAATTGTTGCAAATGCAGGTAGCGAAAAAAAGTTATCATACTTCTGACAGCTTTTTCAGTATTGCTAACCACTTTGGAGAGGTTTTATCTGAGTTCAGTATTCTTTGCTCATTCACTGAAAAATCAAGAATTATTAGACAATCACCTGCCTCTGCGGTAAGCTAGGTGGTATTCAAACTTATTTTAGTATTCAACTGAAACTTTAACTGTTTTTGGCATCATTAAGAACTTTCAGCCATTTTCGAAAATTAGTTTTAGGAAGTCCACCATTAAGTTTATGCATCTAAAAGGAAATTTTTTTGCGGAGCTGGAATGCACATCTGGTTAATACTAAAGCGGCACTCACTCAAACTGAAGTTCGTTGCACATTTTTAATTTATTGAGCTCTTAAAATTGCTGTACTAAGCAAAAGCTTAGCTTTTTGTTTCGTTTGCCAGTGCTGAGGTAAAAGTAAGCTCTCAGCCTTTTGAAGTTTTATCTGATCGCGCACTTGCTTAATTGCAGGAAAGAATTGTTTTCATTATTAACCAAGAAGATGAGCTTAAGAGGATGTGATTATATTTATAACTTTTTTCTACCTTAACTTCTGAAACTCAATTCTGTAATAATTGGTTCGAGTATATTTTCTGCTTCGTCAAATGTAAGAAATATGCAGATAATTAAAAATTCTATAACTTTAATACTGCTTTTAATTAATTAATAAGCATACTCTTTGAATTACTGCAAAAATGATGCATTCACATTAGCCATTGTCTTACTGACTGACGAGTTCACTTGTTGGTTGATATTCGTTCAGATATGTGCTTTGTTCTTAGAATCCGTATTTCACCAACGATTATTAAAATATATAAAACCTATTCCAAACAGAAATCCTTCTGATCTCCGTTTTCAGTTGAATATCAAATAAATTGAATATATTCAAGAATGCTAAACCAATTCGGGTTCCGATCTTTTTCATTTGAAATGCAGAATGTAGATATTGCGATATCTGAGATGGCTACATTTGCGAGGTGTTCCAGAAAATCATTGCCGCAAAGTGTTGGTACTCAAACTAAAACATAGTTTACAGCACTCAACGTAATTTATTTTTCTCTCCCGAAATTTGTGTGACCTCTAGTTTTCTGCTTGTGAAATTGAGTGATTTGTAAAGTACATCAAAAATTCTGAAGGCCAATGTGTGATGTTAAATTAAGCTAGCATAAATAACTCACAAATGAATCGCTTCCTGAAATTTGGGTACTTTAATGATGTGGCATTCTCTAGTAATAATAATGCATATCGTTTGGCTGATTTCCTTGCTTTCAATGAAATCTCTTGGTGATATTTAAATATAATCTTAAGAGACCTTATAGATATTTTTCGAAGTTTACATAAGTCGCTTTCGGCCTTGGAAGCTACAGTTGCCTAGAAATGTATAGGAAATGAAATACACAGCTTTCTTATCAGATCTTTAATAATTATCTTCGTCTCTTTGATATATTCACTGAAAGTAGAAAAGATAAAGTGACTTGATTAATGTTATCCGGACTCTGCTTGTCTCGAGGCAATAATAATAGGTTTTCCAAATTCTGCAAGGTTCATAAGAGACGAATGCCTAAAGAAAACATTGAGAAATTCAAAAAATATAGTTGGATGATAGTAAAATAAAGACAGCTCGGAATATATTGTTTATATTACTCATAAATTTAGCAAGGTTACTACCTTACATTCCTTACGCAAGTTTACAATATAATAAATTGAAGTACTTGTACTTTTAACTCGGTATTATTTTTCAATGGTTTCTTATTCTTATTGGTTTCAGTAATCAATTATAATCAGAAACATGGGTGACTGACAAGTTCGGTGGTAAGAACCTGCCATAAAAATGTACTTTTACATTGTGTTGTGCGGACTTTGTTTGCTTCGGTGTATACCCTCGACCTTACTGGGTCTAAAGATCCCGCTTGTAACTAAGCCTCCGTCGATAGCTCTCATAAACCCATGTCTGATCGGCAGTTTAAATGCTCTCCATGAATGTGGCATCGGAATTTTCACGATCAAGCAGATTCTAAGAGAGCTGTTTACGATACTATTTTCGAAAAAAAATTCGGCTTTATCGAGTTGAGCATAAACGCGTTTCATTCCCAAAATAGTCACTAAATTCATTCGAATGGACTCGCGAGAGATGTCGAGCTCTCTTGCGATCTCTCTAACACTTGTCTGATAATTTTTTAACACCATATTCTTCACTTCTTAATATTTTGGTCAATTGAAGAGGTCGAAGGTCCGCCAGAACGAAGCATGTCTACAGTAATTTCTCGACCGTCTTTGAAGGCTTTCTACCACTCGTTGGCTTGTGTTTTTGATAAAACTGAATCAGTGTAAGCCCTTTTCGATATTCGATGACTTTGCATAGGCAATTTGGTTAGAAATACAAATTTTGAGACAAGATCTCTATTCGATATTTTTATGCATTGTAAAAATCACAAGGCACTACTGAGGTGTGCTGACTTAAGCAGCTGCTGCAAAGAAACTGTTCGACAGATCGCGCTCATATTTGGCATAGTAATTAGGGACAGTCTTACTACGAGTAACTTAGAAAAACACATTTCAAATTACAATATCCCGGTATTTTATATATATATATGTATATGCTTTAGTAGTCCGATCTAGAAAATTCCATCTGGTATTATAGCGTTGCCTTAGAAATAATCCATGCCAAATTTCATGAAGACATCTTGTCCCAAAAATCTGGGAAAAGTGAAAGCGTGTATATGCAATAAATATACAGTTCTCTCCTGATTGTACATTAGGTTAAGTGTAGCATTGCCTTCTTCAAGCATTCTAATAGCCTCATATGAATTTTCATGTTAAAAGTTGCTTAGCATTAAAACCTTAAATACACAAATTTTAAAAGGAGCAAGTTAAAAAATACATATATTTTAAACAGCATGGCATCACTGTAAATACACACTTTCCTTGTGGCTTATAAAGACCCTGCGAACGTAAATTAAAAACTTGATTGTAGCAAAAATTTATATACTCGCGGCCTGAGTTCGAAAATTTATTTCGTGCACACTAAATAATTTTTTATGATTAACTCATAATGGAAATGCCAAAGCTTTTGCGCAACAACATACATTTAAGCTCACACACACACACAAACATATATGCAAATTTGCTTTTAAACAGTATGACATCCATTTCATAGCAAAAGATTACCGACACACATATGCGTTAGTGTGTTTGTGTGTGTGTGTTTGTAGGCTGTGAAAACTGCTGCCATGCAAGCAGCGGGAAGCTTTACTTTTTCACTAGCACATTAATACGTAGAATCTGGCAGCAACAACAACAACATGTATATAAATATTTATATGTATGTGTGTGCGTATGTACATACATTCAAATCACTGCATGGTGCTCAATTTCCCGTTCGTGACCTCGTGCCACGCTAACACGCCCCACCGACGACGTCCAACTTGGCTGACTTACTTACTTTCTGCTCCCATCTAATTCACTTCCTTCCGTTCGCTTTGCTCTCGCACAAATTATGGCTCACAGTAGATGATGGCGAAATTTTATTATTGGCGGCCATAATTTTGCATCGCATTGGCGGTTGGAACAGTGATTTTGCTATTTTCTAACGCCATTACGCCATTACTCACGCATTTCTTCCACTTTGAGTTCGGGTGCTTGCGGTGCTTTTTTCTTTTCGCTTAAATGCTTTCCATTTTAGCTTTGAAATATTTAACTTATTTTGCGCTACATTAAACGTTGTATCTCTCACCACTAATACACACACACGCACACATATTCGTGTATTCAGCTGCCATCTCGCCGATGGCTGGCAGGCGATCTGGCAACCTCTTTTCATAAATACATACACGAGCAATAATTCACGAAAGGATCTTCTCGGCTACTTCTTGTTTAAGTTTTGCGGCCAAGCATAGTTTTCAGCTTGCAGATTCTTGCAACAATCTCACACATATGTACACACCAACAGCCACATGCACATTATTGCTGTAGTATGCAGTATGCTGCACTGTTTAATATAAGCAATAAAAATTTTTGAATTATTATTTGCTTTAACACATTTTATGTGCGTTTTTATGCACGCTGCCTGATTTCGCTACTATTTTATGCAAAATTTACAGCAACAGCAACAGCTGCATACAGTCGCAATTGTGTGACGCACACACACACATACACAACACTCCTGCATATTCTAAGCTTATCTAAATATGACCATATTTTTGCGATATTTTATGAGTCGAGCGCTGCACTATCGCCTTTCGTAAGTTAGTAGTTGGGCGAAAAAGTAAATAATTCGATTTCTATGCACGGCATTAAATTTCTGCACATCTCACTCAATAACTTTTTAGCGGGTCAAATGTATGGCACTAGTCATAAATTAACGTAGATATATAGTATGTATATGCAACATGATACATGCGGCAGCAATATCATTGGTGCAGTTTTCAACAGGCAGTGGCTTGCTGTACTCTAAATATGGAAACTTTCTTTGTTTACAAATACATTAATCCTGAATTCACGATTTGACATAACATTACACGAAGATCTCTTCCCAGCGAGTATTCTTTTGAGATCTGTGAACAGGAAATAATGTCAGCTGACCAGATCTGAAGAATCTGCGAAAGCAATTCGAAGCCCGATTCATGGATTTTTGCTATCGGTTTTTCTGAATTGTGGCACGGTGTGTTGTCTTGGTGAAACAGCGCCTCTTTTTTTTCAAAAGCGGAAATTTTTTGATTATTTCGTCCTTAAATCGGCTTGATAACACTATGTGATAGTTGCTGTTTATGGTACTTCCTTTCTCAAGGTAGTCAATAAGAATTACTCCATGCGTCATAACCTTATCATCCGACTGGGGCATTTTTCCACGATTTGAAGCGGACTTATCGTCGGCTGTCCATTCAGATTACTGTCGACTTGACTTCAGAGTGAAATGATGGAGCTTTGTTTTGCCCATTGATATATGCCGACCTCTTTTTTTTTGGTCAAAAGTGAGCACGCGCAGCGCAGAGCTTTCTTATACCCAAATATTCGTAAATGATATTAAATGACATACACATTCAGTTGATCTTTATATAAGGTTGTCAAATATCTCCCTTCCGCTTTTTTGCTCTTTATTCAATGATTTATAAAAAGTGTTACAGTGATCGGATTTAGTTCAAATATACGCCGTTTCGTCCGATAGTCTGTTTCCATCTTGATGGCAACTTCAGAATACCTCCCTCGTAGAAGCCTCCTTCCATATTTGCGAAGAACTCGGGCAGCCACCTTTCACAAGCTTCTTTAGAGTTCGACTTTACACCAACAAGGGCGTTCGCCTTAGACAGGAATAGATGGTAATCACTTGGCGCTATGTCCGGGCTATATGGTGAATGCGATAGAACCTACCATCCGAGCTCCCGTAGCTTCTGACGAGTCATCAACGTAGTGTGTGTTCAAGCGCTGTCCTGGTGGGACACTAAACCCTCCCTGTTTGCCAATTCTGGACGCTTCTGGTCTATCGCCTGTTTCAAGCGGTCCGGTTGTTCACAGTAGATGGTAGAGTTAAGCATCTGGCCATATGGGAGCAGCTCATAGTGGATGATTCCCTTCTAATCCCACCAAACACATAGCAAAACCTCTCCCTGGCCGTCAATTCCGGTTTGGCCACTGTTTGCGACGATTCACCGGCCTTCGACCACGATAATTTTCACTTGATATTGTCGTGTGTGATCCATTTTTCGTCGGCAGTCACCATCTGTTTCAAAAATGGGTCGAGTTCGTTTCATTTCAGCAGCATATCGCAGGCATTGATTCGGTCCAGAAGGGTTTTTTGCGTCAAATCATGCGGCACCCAAACATAAAGCTTTTTTGTGTATCCAGCCTTCTGCAGATGGTTTAGTGACTAACTTCCATCTTCTGGGCGATGTTACGAGATGCCACATACCAGTCTAACTCGATGTTTTCCATGATATGATCGGTATTCGTCGTCACAGGTCTTCCACCGGCTGGCTTATCCATGGTGTCGTTTTCACTTGCTCTGAATCGTCTAAACCATTCCTCCGCAGTTCGAAGTGATAGAGGACCATCCCCTTAAAAACCATTAATCTCACGGAATGTTTCTCAAGCGGAGGACTGTGAAGGTAAAATAATTTACCGTACTTGGATCCATCAGTTTGATTGATATCAGTAGCTCCGACAAATGAGGAGCTTTTTGAGGTGAAAATAATCTGTTCCAAAATTCAAATCGACATCTCGAAAAGTGAGGATCTAGCTTGCATATATACTCAGTTCCTCACGCTGATTCTTTAGATATTTACTTTATATGGCTGAAAACTTATTCTACTGATCGGGATATAAAAATTATTGATTTTAGCTGTATATGAAATAAAAAAAAATTAAAAAATTCGTTTATAAATTTTTATCAATTTTGTTGATTAATAATTATTTATGGACTATGTATAGTATAACTCTTAAAAAATTGTATATTTTATTATAATTAGCTATTAATCATTTTTGCTGATTAGTCGTTGAGATTAATTATGTTTTTTATTTACAGGTCGTGTATGTAATTTGGTGACATTCTTTGGATATTAGTGAACACTCTTGTTTTCCATTAAATCAGCTTATGCGCGGCATGAACAATTTCCTTTTTATATCAAATTTATAATGTTTAAAAAAAGTCGAAGAAGATTATCATATGCATTTTAAGCTTCACCATTAGTATACTGTTGAAGGAACGCAAAAAGCTGGTGCAAAATCAAATTTTTTATAAAAAATTTTAAAATATTCAAAAACGATTTATAAATAACAATTAATAACCACTATAACTATGCAATATGCACCGTTAAATAAACAATAAAGAAAAAGATTAATTTAATTATCTATTGATACATATCTCGACTTGCATGCGCACCCTCTTTTGAAAGCAAATTAATTAGCTGCATTCATTACCGTGCCGTCGAACAAAATGAATGGCATATATTTGCATTCATTAACAATTAAATTAATTGCAAATTGGATAGTTCGAAGAAAAAACTAATAATAATATTAATTACAATAATGCGAGGATACACAAATGCGAGATTTTTAAACGGTTCTGTCTTTAATTAAAATTATGATGCGAATAATTATGGGTTAAGATATTTAATATGCAGCAGCCACGCGATTATATAAACTCAAATAACACTAGCGAGATGAGAAAACCGATAAAACTTGCAGGCAGGGTTTGAGTACATACCAATTGTATCAGCTGGATGTTGGCTTTGATATTTTTTAAGGGGGTATTCTAGTCTAGAAATTATATATTAAAATTCATAATTCGTTAGTTTTAGTACTCAAAAATATCACTCTAAAGGGATTTTTCAAAATTCAAATTTTTTCGGCAGTTCAAGCCGTTTTAGGATCCGATGAATATTTTCGAAGTTACACGCAAATTTGAAAAGACGTTTCAGAGTGCTTGGAAGCACATTCCAAATTTTAAACGAATTTTTCTCAAAACAGTGTTTTCAAAGTCGGTGACCGATAAATACTTAATTTTTTTTTGCTTATTCCTTCAGTTTGCTTTACTAGATTTAACATTGCTTAACGAAATGTGTTCAATTTTTCAATTTCAGAGAATCTAGTTCAGAGATAAAGTGCTCAAAGTAAAACGTCTTTTTTGAGAGGAGCTCCCGAAGATCAGCTGTATCTCCTTTCCGAACAAATATTTTTACTAATACTGAGTTTAAAAATATAGTAAACAAATAGCCTAACATTTGTACAAATTTTTGAATCCATAAATTTAAAAGCTTTCTCAGAAAAAATTTTGGAGAATTCGTTTTTTCGGCCTGCTAACTGTATATAACCTCTTAACAGTGTTTTTCTCAAATTTAAACAATAAACAAAAAACTTAAATTCGATATCGAAGCGGAAGGTCTCACAATTTCGTATTTTAAGCGATTAATGTGAGGTTATTTTGTGGAAAGCCCTTTACAAATAATGTTAGCATTTTGAGCTATATATAATTTATCAGTATATAAAAAGCTGAAGCTTAAGTTCCCCTTTCGCTGATAGATGACTGCAAAGACTTTCTATTTCATTGCAAATTCTTTCAGTGAGAATGAAAATATAATTTGAATGTCCTATTTTAATATGTTTTCTATGCTATTAAAGTAATGCAAATAGTAAAAATACATATACATATGTATGTACTCACGCTGTAACTTATGCAAATGTATGCAAAATAAAGCCGCATACAGCAATATGCTTGTATGTAAGGGTACCCTACATTGTATGCTTTGACTAAATACCGCTGGTTGACTGTATGTCTGGTACTTAGTCTGCCTGAGTTTTCCAGCTTTCATCACAGACGCACTTGATAATGCACATTTCCTTTCATTTGACTCTGAAGTTCCTATCCCATTTCACTTTGCTGCCCTGCTGCATGCCCCATTATTTATTTGTATGCGATCTTGTGGGTATTATGAATGCATCAAATACAAGCGAATGTATGCTTCACATTTTTCTACTACAATGTGCTATAATTGTATATAAATAAATATGTACTTGAATAGAATATCGTCGAAGGGGATTCCTTTTGGATTACCGAGTTAACGTTAACGCAGATATATTTATATGTACTTATGTATTTATGGGTAAGTGAGTGAATGTGCTGTAAATATTTGAAAAACTGTAGTGATATGCAACATTATACCGTTTCGTCGGGGATGCGCTCATAACAGTTACAATTTGGTTGAATATACATATATATGTATGCATGTGTGCGCTTATATGGTTTGTGTGTTGTTGTTGCGTATTAGTGAAGAGTAGTTTACAATCATAAGAAATGGATAAGGTAAAGTAAGGTGGCTTATTCAGTTAAAAGCAGACAAATATTTACAGGCAGCCCGTTACTGTAAAGTAAGTGCAAGTAGAAACCACAAAGTG
Organism: Bactrocera dorsalis; assembly: GCF_023373825.1. Classification (NCBI taxonomy): domain Eukaryota; kingdom Metazoa; phylum Arthropoda; class Insecta; order Diptera; family Tephritidae; genus Bactrocera; species Bactrocera dorsalis. The sequence goes on along the minus strand of NC_064304.1, from coordinate 28,744,701 downwards.
AACTCCGAGTGCTCGGTTGCTAAGTTTACTATTAATGCATTTTCTCTTCTTTTTTTTGAGTGGAAACATGTGGGTGGTGTATACAGGGTTAGTAATATAAATCGGTTAGAAGAGTGAAATTTCTAAAGAAGGATAAAGATATTAATATATTGTCGCTTTGTGAAAAAATCGTTACTACATTGCTACATATGTTCGAAAAAATTTAAGTCATATGACCTTGGCAATGTTTGAAATTATTATGTATACGCATAACAAATGTTAAACAAACCAAACACCCTGTACGGTTAAATCTCAAATCGAGTACTATGCAATGAGTTCGAAATAATACAACCGGATGAGTGTCATTACCAAGAACTCATTGTCGTCGGCGTCCTGCTGGTTGCTCGGTTGGTTGATCCGTTAAAGTACTCGAATTGCAGGATGTTGCATTTCATGTTGCCACAAATGAAAAGTGACAAGCGAACAACCTGATGGATCTCAGTAGTCTCCAAAGTGAATGTCAATGCACGCACACGCAAATACACCTACAAACCAACGAACGAACCAGAGGGCGAAGGATAAAGGAGTACACGACTAACTGATGCAACCGATGACTGTCTGCGCTTAGAAAGTGGCTAAACGGCCTCCCTTACCGACTCCGCCCAGCAAGATGTTGAGCAACTCACTAAGGACTTGAGGAGTGTCGAAACGTAGCTGCTCTATCCGTTAGCCGTTTGTGGTTACTGCTGCTGAGATATCTTCCGTCTTGATAATGCTACTGGTATTGCACTGCTCCACCTACCAACGGACATATCCCGTGCAATGAGTGATGACATTCAATGGTTTTTACTATAATGAAATGTTCATCAGCTTAACCAAATGCGAATGCATAAGAACTCGGTAGCAGGTGTTGGAAGTAATAATTTTAAAGCTTAACTATAGCCGCCAAGCTTTCGGGTGTTGGAGTGTGAAAGAAATTGTAAAACCAACTGTGTAGTACATCCGGGGGAATAATTTGTATGTAATATCTTATCAGAATGTTTATGTTTAGGTTGGTAACTATTCGGTGCATATTTCTTATAGAAAATTTAATTTTATAACTTCGTTTAAGGTTTCTTAAAGGAATATGGTTAGTAAAGTCTACCATATTTAAGTATATAAATAGAACTGTGTCGGCAATGTCACTTGTCCATAAAGAGATTCAAAATGTGGATTGATCAGTTAGTAGTCTAGGAGAAAGAAATCAAAAGTTATTGCAAGTTTTTAAAACTTCCTTAGTGTTGAATAGAGGTTTTGCCAAATTGTTTATGGCATCGCTATAATTTCATGGAACAATGCTTAACTAGGGATGCTGTCTTAAGTAGAAGTCATCTGAATTTAATTTCAGTGTTTATTATTCAACAACGTTCTTAGTTCTACAAATCAAAAATATCTTTGACAACTGCTTTAAAAAGGGGTCGCCAGAAGATTATTCCATAATAATCTGGCTTGAAACTATATAAAACCTTTATATCTTTATCTTATCACGTTTCATCGCTGTGTTCAAACCATTTGGTGCCCTCAATGAAACTACTTACCTTTACTTCCCTGTCTTATCACATTTTGGACACATCTGTTTCGTTATATCGCATGTAGTTATAGATTTCATATTTGTTGCAATTTTGTATTGATTTTCCTTCTTATCGTTCCTAGCGGGCACGGATTGTCTCTACTCCTGTCTTGGGCACAACACCTGCTCTTTAGTTGCGGAAAATGTTCCTGTGACTGAGAACCCAAATTATAAACAAGTAGAGTTGACTTGGCAAAAAGTTTAAAGTCTTCCCACATTTGTTTACTTCGCTGGAATTTAGTAATACCACCTAACAGTCTGTGTAAATGGTCAATTTCTATTTTCTCTCGTAGTGATTCAATAGAATTTCTCTATAGTTAGTACTTCTGCTTGGAAAACGCCAGCTGAGTTTGGTAGCCGGAATGGAAGAGTGATGACAAGATCCTCCGAGTTTACCCTGCCCCTACACCGCAGTCCATTTTGGACCTGTCGATATCTATGGTTCTTGTCTAAAGAGTATTCTCACTTGGAAGTAACTATTGAAATCCAACCCTGGGAGAATAAAGCTCTTCCTGTGTGAGGATCTAACTCCGTCCATAACCGCCGATCTCCTTATTTCTTTATCATAAAACGTATTCACTCTTCGTATGAAAATATCTATGCGTAGTCTGTATACCATTTAAATTTCTGATATAATATTGTTTCTTTAAAAGTGGCCGCCAAATAAGTGCTTTGTAAGTAAGAATTGTTCTAGGACTTTACGTCTATATGACTATATTCGACTAGCTTCGAAAGAAGGCTAATCTGAGAAGTAAATATGCTTAAGTCTCATTAAGCTCTATATCCACAAATAGTTACCAGATATGTGAAAGTAATTTAAACATGAAACTCTTTACTTTCACAAACTCCATTTGAGTTCCATCGCACTTTTGCACCTTCAAACCAAGCAACCTATACTTTTTCTAATACTAGTCACTAGACAGAGTTTAGGTGAAAATGTTTGTGGAAAATTAACAAGTAATACGAAATGTCAATTCGTCTTGCTTTAACCAGCGAGACACTCACTCAGTCAGTCAGTCATTTATTCATGAAAAGATACCGCAACTCTTTCCGCAGAAAGCTTGCTGGCAGCAACCACCTACAACTTCCGCTATGCCATTTCGACTTATCTTGGAATAACAACTCGGATTTTACGTTTGTGTTTGTAGTTTTTGTTTTTTTTTTCATGTCGTTCGAACGGTAATGTGATGTGGTAAGATTTGTAAGTTGATTAATGAACACAGGCAAATGACTCGTGTGCGAGTGTGTGCGTCTGTGTTTGTATGAGCGTGTGTGTTAGTGTAAGAGTGTCGAATGACAGCTAGCGTTTTATTAGATTAAATTCACAAACTAAAGGAACAACACGCCAGCGACTGAAGTGCAATGGTATAACCACCCAAAAAGGTGCTGAAGCTGGTGACTCAGAGCACCGCACCGAAATGACCAATGTCGGAGCTCCCAGCGTGAGATGAGCCATCAGAGGCACACACACGTACATACCGTACGTATTCAGTGGGCAGCGGTGCGCTTTCCTGCGGCGTAATGGAGGGAACGTGCGGTGATGCTTATGCCGAAGGAAACAGCCCTAATGAAATGGCAATTCGTTCGTTCATTCATCCATTCCTTTGCTTATTTGGTCATTCATGACGGATGCGGAAATGAGTAAAGTGTGAAATTTTCTCTTCTATATGCGCCGGTAACGGGAATTGAGTTAAGAGTGCTGGCCACAAGCGCACACCCACAAATAAGCCATGCAACCAACGCAAACACACACACCTGTATATATACAAATAACACACACATATACATTTCTATCAACACACTCACACATCGATAATGCGGAATTGCACCCAAAAGCAATTTCATCAGCGTGACCAAAAACAACAATATATAATCATTTTGGGCAAATCCAGCAACAACAACAACAAAAACAATAACAGCAGTTCCGACGTAATACCACAAAGCTGTGAATGAATGAATGAGTGAGTGAGTGACTGGCTGAGTGACTGTTTGAATGTGCAAAGGAACCTATCGAGCAATGACGACTGCATGAAAGGCAAACGGAAGACAGAAGACGTACTTTGCGAACGAACAAACGCACCGACGAACGAGCGTCAAACGAGTGAATGAAGAATGCAATTTTGTGATGAAGAAAAATTGATTGTCGCTAAAGTAATGGGAAAAGGAAAGAAATATTAGACGAACCAAAGAAAAAAAGGACATAAAATAGTTTGGAAAAAATTTCTTAAGTTTTATATTTAAGGCTGAAAAATAGTATGACCCGGTATTGAAGTAAATCACTTGGTGAGTAGCTGAAAAGATTGTTCTACAAAAGGCACCAAAAAAACTGAAATAAAAGTTAAGGCGCATAAAAAATCTGCTAGAGAGAAAAAACCTTTACCAAATCTGCGGCAAAAATAGCTTCATGAATAAAAAGTGGCACTTCAAAGTCGGCAACGGCTGGCGTTGTACTGCTGTTCTTACACAATTATTGTTGTTGTTGTTTATATAATTGCATTGAAAGGCTCACGCCTTCGAAAATAACGTCAGTCGTTGTTTGTAAGTATATATACAAGAAGCAAGTAAGTCGGATAGGAATTTATATTTGTTTTCAGTTTGTGGTTAAGAAACGCGTACGCTCATCGCAACGTGCAACATGCAACATGCCGCGTTAGTGTAGTGATTTAATGTAAAATTGCTGGAATTGCAGCACATGTAGTCTCAAACATTTTAATTGCTTTGTAAAATATGAACGACCAATTTTATAGCATACTGATGGCAAGAAAAGTTATTTAAAGTTATTAAAAAAAAAATAATAAAATACATATAATTAGCGTCTTATAGTCTTATTTATATATATTTCTATTTATATATATTGATATATTGAGCTCAAATTCGTTGCTCTTCCGGTATTCTAGCGAGCGAAGCTGCTGAAGAAGTTAATCCTTTATATTTCGCCTCAACGATGCCTTGAGTTTGCTGGTCGCCTTTGTATTGCAAATTCCTGAAGATTTTACTTTAGCAGTCATAAGTTTTATGAAAACTGCTTATCTGCATAATAGCGAATGTTTTCAAAGACGGTTTGTTTTCAATTAATCAATACTTTTTTCGGGATTGATATTTTTGACAGCCGTTTGATGCTTGATTTATACTCAGTTTGATTTGATATTTCACAATGTACAGACATGCTTTAAATAACGTTTTAAAATCGAGCAAGTTTATTACCAAAATAATGGTTCGGTTCCACAAAGCCACAATCGCGTGCTACCTCCAATATTCGGCCAATATAATTGCCCAGCAGAGTCGGTAGTTCGAATATGCATCAAAAGGTTTCACACCACGTTTTCGTTATAGAATAATATGCATCTGCTTAGTCATCGTACTGTGCGCAACGAAGACGCTATTACTTCATTGAATCAGAGTATTGAATAATGTTTGGGTCTTATTCGATACTTCATCCGCCATCACACACAACAATGGGATTTGTGCCCATCTATTTTATGAATCATTTCATGGAACGATCTTGGTTTACAAAATTTAACTCGCGTAAGAATTTTCCGATTTTCACAAGAAAACTCTGTTCAGTGATGAAGCTCAGTTTCGATGATGAAGATAATCCACAAGGCATTGTTGAAACGCCACTACATCGTCATAAAGTCACTGTGTGGTGTTCTATGCTCTAGGCAGAGGCAATCAATGGTTCATATTTCCTCAAAAATGAAGGCGGCCATACTATGTTACAGTTAATGACAATAGAGCCATGATTAATGACGTTTTTGTGCCTGAATTGCAAGATGTTGATGTGGACGACCTTTGCTTCCAACCAAGCGGCGTTACATGCCGTACAAGCAACGAAAAAGATCAACTTGTTGAAAGAGATTTTTGGTGTGCGCATTACCTCCAAGATCGTGCGTTTTAAAATCTCTTGTTTGCGAACCTAAACCTGAGATGCTGGACGCTTTGGAAGAGAACATTTGGCGCGTTATTGCTGACATACGACCCCAATAGTTGCAAAGATGTTCGAAAATTGGGACTCTTGGCTGAAATTAATTCGATCGCCGCGGTCTCCTGCACAAAGTCATTTTTAAAACATTATGGCAAACCAAATCAATTTTAATTACGAAACGCCAGAGATTTTATTCAGTGTTGCCGTTTAAAGAAGGACAACAAAATGATGCTGCGCTATAGAATGTTTTGCTCCAGCATTCCAATTTTTTCTATTTTCAGTATATTAGGTCATCATTCCGAGCAGTCTGATTGCTAGGGTCTGATATTTTTTTTAATAATTTGTACAGAACTAAGGTTTTTGAAATACGTCACACTTAATAATTTAGTAAACGTGAAGTTTTTCATTCATCATTAGTCGGTAAAGGTTGATGCATTCTGAATGCACTGTATGTGTGTATATCCATGTTGCTTTAGCCAATAGGAGAGAAATTGTATTCTTTCAAGAATACAGCCATACATATCAATAGCCACTCGCCAGAAGCTCGAAGAGTTCACAAGAGAGGGAACCTCATAGTCCGAACCTTATAGTCCGAACGTTAAAGTCCTGGCACAAAGTGATAACTACCCGTTCGTGTCTACGGCGATGATTTTAATGGTAATAAATTACAATCAAGAGAAAATCATTGTGAAAATCGAATGTTTCAGTTTTTTGCCAATAGCGAAGAGGGCTTGAGAGTGGTATTATGAAATTAACTTCAATTGGAACCAAGTTGTCAAACAAATCGGTGCGTACTATTCGTTAAACGAAAAAAAATGTACATTAGTATCGTTGTAGTATTTGGCATCTGAGGATATAATGTTTCTCCATCTCTCTGGCAATTTTTGGATAACATCCCAAAAACACTGTGTCGTATTGGCGTACAAGAATTAATTCAGTCAATTTTTAATAACCTGCTTTGATCTGTATGAGGTGATACCAGTGAAGGGTTCTGCTTGAGCCGGAGCAAATGAAAGTCAGAAGGAGCAAGGTCTAGGTTATAAGGCGATTGAGGTAGAACTTCGCAGCCACAGTTTTCCAAGTAGATTTTAAGCAGTCTTCTAACATAAAGGCCGTTCGTTGTTATTGTATATAGACGCAAACTTAAGGATGACAGAGACAAATTTCAACTGATAAATTATTGTCGGTAGCCTCCGCTGTTTATGACTTCCCTCCAAGTTCATAAGACAGAATGTGCTTCTAATCCCAACAAATACAGCGCATTACCTTACCGCCATGAATATTTGGCTTTGACGGCCAGGTTGGTTTTGTTGATTGACCAGGTTCTAAATATGATTTTTTGCATTTAAGTTTGCCGTTTTGAATAAAATTATTTGTACTTTACTTAAAGCCCTATTTAAAAGTAAATTTCAAGAGGGTACCTTCACCGACTCAGTGTAAAGCAAAACTTCAGTTTCCAGTGAATCACTTCTTCTCAGCTTCACAAGACTTCATATTTCTATATTAATATATAATTCATAAGGCGCTTATTTCCTCTGTTACCTTCTTGTTTACAGGCAAGGGCCATAACTCGCCTCCGCACTTGTCTCTTAATGAATGTAAAGCTCTGATTCATCGCTTGATCTTATGCTGCAACTCATTTCCGGGCTTTCAACAACACGTGCTGCTTCACTTTGCATGGCAATCATCGACTCAAGCGACCATTGAGGGGCGTCACACACACATACATACCTAATGGCAACGTTGCTATGCTGGTGAATATATGAGGCACACACAAATATACTACTTGTATAAACGTAAGTGGTTATATATCACATGGATACAGGTACATTTATGAGCAACATATTGCATTCATCAGCTACAATTGACTTTGTTGCCGGTGTTTATTGGAAAACATGTTTTCTTTTTCGAGATATTTACTTCAATATGTAATAAATTTGTGTGCGGCATTATGCACATATATGTATCTTGTGACAGAAGCCAATATGTGTGGCAAAGAAGGGCAAAAGATATACGGTTGTTGCATATTTCCGCTCTAACTGCTTGCTGCTGCCCACACTCGCGTTCTTACTAGCAATTTACCAGCTTGTGAAGCTGATTTACTTGATATTTCTTTTCGTGTGTGTGCGTTTGTGCGCGATGTGCTCATTTTGCGCAAAAGTAGGTATGTGTGTTACAGTTGTCTTGTTTGTGCCCCACGGCCTTACCTGTGCTGCTCATTAAATACCGAGTTCATAAAAAATTTATAGCCGCCACAGCACAGGGCACACACACACACATATGTAGATACATCAGTTAGCAGCAATGAGCGAATATTGGTGCATGTTTACAGCTTTGTATGTGTGTGTGTGTGTGTGTGCAGTCTACAAAGTGAAACTTTTCGGAAAACAAGTCAACCGCGTTGTCATGTCATGTACTTAAATTATAATCAAAAGACTTTTTGTAACCTTATTCAGCCTCGAGGGGGGAAGAGGGGTATCGGGTTCGGCATGGCATGTGGCATGGTGCACCAGCGTGTGTACCAGTGGCGCAGTGGCACAGTAGTTAACGGTAGCAGACGGTGTGAGCAGAGCAGTTGAAGAAAGAAAGCGGCATGCAGATATTGAGTGACTCGGTAAGCATAAGATCCGTTATTTTTTTGTCTTTGCAGCCTCTTCTTCCACCATTTCAGGTTGCCAATTTTGTGTTGCGCATATTTTTCAATTTTCCTTTTTTAATTTTTTCATGTATTGCTTACAACAACTGTTGCTTCCCTTCCATTCCGCGTGTTGTTGTTACTTGAGGAATGTTGCCACCACATACTACCGTTATTGACGTTGCTCTCTTCTTTGTTAGTCAGCCAACTGCTCCACGGTCTCTGCTTGACTCTTCAGCAGGCATAGACTTCGAAATTTTGCTTTCTATTTTGTAGTCGTACTAGTGGTATTATTGTTGTTGCTCTCGATTGCTCGTTCGCCAATCTCGACATTGTATCATTGGCTTCATGAGTAATATATGCAACAGCAATAGCAACGGCAGCGGCTGCATGTCATCGACTGCGAATATTGCAAATTTTGTTGTTGCTATTGTTTTTCTTCTATGTTGTTGCTTTTGTTGTTAGCTGCCAGTTGGTTTGCACTCACTCAATGCAACTGCCAATCGTCAGTCAAAAAAGAAGCAAAAGTTACAAGCAGAAAAAAAAGGAAACAACAAAAAAGTTGATAAAAACAACAACAATAAAAATTGTTGCTGTCTACGGGCTGGCTTTTGGTTGCACATACCTTTGATACAATAGTCCGACGTTGCCATGTCACCCATTTATTTGCTTCCGTTCGCTAGGATAGTTGTTGTTGTTGTTGTGTGTTACCTTTGCCCGCCTCGCTTCCCTATGGCTCGTTGATTTAGCCCAGCTTGGCCTGGCTGAGCTGTATTGGCTCGGTTGGGCTGTTTGGATTTCAGCTGCAGAGCTGCAGCTTTTGGCTCTCGCATCACTTACCGCTCGGAAATGGGATCATCAGCCTGCCGCTAAAACATATTTGGTTGTGTATGTGTGTGAATGTATTTTTGGGTGTAAGTGTTGCTTGAATTGCATCAGTTTTTTATCTTGCTTCATTGCCTTCATCAAAGGTGAGCCTTCAACTTTAATCAGTTTCTTGCATATTTTATAGTTTCTCGTTCCATATTATAACATATATGGCATATATGTATGTGGCAAGACATACATACACACACACATATTCAGATTTATTAAATATTTCAAATGTCTGCATTTATTTCATTTCAATGAGTTCTGCTGCCTTGAAAACTTCTATCACTTTAAATGAGTTCTCAGTGTTGCTGTGGACAAAGTCGCCAAATATCCTTAAAAGTATTGATGAATATAGATATGAATGTACGAGTATATATAAATATGTGCCTCAGAAATGTTTGTTACAAGTATTGGGTGATTCCCTTCTATTAGATACCAATATTTTTTTTTAAACCCGTTCCACAACTTTTTACATTATGATGATTTTTTCTGTTAAAATTTGTTCTAAATATTGCTCCAATTGGTGCTGGTATTTGTGCCTTATCTTGAACTGAGATGAATATATTTCATACATTCTCATATTGCAGGCCAAGTTATCACCTTTAAAGTATGAAATATGTATTACCGCTGTTACGACTTTTTTTAACTTTGAGGAAGTATTGGCCCGATTGAATCCATTTTTGACATACAGATATAGTATTGTCAGCGAAGAATTATCCCTTTCCATTTAAAATTGTCCCTTTCTCTGAAAAATTCCTTCCTCTCAGAAACTCCATGTGTATATCGTTAAATTTTCTTTTTTTTGGAGGACTATAAAACTTGAATTTCCACAAACAAAACGTGAAATTAAATAGTTACCAGGCATACTTCTTTCTTACGCTGCTGTGTTTCATTATAAACTATTTAGAAAATTATACAACGTGCTGAGGAACTAAAATTAAAACTGAAACTTTATTGAAAATTTACAACTAAAAGAAATCATTTTGCATTAAAATCGCATCTATAAATTAGAGCAAAGTTAGAAATGTGGCAGCATCACCGCCATCATTAAGTAGCTTTCCACATGAACTCTTTTTAGCTCAAAGTCTTAAATGTATGTTTGCATATTGTCCAATTTTCAGAGACAGGAACTGCATTAAACGCAACAACAACAAAAAATTCAAAAATTTTTAGTTGACTTCCTCGCCACTAATTTCAAGGGGGCCATAGCTTGCGATAACACCTGCGGGCAGTTAGGGTTCGCAGAGTTCATCTGCAGGCTTGCTGCTAATAATTTCATTACTTCTTTTTTTAAGTCTCAACTCTAATGCTTGCTGGCTCCCAAAAATTTCGCCGTCACTAGTGCACTCTTAATGAGCACAAGGTGTTAGCTGCCAGTGAGTAGCCAAGTGATGCTAAAGTTTATTTAAGTTTGAAGGTAATAATATAAAAAGCTTATTAGTATGACTGCCAAATGAACTTTGCTAGTGTTTCAGGTGCTTTCACAGCCGGAGTTCATGGCAGTACATTTATCTGGTCCGTTCGTTGTACGGAGTGTCTAATATACACGCTTATCTAATGAAAGAGTTCCTAGAGCCAATGGTAAGTGCCACAACAGTTGGGTAGGAGAAATTTTTTAAATTATGTGAAAGGTGGCAACAAAAAATTAGTTAATGAAAAAGAACTGCTGTGGGAAAGAAAACGGCCTTGTATGGAAATTTTAATAAAATTTACTTTAAGAACTAATTTGTAGATTTTATCTAATCTAGCCATAAGAAAGACAACATGAATAAGCTTGACATAAAGCCAACGTTAGACTGTTGAAATCGAAATTCAATACCTTATGTACATATTGCAGAATGATGAGTCTTTTAGGTTAGTTTTCTGATTTCGACGATCTCGCCACTACGAGCACTTCTTTGTCTTATTAAACATTTTGTAAAATCTTCTATAGAACGACGATAATAACTACTAAACTGACCTGAGTTTAACTTAATAATTTCGACTCGTTGGTCGATTGTATACCTTTCCATGATGAAACGGCAAACCTTACTGAAGAGAAATGTCAAAAGAGCGGGAAAAATAAGACATCGTTTGCTGTCTCTATTGTTGTATTTTGTAGCGTCCCTATTGAAAACCATGTAATTTTTCGAATTTTTTGTTAAGTGAAATTTTCAATTACATTTTTCGTCTTTAGTTACATTTCCTACTGGGTGTGAAATTTTTGCGTCTGCACATGCAAACGCATTCATCTGTACTCATTTACTCGCTATTCTACATACCTAATTTAATTAATCCAACGTGTTCTTAGTATCTTATGAAGCTTACTAATACTTTAACTAAATAAAATGTTTCCTTCCGTGCGCAACTCTTTTCCTTAAACTTAAGCACTTCCTTCCACGAGCTCACATACACCTTGGCTACGCTCAAGCAGTCAACGGCGGAGGGTTTGCTTTTCTTGTTTCGGCAACCTTTATGGAAGAAAGGAAGGAGTATCACTTTACTATTCACAAGTTTTGCATATTATAGTCAAACATAGAGTCGGGCTTACATATATTGGGTAAAAACATTATCCCCTCGCATGTGAAGTTGCATAATCCGCGCTGCACTGCCTTTAAGTATATGTATATATGTAGGTGAGTGTATATTCTTATGCAAGCCATGCATGTCATCTTAGCTACTTGAAATTTTGGCAGATTTTTTTCCTATTTCAGTTTAAGTCTTTTTGTGTGTTTTTGTGCTCTCTGGACTCTTCCCCAATATTTTCCTATATCCACAAGCTCGTTTCACACAATGTCATGTGTTATTTGTTTACGTTTGTATGTGTGGCAAGTTTACTTGTCTGCCATCGTGTTCTTGTTGAACTTCTTGCAACATATACCATGCCACATCAGCAGCTTGCTCGCATAGCTGTATATTTTCTTGACATCTCCATGCCGCGTTGGCTTGCCATGTACGCGACTTTCATTTATCCGGCTCTCCTGCCGTGTCTACAACATCCATGACTTTTAATATTTACTACCAGCACGCGTACCAGAGTTGCTACTTTCTGCTTGTTAGCGCCGCATTTCAACTTGCAACAAGCGCAGCTAGACGCAGCAACTTGATTGTGTGTGTGTTTCGCTCTTTTCTTCCCTTGTTTGTTGCAACTAGCAGGCTTAAGCGCTGCGGCTTTGTTGTTGGCGCTGAAATTTCCACGCTACAAGAAGCTGCTGATGCTGGCTGCAATTACAAGTTTTCTTATAACATTTTAACCCGGTGTATATGTTGCTTCTCTTAACACAACTAATTATTTCTCGCTTGACACAGAAAATGTTTAACTTTAATTAAATGACGCCCGAAACTAACACTTTCATGTTCTCGCGCCTGCACGGATTTAACGCATTGTATTTGTTGTTGGTTTTCTTTGTTTTGTTTTTGGATAAACACCTAATGTTTTAAGTTTTGTCAAATGTATATAGTTTCCTATTTCAAAGGAGATGCTTGATTATCTTTTATTGTAGCCTAATGTGGCCGCTAGTCTGCCAGAGTGCTTCCGAAATCGTCTATCGGAGGTCTTTATCTTAAAAAAAATGAGTTAGTGTGTTTTCTTACAACGATGTATGTTATATTTATAATAATTTTTGGGCTTTTAATAGACGGAGTAATTGTTGCGATCTCTGAACCCACTTGAAGTGATCTTGTTCATACTTGTATATTAAATGTGCGATTTACAAAGTTTTATTCTTGTCTTCACTCAACCCCTTAAAACGTTCGGTCAATAATGTTAATACCTCGCTGCTCAAACTAAAGATTTTTTGAGACTCCCCAAATTTCTGTGGGGTATTCGATAAGCCATGCCTTCCAACTCTGACCACAAACTGTTTACAGTCCAATGAATTGAAATCTGGATTTCCAGCCAACCATTCATTTGCAGCTGTCTAACCGGGAATATTGGTATAAACCACTGCTGGGTGGATTTTCTTTCTAAGGTTTTGGTGAAAGATCTAGACCTATTTCATTTATATTCGGCGCTAAGCCACATCATTTTCAAGAAATCTTCTTCTATATTTTGCCAATACCACATGGAAATGAAAAGCCAAGGGTTCATTAACCCTAGAAAGATAACGTTATTTTTTACCCCTGGAAAGACAACGATACGTCATAATGAGTTAATGTATTTTGAGCTTCCTAAAAATATGAAAACTGATTGTTTTTTAACTGAGATCATTCATTTCATTCATTTTCAGTTCACTTTGAAACATGTAATCAGAAAATTAAAGATAATATAAAATTTATAAAGCAATTATTTTTTTTTTTCATAAAAAGTTGCAAAAATAAGGCAGTCTTCAGAAAAAGGTACAATTTTCGTTCTTAAATCTAGGTTAACAATTTTTTTTTATTTCGTTTACAAATAAACTCTTTGTATATTGTTTTAGAACAAAAAAAATAATGTCAAGCAATATTATATGCACGCGTTGTAAACTTGATTCTGGTGCTCCCCACACACGGGCTTTTTGCACTTAACACATTCTTTTTTCGACATGCGTCTTATTTTGGAAGGACAAAAACCGCAGTATTTTCTTTTTTTCGGATTGCTACTACCTTCGGGATCATTCCCACTATCAATTGGTCTTCTTGTTGCGTAGCACTGACTCCGTCGCCGGAATTTTCTAAAGCGACTTCAATAGTGTAGCGCAAAGTTCTTGACAAAGTGGGTACTTCAATTCTTTTTTTCATCCATGGACTTATTAGAGAAGCACAGAGCTTTTTCATATAATTTTTACGTGTTAAAGGTTTCTGGTTAATACTTATCATGTTATAGCAATATTTTACATATGAGTTAACGAATGCTATACTTAGCATGCCATAAAAACTGCCATCGGCCACCTATTAGTTTTTCGCGAACACGTAGTACAATATCATATCTGGTTTTCCACTTGTGTTATCAATAGTACCCTTTTCATTATTAGATGACAGCAAGTATACCATTTTCAATGGCTTTGGCTTGTATGAAACTAGGGTTAAGGGGCCATCATAGCAAAACTTCGAAGTTCCAACAGGCCGGGCTCGTGAACTTTTCATTTTTTCGGGTATTTCACATTTGTTTGATCTAACGGTGCCGACAAGAGTCAATTTGTGGGGCTCTTTTAACAAATCTTTAGCAAGTGGGATCGATGTGAACCAATTATCGCAGGTAATGCATCTGCATGTACCATGTATAGGTCGTGAAAGTTCTTTTACATAGTACTCGCCTAAAGGAAGATTGTTGGTTGTCGTTGTTTTTCCAAGATACGGAATTGCATTAAACATATATTTTGTAGAACTGTCGCATATCATAGGTATTTTGATTCCATACTCTTTCGGTTTATTAGGAATATACATTTTAAAAGGGCACCGTCCACGGAATCCCAAAAGCTGTTCGTCGATTGTTGTGTGTGAGCCAGGGATGTAGCTAGATTGGCACTGTTTTATAAAAATATTCCATATATTTCTGATAGGAGTGAATGCATCGTTTGGTCGAAGTGATGGGCGTAATGCTTTGTCATCCATTCTTAGATGCCTGACAGATAGTCGAACCTATCTCTGCTCATAGTAGCCGTATACCTTGCTCCACAGTATGATGCATTGAACAAGTCTTCAGTAGTAAGGTGTTTGTCTTTTAAAACCACTGTCAGTGTTAGTATTCCAATTAAAGCACGTATCTCATCGACGTTTGTTTCTTTAAATGTGGCAGAAGTTATATCGTCACGACGATTCTGTATAATTTCGGTGTTTGTCCAGCGAACCACTTCTGAAATAATCTCATCGGTAAACAATATGTTGAAGCACTCCAGAGGTTCATGAAACGATTTGTTCTGCCGAGTAGGTCCTCTTGCAGTTCGAACTATGTTTATCATTGCGTATCGGGAAGAACTAGTTTCTTTTGTTGTACTCCAACAGTGTCCACTTTTACTCCTTAGCGTTGGTGCGGAATCTGTTATAATGCGTCCATCAGAAGTAATTGTATCAGGTGTGTCAACGAATTGATCTTCAAAATCACTTTGAACATTGTCCTCTAGTACTACATCCTCCGTTTCACATCCTTGATCAGATGAAATCGATTCATTATCTAACTTTTCCAAAAGAGCAGCTATTTGTGAGTCTTCAATTGAATTTGAACATGCCATTATATATTTTAGCAAAGTAAATCTAAAAACCAAAAACCAATCACTAATCTAGTAAGCCGAACACAAAATGCAAATAAAACATACATGCGATGTATGCAAAAAGTCACACTAAAGATAACGATACGTCTTTTCGACGTACGATTTGATCATAACTCAGATAAGAAAATACTCACCGCAAAAAATCAACCACTACCAATAAGCTGCTGCTACCGACTGAGATAAATGAGCACAAGAAGTTGCTCAGTAGACTAATAAAAGTGTGAGAGCGTAAAAAAAAATGTGTACGTCGCTTCGACGTACGTTATCTTTCTACGGTTAAGATTCTTCACATACAATTCCCTTTCACATGCAGTAAAGTCAACTGGGTATTCGAAAATGCTGATATTGGATATATGGCGGCTCGGTCAAGTTTTCGCCCATTTGTCGTTATTGTAGGCACAAAGATACGAGTACACTGTTTTGAGTTAAATAGGTTCTGTCAATTTTATTAAGAGAACTCTCGTATTGCCCGACATATGCTATATAAAATTACGCGGATGTTTAAAAGTCTTTATATTAGATAAATGGGAGCTTAAGAAAGTATTGATCTGAATTAACACAGTTTTCACACTCAGACATAAAATAATCAGGGAAGAATTTGCTCTGAATTTCAACTATATATCTCACACATTGACCGATATTTTCAGTAAGAAGTCAACTGTAAGTAATGGGGTTCTTTCATTAGGTACCAAGGAATGTAAACATTTTTTGTTAGATACAAACAATTTTTGATCATACTCGCGCAAGGTTTTTCCTTTTATATTAATTTCTACTTAATTTTTACATTCGTATGGAGAGAATCAGATGACATTAAAATTATTTTATATGGAAGTAGGCGTGACTGCGGCCTGATTTCACCCATGTGACATAGACATGTCAAAAACAGTGTCAAGTATCCAATTCGGTTTAAATCGGTTGAGCATGTCCTGAGTTATGTAATTTCATCTACAAGAGCTACGGTCTTTGACTGATTCTTACAAAGCTGTCTAATACCATCTTGGTGTTAAAATTTAATGTCTGTGCAGTTTATGGTTATTGATTTATTAGTTTTTGACAGTACTGTTATATGGGGAGTAATTAGAAAAAGAATGTTGCTTATCTGCAATACCTTCTATGTACAAATGATTTCTGATACTCCCTAATGTATGATATGAAAACCCAAAGCATAAAAAAACCATTAATCTGCTCTTTCTAATACTAGCAGCTAAAACTTTATAACTTAACATTTTCCAAATTATTTTGAAAAATATCGCAAACATAATTTTATAATGTTGAAATTGTTGAAATTTCTGAATGACATTTTCAAAAAACTAACTGATTAGTTTATATCCGGGCCAATGCCATAAAAGTGTTGCAACTTGTATTTAGTAATAAATCAGGGAATTAGCAATAAAAAGTTAAATAAATGATTTGAAAATATCGCATTCTGAAATTCTATGCTTATTTTGAACACATATTTACTTATGTACATATATATATATTATTATCGTGACATATATGCAGAGTATGTATTACGAATTATCAGCACTGCGCACTCAATCCCCCACCACTGACCACTGTTGTGACAACTGGTGTGGCTTTCACCATATGCAACGTAACGGTAACAACCGTAAATCAGGGATTAAGTTCTACACAGGTCATTTGTATTTATGGTTAAAACCGTATCAGCGATACGTGTTCGCGCTGAAATGAAAAAAAGCCATAACAACAACAATGAAAAACTATAAAAAATTATTTATTTGTTGTTCTATATTTTGAACACACACACACACTAAAATTTTAAGCTTTTGCATGTATTTGGTGGAAGTATACGACATATTTATTTGCATCAGATAACATAAATAAAGATATATACATTATATGCAAATAGCAACAACAACATGATGTATGTATATATGTATATGTGTTTGTTTACACATGTTATTATCTCCCATAACTAAATACTTTAATGGGTTTGTGCGGTTTTTAATAAATTTTTAATACAATTGATTTATTTTTTTGTATTTTTCCCACAATTTTCAATGAAACTCGCTTTGTTGCAAAAGTGTGAGATTTCATTTCGCTTTGAAAGCAGAGTGTGCATTTAATATTTATGACAGGATATGAAGGATATGGCACCTAATACTAATTACTCGGTTACATTAGAAGGAAATGAGCAAAAAAAATTATCATATCATGTTAAAAATGGAAAAAAATGAAAATAATTAGAGTTCGCTGGGGCTTAAATTTCACATGTGATTAAGCGTTCGCTGTTTTTGTAGCGCGATACTTTATTTTATTTATTCTTTCTACAGCGCACTCACGATTTTAATTCCATGCAACTACTTTTTTTTTATCTGTTGCTTTTCCAAGTAAAAAAATGCATTTGATCATAAAAAACAAGAACAAGTAAGGAAGGGAAATGTTCGGGTGCAGCCGAAAATTTTATATCCTTGCAACTTGCAATAATCAAAGCCAGGGAAATACCATAAGGTGTAAAACGTCAACCAGAGGATCGGAATCCAAGCAATATTTATTATTATGTATATACAAGGTCTGTCGCAAAGATACAGAACTTTTTTAAATATAACTGTTTCTGGTGGCGCCACCTATTGTTGGGTATATGAAATAAAAAGTTGATATTTCGTAAAAATTTTAAGACAATTGCATAACTACAATCGATGTTATCGATCAAAAATTTACAGCAGCTTTTGGTCATCGGTCGTAAAATGCATTTTGAACAAAGAGCAAATATTAAATTTTTCTTTAAACTTGGGAAAACGTTTACTGAAACATTTCAAATGATGAAAAAAGTTTATGGTGATCAGTGCCTATCCCATAGTAATGTGTATGAGTGGTTTAAGCGATTCCAAGAAGGTTGTGAGGACATCTGTGACGATCAGAAGTCGGTCGTCTTCAGAAGTCAAAAATAAAGACAATGCTGATTTGTTTTTGCGATCCCGAGGGTATTGTACACCGAGAGTTTGTCCCACCTGGCCAAACGATTAATGCTGTCTTTTACCTTGGTGTTATGAAGCGTCTTTTGTCACGCATTCGTCGTGCTCGACCACAATATCGTGAGGCAGGGTCCTGGCGCCTAGTGCACGATAATGCGCCCTGTCATCGGTCGACGCTTGTCACTGATTTTTTGACACAAAACTCCATATTAACCATTAATCACTCACTCTATTCACCAGATCTGGCACCCTGTGATTTTTACTTATTTGCAAAACTTCATTTGCCCATGAAAGGACACTGGTTTCAGGACATTTCAGCTATCCAAAAGGCGACGACCGATATTCTTAAGAGCATTCCGAAAAATGACCTTAAACACTCATTTGAAATGCTAATTGACCGGGCTAAACGCTGTATCGAAGCACAAGGAAACTACTTTGAATAAAAAATATAACTTTTGAAAAATATTAGTTTTTAGTTGTTTTTTTAACAGTCCTGTTTCTTTTGCAACAGATCTTGTATGTATATTTATATATACGCTTTTGGTTAGTTTTCGACATAAAGTTTGTTACAAAAACGAAAATTATTATACATATGTAGTATATGGGAGTAGCGGTAGTATCGACCCGATTTTATCTATTTTTGCCAATACTACCTATCATGAATTTGACACCTACCAATAAAATGTTTACAGAGATTTATTAGGGTATCTCACATACCATCGCCAATCATAAAGAGTAAAGTCACCTAGACGTTATATATTAGGCATATGGAGGAAAGGTCAAGCTTTCGTCCAATTTTATCTGTTTTTGGCCCAAATACAATATACACTATTGTCAGTAAATTAGGTTCACTCATTTTCATGGACATAACTTGCATATTGGCTGATGTATGCGGTATAAAGTCACCTGCAAGTTAGAAAGTCGTTATGGTACGTATGTGGGAGCTAAGGGAAGTATTGACCTGATTCAAACCTATTTTCGATATTCAGACATACCATTATCAAGAAAAGATTCTCTCTAAATTTCAACTATGTATATACATCATACATTAAACAATATTTACGGTAAAAGTCAACTACAGGAATTGAGGTTAAAATATTCGGTATCTAGTGTTATGAATAGTTTTAGTTGGATATCGTTTTCGACATCTGAGCAGCCTTTTGAAGACAAGGAGGTGCACAAATTTTCAGATCAATATCTCAAAAACTAGAACTAAATGACTAGTTAGCTTATGTACGGACAGAAAGAACAACAGACAGATGGATAGGTTGTCATGGTCAAAACGATACAGCTCGTCACGTTGAAATGAAATATGTAATATGTTCTCCGGCGTTTCAAACTTCGGGGCAAACTTAATATACTTTGTTCGCAGAATAAAAAATTGAAAAAAGTAACAAAAAAAATAATTTAAAAAAATATTAGGTCAACCCCTTTGCTTTTTGTTTTTATTTTCTGAAATAAGCTCTTAATTTTTTTCCACGTTGACCATTGAATTGGGGCAGCCTCTCCCCTGCCTTCGGTGCCAGTCTCTCTCTTGTGTTTCGCCAGTTGAGAATTTGCATAGCAGCTATTTATGCTGTTGTTGCTCGCACACCATATGCGCCCCTTCAAATGTGTTTTTATTATTTATGAATCGGACATATCTCAGGCTTATCTCTTTATTATAAAGTTTTCTACATAAATTCATTGAAATATTGTGCAAATATCGCACTGCACTTATGTAAGCAAAATGCATACTCATTTACAGCGGCACACGTAGATATACATATGTATATGCACACGTATGTACGCATGTATTTATTGCATTAAATACTTATGAGCATTGACCCAGTTGGAGCATGTAGCGGTAGAATTTACGGCTCGAAAATAACCGGTTGAAATACATAGGCTGAATGGTTAGGTCCAAAGATTACTTGGCCTGATCCCAAGCGAGCGCACCTAAGCTATTGTTTCTGATGTGATCAGTGCAACTTTAGGAATCGAAAAACGTTGACATCTTAGTTTATTTTTTACGAACGGGCATGAAAGGAAGTCATTCGGAGCCAAGTCAGGAAGTTGACTCATCAAGTCGATGTTTTGAGTGCTCAAAAATGCAGTTGTTTCAGTCGATGTGTGAGAGCTCGTGTTGTCGTAGTGGAGAGTGATTCGTCTTAGGCTATTGGCTTTTCTGATTTATTGAAACATATCTGACAAACTGTACGTTGTATACCATTTAGAATTAACTGTTCTGCGTTGTTCGATTGATATGGTTACGACACAGCCAGGTTTTCCGAAAAAACAAGCAAGCATTTGCTTAAAAGTGCTTCGTGGGTGAAGAAACCTCTTAATCAGTTATGTGGTTATAAATTATTAAAAAGTAAAGGCAATAGTAAGCTTAGGAATAATCTCGCTAAATGTTACTAAAACCGAATTCAAAAAGTTCCTACTGAGTATCTTTGAATACGAAAACAAACATAAATGACGGAAAGGCCGCAAACGAAATTGCACAAGCCGCAGGATACAGACATTCACTGCAGTGCATTGAGTGGGGCTCGCTGGTGTGGCACTGTGACAGCGCTGGTAAAACAACTTAAGCCTTTGACATGCGTCACCCATAAATCTTGGCGCAGCAAAAACACACATAAACACGCAAACAAAAGTAGAGATCAATACGCGCACTTTTCTCCATGTAGGCAGGTCTGTGTGCAACATATGGGGACCATCATATTGGGATTTTTTAAATTCTGTGTTTTATGAAGTGGGCAAAGAAATTTTTAAATAAAAAGTATGATGAAATTTCGCGAATGAAAACTGAAATTTTACGATATTTAGAGATGCAAAGAGGTCGCTTTACAAATTTTTATTTTTCCAGCCATGCGCTAACTCAACAAAGTTTTTTTCATATTTCTCTTCTGCAAATTGAGTTTTTTGCTTGGTTACAGTCTGTTTTATAATTTTTTCCACATAACGCCATATTTCCAATCATTGTGACCATCATAAAGCTTCAGTCGACTTTGCTTCATTTACAGTTCAGCATAATTCTTCTCTTCATAATTTGTCCATCGCTATTTGCTTACATGCGCTTCATGCGCGGCGTTGTTCTTTGTCGCTCGTGTGTGCTTACGCGAGGCAACGTCAAATTTGCCGCATTGTTTAGCTTCTGACGCCATAGACAAGTGGGGCCTTCGTAAATATTTGCTAAATGAATCAGCGTTCTGCCAATGCATTCCCCTTATCGCTTATGTACATACCCGTATGCGTGTAGACTCGTATGTGTGTAAACACATGCTGAACCAAACTGACAGTTTTGACATATGGGAAGTGTGGAGTGTGACCACCGCTATGACCACGCGAGCACTGCCGTTAAACTCTGCTCTTCGCACGCGGTGGACATTGTCAACAACAAAGGATGTGAACGAAAATGTTACTAAAGGGAACTCGTGTGCGTTTATGCATATGCTCAGAATATCATTGAGGTCGGTTTCGATGACCGTATTTACCAAAAACTTTCTTTAAAATTTAAGAAATCAAATATATGTAGGATAGATATCGATTAGATAGATTATATCAATAACTCAAATATCTAAAGACAAACTATATTTTCTATCTGTCCTGTTAACTCAGGTGTACACCCAAAACTATTCGAACAGCAAAGATGTTATCCTTGAAATACTTATTCTGTGATATCACAAAGCCCAAACTGTAAGTTTTTAACGTGCACACTCAGTTATCACATACATAGAAGGTTACTAGAGGTTACTAATGATTCTTAATATTAAGAAGTTACTGCAAGTTTTGGGAGAAACCAGTTTTGATTCTACTTCATCATTTCGTAATTGCATGATTTTGGGCTGGAAATCTATACTGCTGCAATTTCACGTTCGATATTCGTACCAAGTTTACCAATTGTCGCCGGCTTGATGGCATAGACCACAGACTTGACGTAGCCCTACAGGAAATAGTCAGACATCGTCAAATCGCACGATCGAGGCGGTCATTTCGTGAGATAACACGTTCACCAAACTTGGTTTTCAATAAATCGATTGTTATATTTGCTGCGTGGCTTGTGGCGCCGTCCTGTTGGAACCACATATTGTCCGCACCAAACCGCAATTTTTTTCGGGATGCAACGGTGACTCATGGAGTACGTCTGGGTTGTTGTCTTACCAATAACGGATATTTTGGTTATTGACGAAGCCATGCAGCCATAAGTGAGCTGCATCATTCATCATTGAAAATGATTTTTCGATGAAAATCCGAATCATATTCAAATTGTTGCTCAGCCCAATCTACGAACATACGACGATTCTGGTGGCAAAGCGGTTTCAGTTCTTGCGTTAATTTGATCTTATAAGGATGTAGGTCAAGATCTTTCGGCAAAATTCGAAACAACGACGTCACAGAGATGCCCAACGGTTGGGAACGATGTGTGAAAACTGGTTTTGGTTTTTCTTAATTGATGGGCTAGCGGCAGCAATATTTTCTACACTACGGGCACTTCTTTGTTTCACTGGAACGTGAACATTTTGAGCGAGAAAAATGTGACATCGTTTGCTTTACTTTTGTAGTGTCCCTATTGAAAAAAACCGTTAATTCAGCACTAACTTTAGAGTTATGAAAGAAAATCAGAACAAAGTGTGAATATTTCACTGACGATTATATATCCTCTCTATACATACATATTTTGTTCGTAATTATGCTTGACAGGCTGTGGTCAGATTGTGGTCCACTTCAGGAGGTCCATATTCACTTTTCAAACTGATGTTTATTTTTTATTCTGTCTCTGCGACTTTACTCTTTCTTTCTGATAGGGAGATTATAATCTGTTTGGTCTTTCGGTTGGTCTATTTGATATAAGAGACTGAGATTTTAGGATTAATTAAGAGATTTAAATTAATTACTTTTAAGAGGACAGCACTTCTTTGTGCCAAAAATAGGTAAAATCAAGTTAATATTTCCATAAGACCCTCCATATATTAGGTTGTCAAATATCTCCCTTCTGCTTTTTTGCTCTTTATTCGATGCTTTATAAAAAGTGTTGCAGTGATCGCATTTAGTTCAAATATGCGCCATTTCGTTCGATAATCTATTTCCACCTTGACGGCACCTTCTGAATACCCCACTCATAGAAACCTCCCTCCTTATTTGCGAAGAACTCGGACAGCCACTTTTCACATGCCTCTTTTGAGTTCAACTTTACACCAACAAGGGCATTCGCCACGAACAGGAATAGGTGGTAATCACTTGGCGCTATGTCCACGCTATATGGTGGATGCAATAAAACCTCCCATCCAAGCTCCCATAGCTTCTGACGAGTCATCAACGAAGTGTGTAGTCTGGTGTTGTTCTGGTGGAACACTAAACCCTTGCTGTTGGGCAATTCTTTACGCTTCTGGTCGATGGCCTGCTTCAAGCGCTCCAGTTGTTCGCAGTAAATGGTAAAATTAAGCGTCTGGCCATATGCGAGCAGCTCATAGTGGATGATTCCCTTCCAATCCCACCAAACACACAGCAAAACCTACCTTCCGTCAATCCCGGCTTGGCCACTGTTTGCGACGATTAACCACGACCGTTTTCGCTTGATATTGTCGTATGTGATCCACTTTCGACGCCAGTCACCATACGCTTTAAAAATGGATCGAGTTCATTAAGTTTCAGCAGCATATCGCAGGCGTTGATTCGGTCCAGAAGGTTTTTTTGCGTCAAATCATGCGGCACCCAAACATCAAGCTTTTTAATGTATCCAGCCTTTTGCAGATGGTTTAATATGGTTTGGTGACTAACTCCCATTTTCTGGGCGATGTCACGAGATGCCACATGCCGGTCTAACACGAAGTTTTTCATGATTTGATCGGTATTCATCGTCACAGGTCTTCCGCCTGATGGCTTATCCATGGTATCGTTGTCACCTGGCCTTTGATCGATTGTGGGAGTTATAAGTTTAAGGAAAGTGAAGGTTGAAGGAATATTTAATATTAGTTAAGAAACCTCTGTATGTTCTTTAAAAAAAGGAAAGGTTCAGATAGATAAATGTGCTATTTATAATTATAAGAGAACAAACATATACAAAAAATGTGATTGTATGCCTCAAAGGTGCTACACACTCGAAAAATTCCACTTGTATATATTTAAGTTTCTGTCATTTGAATTGCCAAACTGATTACTGGAGACGACACAAACACGTCAACACAACTACATAAGCGTAATGAGCACCAGCAAAAGCTCAAAGACGAACGAAACATAATCATCTGTTGAGGCTGTTGACTGACACAAATGTGTAAGAGCGAAATAAAATAAAAAACAATACGAACTGCACTAACATGCCATAGTAACGGCATATGTTAAAATGGAGAAAGGAAAATTAATTTCGCAATTTTTTGATAAAATTCAAACAAACCGCACGCTGAACGCTGATAAGTATAACGGTATATGCTTAATATGGACGACAGCAAGCAGCAAAATCGAAAACATGCCATGTCTACTGTTGCAAGTGCATACCCATATGAAAGTGATATGTGCAGCGTACACATATCTATATGTGTGTGTATGGATAAATGTATTGCAGTTGAAGCAATCTGCTGTTGCATATCTTAAAATGCATTGCAATTGCGGCGACAGCGACATTTAATATCAAGCACTTGAAACCTCTCATTAAGGCGAGCGAGCGTTCGCGGAACCCGTCGCCTGCCACCCGCCCACGCACCGTTAAACACAAATTTGTATATCAACATTTATGCATGCAGTATGTGTGTGTGTGTGTGTGTGTGCTCGTATGTGGGCAAGAAACCGCATAAGGGCTGCCAGCCGCCACAAGCGCGCCACCAGCACAAGCTCGCCAAGGCAGCAGTCGAAATTGCAATCATCGCCGGCGCTGCTATCATTTCTCACAGCAATCGCTTGGAAATGAGGACGCGGCTGACACAGACACACCCACACACAAACAGTTGTGAATATGATTTCGCCCGCTTGCATTCTCAATCGCATTATGACACAAGCGTATGCATTGCATTTATAAATTACAAAAACACGGTCACTTATAAGCGGCGCACGGGGGTAGCACTAACCGCGAGTGGCAGCAGCAGCAAGTTGCATGCAACATGACTATTGAACATAAACATCGACATATGCAACTACTTGGCGTTCGTAAATACATATATATATGTAGACTTGTACCTATATGTGTGTGTTTGTGATGCGTTTGCGTGTGTTGGAGGCATTTTCGAGCATTTCAAGTGCATAAATGCGCGCGTAGGCGTCTTGCGTGTGTGTGTACGTGCGAGTATTTATGCTTGTGAGCGGCGCAAGATGATAGAGCAATAACGGTAACTGCGGCAGAAGTCATAGCTTAAGCGAAACAAAAATATTCTTAATGTGTCCGCATCACGAATGCGCCGCAATGCAAGCGACATCATGGAAAATGGCGGAAAATAGAAGAGGACAGCGGAGAAATGATAATTACGATTGTGGTTGTATATGAACGTTGTTGCTAAATACTCGCCGAAGTGTATGTGGATGTGTATTGCGTCGAAATTTTGTGAAGATGATAAACGGTGAGAGTGCTATAACGCCCATAATTTCACATAAAGGGACTCTTATCTTTGTGGTTTTTTTCTTTGAGTAAATGTAACATAGCGATTGAAATAAAAATGAGAGAAACCAAATCCTATAAAAAAGAGTGGCATAAATGTATAGCAGCTTCTCTCTTACTAAATTCCATATTTACTGCAAAATTTAAAGATGTGACTTTGGTTGGTTGAAAATTAAAGGTTTCAAAGGGGAGGCATCAGCCGAATTAGTTTGACCTAGAAGCTTAAACCAACGGTTAATTAAAAATTTCCTTTAACTTAACGAAATATTATATTTCCTCTATTCGTACAAAGAATATTTGGTTCAATCGGTGGTTGATCACTGTTTCATATAATTGTCTTTCTCGCAAGCCGAAAGCAGTTCATTTTATGTAGTACTTTTATGATTCTCAGCTTAGTTTCCCAACTGCCCACTATTTCTAATTTCAGTAGCCATCGATTGCTTTTGCACCACATTTACTCTAGTGGATATTGCGCTTTCTCAAAGTTGTCATACAGGCCGCGCTCACTTCGTTATTCAACACTATTACTGTGCAGTGAAGAAAAGTATAAAAGAAGAACCCGATAAGTCCATCCCCCGCCGCGCTCAAAAAATCGAGCTGTATCTATCCACTTTATGAGAGATCTTGTCACATGTTGGAGGGATGACAATCCTCAAGCCAATAGCTCCGAGATGCTGATTTTCACAGGAAAATTTTTTTCAGCGAAGAGATTTACTTCTACGAGCTTACTAGCCGATTAATCAACAATAGTTATTTCTTCTTTTCGATATTTACGCCAATTTACTAGTCGAGTTCAACAGTCAATCAGTTCGTCTTTTTTTTCGCGCTACCTGATCTCTTCGACAGAGTAGAGGTTTTTCTCTTCCACTCCTTCCTCCGTCGGGTACTGAAACGAAAATCTTCAAAGCTGGATTATTCTCTTCCATTCCGACAACATGACCAAGCCAGCGCAGCCACTGTGTCTTGATTCGTTGAAATAACTATGTTAATGTCGTCGCATGTCTCGCAGAGCTCATTGTTTTGACGAGCAACACGCCATCGCCAATGCGCAATAGCCAACGAAAACCATAAGTCTTACTGAAGGAAACTTTTGGTGAGCGCAATGTCTCGCATTGTGCGCCTGTTCGTCAAAAAACTTTCATTGCTTACGTCAGTATTAGTTTTGTGGCATATGTTTTTTTATAGTAGGGGGAAGCATCGATAGCTGAAGTGCGGAACTTTAATCCGTTAAAACCTAACCTACTCCCATGATAAGACTCTCCCACGGAACCACCGATTAGGTATTACTTCATGGGAGGGACAGGACATTTATGTCTCTATTGCGCGGACGGACGGACGCCTTGTCTATTGAAAATGTCTTAGTTTTGTCATTATGAAGGCTGACGCTTCGCTAACAGCTTTCCATTTATCAGTCGATTGACATATGAGTGTCGCTAAATAATCGACCGTAAAACTACCACCGAGTGTGGTTTTTAGTTTTTCCCTTGTATTTGAGAATCGTGGGCAATGAAATAGTACATGTTCAGAGTCTTCTACGTATATATACTCTGTTCACGTCGGTCAGTGCGGTCTAATGTCATTGGGGAATCTGAAGAAGTAGCTTCTAAAGCACCCGTCTAGGTCCCCATGTTGTCTGTGCATCCACGTGTGGATGTCCGGTATGAGTCGATGGGTCCAACGCCCTTTAGATGAGGAATTCCACCGCTCCTGCCACATTTTAGTGCTTTTGTTTCTCTCCTCTGTTCTTGCCGATACTGTTTTAGGCTCTAATAGCTGATATAATCGCTCGAGTTCATCTCCCTGGATGCCAACGGGTGGCATACTGTATAATACTTCAGCAGCATCGGTTGATATAGTCCGGAAAGCACTTATTACTCGAATTGCAGAAAGCCTAGGCACCGCAATTATTTGTTTAGCATACGCTTTTATATCCATTGCCTGTATCCATACTGGTGCTGAAAAGAGTATTGCGGAACTCATTGCTTTCGCTATTAAGAATCGCCAGCTGGAACGCACACAGCCTGTATTGGTCATCATTCTTGATAGCGCGTTATAAATGATGGTTGCTTTACTGGAAGAATACTCCATGTCTCCTTAAATTTTAATTTGAAATCCAATATTACTCCCAGATATTTCAGTTGCGGTTGTGAAGTAATCTCGCACTCCCCTAGTGTTAGCTCTATTTGTTGTTGTACCTTCCTGGTTCTTATGAGTAAAACTTCAGTTTTTTGCTCCGCCAGTTCCAGTCTCACAGAAGAGAACCAGTGCCGGAGATCATTTTTTTGCCACTGCTACCACCATGAGATGGTCCGCATATGCTATTAATTTCACACCTTTTGGTTGCTGCCTTCTTACCACCACTTCATACAAGTGGTTCCATAACAGCTGGCCTAACACTGATCCTTGGGGTACTTCTCTCGAGACAGAGTAGCTCTTGGCTCCTTCGTTCGTATCCTAAATCAGCCTTCTATTTTTTAAATAAAAAAACTGGTCGAAAATGGAGTCCTTCAGCTGGTATTATTTCGAGCAAAGAAATTATATTTAAAACATAAAGCTAAATAATTAGCCATAGAATTAATTTATATACGATATATTTCTTCTTGAAAACCATTCTGGAAATCCAACGCAGAATCAATTTTAGCAACAGGTACTACTTCGGACTGAATAGGCAATTGAGAAGTAAAGTCCTCTCTTGACGATCAATAACCAAACTCTATAAGTGCAGAAGCTTGGACGATGACAACAACTGATGAGTCGACGTTGCGAATTTTCGAGAGAAAGGTTCTCCGAAAGATTTATGGTCCTTCGCGCGTTGGCCACGGCGAATATAACATTCGATGGAATGTTTAGCTGTATGAGATATATGACGACAAGGACATAGTTCAGTGAATTAAAAGACAGTGGCTACGCTGGCTAGATCCTGTTGTCTGAATGGACGAAAACACCCCAGCTCTGAAAGTATTCGACGCAGTACCCGCCGGGGGAAGCAGAGGAAGAGGAAGACCTGTCGGAAGGACCAGGTGGAGAAGGACCTGGCTTCGCTTGGATTGGCCCCACGTAGCGAAAATAAGAAACAACTGGCGCGCTGTTGCTAACTCGGCTATAATCGCGTAAGCGCTGTCTATGCCAGTAAAGAAGAAGACCCTATTTTTATCTATTTGCATCAAGCAATTTATGGTTTAAACTGTAAGAAGTTCGTTTTGTTGTATTTATGCACATAATAAATATAGGTATATTGTATAAGCAAACAGCTTCATGTACTTGGATATATGTCAAACTTACACTTTCGCTTCTGGATTCTTGAACAGACATAACGTTGCATAAATACTTGAATGCAAAAAACGTCGCATGAAGCGACGCTAAGTTCACGTCGCGGTGTGCAGTGTAAATGACGTGAAGCGAAAACACTCTGGTAATATTCCTAGAAGCAACAACTTGGCGCACCACCACATACAAGCACACAAATACATGTATTTGTATAATGACGGCGACGAAATTGTGCTACCTTGCTGTTGATATGCTTGGCGTGATGCGATTTTTAAGCGATTATGCAGCGCACTTGCACCCACACACACACACGCATGCATGCGAATACCAATGAGAGGTTGAAGGAGTGCATGCACACTCAGCACATGTATGAGTATTATTATGCAAGTTTGGTTGGGGGAGCTAGGGTAGCATCGCTGCAGTCAGGCTTATACAACCAACACATGTGCATGCAGGTATATACATATATGTGTGTACATGGTGTTGTCCGTGTATGTCATTGGATATTTTTCCACTTACTTAACACATTAAGGACGCGAGTGTAAACTGACTAAAAATATCCACTCCCGCGCACACACACTCAACGACTCGCCTCAGTGCCTTCGAGCAGCAAGCAGTCAGTGCCAGTGCAGCTCAACACTTGCTGCGTTGCATTGCAATGCACCGTTACATATATGTATGCATGTGTCTATATGTTTGTATATGAAAGCACCTGTTCGCAATGAAAGCAATTCATTATATATATTGATGTGTGTATATGTATGTGTGTGTATTTATTTTTCGTTGCTAATGTCGTTAGGTTTGTTCTTAAAATAAAGCGCCAAGCCACAAATACGAACTATTGACTAATAACGGTATTGTGCAAGCCAACAATCCGAAAAACACGTATATTTCGAGGCAGATATTTACATGCAGGCATTTATTTCATGAATATATATATATATATATATAAATACACCATAGCTGCAATTCAATTCAAACGTTGGCATATCTATAGTACATATGTATATGTATTTAAAAGCACCCAAGCATATTTCTCTATTCATATTCAGACTATGAAGAGCACTGAACGTATACTATTTAAGCCTAGAAGTAAAGAAAGACATTCTGCATAATCGTAGTTGAGGTTATGGTAAATCAGTTTACCCTACATATTAATACATTCGCCTAAGAGCGCGTTCACTTTCGCGGCGTCTGGATTTACAGTTTTATATTGGAGTCCAATGTCTGCGCTTTCACTGAGGTATTTCGATAATTGCGTCAGGCATTTACATTTATGAAATTATGTTAAAATAGAGACTGAAGAAAATTAAAAAATTTAAAAAATTATATAATTTAATTTTGCAGAATATTTGATAATGGTGAATGGATATTATTTTCTCCAGATATTCAGCACCAAACATGATTATCTAATACACAAGAGACAACTTCAATATCAAAAAGCCAAAGTGAAAAATACTTTACCCGTCTACGAATCACCAATTACTACACTCCATTGAATCGAACAAACTATACCCATATATTATACTTGTTGTGCAACCCTGCGCTAAAATGTCTTCTAATGCATGTGCAATAGCCTTATGATTCTTTTTTTGTGGAGAAATAATTTTTTCATCTTATGTATATATAAAAAGTACATAAAAAAGAAATATTTTTTTATTTATCACTGAACCATTCACAATAGTAAAAGTGAGCTAAAATATGCAAAAACAAAACTTGAAAGCATTAAAGGTTGAGCTCAATAAGTTTGAGCAAAATTCCATTTCAAAAGCTGGGGGGCGACTTGGCTAAATCGACACCGCTCATCAGTCTAATATATTAATATATACGTAGTTTAGTGAGTTCAACAATTACGGGACTTTAGAGGTTATTAAAATATTTATAACGCAGTTTTTTCCTCTCCAGGATTTTTCTCTCTACAATTAAAAATGGAGCTAACATTTAATTAATTGCGAGTGATACTAGATCTGAGGGAGACGAAATGAGTTCTGAGAAATAACTGGAGTAAAAATTTATTACTTCCATGATCGGAAAACAGTGGCATCTTTCGTGGGACGCTACACTTTTCAGCGAGAGTTTATACCCGAAATACCATTCGATCGATATTTGTCCGCCAAATTAGCCACGTCTACTGATAGCAATTTGAAAAAGACAATCTTTCAAATTTCAGTTGCGACTTTCACGTAATCTTTTAATACCATACTTAACTGGCTTTACTATGATTAGCACAGTAATCAGTGAATATAAATGTCACATAAAAATGTTTTGACTACAAAGATCTATATCGATCGATTTATACCAAACCATAATATGTGCAAAATTCCACTACAATATTTCAAAAGCTGAAGGATAAATAATTCATAATATCTCTCTCGTAGAAGCCGCCCTCCTTATTTGCGAAGAACTGGGACAGCCACTTTTCACAAGCCTATTTTGAGTTCAACTTTACATCAACAAGGGCGTTCGCCATGGACAGGAACAGGTGGTAATCACTTGGCGCTATGTCCAGGCTATATGATGGATCAACATAGTTCCTACAATTCTGGACGCTTCTGATCGATCGCCTGCTTCAAACGGTCCAGTTGATCGCAGTAGATGGTAGAATTAAGTGTCTGGTCACATGGGTGCAGCTCATAGTGGATGATTCCCTTCCAATCCCACCAAACACACAGCAAAACCTTTTTGGCCGTCAATCACGGCTTGGCCACTATTTGGGACGATTCACCGGCCTTCTACCACGACCATTTTTGCTTGATATTGTCGTATGAGATCAATTTTTCGTCACCAGTCTCCATCCGTTTCAAAAATGTGTCGAGTTCGTTCCGTTTCAGCAGCATATCGCAGCCGTTGATTCGAAGAAGATTTTTTGCGTCAAATCATGCCACACACAAACATATAACTTTTTTGTGTATCCAAGCTTCTGCAGATTATTTAAAATGGTTTGGTGACTAACTTCTATCTTCTGAGCGATGTCACGAGATGCCACATGCCGGTCTACTTCGATGTTTTCCATGGTTTGATCGGTATACGTCGTCACTGGTCTTCCGCGGCTGGCTTATCCATGGTGTCGTTTTCAACCACTCTGAATCGTGATAACTTCGTGTAACTTCTGGCTGTTCAGAAAATTCACATGACCACTCTGAAGACACCATTTTGCCTCATTTGAAGATATAAAAGCTGAATCGAAGAAGGCTCTGATGGCAATCACGACGGAGGGCTTTTCCAATGGTGACTGGAAAATTCCTTGTCATGAGTGTATTGCAGCGGGAGAGGATTACTTTAAAGGAGATGAAATGGAACAACTTCACCCTTAATTTTTATCACAGTGGTATATATAGACAGATAGACGTACAAGCGGACATAGTGGCGGCTTTCTAAAGCGATATGATTGTATAACCCGCCCTTAGTCTTGCTGGTAGGAGCAGAAAACTTGACAACTTACTATTTCAACAATTTCAACCTGAAAGGTTGAATTGTAGTCATTTAGTATTGATTCTACTTTGTGGGTATGGATTCTTATCGAATGAGTTTGCTCTAGTTCCTTTTTCAATTTTTAATCCATCGGCTAATGCACATATTCTTCTTTTCTGGGATGTGAAATATTTTACTCCTTGTGGAACTCTATTTTCCTATTCAATTGGAAAATTACTATAGTACTATGCCCCAGTAATTTTGAGCATGGTTCTAATGATTTAAGTGCTTTGGCCGATTGGCTGCAAGCAGTACTTCATATCTCATACGGATATGTATTATCTTAGTATCAAAGATGAGCATCAAACCGTTTTTGAAGTAGTTTTCATAGCTCCCGAAATCCCATTGCTCCTATTACAAGAGTTTAACGCGTAAATTTTTTTTAGTGCTTATAACCGTACTTTTTCTTTCGACATTTTCAGTTTTTTCTATCCTGTAACGTTTCAGTGGGAAGGTAGAACTTCATGCATCCCACTAAGCTCATTTAAATTCCACGGAGTAGTAGAAAATATAAATTTAAATATTTTCTCCAACTTTCGCACATATTTTTGCTCACAACAAAAGAAAGTAAGAGTGTTAGCTTGTCATTGCTAGCAATTATGCAAGTCATGGCGTGAAATTTACCCATGTAAATACACACACATGTACAAATGAGGGGCCAGCATATATATGAAAATTATTGCCAACTCAAACAATATAATTTAGCAACCACATTTCAACAAAAGAATAATGAGCTTCAGCGCGCACACACACACATATTTAGAGGGACAAAATAAAAATTTAAATAAGAACAAACAAGTAAAGCAAAAACGAAAAAATAACATTCAAACGCATATGAAAATGAGTGAAAGCGAAATGTGTTGGTGGGAGGTGCGCGGGCGAGAGGGGAGCGGCTTGTCTTTTGTGTGCGCAAAAAATTAACAATGTCATCAAAGTGAATTTACATGCTTGTCCCCTTATGCTGATTACACAGAAAATCTTTTCAAAGCCTTTAGCAAATACGCACAAGCGTAAGCAAGTTATTGTTAGAGCATATTTTCAGGCGGACGGACAAGCTGCTGAGTGGCGCTGGCTACAGCATGAGCCACAGCATGCGTGGCGTGAGCGCATACGACACAAGCACAAGAATGTGAAAAGTATGCATATATGGTTGTAAATTAACACATACATACACACACACATCTGTACATATACATTTGTGTGGTTGTGCATAGCCGAATATAGCGGCATGTGCCAAGCATAAATTCGTTGGCATATTTGTCTTTTTGGCTGCTAACCCCACTCACATCACTGGCAGCGCTGAGTAGGGAGATCTGGTTCACTGGTTGGCGGGATGACTGGCTAGTTGGCTTGCGAGCTGGCTACAGCGGCTGGTTGGCAACGAAGTGTAGCGGGTTGCTCACTAATGTTGGCTCAAAAAATCCTAACCCAAATAACTGCTAAAACTATTCAAAACATTTACTTAATATTTTCGCAACTCCACGCGCGCTCACACGTAGATGTAGATGGTGTTGTTGTTGCAACGCTAAGATCATAGCTGTTGAGGCCGACAAGCGGTTGAGTGTGGTTTTCTGGCTTGTGCCAATGACATATACATGTGTATATATGTATATGTTTGCTTGGAAAAGTGCGAACGCGCCCACAAAGTACGCCCATCAACAAACGTGGCCCGGAAAGATGTAAATAAAAATATGTATGATTATTAGGGGTGTACTTAAATTCATGTACAAAGTTTTGTTTATTGAAAAAATATTGTTTCGCGAGCAAATATCTAGAGTTCTGAATAAGAAATAAATATTTAAAGACTTTTTAATTGTGCTACCAATCTGAGATCAAAAGTAAAACATAACATATAAAAATTTGAGGTAATTTGAACATTGACTTATTGCAATGAGTCGTTTAAATATGTATTGTTATATCATTGACGACAATCAGAATTACCTTGACTTTAAAATATATGAGATTTTTAAGAACCGCCCTAATATATTTAAATTGAAGAGTAAGTGATATAAAACTGAAGTAATAAGTAACGTTCTTATCGAATCAATCAATATTGAGATATAAATTGAGTTTTGAAGGACCACCCTTATACCTTTAAATTTAAGTGGACGTAGTTTTAAAGTGACGTATTAAGTATGGTTTTAACCGGATCAGTCAATTTACATATAAGGTAATTTGAGATTTGGGAGACTTGAAGGACCACCCTAATATTTTTAAACTGAAATGGACATAATATAAAATTGATGTACTAAATTTCATTGTAATCGATTCGGAAGTTGCTAAATTTTTGAAAAATTAGAGGCCACCCTAATTTTCGAAGAATCTCTCAAGAGAACGAAGTGAAAAGTAATCCAGCAAGTGCCGTTTTATTTGTTTGACTTAATTGAAAAAATGTGTAATTTATCCTTATTTAACAAAAATCTATTTGTATATCCTCCAATTTATTAACATTCAAGTCTTATTTTAGATTTTTAAGTACCACCCTAATATGCGTATATTTGCTTTCAACACATTTTGGCAGTCACATAAGTATGTAAGCACACATAAAAGCAGTTTGTAATCCTTTGTTATCTTGATCTCTTGTACTCTCGCACACATACATACACACGTATGAGTATAATACTGCCAGCATTCATGTATAATATTAAATCATATTAAAATATTCAAAGACTCAGAGTACTTTCTTTGCACTTCAGCATGCCGCACCTCCGCACATGCATATGTATGTGTGCGTGTGTGCCTACTGATCATCATCAACACGGTTGTCTCGGCCCGCACGGCCGTCTCGAAACTTTCATAAACATTATCGAGCAAACACAATACAGCCGGCGACAAGCTAAGAACACGTTAAATACATGACCTCCTCTCGGCGTGCGGCTAACGCCCTTCAACGCTTAGCCCTAACAGCAGTAGTGCCGTAGTAGTATTGGTTGGTAGTATCAGCAGCCAGCCAGGCAGCTAGCGCGTTGATTTAAGTGCGCCCACTCCACACTGTTGCGTTGACAAAATATATCGACCAGGCTGCCGGGTGCGCCAACAAGCAGTGGGCGCGTTGTGGGCGTCAAATGGCGGAGCAACAGCATCAAAGGGGGCCTATATTGAAAAGCCGACTTGCAGGCGTGCGTAGGCTGGTCCACAAGCACTCGGAAGCAAAGCAAATAACCGCTCTTCCAGCGTTAGACGGTAAGAGGCTTGTTATTGGGGGCACGCCGCTTTTCCCGGCAACCCCTTTCGACCCCGCTCTGAAAGTATGTTATTTTGATAACCATTACAGCCACCGCTTGTTGCTGCTGCCTTCTCAACGCTTATGCTCTAAGCCCTTGCGCTGGGTGTGCGTCGTAAATTGAATGTTAAAAATTTTGAATAATTTTCAGCAACACTTTGGCTTCTCCATCCAGCAACACTTTCACACACACACAGACATGTATGTGCGTGTAATTGTGTGTTATCTTGTAAGCGCTTGTGCTCATATTTGAGTATGCAGCATATATGCGCATTCTTGACAAGTGTTTAGAAGATGCTTAAAAATTTATTAAGACAAGGTTAAAATAGTTTTTCGGTTTTGAATTCCTTACCATAAGTTTTAGCGCATACACTTAAGAAGATAAGCGGAGCGTTTCTCCTACATACCTCACTTGCTTGCAACCTCTTTCGTGCGCATTGTTTGATAAGTATGTGTTCGGCGCTTTATTCCCGCTGTAGCTTTCCAAATTGCGCTCCAAATTTATGGATATTTTACATTTTTCACGTGTTTACCCTTTTGCCAGCCTTTGAACCGAAGTTCAAAGCATTCAAAACGGCAAGATTGCCAGCAAACTTTTTCCCAATCGGAATTTGTTTGCAAAGAAAGTTATCTTGCAGGATTAGGAATTAGACTGCCGAGATTAAATGGCTGAAACGATTATGTAATAGTGTGTAATTTTTGTGATTTATGAGATTATGTGTACATACTTATTTATTTAAAGCCGTTTCGTTCTTACTGAATGCCTTTCGGGCTAAGAAGTTCACAAATATCCTTATCGGTTGTAATAAAAGGGACCTGGTTAAATTGTTCATTGAAAGCTGTTTATGTAAAGAGTCTATTCTTTGAGAACTTCTTTTAAGTGAAATAATATATGGAGTGATTGGAAATATAAGTTTAGTTAAGAGACATCGGCTACGTTGGCTAGGTCAAGTCGTTCGAATGGGCGCAAACACTCCGGGTCTGAGAGTGTTCGGCTCAGTAGCCGCCGGGAGAAGCAATGGAAAAGGAGCTGGATACACATGGAATTTCGCCGTTGGTAAGACCAGGTGAAGATATGTCCAATTAACGCCAAACAGTGAAAAGGAAGAACGACTGTCCCGCTGGAGTAAACTCGGCTATAACCACATAAGCGATGTCTACAACAAGAAAGAAGAAGCTCAGACGTCCGCGACCTCAAAGGCCTTGAGTAACAAGTTTCAAAGAAATTCTTCTATTTTTAAGAAATTATAAAAAGTTGAGTTTGCTACACAATTTCCACCTTGCATTTAGAGGTTAAAAAATCATGACGTTATGAGAAAAAACAGATTTCGGATTCGCGTTCAGCAACACCGAAACAAAAATACATTACGATGGTGAAAGAAATCTTTCAAGAATTTTTTTTTGAGAACCTGTGTAGTTTTCTTAAAAATATACCGTAAATCGCTTCATACTTCCTCTCCTTTTAGCGTATAAAGCGATACCTCCTATCAGTTATTAGTCATTTTATGCTTACCATAATTTCTGCTGCATTTTTTTATAACAACTTAAAGCCAAATGCTATGGTCAGTCTTGAATTACACAAACATACAAATTTATTACTGAATGAAATATGTTCAGAGACCATATAATATATATTAAATTCTGAGGCAAAATCATAAGCGTCTGCATATTTTGCTGAAATGTTGAACAACGAAACGCTTCACTTGGACAAGCGTCAAGAGAATTTCTATGTTCAACACACACATACGCATAGAGTAGACTCATAAAAAGGATATGGGAAGCAGCCACATATTACTGGCGTAAATCTGTTCTGTGAGACATCAAAAGTACGCATTGCCGTAGCCATAAAATTTGGAAAAATTACAAAAAAAATAAGAGCCAAAAAAAGAGTTGTAGTGAAATATCAGCAAGCTTTGAGCAGCTAAATAACGGGAACGAAACGGAAAGCAGACGTGGAAGGCAAGAAGGGCGAAAAAAGCACGCACATGAATGCCTGAGAACATGCTTGTGTGTGTGTGTGTATGTGTAATTGCATAACATAGCATGTGACAAGCAACCAAGGTCCAAGGACTTTAACGCGCTCTTACCAAAAGCCACAGCGGCAGCAACAGCAGCAAAAACAACAACAATAGCCAATGCTGTAGCGCCTTCCGCTCGCCATCACTGGGGCAGCTGCTGATATGGCCACTTGTGTGGAAGTGGAATTTTGTTGTTTTTGTTGTTGTGCAGCATTTTCCGTTTGCAATGAAAATTCGCTGCCAAATGTTGCATTTATTTTGTAAGCTTCCGGCGGGGGAATATGATGAACGGAAAAAGAGTCACACACTCACATACGCACACACTCGTAAAGGCAGTTTTTTCTTCTATCAACTGAAAGCACAGTAAAATCGTAGAAAGCAAACAGCAGCGCAATATGCTGCAACATTCTTGCACGACTCTGTGTATGTGTTTGTGTGAGTCGTAGTGCACGCGGGGAGTCACTTTTCGGCCAGCTTGGCACGCATGGCCAATCCAAAAAGTCACTCATACGCACTGTGACACCGACATGCAAGCCGAGCGAGAACATGCGCTGACGCTAATATATGATAGACACAGCGCCTCGTGTGAGTGTGTACACGTGTATGTGTGTGTGTGTGTGTTTAGTGAAACATTGTACATGCAAGTTTGTTTATTTTAGCCAGTACTTTGTTTGGTATGGTGCGCCTTTTTCAACGCCAGCTGCCCTGAAACTGCAGCGACTTATCATAAACTTTGCAACAAAATATAGTCTTGCGAACTGGCACATACTGCCTTACTCACATGTAATATACATATATGTATGTATGTGTAAAACAAGCATGAAACTGCAAACTTTCGCATGTTGAGCGGCGAGTAGCAGACTGTCGCACAAGAAATTGCCAACACTTAGAAATTTATTGCAACGCCGAAATCGATGATTTTGATTACAAACACACAATACATATGCATAAATATTTTAATATATTTATAAAATAGACAATGTTAATCGATAACTATACATAATTGTTTTGGTTTGCAACCCAAAGTAAATAAAATGATTTAGCATGACATGACTAGGAGATATATTGAATATTTCTCTGAAAGCAAATACTGAAGTCGAACTTCTCGTACTTATGACATTTACACATAATGAATTAATCTTTAGTTAATTTTTTACAGCTGTTTTGCTGGAACACATTTTGGTTCGTTCAAATTTTGTCTATTCCAAAAATGGATCAAAAATTTGTAACAATTTTATGTGAAAAACCAAATTAAGTGCGCGGATGCATTCCGAATGTTGATTATGGCTCGAGCACCTCAAAAAACAACGAAACCATTATTGAAGTGAAGGATATAGTAATAGCCAATCGTCTAACCACAATTAGAGAAATTGCTGGGGAACTACACATATCGTACCATTCGAATTTAACCTATGATTTGAGTATGATGTGGGGTCGCTACGAAAACTGTGCCAAGATTCCTCACTTTCAAACAAAACAGCGTCGCGATGAGATTTTTCCGTAAATTTTGGGTTTATGGTTACAACAATCCTACAATCCCTACAATCTGTCCGATAATTTTTAAGCACTGTTTCTTTAAATTTTTCATTGTTATCTTTATTAAGAGAGCTGGATGGACGCCTTATCTGGTACAAATTTTCGTTGACTTTACGACCTTCACTAAATGCCTTGTTTCACTAAAATTTATTGTTTTCGTAATAAAAAAGACTTCTCCTTCTTTCCAGTAGAAATATATGTAGTAAAGCGGAAAAAGAGGAAGACCTCCACTCTGTTAGAAGGACCTGGTTTCGCTTGGAATCTCCAATTGGCGAAATATCGGCGAAACTTATTTAATACCAAATAATTCTCCTAAGCAGATGAAGGCTTAACCGAAGGCGTTTAAGAGGGCAGCCTGCTTTAGAGGCTTAAGAATTAAATTTTTTTGTTTTTGTGAGGGAAAATAATAATTGATTAAATCGAAATTTTTAGGGTATAGGTAGAGTTATATATTTAGATATCCTCCAAAAATTTTTTGGATAGAAATCTTTGATATTCTGTCTTTGCGAAGGAATTGACCTATGCATCTCACATGTGCATTTTCTATCGGAAACAAAAAGTTCAAAGAGATTCATATTCTTTAATACTTTTCTTCTAGTTAAACTAAAAAATTTCCAAAAATAAGTTTAAAATTCTAATATTTTTTTAAAAATTGAAAAAAGTGGTTTTTACCAAAAAAGTTTTATTTTTATTTTATATCTGCTATTTCCCTTCTAGCTTCGAAAATATTTCAAATTCCATTCTTTAACTTTGAGGACATATTTTTACATAATTTTTAAAGCGATTTATGCAAAAAAAATTTTTAAGCTTCTAAAGCAGGCTCTCCCCCTTAAATCTTTCCTTTTTTATAGGCAGAATGGCAAAGAAGTCCTCATGACAGGTCACCCACAGTCAGGTTTGTTTTTCCGGCTATGGGAGCTGCCTACATATGGGGACGTGGCAGAAACTTGTTTAAATTATTTTCAAAGAGTATTATTCCATCGCGCCAGCACAAGCTCTTAAAAAACTTTTAAAAAAACTATGACTATGTGATCAGAGTGAAAGAGGAAAAGTACTAGCAAAAAACAAAATAATCAAGTTATTCTCTTCATTGATTACTAACTACAACAGATTGACTTCGAATTCTCTGAAACTTTTGAAAGTACATTTCATAAACTTCCGTCCGTTATGGCCACTTTAAAGTGTCTATAAGTTTACCTAATCTAATTTCGAAATTCTTAACTTTTCTGAGAGGCTTTATCAAGTCATTTGATACAGCTGACGTCGCCAAGCTTAAGTTCGACCAAAATTAACGGGACTTTTACTTGAAAAAAGTGGATGCCAGTAAAAACTATCACAAGAACATTAAGTTCCGCACATATGAGCGTATGAATTTACTTGCTTGCTTCTAACTGCAATTGTCCCAATGCGCAGCGTTTGCAACTGAACCACTTTAACTGCGCAAACAAATGTGGTGGCAGCAGCTGTCACCTACAACAAACACACATACAGTCTTAAGTGTCAAATAGGTAGCGGCGAGAGCTAACTGGATGGGTGTGTGTATGTGTGGCTTTTACGACTGGCAACAAAACCAACACAAACCGCCCAGCTGGCAAATTATAGGCGTTGCAGCCAACTCTAATCGCTTTCGCCATACGCATCGAGCACACCAACGGCCATCGACCACCGACCATTCAACACTCGGTCTTTGTCTACTTCTAAGTGCTATTTAGTTATACAGCCGCATTAGAAGTTTTCCGTTAGCTTGTGGTTGGGCTAAACTTTATTCAGCAGTGCGTTGGTTCGAGTGCTCTCAATTTGGTCAAATGCTAAATTGGCCATTCAAATGATGCTGTGAGACAAACGTACCAACAAACGCACTTACAAACATACCATTACGAGTTTAGTACGGTAGTTGGGTATAGTTAGAGCCTTAGTCAAGGTTAAGATGCAACTAAGCTACGCAATTCGCCAAATGCTACCAAATATGTATATAATTGTAATGGCTTAGCTCGCCGCTGATGAGGCGCTGTCTTGGATTTGATCGCATTGATGTGCTCAGCATTGGGCGTTGGTATTGTTGGTAGTTTTGGCCACAATGGCGGTGGCTTTTGTTTGCGGACATACAAATTAATTGAGGGAAACGATTACTGGCACAAATTGTGTGGTGCTTGAGGATAACTATGGACGCGGTGCTTTGATAGTGGTAAATATTGTTATTGTTGTTGTTCCTCGCCTTGTCAAACTACTTATGGGGGAGTCTTAAAAGAATGCATACGTATTTGGTCGTATGCGACATCTGGACGTCATTGCCGGTAGTTGTGCTAAATTTCTTGGAAATCTTTTATGTTGGACTAATTATTTGTACTGCTAATACACATATGTATATACATATATGTGGAACACTACAACTGTAGTGAAATAGCTAGACGAAGGCATTAAGATTAATAGTCGCCAAGATTTTATCTGTGCAATGATCACTGCGAATTTTTAAGTATGAGTAGATGAAGGCAAATGTCCAATGCGAACCCTTGCTTTGTTCAGTTGGAAGAATGGGACTTCATGTATTGCTGTCAAAAGCGTAGAAAACCGATCCACCGACAGGTGGAAAAATATCTGAAAAATAGTCAAATAACTGAGTAAGTGTCGAATTGAAATTTTGATCACGTTTTTTCTCCTCACGAAGCTGATCATTTGTTGGAACCACCGACATCACATGACAAACAGAACGATCGGAATTAAGGGCTGTACGGAAAACCTTTTCATTTCATCAGATGCCTTAATGAAATTTGACATAAGATATTGCCTAAAGCAATAATGTTCCAGGTATGAAATGAGCGTTTTTTGTGAAACGAAATATTAATTTTTAATGGAAGGTAAAAGACTTTATATATATTCAAAGTAGTAACCATTAGATTTTACATACTTTGAGCACCTTTCTGGCAGTTTGTGGATATAATGCCAATAGAAATGTTCGTCTTTTGAAGCAAACCAATCAGACACCCAATTTTCTGGAGTAAGTCATCAAAGTACTGCTTAGCCAATAAGTGTTCCACCGAAGAAACCAAATAATATTCGAAAGAGACCAAGTCCAATAAATACGGCGGGTGAGTCAGCTCCCAGTCACATACTGGTATGCAGGTGCATTGTCGTGTAACAAGATTACTTTTCCGTGTTTTCTGGTCCATTCTGGTTGCTTTTGTCTCAAAGTATCATCTTCATCCAATATTGCTTGCAGTTCGACGTCTTCAAAGTTTTTTGGTAGTCTTCCACGTTCTTCATTTCTCACATAAAAATCATTTTTTCTGACCTGGAGAAACTATCTTTTGCATGTTACTTTTGATAGATCATGATCACCATATGCCTCGACAAGCTTTCGATGCGACTCTGCAGCACTATTCTTCAAATGGGAACAAAAAATTGGAAAGCATTAATTTCCGGTACAGAGGTTGACATTCTCATTACAATGAAAAAATATGAGCGTAGTATATCAACTGCTACCTATCAGGAAGAAGAAGATTGACAATTATTCAGAGAATAAACGAAATAAAGAAAAAGTAAAGCAATGGAAAGCTAGCAGAGTCTAACAGAAAGATATAAAAATGATGAAAAAGTTCTATAATAATCAGAAGGGTCAGTTTTAAAAGACGATTTTTAGGGAGTGCCTTTCAAATAGAACAGCCAACGGAAGAACTTTGTGAACTTTGTGCTTCGTTCCTTCAACCATATTTTTACCTTCTTTAAACAGAGATTATCAGCTATAAATCTGGTTCTGATCTGAATCTGATATATCATACTAAGTCAGCAAAACTACCTGAAAATACTCTTTCTAGGAGATTAGAGAAAGTAGTTTACATTGAAGTTAAAATCGGTCATTTCTGACGTTAGTCGGACCATCGTTGTTTGTAAGATCGTAACTGTTATTCTTCTGGAATCATTTTGCTCAATTTCACGTCCATATTTGATTATCCGTGTCTATAAAACAAAATTTTAGTAAATACTAATCAGCTACTCTTTCAGCTATTTTCCATAGACAACAGTTACCATCAGTCGGTTCATAAAAGACTATGCTCACCTCTAAAATAATCCTAGTTCAAAAGATTTCTAACTTCTACCATATTTCAGTTCTCCCATGAATGTAGTGGAATAATTTTTTCTGTCATTTCTACCACTGCCTTCCCTCGCTTATGCACCTATTTCAGCTCCTCACCCAGGCAACCAAGCAAAAATGGAAAACTGAACAGGTTCTGCTCGTTTTGGTGCTCGAATGAGCGTGAATGGAGTTGTGAGTGTGTGTGTGGCATACAGCATACAGTATACAGCACACAGCACACAGCAACTACAACAAAAGCAGCTATATTTAGGGCTTAGAATATAGTGAAAAGCGCAGCAACACCGTTAACTTGTGGTAGCTGCCGTACCTTCAGCTTCACACAGTTTGTTGTTGGCTATGTATTGGTGTAACGTTGGCACCGTTTACTTTCGTCAGCTCTGAAGTGCCGCTTCAGCGTTGCTTGTCTTGTTCGCCAACGCCTCGCTTTGTATTCGGTTGCATTGTTTCGTAGCTTATTTGCATCAAGCTCATTGTTCTTGTTTATTTATTACAGTTAATTTAGTGGAGACTATTTTTATATTTCCTTAAGAATATTTTTAGCTATACTTTTTTTTTTTAGAATAAATTAAAAAAGCGGGAAGACACAAAAGAGAGAGGTCGAAATGCGTGAGTACGAAGAGTTTGATAAGCCGGCCGACAGAGGTAATGTTCGATAGTTTTACGAAAATATGCGGCAACTAACAGAAGGTTGCAAGACCGGAGCATACTCTTGTAGAATCCCCAAAGGAGATCTAGTGATTGACGACCAGAACATACTAAAATTATGAAAGGGACTTTTCTCGAGCAGCTGTAGGGCGGTGAAAGCATAACACCAGAAGATGGAGAACCCGATTCCCCAATCAATGACGATAGAGCAGACGTTTCATTTCCCGATCATGAAGAGGTTTGAATCGATATCACCTGTCTGAAGAACAACAAAGCGACAGGGGTCGACGGATTGCCGGCCGAGCTATTCAAACACGGCGGCGAAGAAACTGATTGGACTTTATTAAAGTGGCTTTAGGCCTGGAAAATCTAAACTGGATCAGCTTTTTCCTATGCGTCTAATGCATTGTGATAGGAATATCGTCACACACCACCTCCTCGTTGATTTTATAGCCGCTTTCGGCAGCACGAAAAAATCTCCCTACAGTTATGGCTGAACTTGGAATTCTGCATAGCCTAAAGACAGTATAAGTTGACGTTGAGCAATACTAAAAGCTCCGTCAGTACCGGGAGGACCTCTCCGAGCCAATCGATAACAAGCGAGGTTTCAAACAATCCTATCGTGCGACTTTTCTGCTTCTGAAGATAATAACTCGAGCTGCAGAGCTGAATCGGGAACGTACAATATTCTATAAGAGTGTACAGCTGCTGGCGTACGCCGATGATTTCGGAA
Source organism: Bactrocera dorsalis (assembly GCF_023373825.1). Taxonomy (NCBI): domain Eukaryota; kingdom Metazoa; phylum Arthropoda; class Insecta; order Diptera; family Tephritidae; genus Bactrocera; species Bactrocera dorsalis. The sequence goes on along the minus strand of NC_064304.1, from coordinate 28,700,024 downwards.
TATACGACGAAACAATTTTCAGAATTGTTCAGGGAATTAAGAGATAGAGGCTACGCTGGCTAGGTCAAGTCATCCGAATGGATGAAAGTACTCCAGATTTGAGAGTATTCGGCGAAGTATGCGTGGGGGAAACAGAGGAAGAGGAAGACCTTCACTCCTTAGGAAAGACCAGGTGGAAAGGAACCAGACTACATTTGGAATCTGAACTTGGCCAAACAGCGAAAAGTAAGAACGAATGGCGTGCTGTTGCATACTCGGCTATAACCGCGTAAACGTTGTCTAATTAAAATATAATTTATAAAGGGTTGTGTACTCTAATAAAAATAAAATTAATTTAAAAAAATGTTTTAATAATTTATTTAACTCAATTTATTGATAATTCTAAAAGTGTAAAACATCCTCATAAACACTTAACTGTAACACAATGTTGATGATGATTTGAAAATCTTGCTGAGCTCTACTTTCGCCACATTTACATTACATTTCATTCGCCGCAGAAAAATTATGACAACTTACTGGAAAGCTGCTGAATAGGTAAACCGTAACTGGAGCGTACAACCGTTAGATGCGATCAGCAAAAGCCACTGCCCTAAACATGAACCAGAGCAGCTGCAGCATCAACAACTGCCAACCACGTTGGTTGGTCAACAACATTGGTCATTGTCCATAACGTTGACCCGCTTCCTTTTTATTGCACCTCTGTTTGTGCTTGTATTCGCCGTGTGTTGTTATTATTTTTGTTGTGCAAGCACATTCGCGTTATTTTCCCACAAAAAAAGAGTAAAAAAAAAAACAAAAAACAATTGGTAGCAACATCTGTTCGAGCGAAGTTTGCAGTTCAGACCAACCAAAAACAAAATATTAGAGAAACAGTTATTTGTTCCAACTCGTCTATGGTTTCTACATGGCCACAATCAGGTAGATGACACCGGTTAACAAAGTTGGTTGTTGACAAATGCAAAGATGGTTACACAGATTAGCAATAGGAACAGTCAGTGGAAACGCTGTGGTGGGCAGTAGGAGTGCTGGTGGCTGCCACACACACATAAAGATATGTATAGCCGTCGTTACGGCTAACGAACTTTGTAGACATTCATCACGTGGGTATGTGAGATCCGGTCAGTTGTATTTGTATAACGGAATATTCAGTACGCAGAGTATTAAATATTTAAAAATTTTGTTTTTACGCCTTTATTCAAAGAAAAAAGGACCCACCAATTTCAAGTCCTGACAAATATTAATATTTTACAAAACAAGACGAGGTCTTTAAGTAAACAAGTTTTACTGTGTTTGAGTGACTTTTGAGAACAGCAACACAATTGTAATGATTGGTAGCTAATCTCTGATTGAAGAACTCATCGGCTCTAAGCCACCAACAAAGTCTAACAAAATTTTAATCAATACTAAATCAAATGAAACGATTAATTGAAATATGCAGACACAGCGACCGGCCAAATGCTATTTGAAGATTCTATTTGTCGGTAGAGATAAATAAAGAAAAAATATTCCATAGTTAAACTAGTTTTTGTTTCGAAGTTGTCTCTGTTAGTCAAGTTAGCTTTTCACCGCCTGCAGATTAAAAGTAGTTCCAAAGAGGAATTTTTTACCAAATTTCGCTGAAGATTCTAACAGACACAACTCTACATTTGCTATGAGTCGAGTAGAGCCACGTACTGTATTCGCTAATATATAATAAGAGCAAACGAAATTCTACAGAACAAAAATCGACTGACGCCATAAACTTGCCATTCGACTCTTGCTGTTTTCTCTGATTTGGAGTGGGTTCATCGTCAGTTGGACTTCGGAGTGAAGTGGTAGGACCGTGTTTCATCCAGTGTCACATATCGATGGAAAGACTCGAGTTTATCACTCTTGAACATCTGCAAATACTGCGCCGAATCATCAACTCGTTGTTGTTTTTGATCAAAAGTTAGCTCGCGCGGGACCCACAATGCACAGAACTTTCTCATACCGAATATTTGTGAGTGATGTGATGTATCCGTTCAGTTGATACTTTACGTTCAGGCAAAATTATTTTGTGTACTTTTTTGATGTTTTAGTCAGTAGCAATTCCTTTTAGGCGTCCACTGCATTTACCGTCTTCGGTGCTGATTTCCTAGAGCAGAGTAAGAAATACGCGAAATTTCTTTTACACAGCTTTATGTACGCTCCTTTTGAAGTTGGGGTAACTGAAAATTTTACTATAAATATATCTAGTAGCGTTATTTATGTGTCAAGCTGGGGACTTTTCAATTAACCTGTTACCAGCTGATGACTCCATTTGGTGTCCCACTTGGAAGGAGAGTACCTCGCATAGATGTGCATTTTTTGAGTGCTCACATTTAGTAAGACGTGTTTTAATCTTATCACTAATGATTTGTGCTTCTTTTCCCACTCATTGAATATCTCGACTCAGGTTATAACCAATCCAATATACAATTGGATAATTGGATATACTTAAAATATACCACCCTAGTCCAAAAAGCACTAAAGTGATTCTCCACTTTTCTCTATTCTTGAATTAAACGCAATTCACGTACGATTTACTTTATTTTATTTGCTGAATATTACTCCTTTTGTTTATTACAAATTTCAGTTTGAATTAAGAGATTAAAAGTTTTTCGATCTCGCGCTACGTTCGTGCTCGGTTCGTGTGCGTCGTGCATTGTGGCCAAAACTTCAATGTAATCTCTCTTAAGCACCAATATTTCCTACATTCATTGTTGCAATCATTTCGACAATTATCGCTGATTTTCCTGCTAAATTCTCATAATTCCGCAAGCGAAAGCGCAAGCAGCTAGCGGTCGTGCTGCAGCCTCGCGCTGCTGCAATTCACATCACAACGCACAGCACGGTGCACAGGGCACAGCATGCATGCGCGCAATCAATGTCAGAGCGAGTAATCATCAACAACAGAGTCATAAGCACACTAGTGCAGCGCCGAAGAACCCACACCCAGCGAAGGAGTGAAAGATTTGGTACGAGCACTCACACTTATATATTTTGCTAATGCCTGAAGTGCTCATCCGGAGATATGTATGGATGTGTGTATGTGTGTTAGTTACAACATAATCGCTTAAAAATCTTTAACTTCCGCCGGAACAGCTGCTAACTGCTGCGCTCAATTGCTGACCCCAAAAGCTCTCGCCGTTCGCCATCGTTTTGGCCATTTGTTGCAGCCGTTAGCCAGCCAGCAGCGCCTCTGCGCTCGCCATTATTACTTCTGCTGCGCTGCTCATTGTTTTAGCAGGACACAAACGGTTGCTGGTAGCTTTTGTTTGTGCGTGTGTGTGTCGTGGCATTAGCGCGTTCTGGTTGGTGCGCTTCGAAGGCGTCTCATTTTACTCCATAATCATTATCATTTCGCTTTATCTTTAACGTTTTATTATCACAGCTCGGCTATGCTTCTATTTATTGTTTGGTCCTCTCTCTTATTTTATTGCTTCTTCTTCATTTTCCCTTTTTGTTGTAGTACAACTGCCAAGCATAGGTTTTGCTCACGTTTACCGCTCAATTTTGAGATCTGTTTCTGCTGGAGCTTCTTAAAAAAGCAATTTTTCTAAACGAAGCAAAAAAATGTCAAAGGGAGTAAGGTGGATAATAAAATGCTTTGCAATTCTAACTGTTAGGACGTAGGTACATACATATATTCTTTTACATAAGCAGAAGAATGCATTGCATTGGTGTGCGTTTGCATTGCTTCGAATGTGTCTTTTAAATGTTCATTAAATTGGATTTTTAGTGTGAATCGTAAAAAATCCAAAGTGCCTCCACACACACAATTCCAAAATGCTTCTAGCGCTAAGGGCACTGCCTTACAGCTTACTGTGCCAGAAGATGAGTACTACATATGTATACTTTACGTATATATGTACATATGTAAGTGTGTGATATACATCTTACCACTTGGTTGGTTGGCGCTGTCTGAAAAACATAAAAATGTGGACATTCATATCAACAGAACTTAACTCCTAACTATCTATTCCATATGCCCTTGCTAGCCAAATTATGCAACAAGACCGTATGCTATCATGCATTTGTCAGTGTAAGCAAGTATTAATGTAATCATAAAATTATTATTTTTTTTGTTTTGGAATGATTAGTAAATACATCTTCAAGAGTAAGGTGTTATGTAATGTTGGCTTCTTCCTGGTCTGTTAGAGCTGGTTTATCAACTTAAAGCATTGATCTGAGTTCTCTGAACAAAAGCTTATTTGACGTAGTAAGACAACATGAGGAATTGTATGTAGTTTCCTCTTTCAAAGAAAAGATAATTAATTACTGATTTTGCATTCTACTGGAACCATTTACGCCAAATGAATAGATATTAATATGGGAAACAATAACGTTTCGAATAAATTCTTTCCAACCACCTTAGAATCCTCCATGTACCATAAATATCGGCAACATATTATACTTTGACAGCTGGTATGACAGCCATCTCTCTAGGAATTTCAATACCTATACAACGACAACTTATATAATATGTGTTTTTTTTCGTAAAAGATCAAGCAGTCTGGTATGTAAGGAACACCCTAATGCATCAAAAAATGTTTGCATAGTCAGTAAGAACCGTTCAGCAATTAAATTCTTCTCAATACCACGACAGATAATAAGAGAAGTTTTCGCAATGGCATTACAGAAATGTAGATCCCACCCGCATGTAAGTTTCGATGTGAAATATTTTCGAATTTTTACCTTGCGAATCGTTTACCAATTTCACACATTCGTCTGCAGTAGGCAAGCAATTTTGGTTGGCGTGACTGCTCATATGGAATTCCATGACTGTTTTAGCAACAACTGTATATGTATCGCATATAGATTTGCATGTATAAATATGTATATATTGTAATGAGGAAAATATCTATTTTATCTTACTTGAACTATCGTTGGCTGCAAATAAATTTCGAAGATCTTACGCTTTGAAGAAGTGGAAAAAAGTTTTTCAAGAATTACTGTTGAACGCCTAAACCAGCCAATATACGTAATACATAACTCAAATATAATATATCGTCTCTTAATGATAACTGTATTGATAGAGAAAATAAGGTTTTGTTTAACCAATTAAATTTTTGGTAAGATGTCATCTAATCATGGGCCAAGATACGAAGCAAAATCCAGCTTTTCTAGTTCCGACGGCAACATAAATTGGTGGATTTGGAGGATGGTCTCGTTAAAAACGAAAACAAGAAGCATTGCTGACAAAATTTCTTTGACCCCATGGGGTGTGAAAGGTCTTCATGAAGAATGAAAAATATTTGATATTTTCAGCCCAATTTTTTTAAACTTAACCTTAAGTTAAACTTAAACTTAAACTTAAACTTAAACTTAAACTTAAACTTAAACTTAAACTTAAACTTAAACTTAAACTTAAACTTAAACTTAAACTTAAACTTAAACTTAAACTAAAACTTAAACTTAAACTTAAACTTAAACTTAAACTTAAACTTAAACTTAAACTTAAACTTAAACTTAAATTTAAACTTAAACTTAAACTTAAACTTAAACTTAAACATAAACTTAAACTTAAACTTAAACTTAAATTTAAACTTAAACTTAAACTTAAACTTAACTTAACTTAAACTTAAACTTAAACTTAACTTAAAATTAACCTTAAACTTAACTTAAACTTAAACTTAAACTTAAACTTAAACTTAAACTTAAACTTAAACTTAAACTTAAACTTAAACTTAAACTTAAACTTAAACTTAAACTTAAACTTAAACTTAAACTTAAACTTAAACTTAAACTTAAACTTAAACTTAAACTTAAACTTAAACTTAAACTTAAACTTAAACTTAAACTTTAACTTAAACTTAAACTTAAACTTAAACTTAAACTTAAACTTAAACTTAAACTTAAACTTAAACTTAAACTTAACTTAAACTTAACTTAAACTTAACTTAAACTTAACTTAAACTTAACTTAAACTTAACTTAAACTTAACTTAAACTTAACTTAAACTTAACTTAAACTTAAACTTAAACTTAAACTTAAACTTAAACTTAAACTTAAACTTAAACTTAAACTTAAACTTAAACTTAAACTTAAACTTAAACTTAAACTTAAACTTAAACTTAAACTTAAACTTAAACTTAAACTTAAACTTAAACTTAAACTTAAACTTAAACTTAAACTTAAACTTAAACTTAAACTTAAACTTAAACTTAAACTTAAACTTAAACTTAAACTTAAACTTAAACTTAAACTTGATAACAGTTCAACAATAATTAACAATTTTTTTTAGGTTTCGCACATTTTGCTTAAGTATCCTCTTTTACTCGCCATATATATGTATTACACAGCAATACAAATCAACAAAGCATTAAGCGATGGCAAAAAGAATCTAGAACACGTTTGGCTTCGTAATTGTGTGCTGTTAATGTCCATTTATGCGACGAAATTCGAAGCAAAAAATACTGTCACTGCAGCTAATTCAAACTTTTCTCATGCATCACTTAACAACAGACAAGTGTGCAATTGTACAACTTTCGCACACAACTAAGTCAGCACTCAGTCTAGTCAAAGTGCTAGACTTGGAGAACCAACAACAAATGGAGAAGTAAAGAGGGTACCAAAAAAAAGCAGCGAAGCCAATTTGACACCATTACAAATAAAATGCTGTAAATAAAAGTAAAAGAAGCGCAGGAATATAAAAACGAAACCTTAAACTCGAGCGAACAACTTAAAACTGTTCAACATGTCGTATGAGCGACGTAAATTCGCCCGAAAGTCAGAAGTCGCACGCCAGTACACCAACACACAAACCCACATAAATTATTGGGGATGGTCAGTGAGCGGCAAGCTGAAAAAAATTGCAGTGGAACTGCGAAAAAGTATGCAACTTTTCGATTGTGTCGCAAACAATAAAGTTGAAAATCCTTTGAGCGCGCCGCAAAAGCAGCAGCAAACATTCAACAACAGAAGGAAGCTGTTGCGACAACAGCAGGAACTGCTGCAGCAGTGGAAGCTGCAAACTTTTGGCGTTACGCTAAAGTTTGCTTAAACGCAATGAGAAAATGAAAGCAAAAAATCCACCGGCCCTCACACAAAAATATTCCATATAAATATTAATGTTTATAAACTTGATGTACAGGGTTTCTGATTTAACAGATACATACATACATATATGCAAGTATGCCCATACATTTTCATGGGAAATGCTTAAGGAAAAATTTTGTGTTGCTACTCATATGTGAATGTGTTTACTCAATGAGAGTTCGAAATAAGTCAAAATTATCAAAGGTATAACACAAAACAAATACTTTTTATTTGAAATTTATTAACAGAATTTTTGGCCACTGTGTTGTGGGAAGATTTACCTCTATAAATTATATATGCACTAGATTTTTTAAGTTACGTCGAAGTTATTCTTCTTACTGGAACTCACTAGCATTAAAAACAAACCAAATTGCAGACGAAATAACATTCCAATTAGCTTCAACGTCCAGTCGAGATGAAACAAATAAAAGGCCCAAACATATTATTGCTAGAATTTAAAGAGAAAAAAAACCAAATGGTGCTACTTTTCAAAGGCAAAATCTTTGATACTGTTTACATGAAATGTTCACTTCATTCCGATTTTTTCTCTCTTTCATTTAAAAATAAATATTACCCGCAGGCGCAACTGCTCCACCGCCCATACTGCCAAACTACACCGCTACACCCAAACTGAGATTGCTTTTTGCCGTCAACAGTCGTTGGCATATGCTGGTGAGAGCGCGTGGAAGCCATCAACTGTCCACACGCATTTGGGTGTGTCTGCTCGCCAGCGGGAGTATGTAATTTAAAACCGTCTTTTGTAAATTAAATATTATACCTGTAGGGTATTCACACTTGCCACATTGCTCGCACACACACACACTTACATTGTGGTATAGTCGAAGGCAAACAAGTAAGCAAACAAATACTTGGTGGTCGTTGTGCGGTGTAAGCGAGCAGTACGCCGGACGCGCCGCCGGCAATAAATGCAAAGAAATGCTTTGATTTTGATTCGGTCTAGAGTTACTGAAATATCAGTACAAAACAAACCAAATATTTGTCTTTCTGTTATGGAGCGTTTATTTAAATTTAATTGTACGCTATAATGCCCGGGGTGGAGTTTTCTTCTTAGCTTTATGATACTTGCCGACAAAATAAATGTACTTTTAATTTTTTTCTGAAAAAACGTATTTCTAGTTTACTCGTAAAGTATGTTCACAATATTCTAGTCTCTGAGAGCGAACTAAATGCAGTCTTTCATAGGCTGGAGTATGGAAAATATAATATCGGTATTCTAACAAAATTAGTTAATTTCCAGAAGATAATTTCTCATTGATTGATTTCAGCTATTTCGAACAATGGCTCACCTATTCAAACAAATTCCCTACTCAGTTCAAAGTAGTATCTGTTCGCGAAAGTTACTGTGCGTTGAATTTCTAGGCTGACTTGTTATTGCTGTTAATACTGGTTCCAAGATAGACGATATTGTGTACGACTTCGAAGTTATAAGTGTCAACATGGACGTGGGAGTCAAGTCGCAAGTGCGGCGACTGTTTTTTTGATGACAGGAGATATTTCGAATTGTTTTCGTTCACCACCAGACCCATTTGCTTCGCTTCCTTATCCATTCAGTAGAAAACATAAGTAAAGGCGCGGTGTTGAGTAAGCCTCAACATCAATATGCGTGTGGAGTCTCTTTTCACGGCTCTTTTCCAAAATTTGGCGCATGTGAATATCTGGTAAGTTATTGATTTTCCAATCAGTTTGTTGACTATACTAAACTCCAACTATCTAGTTCCCCTTAAAGCTCAAAGCCAGACGAAGAGTTATGAATAAGAAGTCCAATCGATCCAATCACGCGCAGTTGAGCTCTCGTTTGAGATGTTTGCCGACCGAATGCTATGCTTTTGGGATCTTTTTATGGCACCAATAGATGAGCGGTCTTATTTGTTTGCTCTTTGATCGATGTTAAAAAAAAAAACACTACAACCAATTAGCTGATAAATCTGTTGAAGTAAATGAAGTAATTTTCAATGTGTTATCAAAACACGAAAGTCACCTTTTCAATTATACTATTTTTCACCGAAACTTATCAGTTAGGCATCCAGCATTGCACTGCTTATCTCGGTATTTATTTCCGAGACTTTTCAGCATACCAAGTTGCCGCTCAACACACAAGTGATCTTTTATGTCGTATATCCTGTAAAATTACTAACTGGCTTATATCGTTCAGAAATGCTACAATTGAACTTTTCTCATTATTAAAAATATAACAAAATCTCCGTAATATATTATACATACTATATGTACCATATGGACCACATATTCGGAGGATATGAAACGGGCTTAGCGATCGTTTCACAATAGTATGGCTATAGGCTTCAGTGAAAGACATTGTATGTGACATGTACTTTTGAAAAGTAAAAGGCTTATATATAGTATATTCGTGTCTTTGATACTACTGTGGACAAAAAGTAGTAAGACATTTTAATTTACATTTGGTATGACTATCAGTGATATCTATGAAGATATTAAACGTGAATCGCACATTGTAGGCTATTCCGCAGATAGACTTTAACAACTGTTCCGAGGATTGGAAAAAACTTTGGCACAAGTGGATTTGAATTAGTAATTTTAAATCCAAATAATCAAAGCCTTACCATTTTTTGCCTGCGAGTTTTAGAAACTTAGTTATGGTACTTCTATGTTGGAATACTCTAAATGCTACAAGTCAATAATGATGTTAATTTCGTCATCAGGATAACTTCAACGAACGGCGGATACGTTCGCAGCCAATTCATGAAATATTTACTAAGAAGCTTTTTAGAAAAAAAATGTTGCCTTACTTATTTTTAGTTAAAAGCTGTATTGGAAACAACGGTGACCAAATGAGCCCATTTATATCTTGATAGGCTTGTAAAGTCCTTCCATATATTAATCAAATTTTTTTCTGCTCGTAAGATAAATATAAGTGAAGGAGGTAACTTAACAATATCTAGTTGCACAATACATAATATTAAATCGGTCAACTTATTCCACAACTAACCGACAACCGTTTGGATATTATACAATATACCAACATTATAATACTTCTTTATATATATTTGGCGGCATAACATACCTCTGTTGCTTTTTATTACTTTAAATTCCAATTATTGCATTGATTTTCCATCAGATATACATCAATACAAATGATCGCTACGTGAAGAATGTCACTTATACGCCCTGGTGGTCCATTTCGTTGCTTTGTTGAATGTCTATTTAAATCTACCGAGCGCGGCATTGAAATCGCGCGTGTTTTACATTGACATTATTTGCGTATTTTACAACCAACAAAGCATATTTATTTTTTATTTTCATTACATTTATTTCTTTATATTTTTGTTTTTATTTTCAGGTATGGTTTGAGATTCATACCACCATATCTCAAATGGCAATGGGTTCCAGTTAGTTGAAGACCATCAAATGACAGAGCAAATGCTGGTAAGTGTTTAGCAATGTGGGGCGAACCAAAGGAGTAATAACATTTTTGCGGTAGCGTAAAATTTAAATTCCTCAATGTTACGATTATTTCGGGTATGTTTATACTAAATATGCATGTGTGTGCTTTCTTCAGGAATGTTTATTTCACATCTAAAGGAGGGTGTTTGCGCGAAAACAGTAAGAAAATGAAATGGTAGTGAAGGGTTGCGTAGTCATTGCAATAACAACAATTCCATGCTGCCCGTTTTCTCATACGTTTTTGCAAGCGAAGACCAATTCCTTCCAGACAGCGTCACATATTGGTTGAGTAGGGAAAAGACAGCAACCCTAAGGTGATTTCTTTGCTACTTTATGGAGCTGATTGTCTATCAGCTTTCTGTAGACCAGTACTCCTTACATCTTATATCACCGAATAGCTCGACTTAACATTTCTGTGCTATTTGGTCATTTAATAACTTAAAAATTGTCCAGAAATAAGTATTATAAATTAAGGTAACTAACTGAGAAAAATTTTAATTTTTTACTTTAAAATATCATTCATAAAAATGTACGTATGTATTTTAAATAGTTTTCTAAAGGTTTTGTTCTTAATTACATACCCCACATAAGCTCTAATTAAGAGGTTCTAATATCAAATAAATTATTCAAAAAGAACCCTTGGGGACAAAAAATTTTCCGACACATGTTTTCAATTAAGCCAAGTAAGGAAGCGTTAAGTTCGCGCGTAATCAAATACTTTATATTCTTGTGGTTCCCTGGTTTCACTAAGCTACCTCACCATACAATCATACAATATACAGTAAAGTGAATCGGATGTTCAAAAATCCTTACGTTAGTTATATGGGGGCATGCCAAGTTTTCGCCCTATTCCATCTATTTAAGGCACAAATACAAAATGTTGGAAGTAAAACACGCTCTGTGATTTTCGCTGAGATAACCTAAATATTGACCTACATATCAAGCATAAAGTCACCTGGAAGTTCTAAAATCTTTGTATTGGGTATATCGAGGCTCAGGAAAATATTGACCCGATTCAACCAATTTTCCTTACACTATTGTCGGAAGGGATTTTCTCTGAATTTCAATTTTATATCTCACACATTGACAATTGTTTTCGTAAAAAAGTCAACTATAGACACTAGGGTCCACATATTCGGTACCAGGTGGCTTGAACACTTTGGTTTGTAGTTGGACAATTTTTGACCATAAGGTGGCATACTTTAAAATAATTATTTTTACAAAATTTTATACCGTTATATTAATTGCTTCTTGAGTTTTGTATTGGAGGCATGTAACATAAGAATATGAAAAGAATGCCACATGCTCTAATTAGTCGAAATCGGTCGGTCTGGCCTCGAGATGAGTGATTTAGCCAAAAAGTGGGTGTTGGTTCGTCCTTCATGCTATTTTTACACCAGCTCCTTTAAAATACTCTTATTATCTCAGGGGTAAAATTTATTGCGCTTTATTAGTTTTTAATAGTACCGTTAAATGGGTAGTGAGCGGGTTTATCTTCCGATTTCATCCATTTGCACACTGTCAATGGGAATTCTTATAATATTAACAATATGAAAATTTCATTGCTTTAGCAGTTTAAGAGATATGTCAAAACATCTTAAAGTTTATACGCTATCCAAGAGAGGCGAATTCATCAAAGTTATATCTGCATATACCCTTATATATGTATGCATTAGATATATTGAATATGTGACAAAGTTCTTTTTTACTTTGTGATATTAAACGATATCCGGTATGAAGAAGAATACAGAAATTTTAACCGATCCACAACGACTACTGATATTTACGATAATCTTTCACAAGATAGTAGTATTGGCTCCCAAGAAGAAACTGTTTTAGGAAGATCACTTATCTGATGTTGGTTGAAAAACGTAACAAACTCACAGTTCAGCGGTGACCTACATGTTAGGTGATTTATATTGGATTGAAGTCGATTGTAGTTGCTTGAAAGAAAGGACCTTATTTTTATCTACATAAGTATTAGCGGATGTTGTTACATTCAGCTATGAGAATATAACAAGCCGTTAAAAGAGAGAAAGTAAGAAATATGTAAGAGGACTTGTTACACAATCAATAGAAAACTTGGAGTTTGGAAACCAGCAACGAATTGCCGTCATTACAAGTTCTAGAATATCTTTACAATTAGCCAAGATCTGATATTCTCTGTTCTCAATGCATAATTTTAGTTCATATTAGACCAGATCCAGCATTTCAGGAACAGAACAGTTGAAATTTATAAAAGAAATTCTATTTTGTAGGTTAGAAAAGTAGATAGGCACTAAGAAGATAGATTTTCATATGTATTTTAGCTAATATTTAATAAATTTCAACTGTACCCAAATACGGTTGCATGTGGCAAAGAGAAGGAATATGGAAAATATCAGGTGATATTCTGGTGATTGTAACCCAGCACCGCTGACGGCTCAACAACCGACACCGTTAAGTGCGGCGTGTGGTCTATGTCTATCATTTTAATCTTGCCATCCGCATGTTTGGTCTAGTGGTTTTCTATGTAATTAACTGTAATTGTTGTTACTGTTTGACACACTTTAATTGTTGCGCTTACGTCGAGCTCTTGCCGATCTACATACATATATACATATGTGTGTGTTTGACATGCAAAACATATCCTAAGCATTAACCCACATCCGGCGTAACCAATCCCTTTAACGCACACACACACACATATACATGAAAGCGCACATATATAAGTGAGCTACATGCGATATTATTACTTTTAAAAGTCATCAGCTATACACAATGCGCCTGTCATGGGTGGCTGGTGCGCTCCCCAAAGTGTGCCTAAATGCAAAAAATTACTGTAATTTTCATAAACAAGTCAAGCTAAGTGGCTGCTGCTGTTGTTGGTTAATTTCACTTTCATTTCATGAAAGCGCCTACCCTTATACATATGTACATATGTATATGTTGTTATTGTACTTGGTATTGTTTCTGTTGTTGTTGTCAAGTTATGAATGAAGGCACTTAGAGTTACTCACGGGCGGTAATGCAAAAATACACGCGCCTGCACACCGACACACATGCGTTTCTATATAGATATATGTATGTATGTGCGTGTTATGTATGTATGTTTGTGTGTGTATAGCGAAGTAGCTTGTATGTAAATACAGTTCCTCAGCCTTCGCGCACATGTTGCGCTGTGTTGGTGTCATAAAATTAAATACTTCTCGTGAGAATAAAAATGCATGGCGCACACGAAAAGTGGGTGTGAACACATCTATGTGTGCGTATGTACGTGTTTGCTTATTTATTAAATATATGTTATATAAATATATACTAACTTTTGTTCATTTACTGCTTGTGGATGCGGTTGCGCTAGCTTTTATTATGGGAGTGGCTTGCCACGGCATAAGCAACAAAAAAAATGCATACGTATACAGTTAATGTATCTTTTAAATAACGGTCTGCAATAATCATTTGAAAAGCTGGCCAAGTATTTTAATTAGTGCGATTACCACTAGCAGCACTGGGTTATACATATCTACGCACATACGAACCACATACAGATATATTTGTATCTCTCCGCAACCACACGTTGTCGTATGTCAGTTGTTAATGTTGCCGCTGCTCTACATTAATTGTTATTATTGTTGTTTGCAGTATTTTTTACGGCCTAAATTGTAAGTGACGCAATTTTTATACACAACACGGCCTTAAAATGCGAACATACAATATAAGCCCAAAACACATACATGCAAGCATACACTAATATATGTATGTATGTATATATACATATGTGCCTCAACTTATGCCAACCACAATACAGTTGTCGACAGTCAAGGACAATGAGTGACAAAACCAAAGCCATAACTGCAATGTTAGGCATTGGAAAAAGCCATAAACAAAAAGCCGAAAACGGCTTAAGCGCCTCAAAAGTGCCGTTAAATCTACTTATGTATATAAAAGACAAGAAAAACAGAAAAATTTCTACAAAGAAAAAAACAGAATTGTCAAAACAACAAAATGTGCACAAAATTCAAAAGTAACACGAAATAAAATTTTCAAATATTCCCAGAAAGCAACAAAGGATACGCAGCCCTTACATACATTTGCGCTTTCGCAGCTCATTTGTTTGTCAAATGACTGCTGCTTATTAGTTGTCTGCGCCTAATTGTTAGTACGGTTTATTACTGTGGCTTACAAATAGCGCATAAGTATTTAGTTTAATATAATCAACGAACACAACTTTTCCAAAAGAATGATATTCACAGTTAAGTATTGCTTGACTTATATTCTTGTCCTTAACAATTTGGGCTCGGTACTTTCGAGTATACAGCGTTACTTCTGAGCTTATTTAGAGCCACGTTGACCACAATTTAAATATTCTGTGTTCACACCTTAGTTGCACAAAATTGGGCAAATGTCTAGATTTTGCTTACATACATACATACATACATATGTATATATTTTACAATGAAAAACTATTGAAAGTTTTCTGAACATTGTGTAAGAACCTTTATTTGGCGCTTATGTTAAACGGCGCTTTTTTGCATTTTTAAACCATAAGCTGTAAATCTCAAAAAAGGTTTTATTTGAAAAGATATCCTACTAGACATTTTTCTTCCCCTTACAAAAATCGATTCATTTCTAGCCAACAAGTGTTAATTTTTGCTTTTATTAGCTGAATATATTTCAGCATACACGTATAGGGGCAAAATACAAATTAAGTGATTTGTTCATTTGGTACAAGCAGCAATCCCTTAAAAAGTTTGGAATAATAATAATTTTGGAACAAAAAATGTTTTCGGAACGAAAACATTAAAAACAATAATGCATTAACATCTCCATTATATTATAGAAAGTTCGACTTACATACACTCGTATACTGAGACTATACATTATTTTAATGTTCATTTTTATACACTTGCAACTAGATGCTACAGAGTAGTATAATTTTGTTCACCCAAGGGGTGTACTTATCACCTAAAACCAAGCGAGATAGACATAGGATTATGTTCACGATGAAGTTGAAATCCGATTGACTGTCTGTCCGTTCGTCCGTCGGTCCATCAGTGCAATCTGTAAATTGAGTAAAAATTCAAATATCTTGATGAAGCTTGGCATGAAGATTCCTTAGTACAAAAAACATATTCGCGTTCGTAGATGGGCGTAAGCGGACCACTGCCACGCCTACAAATCGCCATTAACCGAAAACATATAAAGGGCCATAACTAAGTAATAAGATGCACCTGTGGGCAAAAATTTGGAAAACGGTTCACGGCCCCGCCCTCTAACAAGTTTAATGCACACATCTCCTAAACTACTTAAGTTACAACAACCAAATTTTCTGAGTACAAATCTTATAATGACTTCTACCGACAGTGTAAAATGAATGAAATCGAAAGGTGATCCCGCTCACTCCCCATGTTACGGTACTTTTCAAAATTACTAAAAGCGAAATTAATCCATAACTAACCACGCCAAAGACGTAAATTTTACCTCCTAGATGACATGAGAAAAGTGGACTATGGGCGTGGAACCACCCACTTTTTTGTGAAGCCTCATATCTCCGTCCAACCGATTTTGACAAAATTTGAAAATGGGCGTAATCGGACAACAACCACGCCGACTTCCCATATAGCACAATTTTATTATTATTTTATTTTTAATTCGTAATAATAAACAAATCTAGAATCAATTAAAATATCGGGATAAAACTTTTCACGAATAATGTCTTTAGTTTCTGCCATCTTTTGACCAAAAATTGTTTCAATCCAATAACAATTGTTCAAGCCCTAAGGTACCGAATAATTGGATCTCCGTACCTATAGTTGAATTTTGATGGAGAATGTCGATCAATGCGTGAGATCTATAACTGAAATTAAGGTATAATCCTTCTCTTATAATAGTATGTCTGTATGTCAAAACTGGATTGAATCGGATCAATAGTTCCCTTAGCCCCTATATACTTAATACAAAGATTTTCGAACTTTTTTGGACTCAAAAACGTACCGCTTTTATACTAAATATATATCTTCAATCATGACTTCTCTAAACATCTCTAAAAATACAAGTGACTGGTCAACAGATCTCTTGTCTTTCAGCTTGATAACTTTCTGTAAAGATCGCGAGCAGAAATAATTGCGAATCGAAAACTTTTTTATGGATTTCATTTTCAACTTATGAACTGGACATTACTGCCTACAAAAAAGTTGAGGCATTTGTAAGAATATTTGTAAATTTTTTAGCCAATATCTTATGTATTATTTAATGAATACGAGCTAGAGCTTACCAAACCCAAATCTTAACAAGAATAGACCTTTGAATTAGACCTTTCTAGCATCATCTGTGATTTTACGCTTATAGAGAAACATGTTAAGTAAGCATTAGAACACCATGTTCATAGGGCATAACCTTCAATAAAAATGGATTTCGCTAACGATGTTCCACTTTCATCGCATTAGGTCTTTTATATAGCTCCATACGAAGACAGCAACGAATTAAAATTTCTTATTAGGAGGGAAGAGAGCATCATTTACTCTTTATATAATCTTAAGCTTTTTACTTGGCAGAAAAAGATTATGAAGTATAGGGAGATTAAGTATTTGGTTTTTAAGAAGAAATTAAACAATTATAATTATATGTAATGCAAAGTATTTAGCTCTATTAGAGTAATACTTATTAGATGTCGGGCCGCGGCTGGCTCGAACCTATTTTCGATTACTTTTTGCAGCAAAAGGGGTCGTATGTTATAATGCGCCGAGCTTTCTCACTCTTATGGCATGTAGCGCCGATTCCTTGGTACCAACGGTTGTACACATCAACGTTCTCAAATTCGGCACGAAAATGTCATTATTCGTGGTCTATAGTGTTTCCCATGAAATATTTGAAAAAGTTGAATCGAAAAAAAGTTTTTAGAAATATGTAAAAAATCAGGAGTCAAATATTTCGAATCATAAGTTCACAACATACTTAAAATCTAGAAAACACATTATTTTGGGTAAAAATCCATGAATTACTTTTAGAATATATTCTTTTCTGTTAAATACTTCAATATTATGTTTGTTTTGTCGAAAAAAGCGATCCCATCATATGTGTACACATACATACATATTTATATACCACCGAGTTTTGCCATTATTCCATTTATACTTTCCCCAAATTGAATTTTTTAACTACCGGCAATTTTGGCAGCACTTGCCACACATATGTAATATTTTTCAACTGTTTGTGTTGCCAATTGAGAGCATCACGCTGCCCATCCCGTGGCCCGTGGCACTATTTTGCCCATTTATGGTACACGTGCTCGACACCCTTGTTGCTCGTAGATATAATCGCTAACGCTCTAACGATTTGATCAAACCTCTTAAATTGATTTAAACTTTTAATCTTTACTTGGCATTCGGTGGCAGTCTATGAAGCATGAATATTTATATGCAACTGCATTCTTGGAGGCAGTGCCGCCACGGAAATAGACACTTCAGAGTTTTTGGTGTGGCGCCAAATATCTGTGCGATTCAAATACTTACGAGCACACACACACACTGGCACATACCCAGTTGATTGGTTGTTGTAGTTCCTTTTCGTGTTCATTGAGTGCAGTTTTTGCTCGATTTTTCACGGCGCTGCTAAGTTTTTCTGCATTATTAAATGAAAATTATGATAATTTTGCACAGACTATAATTTCTCCGTTAGATGCTTACGTGGAAGTGTTGAGAGGCGTTCACTGGCCGCCAATAGAGCTCTATACATATCTGTCCGAATAGTGGTGTGTTGTCTCGACGCTTGAGCCAAAAGAGCGCACGAAATTGTTGCAAAAGTATGCCAAATTATAGAGAAAAGTCATTGAAGACAAAACGGAAAAAAAGGACAGGGAGAGTTAAGTAAAAGGCAATATATACATATATAAAATCTACTGCAAGTCTTTACTTTTTAATTATAAAGCTGAAAAAGAAGGAATTCGTTAAGAGTTTATGCACATTTTAAGTATCTGGGACATTTTAATCTGCGCCTTTTAATTAGGAAGTTAAAAGGAAGTAAAAACCACATTGCGTAACTTTTAAATATTTAGAAACTCTCAAAAAGTTGAATGGAAAAGCCAAAAGAAAACTTTGAAAATATAAAAGTTGCAGAAATTGAAGATTTCTTGTCTTCATTT
Source organism: Bactrocera dorsalis (assembly GCF_023373825.1). NCBI lineage: Eukaryota > Metazoa > Arthropoda > Insecta > Diptera > Tephritidae > Bactrocera > Bactrocera dorsalis. Next base: position 28,681,423 of record NC_064304.1, on the reverse strand, counting down.
CTCAGTAGAATATGTGTGTACGGATGTGAGTTAAGTACCAAATTCAAAGCTGCCAGGGGGCATTCTTCTGCTGTCCTTGAAGTTTTTAAATCAAAGATGTGTAGATATAAGTCTAATTTGTTTGATTATAATGACATTTAATGATTATTCGACCAGAACCTTTTACAATGCTTTAACAATTTTTCAACAGCAATACATATGTATGAAACCACCGTCAGAATATTTTAACTCGTTCTGTATACAAACATATATTATAAAGTTTTGGATGGATGTTCAGGTCTTCCTTATTTATCAGCTCGAAATCGATCGAACTGGGATGCAGGATGTCGAATGACTTCGATTCCAACTAAACGGAATCTGTAACTTATGGGATTATGATACATTTCATCATGGATTTCTTCTAAATTTCCCTGATACTAATTATACTGCTACCAGCAAGTGGCATTCACAATTGTGACGTCCGTCTGAGTTTTTTCTACGTAGAATATTGTATTAGTTCTAGATATTTTCACGCCATTGAGTGTTAAGTATCTCAAGAGTGGAAGAGACTCCTGCTTGTGAATGGCAAGATGTTCATATCATCCGCCTAGTGTTGACAACGGATTGCATTGGGCGTTTGTTAATTTAGAAACTCATCTAATTTTATGCTCCATAGTAAAGGTGAGAGTACTCCACCTTTAAGGCGTCCTTTGTTGTTTTTAGTTGAATACTGCGTAGTCTATATTTGGTTTCAGTGGTTATCGGTCTGAGAATTTCATCCACCCATTTTATAGAGGTGCTTTAACTTGCCTTCTTTCCAGTGCTTGAGGAACACTGAAATAATAAGTTCTGTCAAATCCACCTTCTATTTATACAAAGACGCACAGTACCACCTCGCCAAGCACTAAAGACTCTTTTATATCAGTAACCAGACCGACCGTAGACCTATCGGATTTTATTCCAGGACCATTGTCCTGATCTCGTTATTGACGAGCTTCTTTGCGTTTTTAAGTAGGAAAGAAGTGAGCCTAATTGGCTTCTTGGGGAAACAGTAATATACCAAAAAAAGGTTTTAATATATACAGACAGATAGACGGACATAGCTAAATCGGCTCCGTTCTTTACGCTGATCATTTATGTATTAAGGTCTCCGATGTTTCCTAACTAGGAGATCTTTTGTGGCTAAATTAATACAACCTGTTTAGGGTATAAAGAGTAAATTATTGAGATACAAAGTAATCCACCGGAAAATATTTGAAGCATAAATTTCTTGATAAGTAAATGGTGGCATCTTTATCACATTTTTACTGTCAAGAGTGGTTTTTTGACAGACCGACGGGCAGTTCGTTCGGCTTTTTGGGGGCGCCGTTGCACAGTTTGCGTACTGATTGCGATGCCATTTGATTCTTGAACTTCGCTCAAAATATCTTCAGCTGGTTTAAATCGGTTCTGAATATTAACCCGCTTAATAATATAGTGGTCAACTCTGGCAGTAGGCTTCATCGTGAATTTGGGATCTACTTTGGGCTTTATAGATTTAGACTTTGCATATTTCTAAAAGAAAGCACCAACAATACAGTTCCCTATTTTTACTGTATGTTGCTTCTGGCGTCATTTATACAAAATTTTACTTGAAATATCATTGTTTGAATGGAATTACTGCTATAAGAAAGTTACAGATCTAGAATAGTTTTATGTAACCAACAAATGCTAGATCTCGAACCCAGCCAAGGCATGGTAAAGAAACTACAATTTCGTTTAGTTTCATAAGAATTTGTTTTCCAAAACTTTTTCAGCAAAACTTACTTAAAGATTATTTTTATAAAATAAAAGCTAGAGAATTCTAACGCAAACGTTCTACTTCGTGCAACAAATTTCAATTATGCCGGTTCATAAAGCTGTTAACCAACTGGCCGTAGCTATAAATAAGCAGCTAATTATAATTAACAACAACTTTCACTACGAAGAGAAATGAAAGAAAACGAAAGGGTAAATAAAATAAAAAAACAAAAGCAAAGAAATGTGTTTTGTAAAAGTTTGTATTTGCACTAGAAACACATCAAAGCCTTTATTTGTGTTGTTGCTCTTTATTTGCTTTACCTTTTGAGGCACCTTTTGTTTAGAGAAGTCCTTTGCCCATAACTTTTGCCGCTTTACACTTTCTTCTACTTTTGTTTCTCATATTGACCCACCACTGATCCATCATGCATATACTCACCTGAAATTGAGTGGTTGGTTAAGTTGCCAAAGTGCATTTCACAAGTACCGGCCGGTGTAGGAAGGTGTATGCGTGTGTGTGAAACAATAAGGCAATCGATGGCGAATGCCAAAGTGCGAGTCGGGGCATGAAGGTGGAGTGAGCACTTGACCCAAAGTTACAGCAAAAGTGTTTGGATCAAAGTAGTGAAAACTTAACGTTTGATTATGTATATTAGGGTGATCTTAAATGATAAAAAATATATTGCCTAAATCACCTTAATCTTTAACTAAACTTTTAGCCTTCTTTGGTCGAGTATATAACAAAGACATTTCGACCCAGATCATATTAGTTATGGTTCCAGGGTCGGTTTATCAAACCTGCTCCTATTCAGAAGGAGATTGTGCTCGAAATAAACAATATACCATATATAGTTTAAAAAATAATCGTATAGTCGAAAGCTATCCTAACTTCTTATCACTTCCTTTACAAATTTTCAATTATTGGTATAAAATAAACACAAAATCAAATCAATGATATCCAATCAACAGTTTGTACTCGATCCGATCTAGCACAGCCGTGAAATATTGGCCAACAAAAACATTAATTTGCTTTTAAGCACCACCCTAGCATACTAATGAGTATATGCATACATAAATAAAAATTTATGAGCGTATATATGCCAACATTACATATAAAAAGTATATAAATATTTTCCATAAACAACTAAAACCGTCTCAGCAACATCATTCAGCCATCACCACTATTTTCTGCAGTAACGCTGCAGCAGCTCTTTGCCAGCTATAACGCTTTTAAACGATTTGCATTGCAATGAGAATGAAATTTCAATTGAAAATCAACCAAATGGAAAATTTATATGGAACTCGAGAATCGATTGCAGAATTTAAAATGCAGTGCTTTTGTGAGATTTGAGCAAAGAGTGTATGTTTTCCTTTACAAGATTCAGTTGTGAGAAAAAATAATATTTTTACTCGTATTTCTGTGGTATACGTCGTGTTGATTCAGGAAGCATAGAACACTATGAAGTACTACGGGAGTAAAGCGAAACCGTAAGCGTCGAACTCATATCTAATAAGAATATTGATTTACGAATTTTATTTGAAATGCATAAATTACAATGTTACTACTCAGTGCGGGGTTTTACATTAAAAAATATATTTTTTTTAATGGTTAGTATATGTATGTAACTTGTGTGATGCTACATTTTGCCGTAAATTTAAAATTAATGCTGAATTTAGTTATATAAGAATATTTCAATCTTATGAGATTTTCTGGCCCGAACACCATTAAGCACATACATGCAACTACTAGGTATGACAATTAAGTAATGAGCCTGATTCCATAAAAACCGTATACTTGAAAATTATTCTACAACTCTGCCATCCTCTTCAAAGTAGTCCCCTTGGGCAGCTATACAGCGTTTTCAGCCCGTTTTCCATGCTTCGTAACATTTCTGGAACGCTTAGACTGGGATGTCCGTGAGTACCCTCGTCACTGCCGCCTGGATGTCCGTAATCGACTCAAAATGGGTTCCTTTGACCACCGATGTTGTTTTAGGAAACAAAAAAAGTCACAGGGTGACATGTCGGGCGAATAAGGCGGCTGTTGCAACACGGCGATAGCTTTAGAAGCCAAATACTGGGACACGCTGAGGGCGGTGTGGCACGGCGCGTTGTCGTGATGAAGGATCCAGTTACGAGCGATGTCTGGGCGCACCCTGTTTTCGACTCGCAATCTTTCAAGTACTTGGCAACATTCGAACTGTTAAACGCCAATCTTCACGGATGAATGCGCGAACACGCTGCGCATTCGCGTCACACTCCGCACCCCGACTGGTCTCCCACTCAGCGCCTCGTCTTCCACGCTTTCACGACCCTCCCTAAACTTTTTGTGTCATCGAAACACCTGGGCACGACTAAGACCACTATCACCATACACTCTTTTAATTTCAGCGTACGTTTCCGAAGCTGATTCGCCCAATCTTTCGCAAAATTTTATCGCGCCGCGTTGCTTTTGATTTCCTGTTTCCATTTTCGTGACGAGCAGTACAAAGACACATCTACTCAACTTGACGCAGCAGACGAACTAAACAGCTAGATGGAGAGAAGAGAGATGCCGGAAAAAAAAAGAAAGGGAATTTCAGATCACAGGTTTACCACAAGCGCGGCAATAAAATCAGTCTCATACTTAATTGTCAAACCTCGTATAAGAAAATTATCCAAACTAACCAGAACATATATTTTAATTATATCTTCCTATATTGTACATATAAAAGCAAAATTGGAGTAAAAACAATTCCCAATTAGTGCCCATTGAACAAATAAAAAATGAGAAAACTTTTCCGACGATAAACTTCAAGATTATTATTAACATTAAGGACTGGACCAAGGCATGTAAAAATTTTCCTTTATGGAGTTTTCCTAGATTTTTTATCACATACCATCTATGTCAATACTATGAAGCCTTACTTAAAAAGCCAAATATCTTGAGAAGTATTAATGATAGCGATTTTGACCTCGGACCTTTTTTGTAGAAAATAAAATTTCCTGCAAGTTTATCATTTACATTTTTCTATAGCTCTTGTCATTTACGAGATATATAGTATGAGTAGATCATCCTCATTGATCAACAAAGCGCGGGTGAAAATATTGAACACTGTCCAGTCAGAACTCCCATATTTGCGGCGATGTTGACTTTACTAAGAGCCAGTAGTTCGGTGGGCCTCTGACGGTACACTCTGCCCCAGAAGGATCTGGCAGTCGCACAAGTTCTGGTTGTTGACTTGCGTTTGTTGTGCGCACTGGAGATCCTTCTTGACTAGATTTGAGCGTATAGTAAGTCAGTTTAAATCCCTAGCTAACGGAGCTACCCTTTGGTGCAGTAACATACATCTATTGCTGCCTTGACGACAGCCACCGCCGCTTGAAAAAAGCTACGGTGGTCTAGTAGTCTGCAACTAGAGTTGACCTAGAGTTCCTGACGGATGACTTCACCCTCCACTCTCTCTCTGAACTTCGGTCCATACGTAAAAAAGATCACCGCACCTTTCCTCCAATGGCTTTGCTCCGCCCACAAATTTCTCGTAGCTGTTTGAGCTGAGAAGAAACGGCCAGGAGAAGGTTCTGTGAGTTTACTAAAAATAAATTTTCTTGACGATGAAGTATATATAATTCAATTTCTGTTCTCTCTACACAAAGAAATTAAGAAGCATTTAGAATAGAGTAAAATAAGTTATTTTTTCAGTCTTTTGGGAAATAAAAGGCTGGATTCAGAAGACAACTTAGGTATATAGATCTTTATCAGATATATAGATCTTTATCTTTTTAATTGTTTGAGCTAGACATCGCTTAGATAGCGACTATAAGTTGGTAAAGTGTTCAATATCCAGACGCCAGGTATAATCACAGTGAAGTAGAACCAAGTTCCTCAGCACTCTTTCTGGGTACCAACATCGCTCCTCAGATACTCTAATCTAAGAAAAAATTTGATACTGAATGTTTGGTATACATATCCTTGGTATTGATATTCAGATCATAATGTGACTAGAGTGAAACACACTTTCCGAATGATCAATAATTTAGTTATTATGAGAAATTTTAACTGCACTTGTTCGACAGAAGTCCGCCGACGTATTTCTCATTCACATTAATAGATAAGCCAAGCTTAGAATGTTAGTTTCATATTAGAGAAATGTTAATGAATAATTCGAAATTTCCAATCTGACCTCGAAAGTTAAGCATGAAATACTGAGATAAAGTGAATACTATTTTAAGCTTAATTTAACTATTAGTTTTATGGAATAAATCGAAATTGCTGCTGTGCACACAGAACTCGTGCCTTAGCGAACATAAATCGTCAGTGGCAACACATTTTAAACGCAGCTAAACGCGGTTTTCCAAGTCAAATCGTTTGCAAGAATCTCGTGGGTCGTTGCAACGCATGGCTGTGGCATATAAAGGTGCACACACATACACGCACACATTTATATATGCATATGCACACACTCAGCCAGCAGAAATATTAACACTTTTACAAATACTCAGATATACACACACACACTTACACATGTGACGTAAGAAAACCGCTGCACTGCAAAGCGTTTGCCATTTTCGCCAGCCACCGCCAGGCATTGCCATTCATCATATTTGACGACGCACAAGTGTTGCGCGTTGCAGCAATTTACGCCGCTGCTGCTACTCTTGTTGCTCCTCCAGCTGCCATTGTTAGTGTTGTTGTCAGCGCTGCTACTGCTGTGCATATTGCCCTTTAGTTTTCATGGCGTTGGCTATAGCGCCACTCCCCCTATTCACTATGCATTGGTGAAATTAATTTCTGGTGTCGCCGTTGCCACTCTAATACTCGCATTGTTTTTGTGGTTGTTGTTGTTGCTGTTGCTGTTGTTGTGCACTTTCCTGCCAGCGCTATCTTTGAGCGGCGATAAAACTTTCTCGGCCATAAACATCAAACCTCAACAGCCAAAAACCAGCGAATGGCAAAAACAGCAAGAACAACAACAATAAAACATTGCAGCCAGCAGTATTAGCGCGCGTACAATAATTGCACCGCCACAGCAACAACAGCGCCAACAACACCAACAAGTGTGTATATAAAACTTTTCATTTTCCAAAGACCAAACAGCGAAGATGATTAGAAATGCTAAAGTTTCATGCCAACAACAATAGCAACACAGCAGTGGCAGCCGTGGCAGCAGCATTGTATGGAGGTGTGGCATATAGCAGCTAACAGCAACATATTTCTTGATTGCTTTGTTTGCTGCCATCACTACGCCGCGCCACCATCGCCACCAGCCACCATCACGGTGACATTGTATGCATAAGTGTTATGCTCAACGCCCGCACCGTAAACTCGACAGTGCCAAAATTGGCGGATGCTTTTAATTATGGCGACCGCTAGAATGAAAATTTTCACGCGGGCATGTGGCATGCACTAAACAGTGGTATATGTACGTGCACCATGCATACATACGCATATAATATATGCACACATACATATGTACGTGAAAAGATGAGTTTAATTGAAGAGTTTATGACCGAATAGGGAATTCAAAGCGAGAAGAGTTCTTGGGTTCTCCTCTAACCATGAAGTTCTCATTGCGTGTTCGTTGTGATGTGACATCTTCTTAAGAACATATTATATTTTCGAGAGGACATTAGACGGACTGAGTAAGTATATCTTAGCGACAAGAAAGTCTGCCTTCCAAATGGAACGAGTTTGGATGATAAGGTTATGAAAGGTGCTTCTTAATCTCAACCTTAGTTTTGAAGTACCTGCTGGTTCAATTAAAAACTTACGACTGAGTGATATCTGGGGCTCGACGATATTAAGTAGGGTATGAGCCGGTCAAAATTTGCAATGTTAATACTGGATGAAAACTCCAAGGTCATTAACAAAATCTATATTAACTACATTGAATGTGTACCACTGTTGTCATGATGATGATGAGATTCAAAAAGATCATCACCATTTTGACATCTTCAAATTACCACAATGAAATTGATATTATCACTTAGGTCTAGCTGAATTCGAGTTCTGATGAGAAAAATTATAGTGGCTATTTAGATAGCCTTTGATTGTATCTAACGTTTGTTGGTTTTATCGTACCAACAAAAAATACTTACCATTTAGTTTCTAAAGGTTTTGCAGATCTATGTTTTCAAACCAGCTCTATACGTATGTATCTATAATTTTCGTTTTGAGTCACAAAAAAATTGGAAACATTATCCCTTATCAAATGTTATTAGGTTCCCGATTTTACTACTACTATCTTAGTATATTCTTTTTTAGAATATTGTTTATGTTCCCTCAGATGTTCTGAAAGTACTAAATTTTAAACCACCGTTATATTTCTTCAGGCGACAGCCGATCCGCCTGACCAAACCATTTGTACTTGTAAATTATGTTTATCTAGTAAGTCCACCAAAGTTTTCCTACTAGGTAATAAAAAATGTATGTACCATCGGTTAAACACTCAAATAAGTTTACACTGTAGGGTAGTAATTGCATAATTTTAGAACGTCTCACCAGAAGCTAATGACACAAAGCTGATCTCCTACGTATCCGGGCGAGGGTGGTTCGAAGTATGTAAACCTAAATAGCGTCTATTGTTCTATAATCTCCAATCTCGCAAAATAAGTTGGATTGAGTTCTAAATGAATTTAATGACTATCATAACTTTATAAGGAGACCTGTGAATTCAATCAGATATCATTAATGCCTTGAATGAGCCGTTGAGGTAATAAAAAACCATGCTTTTGGAGGAGAATGTGCCACCATGTTTGATCACTGAATAAATTTATTGATACATAATGAATATATTTAATATAATCTAAGTTGAAAGGCTTATAAAAAGGGAGACCTTCGTCAGAAACACATCTCTTCTTTGGTAAAAATGCCAATTTAGAGAAAGAATCTCCTAGTTGTTAATGTTTTCAGTATCCTTAATAAATTGTTTGTTGCTTCGTAGAAGCTTCCGACGCAAATTATTTTGACTTGAGATGTGTTTTAAAAGTACGGCACTGGTAGTGGAACTAAGTATGGGTATTTTGCAGTTCGTAGTATTTTATGTATTTCTGTCCAATAAATGTGGTTGTATGGATCTTAACATCTCTTATGGATCAAATAAACCACTTCTTATTAATATTATGCGTATGAAAATTCATACCAAAAGAAGAAGAAGTGAAGACGTCATCACTAGTCACGAGACGTGGGTATATGAATATGATGAAAATTGTAGAAACTATCAAACAATCTAGCGAATGGAGCTTCAAAAGTGCGCTGAAACCATAAAAACCAAAATTCGCACTGAAGAGTATCCCAGTCGAGGCTTTTAGCAAAGCCTTGGCGTGTATGTATTGGCTGGTAAAAAAAGCGTCATTTGAAGGCGGTAATAAGAATTTGTTTTAAAATACTTATAAGTTTGTGTTTTTATCAGTCCGGGTGATTTGATCAGATGTATTCCAAGGTAGCTTGCATAGATCAGTTTTCAAGCAGATTGAAGAAACCTTATCAACACGAAGACACATTCTTTGCTTTTTCGATCATATTTCACACACAATTAAATAAATCATCCATTGTATAGCATCACAGTTGCTATTCTCTTTGGTGTTAGTCCATTAATGGAACCTTTATTTAAACCCATACGATTCCAGTTTCATACTCATCCGCATCTTCGCTGGTCTTACAAAGGCCGTAAGGATCAAGAGTTTATAAATTTTCGTGCAATTTGTCTTCTTCATGTTGTTTATAATATACTCGTATAACTGTAAATGTGTGTGATGTAATGTCAAGAACAGACTTGAGCAAACCTCATTTCCATTGTTTCTGAGTAGTCATTCAACACGCTGAAGCATTGCAACTGAGTTAATAATCCAAAGACTTCACCGAACTAGTCACTCATTGAATGTCTGTATGTATGTGTGAATGTACAGTGCATTCACATTAGTGTACGGTATATTTGCTAATTAACCGTTCAACTGCGCTCACTATTTTATAGTTTTTTTCAACGCGCGCACAAAACCAGTAGTTTTTATGTATGTACATGTAACTGTGTGTGTAGGTGAGCGCTTATGTGCGACAACGTTTGCACCTCACAATGCGTGTATGCGATTTCCGTGCAACACACTATTTTCCGCGTAATGTGAATACGCGCCAAAATGACAAGAATGCCAGGGAACTAACGTGCAAAGTGAATATTATGCAGCTAAACAATAGAGACAACAGCAGCAACAAAAGCAACAAGCAGATCAGTCCAGCCCACGGAGTCAACCAGCAGCTGCTCGCTGATAACCCGCAACGCATTCATGTCGCATTTTGGCGTTGAACTTGGGCACTGAATATGATTAATGTAGTGGTTGCTGGTGTATTGTGCGCGCATTCTGGTGACACGGCAGCGACAGGGCGGCGGCGTTTCGAACGCGCGCTGGGCGGTGACGCGCTCGTGGGCGCTGGCAGACAAAGCACAGGTGCTGGATTGGAAGTGAGTGAATTAAGCGCATTGCTGAAAAAATCACCTTGTACGTATGTGTGTGTGCGCATTTGCATTTGTATGCATGCGCGCTTGTGTGTGTGTGTTGGCGCCCGCATGCATATGTGCATATTTCATGAGAGGTAGTTTTGCTTTTATGTTAGTTTTTGTGCATTGCCACGGCGCATCACACCACCTGTGCTGCAGGATTAACTGGTACATATGCGGCGCCATTGTCTTTTTATGCACATGCTTGCTATAAGTGTGCGTTGTGAGTATGCGTGTGTGTGTGTTTCGCTTCAAAATGCTGCTGATCACACGAGGTATTTGTGTTCTCGCTGTTGCGCTGTACGCTGTACGCTTTATTTGCACTTTGCCGGCGCGTTGCGGTGCAATGTGGCAGCGCGAATTTAACGCCATAACCAACAGCAACAGCAACAACAGCGTCGACAAGCAACGACTAACAGCCAGCCAGGCAGCCAGCCTGCTAACCAATCTACCGCAGTGCGCGCAACGAAGCGCGTTGTGACGCTCAACGCTTTGCGGTAATGCGGCAGTTTTGTTGTGCGCATAGTGGGTGTGCATAGCGGCGTTGTTGTTATTATTGTTGCTGTTGCATGTAAGCATGCTAACGCGCCAGATAAATACCCGAATTGTGAAAATCTGCAGTTATTTGTCGAGCCGGAATTCGTTGCATATGAATGCGAATTGAATACCTCAATGCAGCTATGCATAAATAGCTCTAATGTGCACCCACACACGGACATACACATAACATACACTTATTTGCGCGCACTTTTGCACAGGTGAGCACCTGTGTATGTGTGTATTTATAGACACTTATTCGCTGACCAAACTGGCAACTTTCAGTTCCACGCATTCCATTTGATGTTCTTCAGTCATTTTGGTATATAATTTTGGTTTTACTCGTTTCATCTAAAGTTTCACGGTTAGATATGTATGTAAAGCAATATTGTGCGCACGTATTACTGTTAGTTGGTAACAGTACCCATTTGTCCATAATAGCGTTGCGCATTTCAGATATTGCATTTAACTTCATTCCTGCTCTTTGTAGCTGTATGCGTGTGTGAGTAAATGTGTGTTCCCTGTAGGGAAAACAAATAGTTGGAAAATGTTTTGGATCTTAAGACACGAACAATGGCGCTAACACGTGGGATATTCCGATTAATCCCCAACAATGAACCATGGCTAAATAAATCACACGGTGGTGGTCCTTCCTCCTGGATAAAACGTCAACGCCAAGTTTTACGTGGAAGTCTTCAAGAGACTGAAACGAAGCGTAAATTGAGCCTGACAAGACATCGTAGCCGATTGGAAGTTGCACCACGACAACGCGAGGCTCACACCGCCTTTCTTGTAAACAGTTACCCAACCAAGGCGGCTTACCAATGCTTCGTTATCCGACCTGATGTGGAGCCCACGGACTTTGTTTTGTTTCCTTGCCTGAGAAGGCCGATGAAAGGCAAGAGTTTTGAGACGACAGAGGTGATTCAATCAGCATCCACCTCAGCTCTGAGGGCTGTTCCGGAGACTGGCATTCAAACTTTGTACACTGAATGACAAGGCAGGAGGATATGTGGTCTTAAGAGTTCTGAAAAATGGTTATCAAATTTGATTGAAACTTGGTTCATAATATTTTCATTATATTCTCTTTGTAATCTTTTAAAATTTGCGAAATTTGGCTGCAACGAAAATTCTTTTCTAAAAGCCAGACTCTTCTACTTTAGAATAGAAATAGAGGTTCAGAGCGTTAGTTTATAGCTATTGTGCTTTTCTTCAAGCAAGGTCCTAGTTCTTGGCAACCAAATGGCACAAGAACCGAAATGGGGACACTTCAGTGCAAGATACACCTACAATGGCCAATTCAGACCGCTATGAGTGGTCTTAATTATAGATGCTGATAACTTGTCTTAACCGTTTCATCCTCTCAGAAATAGCTACACCTGGCGAGCTCTGTACGGATTCGTTTCCACATTTTCTTCGTCCCGCAGATCATCTTTGATGCCTTGCGGATCCTTTGTAAAGATTACTTCCGCCTTCATAGCCTTATATGCCTCGATTTCAGAGGGTTATCTATACTTTCCAACAGGCTACTTGCTGTATATTTGCTTGTGTTAATTCACCAGCATCAAGTGACTCCACATTCGCACCTGACAAAGCATAAATTACGCAATACACTCGTACCCTCATGTCTGTTCGTTGAATATTTGTTTGCTTGTTCGCTCGCTTTTCACCTATTCGTGTGTTTTTTTCTTCCTTCCATCCATATCAGTTGGCGAAAAAAATGTCTTACCATTGAGTGTGTTAATCTTCGTTTTTTGCGTCTTTGTTTGTTTTTATTTTTGGCGTTGTTGCTCATTGAAAATAGGTGCACTCAAAAAACGGCAAATATTTACCGTGTTGCCACGATTCTGGTTGACACGCCGTCGCTGGCATTGATCAAACAAAAAACCGTTGAGTCTCCGCTGCTTTTTTGGCACTGCAGATAAATTGATATGAACATATTCTTTGTTTACCCGCCACTCAGCGCTAGCTAGGCACTTGGGGGTATATTTACCATAGGTATGCCTGTTCCATGCGTTGGGTGCTGACACTTTTAAACGCCGGTGTATTTGTAGCGTTAATTTAAGTGCAGTGAATTTTCGAAATATTTACTATTCATTTACTGCATAGTTATTAATTTTATAAAAATATATATTCTTGTACATAAGTTTGTATGTCGATTGAAGTGGTACCCATTTGGGTGCTATATCAATATAGTGGATCAGAAGGAGACACATTTTTCTTAACTCTCACTCCTCCAAACTTTTTGCAGATAGTTTAATGGTTTTGAACGTCCACCGGTTGGCGAATTTTACAAAAGTATTTATCTATGAACTCACGAATAAGCAATTCAGTATTCGACGGTGCATATCGTGAATAGCTTTACGATTACGATGCATAACAATAAATTTGTATTCCTTGTTGACAGTTTCGCCGGTGCGAACGAATTCGGAGTGCACCCTAACTCGACAATGGAAGAAAACTGCCAACGTAGCCTTTATATTTGACCTGCTTTGACATATTTTTTTGGCTCCGGCTCACCTTTGCCACCATATTCGGCCAACCAATCGTGTTTCCGGCTCGTAAGCCTAGATCCAAGACACATCGCCAGTAATAATATGTTTCATGATATCCTGGTAGCCGGAAGTCATTACTTCACAGACATTCGATGCTGTTTTTTGAAAATAATTAAGTGATTTTGGAACCAATTGTGCTTTCACTTTTCTAAGGCCCAAAATTGTTTTCACTTATCGTTTTTATATTCCTATATTCCCAGTAAGATCTCTGACTGTTAATCGTTAAATCTCAATCATCAATGACTTTAGTTTATAGACAATTTCTCGACCCTCCTTGAATTATTTGTACCAATAAAAAACACTTGCTCAGGACAAAAAACTATCACTAAAGGACTTTTCGAACATTCTTAAAATTTTATGGAATTTTATGTTGAAAAATTTTACTGAACTTAAAAATCGCCGAATGCAATTTATGTACTTTACAAATACTATTTTTCTTACTATTTTTTTGTCCACAGTAATAAAGAATTTGATGCAGAATTTAAAAAACTCTTTGCCTAATAAAGTCAGTACTGCGGTGTTTAATATACACGAAACTATCCGTTAGAAAATTATATATTTTGATGAATGAATTACCTTAACCATATATGTATTTATGTGCATCATACATACATATTGTACTATGTTTGATGAACTGTAAAAAATAGTCAAATAGTCAACAAGTTATTTAGATTGCGGTCAACAGGTTACATAAACTCTTTGTCTACGCCACATTAAGTAAATTGCTTGAAAAAAATTGGTATTTTACGACGGAATGTTAAAACTTCGTGGCTTGTGGTGACTGACAAAATGTCTAATTGACTGCAGAAACGCGTCGATTGTCTATTTGACTGACTGGCTTCGCTCATAAAAGGAGGCCATCAAGATAATTATATGCGTGCATAGGTAATAACAGACAGCAAAAATTAACACCACAGTTTCCCAGTAAGAAATTTTTGAGTTTGTGACATTTGTAGAGAAATTTTTTCTTTAAATAATATATGAAAATTTAATGGTTATTAATGAATTTAAAAGAAAATATGTGGTATTTATACTAGCGATATGAAGTTTTCGAAAATGGCTCTGCTTTCAAATATGGATAATATTATTTTCCATTTTTTCCAAAAATTTAATTCAATTATTCAACAAATCTACATAGAATACACCTAATGAGTATAAACAATTAATAAAAATTTAAGCAGCTTGTGAAAAATTTTTCTGCGGCACAAAAGCTCTTACGACAGAGACGCTGTTAACTCAGAACTTTACTATGCTAAATGCGGCTGTTAAAAAGGATTCGATATATGTATTTTTCAGATAATTTTTAAATATTAGTACCAGTACACCAATTTCAAATATTAAAAGATCTCATTAAAAAGTGAGTGGTTTCCTTTTTTTAGAGATTTTCCTAATGGGACATCACATTTTGTGTTCTTATTGGTGTATTGGTTTATAAATGAGCTCTTCACTGTATGCGTGAAACAGACAAATTCATTTAGCTAAAAACATTTGATGTTCTCGAAAACTTTCGCCTGTAGATTATAATGTGTGGTTCACACTCCACTTTGTGAAGGTATTTATGCATTCACGAATGGTATGTACTTTACTGTTAATGGAGAAATATTTCCACATGTGAGTTGAGTTTACACAACAATTGTCGCCGCACTTTCGTCTTAACCCTTATATGCACGAAAAAAGCGCTATATAGATTTTGAAGGCCTTGAAGAACAAGTAGGGTTATATTTATATTATAATAAATTTTAAATACTTATATATGTTTTTTATCAAAATATAACCTGGATACTGACTGAGTCGATTTAAAAATATTTATAGGACCAATTGTTACAATTCTTTAAAAACTCCTTCTGCGTCGATGCACGGAAGGCATTCTCCGGAATAGCCTTCAGAGCCGAGGAGCATGGGATCCCCTTTCATCGACCTTTTATAGGCAAGAAAATAAACAAAAGTACGGGGGGCCACATCTGGCTTGTGGGGCGGCTGCGGAAGCGATGGGATGCAGGCCCTGGTTAGGTAACTGTTCACAAGAAAGACTTCCAATCAGCTGCGATGTCTTGTCGGACCCGATTCACCTTTCGTTTGAGTCTTTTGAGGACTTCCACCTAAAATTTGGCGTTGACGGTTTGTCCAGGAGGAAGAAATTCTTAGTGGACGATACCCTTGACTCGCACACGAGTCACATTGTTGGTGTTTGTCGAAGTCGCAGGTCTCCCCACTCCACTTCCCCGACCTCCAAAAAGGCCTGGTGCCACCAAAAAACACCACTCTTTGCTAAAGCAACATCTGGGTAAGTATCAAACGTCTCTGTCGCAGATTTACCGAGTTTCACACAGAATTTAATCGCGTACCTCTGCTCTAACGAACGCTGCATTTTCGGCATGCACCACTCACAGAAACACGTCGTGCGAAAATGTTTGTCCTGACTCTCCAGGTGCTCGGAGACAAGTAACCAGCCGCTTGTTTGTTAGCTAGGAACGCGCTCTACTGAATCCAGTCGGTGCGCGGACGCTCTGAAGTACAGTCGCTGCGGAAGAAAATCATTCCTGTATAGTTGACTTTTTACCTAAAATATCGGTGAATATGTGAGATATGTAATTATCATGAAAGGATAATCCCTCCTTGGAATATCTGTGTGTGGAAAATGGGTAGATTAGGGATAATGTAAAGACTTTCGAACTTCCTGGTGACTTCATACCGCGTTATCGGCCAATATGTAAGTTATCTTAATAAAATTGTGCGCGTTTTTCTTATAACGGTGCATCTTTGTGTTTAGGATGAATAAGATCGGGTGATTCTAGATGTCATATAACCAACAAGCCTCATTTACCTGAAGGTATTACTCCGATTTTGGTCCCCGCAAGTTGCAAGAGTATAAAATGTTCGGTTACAGCTGAACTTGGCCCTTCCTTACTTGTTTGTAGAAATTGGTTCATATGTGTCCATATGTATTAAAATGGATTAAGTGAAATAACAACCGCTAAGTCGCTTTTGTTGTTGTGTTTTAATTATTATTATTGTTATGATTATCGTTATATTTCTTTTTTCTAAGAGCATTTCGTGGTAAGACCGATTAAACATGACATAACGTTATGAAAATTAGTACAGCGACCTTTTTTGTATTTTGTACTTTACTTTGGCTCGTAGTAAATGTAATTGAAATTAAAAGTGAAGGAAGTTTACTTAAATAAAATCCTCCCAAATGTAATTTGTAAAGGGTCTACCAACAAGAACGACGGGATACTAAAATGTAATACAACACACACATTTGCTCAAAACGAGTTCTATTCTTGCTTTGTAATGCAGATAATTTTATGCTATATATCACTTGAACAAACTAGCATTCAAATAACCAACACGGCTTCGTTTGAATATCTAAATTCGTTTACAATAATTTTCGATGGCTCGGTGCAGCATTTCGTGTGTAATTTCGGCTATAGGGCCCAGATTTTTGCCCTTCCTGAAGCAGACTATTATTTCGCTCACCCCAATAGATACAAATAGACCTCATCTAAGATGATGATTTATCGATGAACATGAATTCGTGAATTTTTGGAGAACGTGAATTGGCGGAATAACCATAGATAATTTCCAATTGTTGTCAAAATGAAACATGATATGATGAAATGGCAAATATTACTGAACTCAATGACAAAATTTGACATAACTCCGTGAATAAACATGGCCGCCACGAGCTGTCAATATCACGTCATAGCTATTGGTAGACACAGTATTTGCTGCTTATGTTTGACTATGTAAGGCGTCTGTCTGTATGTGTAATTAAAGTATGTACCTATGACAATTGTTGTTTCTATTTCAGTGCGTTTTTTTGTTGGGTTGTTGTTTAGGGTCTCAACAAATTAATCCCTTAAGTAATTGGAATGACTACTTTGTAGCCAGACTTGCCTTCTAAATTGATAAGTGTATATCTATCGTTATATTTACATCATAACAGTTCAATTGCAATAATTTCCATTAACCTGCTTTATTTTTATTATAAAATTTTGGGAAGTAACCTGCCGTTAACTCAACTGCTTACATGTAATTAATAAATAATTATAGAGAGGTGCTTACGTTCCTCATTCACATTCAAATAAGAACAGAAATTTTTTGGTATAGTGGGAAAGCCAATTCACAATTAATTTTTCAAGAGATAGCCTCAATTCCATAACTTACAAACATATGTACTTGTATATCTAATAATATATATACATTTTTCATGACACCCTGTGTTGCCAAACTCCTTCGAAACGGTACAGGGATTTCAAGGAAATTTGTTGTGCGTATGAGGAAGGTCTGAGAATCGGCTAATATCTATTTTTCACACCCTTAAATATTACAATAATATCCTTTTTTATTTTTTTTTCTTTTATTAATAACATTATTTTATTTTTTGGACACAATTTTTTATTTTTATTTTTCCACGACCCAAGCTATATCTCAATTGAAACGAGGCGAATTTAGCAGATGATCAATTGATGTTGAACTATGGCTAAATCACGATGCAGCTGGAGACCAAACAGGTTAGGAAGGTAGCAAGATCTAGATAAGGATCAAACGAGGTCAATTTAGTCTCTTTTCCCTCATATACGGTTTCTCAAAACACCCATAGGCCTTTGGTTACCATCTTCAAACTTTTGGGTGGTTCTAACTATTGAAAAGAAATTAACACTCATACCATTTCTGGTTTAACATATATAATCACAAAAGTTCAAGTTCCACGGTAAATAAGCTGAGGGGCATATTAATCGAATGTAACCATCGTTTATCGTTTTTCGACGTTATTTAACATTTAATTAAATTTTATAAAGACTTGCAATAAGAAAAATGTCTTTTTAGTAATATATGTACGACTAACAGATATTTCAACAAAAACATATCTAATCCGTTTTCCATTTTTATTTTACAAAAATGTTTGTTGATGATTCAGTTTACAGAAACAATCATGAAAAACATCGCACCCATTCACCGAATATGTAGCGCGTTGCCATTCTTCACTTAAATATTCTTATCCGAAAAAATTTTATTTTTGCTCTAAATTGTGATCCAGGCACTTTTATAATACCTTCTTGCCTTACTTAATGGTTTGTATATTGAAGCATCAAGCAAAAAATGTATAATGAGTGAATTTTTAATTTAATTAGCGAACGGCTCTCAATTGCTGCCAATTAATACCGCATTTGGGGCTGATTAACAAAGTATTTTTTTGCTAATTGGCCTGAAAATAACTTTAGAGGAAAAAAAACGAGAATTAAACCAGGCAATATAGCTTTTAATAAAAAGGTACTAAAAATGTTTTTAAAAGAAAACAATTAAATTCGAGTTTGCCGTCTTTATGATAAAAAAATGAATTATTAAAGAGCTTGGTTACTTAGATACACAAAGAACAAAGCCTGAAAGTTTTCTTTTTTTTATTTCAAAGCAAGATAAGTATTATATAATTAAGGAAATGGTAATTTCGGGCATTTTAAACTCTCTCAATTTACAAGGAGCAAAATCAGGAAAGTACTTTCAGGTGTTGGCAGAATTTTATATTAAGCAAGAAAACATATTAATTTTGGCTGCAACGAAGCTTCATAAATACAAAAGATTTCTTACAAAAATTTCCATTCCGGAGGCTCATCTCCGGAGGTTCATCATACGCCATGTGTGACCCCGGTAGATTAAAAAAAAATATATAAAAAATAATATAAAATAAAATAAAATAAAATAAAATAAAATAAAATAAAATAAAATAAAATAAAATAAAATAAAATAAAATAAAATAAAATAAAATAAAATAAAATAAAATAGAATAAAAAAAAATAAAAAAAATAAAATAAAGTAAAGTAAAATAAAATTAAATTAAATTAAAACAAAATAAAATAAAAGAACTAAAATCATTTGGTTTTAATTACTTTATACGAGTCATTAAAATTTTAATTGAAGTAATTTTTTTCATAACTGTAAATTTTGTTAAACAATTATAGATTCCGACCTGTCCTCTCTGCATTAGGTTTACTGCTATTTGAAACGTAAAGAGGTTTTAAATTTAAATTTGAATAATTAAGTAACATCAGTTTCCTAGGAAATATATCAAAGAAAATGGAGCATAAAAAACATATTTACAAGCGGCGCTACTTTCCACAAACAGGCATGTGCGGTAAAGTGGCCATAAATTAACATAGAAGTTGTCAATGAAAAAATGCGAAATCAATAAATTCGTACAATTTATGTTGTATAACAGCGTCTTCAAGCACAATATGTCACCCACTTAAGTATTTCGTGGATTTTTAAGCACACATTACATACATATATGCCTAAGTGAGTGTGTGTGTAGATAAGTATGTGCACGCGCAGCTTGCGCCAAAGCAATTCCATCATTCAATTGCTGACAGCAGTTCGATGTTCAACAATTTATATAACAAACTACACACACAAACACATACATAAACAATTTATTTATTTATATATGTACATATGTGTGTGTGCTTCTTGCTTACGGCTACTATTTGCAACATAGGTAAGTGTAGTATGTCGCTAGAGTTTTAGTGTCGAACATTTCCAAGGAAATGCCATCTTTCGCTCCCCTGAGATGGGCACTTAAACGTACAACAAGTTTGTGTTTAAAATAAAATACATAAAATATCTACTAAGTGTGCGACAGTCGGCCCATGACACATGCCCTCATTTATCTTAATACGGGCCCTCGTGTGTGTATGCGTGTGCCTGTGTGTAGCTTGTGTAGTCCTTCCTTAACTTTCCGTCACGCCGTTGTTTTTGTTGTTTTCCGCTTTGTTTTTCTCTTTTACACGAGTTGTTTTCATTTTATTTCGTTAGATTTTCTATTCGTTCGCTTGTTTTGCTTTGTACGTAGCTTTTGTTGAAGCGCAACATTTCTCTCTCGAATCAATTAATTATTTATCGCTTAAATTCTTCTCCACTTGTCATTATGTCATTGTTTACTCGACATTGCCGCCACCACTGCCACTAGCTGCTACTGGTTGGTGCTGCTGCTGCTGCTGCTGCCGTCGTTTTCCATTGCCACCCTGTTGCTGTTTGTTACCTTACTTAGCCCTCGGCTGAAGGGAGTCCTCACTAGCGTTGGACGCAGGGTCGGTCGGCTGGCTGGCTGGCTGGCTCTAGTGGCAATCGTTAACAAAGCTGCACGCCATTCAGCCAGCCATTTGGTTTAACGACAACTAATGCGTCATTTCGACAGTGTGACGGCCGATTGGCTGGCGAAATTCACCGGCGGGCAAAGCTGGGAAAAAACTCTTTCAACTTTATCAATTCTCAATTGAGTTTTGCAGCAGCAAAAGAAATGTGCTTCTTAGACGCCTGACCTGGTCGTCTAGTTTTTGCTGCGAGCCATACACTTTTTTCCCCTCTACTGTAGCACAGCGTGCGCGCTAGCAATTGAGTGGCTGAAAGTGTATCTCAGCTTAAATTATCTCGCCGCTTTCGCTTGCCTTTCTGCAATTCCATCGTTGCTGCTGTCAACGGCATTATTGTTGGCTTGTTGTTGTTATTGTTGCTGTGGTTGTGTACTTTGTGTTTGTTACTTTATATCTCACAGCTCATATGCTATTCGCCGTTGGCTGCCTCCGTTATTTCTCTGCTTTCGCTGCCTTCGCCTGCTTTTGGCTTCAGTTACATTCATTTACTTTCTTATTTTTAGTTATTCCGTCTTTCTGATTGCTGGTTTTGTTCTGGTTGTTGTTGTTGTTATTGTGTCACTACTGTTATTTGTAGCTCTTAGGTATTTTCTTAAGCAACAATTGAAATCCCCAATTGACAAAAAGAAAACCAATTTACCAGACAACGACAACATCTTAGAACATACGCTAGATAAATTCATCAGGTGAATGCCAAAGCATCTTTGTGTGCATGTGTTTGTCTTTAAGTGCATACCTAGCATGCTTATAAATGAAGTTGTGTTGATAGCCAGCTGCCTAGTAGGAAACAGTTAACAAATGTGTGACTAATAAAGGATCATCGAGTGGTTATAGCTAAGGTCTTGAATGCCTGAGATGAAAAATGCTGGTATGTAGAGGTATGCATTAGTGTTTAGCTTTTTAGTCTTGATAATGATAACCTGCAACAGATGTGAATCTTCAACTATATCAATTTATGTGAAAATAATGGTTTTTTATGAATAATTTGTGTATTTTCTTCGCACCAACATCGATAGTTTTATGTATTTACCGCACCCACCAGAAGAAAGTGAACATCAACAGAGAAGGTGAATTTCCAAATTATTAATTATTATTATTTTGACAATAATACTGATGAATTTGGAAACGTTGTTCTTGCGTATATCTTTCGATCATCGAAACAATACTTAGAAGTCATATCATCCTTATTGGAAACCACGATATTAATAAGTTCTATGAAAGTGAAAACTTTCCTACTGGGCATACGCCATAAAAAGACTCAACACAGCATTCACCTCTACGAAAGTCAGTTAGCTAACGGTAGCTAAAGCACAGTAAGTAGGCCGTCAGTTGGCAGCCCAGGGCATTCCGCAAGTCACATGGCGAATGTTGTCCTTCGCATTAGATCAAACGACAATTGAATTTGCCATGTTAAAGTTTATATCGATGGGCATCTAAGAACATACAACAACAGCAACAAACGGCAATATTTTAATGTATAGAATATGTTGCAATAGCGAGAGTAAAAAATAGCTGTAATTTTATAAGGCAAGTGAGTACATTTATAAGGATATCATCAAGCGGCCTCACTCGCACATACAAACTTACTGAGTATTTTATGGTGCTGAGAGGCCAAACATGCGATTGTGTTAATGCCAACCAGCGGGAAACTTTTTTACTCGATTTTTGATAGCAGAAATTTATTTTCTTAAGTTTTAGGGATTTATATTTACATTAAGTTACTTATTAATGTCGGTACTTATATTCTTGTCAACAATTAAGCAAAAGACTTTCTCTTGGAAAGTTGGTACTTATAGTCTACTTTTTATACTCTTGCGACATGTTGCTGCAGAGTATGTTTTAGAATATAAAATGTTCAGTTGCACCCTAGCTTAGGCCTTCCTTGTTAATTTTTAGTAGTTAGTAGTAGTTTTACTCATGATTCATGAACCATCAAAAAGCTAAGTGACAGACAGCATCTGAAATATAAGTTTTCGAAAGCTCTGCGAAGTAGTCGGTCGAATGTATCGACATAGTGAAGTCTTTTGGTTTCCTCTTTTCTGATAGTTGTTATAGATCGCATCTTGTGAAATAACAAAAGTCATCAGAGACAGTACTCTCTTTCTTTGAAGCAGTTTCAATAGCTTTCAGCGTTCCGTGGTCTTTCGTGTGTACATGATGGCACATATTTTATCAACGATTACGAAACGTTTAGGAATCTACCGTGGGTTGCGTTTAAACAGAGTCTAACATTGGTGGGAAGTGCGAAACCAAGTCGCCATCGAAGGGGAAGTGCCACCAGTCACAACAAATTCACTCGAAATTTACTCAAAGAAACCCATGTAACCCCTTAAAAAAACTATGATTCGGATTCGGCTGAAGTTTTGAGAGTAGTCGCTAACGAGAAAAGATGGTGGCTAAATACTTTTAGAAGAGCCCTAATAACTCTCATCTTGAAGTGGGTAACTCTAATATCAAAATTCACCTTATTCTGATTTTTGAAAAATAAAATTCTTGTCGATTTCCGGCTGTTGAAAATTTTGTCGGCAGATTGCTCTCTAGATCGTACTCTCACATATACTCGTAATATTATACAAGGCAGAAGAGTTTTATATATATAATAGTTATCTTCCTCGGAACCCTTTAATGGTTGCAAAGCAGTCGAAAAATAAACTAATTATATAAATATTACCAACACTTTTATATTTGTATAAATTATCTTTAATTCTCATGCTATATTAATTTGAGTTAAAGTGTTACAATAAATATTCTAAGAAAAATATAGATAACTTTTCCAAGTAACTCTCTTTGCCGAGCACTTCCTACTCATAATTCATCAAAACAAAAGCGCACTCAGGTGAAAATCAAATCAGAATAAGCGAGCGTAAACTGGTACAAACTTTCAGCAAAATATTAAGTTTCCTGCGATTAAATGCTTGAAAATGATTAATGACACGCAGACACTACAACTAAGCCAGAAAAAAGACACAAAAGTTACTTTCTATATTTTATTCGAAAAGTTTGTGGCATGGCAATATACAAAAACCACGGAGACTCGGTTACTTGCAGCGATTCCAAGCAGAGCTGTATGGGAAGATTTTTGAAAAACACACCCATACATACATATCTGAGCACTTAATCACTTCTAGTGCCAAGTCCGACGTTTATTTGAGTACCAAAATGCCTAACAAATAATTTAATGCGTCTTCGATTTCTTATTATCGGCTGGTCTTTGGTTTCCCGTGCAGGCTTGCATTTCAATTAGCAGCAATCGACCAGGAAATTGATATGTACCCTTAGTAAATTAGGCGCTGTAAGTATATGTGTTTGTTTGCGTGTGTCGGTCGAGAAGAAAAATGTCCGTAACAAATTAAAGGATAACAATTTGCTGGTGCTGTGTGATGGCACGCTCGTTTTTCTTCTCGACAATTGCCGGCCACTCAATGCGGGACATTTTGCTATAAAGCAAGAAAAATTTGTCAAGCGGCAAGGTCAGGCGAGCCAATGGTAAGGCGGAGAAGCAATGCAAATCGATTTTAGACGAAAATAAGGTCACAAAACGAAAGAGACTGTGGGTATGGCAGGCATTCCGAACCTAATAAAATCGCCATAATAATCAGGATGCTGCATCTTCAATTGTAAATATATTTATATTACATGTACATTAGGGCGGTTCGAAAAAAAAATTTAAACGCGTTTTCTCTGTCACTGCTGCTCAATAGATTTATTCGCTTATCCGTTTCGGGACGATGGGGATGTTTTTTTATCCCGAAGAAATTCCAAAAAATCGTATCTGTCACAATATGGAAGCGATTTGGTTTTCAAAACAGTCCCAAAAACATTCATTATATCTTCTCTCAATATACAAAATACCAGCGTATGTGCTGATACGCAGTTATTTTTTTATTGCATATTTAGAATCTCCATCATTGATTCTATGTCTGGTCAAAATTTCGTCAAATTCTACTTCCACAAAGTGGGTCAAAATGTCATTAGAGAAAAATGGTGTATAATTTCATGTTCAAAAATTTCCTTCAATAAGTGTATAGACATCTGATTTGACAAAAACTTTAAACTCGATTTTCTCAAAAACCCAAAAAAAATTATACGCTATTGGTTATATGAGGGGACGATCCTACTCTTCTCTACAAATACAAAAATACCAGCAGTTGTTTTGGGGGGGTCACCAGTTATTTCCCATACTAAATGTAATTTTCTTAGACACGTTGTTGCGTAGGTGGTATTTGTTTGGAAAAGTTTAGAGAATAAGTGCTTTTAATTGAATTATAGTTACATTTTGTGATAGTGCAAATCTATTGAAATAAAAGTTTTAGAATAAAGAATAACTTTATTTTCCTTATGAAGCCAAGGTAAGTTTCCGTGGGAAGAAATCGTCCCAAATCTGTTTATTTGTGGGATATTATTATCCCATACGTACTCATGTACATTATTTTACTTAGAGAATGAAGAGACCACGCAGACTGGGTGTTTCACAAATTCAGAACTTTTTGAATGAATCGAGTGATGAGGATTGCTAATAGTGGTTCTGCATACAGTTCCAGTGAAAAAATCAACATTGATTCAGAAGATGGAGAAAACACACAGCCCGGCAGAGCATATGGTGAAGAAATAGAAATTGATCGTGGATATACGAAGTTGAACGTTTGGAAGAAGATAATGTGAATGAATGGCCTGATGATATTATAATATGGACAGACCCACAACCGACATTCAAGCCACGATTCACTATTAGCCAAGAACAAATCATTAGTAATGAGGGCATAATTCGTGGACTGAAACCTTTGGTGGTATTTTTCAAGCTATTGCCTAGACGCATTAATTCATCACATAGTATATTGTACCAATGAGAGAATTGATATTCACAATATAAGCCATGTAAAAAACAAACGAGCTAGAACCAATTTTTGGTGAGATCCTCATAATTCTCGATGCACATTTGTAATGTCATATAATCGAGTGCCTTCTTTGAAGACTATTTTTCAAATAGCCCTTCATTGGGGAATCCATACATAAAAAAAGCCATGTGCAGAGATCGATATTTTTTCCTCGTTATCATACCAGCCTGATCCAAAACCTAAAACATATTTCATTGATGATTTGGTCAATTACCTCAAAAGCACCTTTCAAAAATGTAGATCCGACTCTCTATTTCAAAGCATTGATGAGTCTATGACCAAATTTTTAGGGTCGCTCTATCTTGAAGCAGTATATGCCATTGAAGCCAGTGAAGAGAGGAATAAAATTATGGATGAGATTAATATATATTCCGGAAAAAGAAGACAATTCGCATACATCATCCACATTAGGCGAACGCGTTGTTATGAAATTGGCATCGACCATCAGATATCCTGACACTACATTGTGTTTTTGATCGTTTTTTCACGTCAACAAAATGATAAAATGATAATATTCCTTTTCCAGCTTTAGGTACCTGTATATCTAACAGAAAAAAATTTACCTAAAGTTACTACGAAAAACTAAAAAGAGGAGAATATATTTTCAAGTGTAATTTCATTGGTACTTTGGCAGTGGTTTTGGCAAGATTACACCATACCATGTAATGCTTCTAAGTGCGAAAATTGCCATGAGGCTAGCACAGTCAAAGAAAAGAACGAACAGAAAAAGATGACACCAGAGTTGATGTGACTAAATGTCCAGATTAGAAAACATACCGAAAAATTATGGTGGCGTAGATTTGGCCGATGGTTCCCGTCCGAAACGGTTATAAGACCAAAGACCTAAAATGACCTGTATGAACTAGTCTCAATACTTCTCAAACTTTTAAGTCTTACTTTGTGCTATATTGCTGTAGAGCTGGCGGTTAACTCCACGAAATTCAGTAAAAAATTTCCAAAACTTAAGAACCACCCTAATATTCATATATGCATATCCCACCTAAAAAAAGCTTTGGTGAGAATATGATTCTGCATCAATCTGTTGTCTGCTCTGTGTTCAACTATTTGTCCACCCTTAATGGCGGCGCCTTTTCTGTGAAGTCTTCTACGGACCCTTGGCCTTTGACTTTGTACATGTGCACTTTCTGCCATAAAATCAACAGAAATACATACGTTTGTATGTGATTATGCGTATAATAAAATGCAAGGGTGTCTTGCTTTCCATCTATATGCCAGCAGTAATTCCAACTTGACCTTCCCTTAATCAATTATGAATGAGATTTATGCGCATTAAGACATTGAAACATGAGAAGATCGCAAAGTTATTTCCTGCTTATTATTTATCCTTGTGATTGTTTATTTTCTTTTTAGTTGTATTTTGTTTCACTAAGTTCGGGAGGGCGAAATAATAGCAGAGAATACTAAAAGAAAACCTGAAATGCGCTTAATTCTTGCTTTCATTCTTTTTACTTGTTGGTATACCTTAGGTGTGTTGAAGAAGTTTGCAGCCGGCAACTTTATCTACAGTTCTATAATGACTCATATATGAATGTATATTAAAGCGGGTCGATTTACAGGCAGCCAAAAATATGAAGAAATCGTGTATACTGAAAATATTCTACGGCTCATACTGAACAACCTTGCCTAAGAGATTATTGATCTAAAACCGGGTTTGAGCCAACGATTATTTAGATTTTTTTTAAATTTGTCTTAAAAATCTTGGGCTCGGAATCGATTTTAGAACCATAGACTCTAAGGCGCAATTTTTCAGCAAGATCCTTAGAACGTTTCCCATATAAGCCAGTTGAAAAAATTGACCCGCTCTACTGTGTTTACCTACATATTGACAGACAGTTTGCCTAACTTAACCTATAATCAAGCAAAGTTACTGCGTTTTGTGTTAAAAGTTAGGTCACAAATTGACAGCGTGAAAGGAATAATGTTGCATGCACTGTTGTTACATTATCTCGCGGTAACATGGATTATCGCCATTATTTTTGCTATAAATTTTAGTTTGCAAATGCTTTTCTAGAGTTATTGGAAAAAGCTGGACAATATTGAAGAAAAGTAAAATGCAATTCTTACCTTTTATGCGCGGTTTGTTAATGCTCTGCCTGTCTTAAAACCAATTTGTATTTGAAAACAAAACCAACGGCAATCTGCAAAGGTCATGGGAGAGCTTTGATATTCTTCTGAGTAACGAGAGGCAGAGTTCAGGTTGTGGACACTTTTGTCTTGCATGTATATAGTTTTTTTCAGTTATTTTTTAAAGTCCTTATGAGTGCAATGACTTGTTTCCAATGTTCGTCATTAAAACAAATATCCGCTTTAAGTCTTTAAAATGTAAGTCTAATTTAAAGGTGAATCAAATAGGTAGTGAAACCGGGGGCGAACAAATTAAGTAAATATATGCCCCAAATAATTATTTCAATTCTTGTGACTATGTGGTTTAAGATGGATATCGAATATTAAGACCTATCGAGTACTGATTATCGGAGAATGATTTTCTGTTCAGTCGTCTCAGCAGGAAGTGCAATCTAAGTATTGCGATTTAGTAAAGAAATGCAGTACCTTGTTAAATTGAAATGCGCTATAACGGCCGAAAAACTCAAATAAAATATTTCATTTCTTATATGAGAAACAATTGTTGAAAAAATACTATTTTTTACCCGACGAAGCCGATGTAACCCCTAATATATGGTATATGTAATTAAATGATGATTATGACGAGCTGGCCCGACCATGTCCATTCTTCAGGTGTTGTGATATTGATCGGAATCAAATTTTTTTTTTTGTCTTGGATATACATTGTGACAAAAAAGTACACGGAAATTGTAAATAAAAATTAAAATATTTAGGTATTCATCAATGTTTATTTTGTCCCCTTCAAAGGAGTCCCCAGCAGATGTAATACACTTATTCGAACAATTTTTAAAGTTATTTTTGGGATAGCATTCAGCTTTTTCAGCGAATTCTGTTTTATTTCTTCGATGAACTGAAAACGTGTTCCGCGGAGAGGCAGTTTCAATTTGGAGAATAAGAAAAATTTGCACGAAGCCAAGCCTGGTGAATACGGTGGTTGATCGATGGTATTCATTGCCTTTTTGTCTTTAAAGTATGTTACAATCGTACCTTTTTTGTAAGAAATTCAGCTTTATCGGGACTCGTCCAGAACGAGGCATGTCTTCAATGATCTCTCCACCTTCTTTGGAAGCTTTGTGCCACTCGCAGGCTTGTGTTCTTGAATCACCTTAAGCCTTTTCCAACATTCGAAACGATTCCGCGCACGAAATGTGGTAAGAAATATAAAATTTAAGACAAATGCTTTGTTCGATATCATTATCCATTTTAAAAATCGCAACGCTCTAGTAAGCTGTACCGACTTAAGCAGCTGCTGTATACAAATTGGTTGACAGATTGCGCTCATATTTGACATAGTATATAAGGACACTTTTAGCAACTTAGAAAAATACATTTATTGGAAATATCATTTACTCTAGCAATTTCCGGGCGCTTTTGGTCACAATATATGCTTGATTTGGGGTTTAAATTGAAAACACAGCATTGAGAAGACAACCTGCCAATGAACTCAGTCAAGTTCCCTGCCATTTGTATTTTTTTGCAATATTATACTAAGAACAGTATACGCTCTCCAAAAATACTCGTCAACTGCGTGTTTATGAAGCATTGCAAAGAAATCTTTCTTAAATAAATAAATAATTGAATAAATACAAAAGCAAAGGTGACACAATAAATCCAGAAATAACTAAACACACCCAGAAGAATATATTATCATACATGAGCAGCCATCGTCTTAAGATATCACATTGAATATGTATGAGTATTTCATAAATATTGCGCAGTCATTGACAACGTATTTATTCATACATACCTATTTGCAGATATTTACCGTTGTTTGGCTTCGATTCTTCGCATTGTGTGGGAGAGCAGCAAAGATGCCACAAGTGCTGATTCATTTGTTTACACTTGAAGGTTTTATAGATTCTTTTTTTCTGCACCCTAACTCACATGCCAATAGAATTGAGAGTGTTTTGACGAATCACTCACACGCATATGTACATACATATCAATGTATTGGTAAATACATGTCGCCGCATTAAAAAGCATTAATGTTATCATGCAAATATATTTATAAGTTGGTAAGAGCTTGTGTGTTTGCGCTCTTCAAGTGAAGTCTTGCCGCCCTCCGACTTTCCGTTTTCACGAAAGATTTGCTGTGGCAAGGAAATCGTGTGAAATCAATTGTTAAAATATCAATACATACATATCAATGTATCAATGCGATATTAAGTAAACAAAAAGCGAAAAATTAATGTAAACATACGCACACATACTTACACATATGTACGCTAAAATATACAGGTATTTGTTGATGCTCGTAAGAACACGGCTTTCTTTAAGCTTCGAGTGATAAAATGTAAGTGTGTGTGTTTATCGTATATGATATCATGCATAAGCATGTGTGCAGATTGCTAAGTACGCTTGTGAAACATCGTATATATTTGCCATATATTTACATTTCACTTAAAAGTTTCCCTCCCATACTTCGGTGCCTCCTTTATTGGCTTAAGTGCTGGGTAACTGTGTATGATTTTACACGTGTTTGCTTCATTGAATTCGCATCTACAGGCAGTGATAGGCGATGATCATAATACTAATATGATTTGTTTATATCATGTCTATATTTATGTTATAACGGTAAATAAAGTTGAAAGTTTAAGCGGCTTAAAAATTTGAGTTACTAATCCCTAAAATGTAAGACAGTTAATCGATTTCGTGGTTTTGTTTGCTTTTCGAGAAATTCCGGGAAATTCAGAGCTTTTATAGAGACGCAATATGTATGCGTATAGTATGTACATATGTGATTTACATACATACATGTATGAAAACTCTGAACTGTCACAGTCATATTCAAATATTAGATTATGAATTTATGCACAACCAAAAGGTTAGTTTAGGTTAGGGTATGTTAAGAGATCGATGTATGTAGTTACAAAGGCTCACAAAGGATCTCATTTGGATTGCTGAGAACGTTGTTCGTTTTCAGACCTAAAAATCTTAGCTATATTGATTATAATTCTCACAAATTTGTTGAAATGCCTGTTTGTCACCCTGATCGCTATCACAATTAGTCCACAATTTAGTAATGCCCGACAGTAGGGACGACGTACCCTAAGCAGACTTCGATTTTTATTTGCACCACTACAGCAAGAAAAATTTATTAATGTAAAGTGGACGGGATCTGACAATTCCAAATCGGACTCGTAGTTTTATTTTGACCTTGTGGAGAAGCGACATCGGTTGGCGATTCAATTCTTTTTCTACAAGTTATTGCGAAATTAAATCAAAAAAGTTGTATATTCTGTATATGGTGGTTTCTGATGAGCACAGATGCATTGAAAACGACTATAGGTACCATATTAGCAGATATCAGGTTAAACGTGTGCGAAATGGCTGAGATAGTTCACATATTAAAGGGCGGAATTATGTCTTCACAGAGAACTAGGAAGAATCGAAATAATGGGCTATAGAAAGGTATTCTGTATACTCGTATATTCATTTTTGATAACAGAGCAACTGTAGTCAAGAAAGGTTTCTCTCTGAATTTCAATTGTATATCCCATATATTGATCGTTATTTTTGGCCAAAAGTCAACTAAAGGTACTGGGGTCCACATAATCCTCTTCGAAAGAAGAATCAAATGGAATTTAAAATTGTGTTATATGAGAAATGGGATTGGGTTTAGCCGAGTTTTGCTATGACAAAGGAATAGGAAAAGCATGACACGTACTGAGTTTAGTCGAAATCTGTTAGTCGGTCCCGAGATATCGGATTTCACCAAAAATTGGGCGGTGCCAGGCTCCATAAAAGCCTTCGGAAACCGTCTTGGAGGTAAAATTTAATGCTTCTGGTGTAATTAGTTATTGATTTCTTGCGCTTTTAGTAGTTTGAAACAGTACAGTTATATGGGGGTCAGCTAGGATATCTTCAGATTTCATCCATTTTTCCACTGACGGAAGAGGTTGTTATAATCTTAACGCTAAGCTAATCCGATCCCGTTCATTTTGTTTATCGAAGAAGGTCATTTTTGGTTAAATAAAAACATTAATAACCAAACGAGTTGATAATAATCCATATTTGTTCCTTTAAAAATTAAGTCACAGTCGGTAGAAAACGCTATATAGCCTTGATTAAAGTCTTTTATGTATGTACGATGATCTTTGGTTGCAATAAGAATTTCAATGCCGTACAGCCAACGAAATAATAAATTATCATTATCCTGCGCCAATGGCCTGTGGTTTAACTTACAAAACCGTGCGATTTAACATCGCTGGACTATTTTTTGTTGAATTATGTGAAATCTGCTTCCCCAGACGATTGATGCCTTAGAAGAAAATACTTGGAGCGTAAAGTGGTGAAAAATTGGGCTACTAGCATCCAAATTCAACATGATGGCAAACCCTTATCTTTATAATAAAGCTAACATAAAATTAAATGAGTTTTACTTCTTCTTTTCCTACAAATATAATTACTTTCATCAAGTTTTACAGCCAGAATACTCCAAACTTTATTAACTAAAATCAAAAGAGCTAAATAATTAAAATTTTAAACGGTTTCGTTTCATGTTAATAATTCTTGAAGCCATAATAAAGCACCACATAAATTAAGTTTTAACAATTTTCTTGAAAATCATAAATTTGCACTACTTAAATATGAAACTTTCACATTTGTAAACTAAATTCTAATTATTAGCAAATTTTCGCAATTTTCAATATAAAATTTAATATTCACGCAATGACATTATTCATAAAAGTCGAATAAATCTTAGGAAAAATTTGTGATTTGCGCTCGTATTAAAAACGCGCACACAACCGCTCAGCCAAGTATGAAAATAACGGGTGATTTTTTTGAGGTTAGGATTTTCATGCATTAGTATTTGACAGATCACGTGGGATTTCAGACATGGTGTCAAAGAGAAAGATGCTCAGTATGCTTTGACATTTCATCATGAATAGACTTACTAACGAGCAACGCTTGCAAATCATTGAATTTTATTACCAAAATCAGTGTTCGGTTCGAAATGTGTTTCGCGCTTTACGTCCGATTTATGGTCTACATAATCGACCAAGTGAGCAAACAATTAATGCGATTGTGACCAAGTTTCGCACTCAGTTTACTTTATTGGACATTAAACCAACCACACGAATGCGTACAGTGCGTACAGAAGAGAATATTGCGTCTGTTTCTGAGAGTGTGGCTGAAGACCGTGAAATGTCGATTCGTCGCCGTTCGCAGCAATTGGGTTTGTGTTATTCGACCACATGGAAGATTTTACGCAAAGATCTTGGTGTAAAACCGTATAAAATACAGCTCGTGCAAGAACTGAAGCCGAACGATCTGCCACAACGTCGAATTTTCAGTGAATGGGCCCTAGAAAAGTTGGCAGAAAATCCGCTTTTTTATCGACAAATTTTGTTCAGCGATGAGGCTCATTTCTGGTTGAATGGCTACGTAAATAAGCAAAATTGCCGCATTTGGGTGAAGAGCAACCAGAAGCCGTTCAAGAACTGCCCATGCATCCCGAAAAATGCACTGTTTGGTGTGGTTTGTACGCTGGTGGAATCATTGGACCGTATTTTTTCAAAGATGCTGTTGGACGCAACGTTACGGTGAATGGCGATCGCTATCGTTCGATGCTAACAAACTTTTTGTTGCCAAAAATGGAAGAACTGAACTTGGTTGACATGTGGTTTCAACAAGATGGCGCTACATGCCACACAGCTCGCGATTCTATGGCCATTTTGAGGGAAAACTTCGGACAACAATTCATCTCAAGAAATGGACCCGTAAGTTGGCCACCAAGATCATGCGATTTAACGCCTTTAGACTATTTTTTGTGGGGCTACGTCAAGTCTAAAGTCTACAGAAATAAGCCAGCAACTATTCCAGCTTTGGAAGACAACATTTCCGAAGAAATTCGGGCTATTCCGGCCGAAATGCTCGAAAAAGTTGCCCAAAATTGGACTTTCCGAATGGACCACCAAAGACGCAGCCGCGGTCAACATTTAAATGAAATTATATTCAAAAAGTAAATGTCATGAACCAATCTAACGTTTCAAATAAAGAACCGATGAGATTTTGCAAATTTTATGCGTTTTTTTTTTAAAAAAAGTTATCAAGCTCTTAAAAAATCACCCTTTATAAGCGAGTTTGTTGTTGTTGCGATTTCGTGTTATTTTTTTTTTTTGTTTGCATAGCACATCCAGCGAACGGGGTCAGGCCGTTAATTTTGCATGCTGTACAATAGGAAAAATGTATTTTAAATTATAACGCACGAAAATAGAGGAGCGTGCACAATTTTGCACCGAAAGGACGACGAAGTGCAAGCGGTGCGCTCGGCAACTATGCTTTCGGGCAAGCATTATGGCGGCCCATAAGCCTTGCAAGGCGACATAATTTTGCAATTAAATTCTGTGCTTGCAACAATGGGGCATGAAAAAGCACGAACACACACACGCACTAACACAAATTGTTAAATGTGGCGAATTTCGTTTTGAATGTGTATGCGCATGTGTGTGTGTGGCGAATTGACCGCAGGGGGTTTGCTTAGAATGAGAGCGAAAAAAAAATTATTTCTTTTTTTGGCCAGCGCCGCGCAATAATTGAAATAGAAACCCCAGTAAATTTTCCTATGTCTCTACGTTCTTCTGTATGTGTGTGTGTATGCTGGTGTGTGCGTGTAATAAATTTTCATAAAATGCACTGCTATAATAACAATAGACGACTGCCGTGGCACAGCGACTAAGTAACAATAATGCAAACAATGTCTTATAGCTACAACAACAACAGCAACAACAAATTAACCAAACTCGTTGTGGCGATTTGCTGTTGGTACTTTTTTTGTTGGTGCTGCTGGGCATTTGCTGTAATCACCATATATGCCTTACAGTTGATTCGAAAGGTCACAAGTAGTTGAGCATTTAAAGCTTTACACGCGGCTAGTTCCACTGCACACTTCCATACTTTCTTCTCGACTAGGCTGGCGACCCTTCACACAAGCGCCGTCTCATAAATTGGTATGCTGCATTTATAATAATTAATTGTGCACAAATAAAAATTCTGTGCGTTACATGAAATGCCGAGCAAATAAACATGAGCGCAACCACAAATACACTCACACACACTCACACATACGAGCTGACCAGCAAGCGTGTAGAAGATGTCTATAGTTCACAGAGAAGCTGCTCTGCCTCAGCTCGGCTCGGAACGACTGAAATTATTGTGGGTTTGCGAATGGGTTAGGCCAAGTCAAACTGCCTGAAATGCCTGCCACTTTTTTCACCGCTTTTTTACAGCTCTCCTACTAGAGCTCCGTATTTACTTTCCACAGAGTACCACAGCATAAACTTAATTATTTTTCAGCCGTTGTTTGCAGGCCTACGTATTCCACCTAAAACTAAAATTTAAGCTTGCCGAATTTATGCTATATGAACTCTTTTACTGGTGTATATGTCAAGTCAAACAGAGCATGGAGCTGCAATAGCCGCAGGCTTATGAAAGTCTGGATGCTCCATAAACAGTTGCAAGAGGGCCTACAATGAAACGAAATCCTTTAAACCTTGTATACCTTAACGTATTTACGCGTCCAAATACTTAGCGCGAACGCTTCGGTGTGATTGTTAAAATTTTTTCTAAGGTATAAATTAAGGGTTTGTTGAGTGCGAGCATCATTGGTGTAAGCGCGTAACAGAAAATCTTCAATACTTTGCTTAATCTAAGCATTTAACAGTATTTCGCGAGACTAAACTTGGATAACTTAATTTGGTTTCTGTTAAGGCTAGAGTGACAACTTCTTAGGAGTTGTTCTAGAATTATTTAAAAGATTTCTGTGTAATGAATTTATCATCACGGTGAACGTGTTATGAATGTAGGAGTCAATTATACGGTTTGGAAGTAAGACTATCCTGTCTGAATTCGATGACAATAATGCTTAAAGTCATAACTTCGAAGTTGTAGATAATTTCGTCTACCTTGAAACCAGCATTAGTAAAACCAATAATGCCAGACTCGAAATCCAATGCAGAATAACTCTTTCCAACAGGTGCTACTTTGGACTGAGAAGGCAATTGAGAAGTAAAGTTTTCTCTCGACAAACAAAATCCAAATTCTACAACTCACTCATCATCCTCGTCCTGCTATATGGTGCAGAGACATTGACACGATGACAACTTCTGATGAGTCGGTATTACCAGTTTTGGAAAGAAAGGTTCTACGGAAGACTTATAGCTGATGGAACGATGAGTTACACGACGTCATTGACATAGTGCAGCGAATTAAGAGAACACGGCGGCGCTGGCTAGAACATGTATGAAAATATTTCAGCTCTGAAAGTATGCACGCAGTACCCGGCGGGAGAAGCAGAGGAAGGGGAAGACCTTCAATCCGTTGATAAGACCAGATGGAGAAGGACCTGACTTCGCTTGGAATCTCCAAGTGGCGCCCAAACGAAAAGGAAGAACGACTGGAAGAAGAAGAAATATCTAAGTTTGGATATAGTTGCTAGCTGTGAGTATATGTATAGACCTTCACGTGCTTACCAATGTAATATTTGGATTCAGTTTAATTTGAATATAATGACGAAACTTCCATTACATTTTATAGAATTCCACTATTCTCGTGGGAATGAAAAGGAAACTTGAAAATTAAAGTAACTAATCGACTTCACTATATATTCTATGCTTAATTATTCACTGTTCTCAAAAATTTAAAGATTGCGAATCGGAAAAACAATGGACCAAAATCAAATACTTATATTGATATTTTATTACTTTGGACTGAGTACAAAATCCTCTCTCAACGAACAAAAACCAAACTCTACAATTTCTAACATCATTCCCGTCTTACTGACTGGAGCGGAGGCATAAACAAAGGCATCATCTGATGAGCTGGTCTTAGGAGGCCGGAAATTCGAAAACCTTTGTATTAAGTATATGGGAGGTAAGGGAAGTATTGGTGCCATTTAGCTCATTTTTGATATACAGACATACCATTATATGTAATGATTATCCTTTAATTTTAGTTATATATTTCACACAATGATCGATATTTTGGACCAACGTCAACATAGGTACTGGGGGTCTAAATATTTGGTACCAAGGCGCTTGACCAGTTTTTATTGGATTTAAACAATTTTTATCCCGTTATATTAATTTTTTTCTTCTGGTACTGGAAATCAAATGGAATTTAAAATTGTGCTATATGGGATATTCGTGGTTGTTG
Organism: Bactrocera dorsalis; assembly: GCF_023373825.1. Classification (NCBI taxonomy): domain Eukaryota; kingdom Metazoa; phylum Arthropoda; class Insecta; order Diptera; family Tephritidae; genus Bactrocera; species Bactrocera dorsalis. Next base: position 28,644,755 of record NC_064304.1, on the reverse strand, counting down.
TCCGATTTCGTCCATTTTCACAATGTGACATAAGAATGAAAAAATAATGCCACGCAGCGTCGAGAAAACGTCTGTGGAACAATGGTTTCAGACTAAAGGAATGTCAGAAAATGGATTATTACCAAATCAAAGCAGGTCAAATATCAGCTTTCTTCGATTATCGAGGTACACTCTGAATTCTTTCCAACAGGCTAAACTGTCAACAAGCAGCATTAATTACTCTAATGGTGCGTCGTTTACGAGAAGCTATTCGTAAAAACCGTTTTGTGTCGCCTGAAGGCATTAAATGAAAATCTCTACGCTTAATAAAGACTAATCCGAAAATTGACTATAACAACCTTTTTCGAGGGTTGGAAAAAACGTCGGCACACGTGTATTATAACCAAGGGTGATTACTTTGAGAAGGACGAAATAGATTTTGAAGAATAAATTACGTATTTTAAAAATATTAACAAATTCTTACTAGTTTTTACTCATAGTAATATCATTGGACTTAACCTTTCAGATTACATATACTTACATCAGACATTGAGTTCAGGGCCAAAGCTTTTGTGTATAAGTGAGGTCTCTTCCTAAATTTTGGTATATATTGAACTAATAGAAAAAAATATTTTATGTTAGGGTCGTCGGTTTGTTTACGTTACCACTTTATTCTGTTCATCAGACAAACTATAATGCTTTCTTGAAAGCCTGGAATATGTTTCATAGTGTATGATCTTACGGTAAGAGTTGATAAACATAGCCGCCATTTTAGTTGTATCAGAAATAGTGAATATCTTATACCTTTCCATTTACCCAGTAGGAAACTCCGTAATGGGATCATAGAAGAAAGTGGGAAATTCTTCAATGATGCCAATAAAGTTTTTTCCTACCGGGTATTAAACGCGCTCTTCTCTGTGTGCGCGGCATGTTTAAGTGCCGTGTTTATGTGCCGCCGTAAATTGCAGCATTTATTTTCAAGATGAATAGCTTTACAATTTCAGCAAGCTGACCAAATAAACGCATACACAAACACATTGGCTTGCGGTGCCTGTGTATGTGTGAGTGTGTGAGTGTCATGTTTTTAATTTATATATAAACACTTATATATCCTTGCACTACCATAATGTGTTTTCCGTAAGTTACGTAATATTTTTATATTTATAAATATGTGAGTAAATATAGTTGTAACTTTACAATTTATGTTTGTATAAAGGCGAGTGCAAATACACACCATACAATTTTCTCAATTCCTTTTCCAGTAAATCACAGCCGCAGTGACACTCCAAGCGGGAGCAAGAAATTGTAAATAAATGAATGCCACAAATTTTCAGTCAAAGAAATAAATAACAATGTATGGAAAAATAAATATGAACACAAATATTAAATGTATGTGAAATGAGTAAGTGTATATACTATTATACATACATAAATATTTTTCAAAGTTTACCAAAAAAAAATCGAAAAGCGCTTAAGTCAATTTGAATTATTGAAAAATAAAGTTGAAAACAAAAAAAACTAATTTTCTTATCCATTTCAAAAGAAAGTCTTTACTCTCTTATATGGTAAGCTCGCAAAAGATTTGGGCTTGGTCTAGTTTATAATAACAAGCATTCCACAATTGAAAGATTCGGATAAAGTCTGACATACAATTTGCCAGAGGATAGCTCTGTCTTCATCCCTAAGATCATATGTTACCGATTTGAACACTTTCAAAAGCGAAGAGTGTAACTTAAGCCTAATCTTGAAGAAGTCATAACAAGGCCCATTTTTTTTTTTTTTTAATTACGGTAATTTTTCATTGTTCAGTTAAAAAATTGAGGCATATATATACAGTGGTAGAGGTTTTTAATAATATTTAAGTTTCCCATAGAATTTCGTCTTGTTCAAATTTGTTAGACAAATCTTTACAATTATGACATACAAAGTTACGGAGAGTCCAAAAAGAACTATTATTTAATAACAGAAAAATGTCTTGCTGAACTTGATCCAGCCCATTCACCACGTTAGTTTATTCAAACGTATGAGCTTCTATCAGTTAAAATTTGTTGACTCTTTAGTGCTCTCCGTTCTGAATAGTCACTCTCAGTGCAGGCATTCACATCGTAGTATATATACTATCCTAACCTATATAACGGGTGATTTTTTTGAGGTTAGGATTTTCATGCATTAGTATTTGACAGATCACGTGGGATTTCAGACATGGTGTCAAAGAGAAAGATGCTCAGTATGCTTTGACATTTCATCATGAATAGACTTACTAACGAGCAACGCTTGGCAAATCATTGAATTTTATTTACCAAAATCAGTGTTCGGTTCGAAATGTGAAAATCCGCTTTTTTATCGACAAATTTTGTTCAGCGATGAGGCTCATTTCTGGTTGAATGGCTACGTAAATAAGCAAAATTGCCGCATTTGGGGTGAAGAGCAACCAGAAGCCGTTCAAGAACTGCCCATGCATCCCGAAAAATGCACTGGTTTGGTGTGGTTTGTACGCTGGTGGAATCCATTGGACCGTATTTTTTCAAAGATGCTGTTGGACGCAAACGTGACGGTGAATGGCGATCGCTATCGTTCGATGCTAACAAACTTTTTTGTTGCCAAAAATGGAAGAACTGAACTTGGTTGACATGTGGTTTTCAACAAGATGGCGCTACATGCCACACAGCTCGCGATTCTATGGCCAATTTTGAGGGAAAACTTCGGACAACAATTTTATCTCAAGAAATGGACCCGTAAGTTGGCCACCAAGATCATGCGATTTAACTCCTTTAGACTATTTTTTGTGGGGCTACGTCAAGTCCTAAGTCTACAGAAATAAGCCAGCAACTATTCCAGCTTTGGAAGACAACATTTCCGAGGAAATTCGGTGCTATTCCGGCCGAAATGCTCGAAAAAGTTTGCCCAAAATTGGACTTTCCGAATGGACCACCTAAGACGCAGCCGCGTCAACATTTAAATGAATTATCTTCAAAAAGTAAATGTCATGAACCAATCTAACGTTTCAAATAAAGAACGATGAGATTTTGCAAATTTTTATGCGTTTTTTTTTTTTAAAAAAAAGTTATCAAGCTCTTAAAAAATCACCCTTTACTTTTATCTTGATCTAACTGATTAACGCTTATTTCTTTCTTTCGAAACCTTTTTCTCACATTTCCCTTTAAACATCCGGTTTTTATGCAATTAAAAAGTCGAATGACTATACTCCTGTTTCATTTTGACAAACAAATTTAATATTATATAGCAACGCTCTTCTTTTGAAATAAAAGACTTCTGAAACAATGTGCATTTGGATTAAGGCCGTTCGACTTTATACGACTGGTACAGCCTTCAGTTTATAGAAGAAGCATAAACTACAGTTCTACAGTCCCTTTGGCCATGAGCACTAGATATGTACGACACATAGTCATCCCTTGTTATTAAAGTTTTCCAAACAAACACAATTAATAAATTATTCAAATGAAATACCAATACAATTTTATAACGATATATTTGTACACTTTGCGCTAAACTACTCCCAAATTGGATATTACTTTTGCAAATCAAACCCGAAATCTCAAACGTAGCTAACCACAACAAAGTGGAACGAGTACCGAGTACGTGTATAAGTATGTGTCTGTCGCCAAGAAGGTCAGCACAGAGCAACCACATCCGCTGTAGCTTTACGTACTCAGGTGACCAACAATCGTAAAATGGGAAGACACTTGTGCTAAGTTGTAATTTATTTACACACCATAGGCCACACTGGAGCCACAATAAGGCAAGACTCGAAGTGGTAATAGCAGCGGCAGAGGCCACTAACGCAATGTATTTAATGAACATTTGTTGTTGTCTTTGAGTCAAAATTATTTGAATTTTCCACTAACAGCTACTTAGGTGCGATTGTAAATAAATGACTGCTAGATTATTTAGTTGCATTTAAATATAGTCTTCTTGTAGTCCACTGGGAGCTAACTATAAGAACATAACAAATAATGTTTGACTGCGTTGAGGACACTGAATGTGTTGCGGCGACGGTGGCATTAGAAGAACTCAGGTAAGACTAGGTGTTTGAAAGTGTGAGTGTGAAGGGTAAGGAAGTGTGTCCAATTCGGAGATAACTGCAGAGAGTGGCAAATAATGTTGTTGTGCTGGAAACTATGTGGAGATATTTGTATAGGGTCGTCTATTATTTTCAAATGTCGCTGAGAGTTTTCCACATCTGAACACATTGGTGGAAAATCAACTCTTAAAATAATTAGAATATAACGCAAAGCAACTTCCATATTATATATGTATTTGGAAGTGGATATTGGAAATACCGAAACAGTTAACTTCGTGAACAAACTCATGATTACTTTACTGATTTTGTGAACCATACAATCTGCTTTATCTAGGGACAAGAAACTCAACACAAGGATGCCGAGGGGTATACATTCTCAGACTGATTTTGGAGAACTGGCTTTATTGATATTCTTAATCATAACTACAACATTTATTATTACAAATTTTGGCTAAAGGAGACCCCACAAGTTTATGATATATTTTATTTTTTTTTGACTGGAAGTCTAATACATAACCTTGAACGTGCTGCGATTTTACGATGTTGGCAACAGTTTAGACTTCGACTATACACATTGGCAATCCATTAATAAATTTTTGATCTTAAAACCAAAGTCGAAGAAAGCAGAAACTACTAAAGTAAGATTTTCAAGGTTTTTGGACGAAAAATTTTTATATAATTTCTAAGAGAGAAGAAGAGGAAAATCAATGTATGAACCACCCTTTTCCTTATAACATGTAGACTATTATATATGCCCACTTGATAATATATACCCAACAAACCGGTTTTAAGCTCACATTAACACGCACTCAAGCCAAACTAAATAACAAATTTTATCTTATTAACACTTTTCACTATTTGTTACAGGTATGTTCGTCTTGTCCCATGTGGGAAATTGTCCTTGGTACAGTGCATTAGTGTTGGTGATTATGGCTTATTTATGCTTGTCGTGAGAATTACAAGGAGTGGTAATATACATAAATCTACCAAAACTT